>NC_140586.1:5888590-6521090 GCF_964204655.1 Triturus cristatus | reverse complement strand
TGCTTCTGTTTCTTGCCTCAATTTGAACGCGCTGATGGTAGAGTGCGCCCCGCACCTTTGGGTAACTGCGGACCTTTTATATATATATGTATATATATATATATATATATATATGTATGTGTATGTGTATATGTATATATGCATGTGTGTATGTGTATATGTATATATGTATTTATATGATACATCAAAGGCCTGAAGCTTTCAAAAATGCACTCACAGCAGTTGAAAACCGAAGGTTAATTTATTCATGGAGAGCCAGCATGTTCAAATTGTGCAAGTTTCTTTGCCGACGCGTTTCAAGGACGAATCCTCTTCCTCATGGGCAGCTTCAGTGTCATACAGCTGGCTCCAATTAAATGCAAAAAAACCCCAGTGGGTCATGCGCAGTGCGTACATATAGTATGTTGCATCCTGGGACATTGTGTCCTGATCGGAGAATGTTTTCACTCACAGTGAGTTCCGTATGGCACTGAGAATTAAGTAGCATTATTCACCTAATAGTAGGTTCCAAATGACATGTTGGCTGTATTGTCTCTCAACTGCTGCGCTGATCGCGGCCTCGAAATAGTTCAGCATGCCGCGTAGCCTCTCCTTAAGGATCTTGGAGACGGTGCATTCTTGCACGGCAAGGCAGCCGTGAATTATAAGATACATCAAAGGACTGAAGCTTTCAAAAATGCACTGTGAGTGAAAACATTCTCCGATCTGGGGGTTTTTTGCATTTAATTGGAGCCAGCTGTATGACACTGAAGCTGCCCATGAGGAAGAGGATTCGTCCTTGAAACGCGTCGGCAAAGAAACTTGCACAATTTGAACATGCTGGCTCTCCATGAATAAATTAACCTTCGGTTTTCAACTGCTGTGAGTGCATTTTTGACAGCTTCAGGCCTTTGATGTATCTTATAATTCACGGCTGCCTTGCCGTGCAAGAATGCACCGTCTCCAAGATCCTTAAGGAGAGGCTACGCGGCATGCTGAACTATTTCGAGGCCGCGATCAGCGCAGCAGTTGAGAGACAATACAGCCAACATGTCATTTGGAACCTACTATTAGGTGAATAATGCTACTTAATTCTCAGTGCCATACGGAACTCACTGTGAGTGAAAACATTCTCCGATCAGGACACAATGTCCCAGGATGCAACATACTATATGTACACACTGCGCATGACCCACTGGGGGTTTTTTGCATTTAATTGGAGCCAGCTGTATGACACTGAAGCTGCCCATGAGGAAGAGGATTCGTCCTTGAAACGCGTCGGCAAAGAAACTTGCACAATTTGAACATGCTGGCTCTCCATGAATAAATTAACCTTCGGTTTTCAACTGCTGTGAGTGCATTTTTGAAAGCTTCAGGCCTTTGATGTATCTTATAATTCACGGCTGCCTTGCCGTGCAAGAATGCACCGTCTCCAAGATCCTTAAGGAGAGGCTACGCGGCATGCTGAACTATTTCGAGGCCGCGATCAGCGCAGCAGTTGAGAGACAATACAGCCAACATGTCATTTGGAACCTACTATTAGGTGAATAATGCTACTTAATTCTCAGTGCCATACGGAACTCACTGTGAGTGAAAACATTCTCCGATCAGGACACAATGTCCCAGGATGCAACATACTATATGTACGCACTGCGCATGACCCACTGGGGGTTTTTTGCATTTAATTGGAGCCAGCTGTATGACACTGAAGCTGCCCATGAGGAAGAGGATTCGTCCTTGAAACGCGTCGGCAAAGAAACTTGCACAATTTGAACATGCTGGCTCTCCATGAATAAATTAACCTTCGGTTTTCAACTGCTGTGAGTGCATTTTTGACAGCTTCAGGCCTTTGATGTATCTTATAATTCACGGCTGCCTTGCCGTGCAAGAATGCACCGTCTCCAAGATCCTTAAGGAGAGGCTACGCGGCATGCTGAACTATTTCAAGGCCGCGATCAGCGCAGTAGTTGAGAGACAATACAGCCAACATGTCATTTGGAACCTACTATTAGGTGAATAATGCTACTTAATTCTCAGTGCCATACGGAACTCACTGTGAGTGAAAACATTCTCCGATCAGGACACAATGTCCCAGGATGCAACATACTATATGTACGCACTGCGCATGACCCACTGGGGTTTTTTTGCATTTAATTGGAGCCAGCTGTATGACACTGAAGCTGCCCATGAGGAAGAGGATTCGTCCTTGAAACGCGTTGGCAAAGAAACTGAAACGCGTTGGCAAAGAAACTTGCACAATTTGAACATGCTGGCTCTCCATGAATAAATTAACCTTCGGTTTTCAACTGCTGTGAGTGCATTTTTGACAGCTTCAGGCCTTTGATGTATCTTATAATTCACGGCTGCCTTGCCGTGCAAGAATGCACCGTCTCCAAGATCCTTAAGGAGAGGCTACGCGGCATGCTGAACTATTTCGAGGCCGCGATCAGCGCAGCAGTTGAGAGACAATACAGCCAACATGTCATTTGGAACCTACTATTAGGTGAATAATGCTACTTAATTCTCAGTGCCATACGGAACTCACTGTGAGTGAAAACATTCTCCGATCAGGACACAATGTCCCAGGATGCAACATACTATATGTACGCACTGCGCATGACCCACTGGGGGTTTTTTGCATTTAATTGGAGCCAGCTGTATGACACTGAAGCTGCCCATGAGGAAGAGGATTCGTCCTTGAAACGCGTCGGCAAAGAAACTTGCACAATTTGAACATGCTGGCTCTCCATGAATAAATTAACCTTCGGTTTTCAACTGCTGTGAGTGCATTTTTGAAAGCTTCAGGCCTTTGATGTATCTTATAATTCACGGCTGCCTTGCCGTGCAAGAATGCACCGTCTCCAAGATCCTTAAGGAGAGGCTACGCGGCATGCTGAACTATTTCGAGGCCGCGATCAGCGCAGCAGTTGAGAGACAATACAGCCAACATGTCATTTGGAACCTACTATTAGGTGAATAATGCTACTTAATTCTCAGTGCCATACGGAACTCACTGTGAGTGAAAACATTCTCCGATCAGGACACAATGTCCCAGGATGCAACATACTATATGTACGCACTGCGCATGACCCACTGGGGGTTTTTTGCATTTAATTGGAGCCAGCTGTATGACACTGAAGCTGCCCATGAGGAAGAGGATTCGTCCTTGAAACGCGTCGGCAAAGAAACTTGCACAATTTGAACATGCTGGCTCTCCATGAATAAATTAACCTTCGGTTTTCAACTGCTGTGAGTGCATTTTTGACAGCTTCAGGCCTTTGATGTATCTTATAATTCACGGCTGCCTTGCCGTGCAAGAATGCACCGTCTCCAAGATCCTTAAGGAGAGGCTACGCGGCATGCTGAACTATTTCGAGGCCGCGATCAGCGCAGCAGTTGAGAGACAATACAGCCAACATGTCATTTGGAACCTACTATTAGGTGAATAATGCTACTTAATTCTCAGTGCCATACGGAACTCACTGTGAGTGAAAACATTCTCCGATCAGGACACAATGTCCCAGGATGCAACATACTATATGTACGCACTGCGCATGACCCACTGGGGGTTTTTTGCATTTAATTGGAGCCAGCTGTAGGACACTGAAGCTGCCCATGAGGAAGAGGATTCGTCCTTGAAACGCGTTGGCAAAGAAACTTGCACAATTTGAACATGCTGGCTCTCCATGAATAAATTAACCTTCGGTTTTCAACTGCTGTGAGTGCATTTTTGAAAGCTTCAGGCCTTTGATGTATCATATGTATTTATATATGTATATATGTATGTATATATGTATATATGTATTTGTATGTATATATGTATATATGTATTTGTATGTATATATGTATTTGTATGTATATATGTATGTATATATGTATTTATATATATATTTATGTATATATGTATTTATATATATATGTATGTATATATGTTTCCAAAGGTGCCCAGTATTTGAAGACGCACTCACAGTAGATGTGTTCATCACGAACTTTATTTGTAAAAACCGGCATTTTTCTTCCCAATAAATCTTGTAGCCTGACGCGTTTCAGAGCACTTGCTCTTTTCTCAAAGGCATGCTGGCAGTTCACGAGTGCTTCACACACCCTCTCTTCCCCTCTGCGTTTAAATAAGTAATTGCCCTCCGGTGGGTCTCTCTGTTAATTAGCACTGGTGCTGCATGCTGGGATTCGAAGTATGTGTAAAGTTTTTCTCTCCCTTCGGTGGGTCCCGTGATTTCTGCCACATTAAAGCATAATAAAACAATTCTTTTGTACCCTCCAGTGGGCCTCAGGAGTCAAATCCGGTTTGTATTTCAAGAGCATCCACTGTGCTGTCCTTGCGCATTGAAAAGTTCAAAGCCTCAGCCCCATATTTCTTTGGATGGCGGTGCAGTCTTCCACAGCCTGGCTGCCGTGATTATTTGTTTCCAAATTTGCCCAGTATTTGAAGACGCACTCACAGTAGATGTGTTCATCACGAACTTTATTTGTAAAAAACGGCATTTTTCTTCCCAATAATTCTTTACACATACTTCGAATCCCAGCATATCACTGTGCAAAACAAAAGACTTTATTCGTCTGAGGCAGCATTTAAATAACTCACAATCCTGACCGGTTTCGGCGTCACCACGTCTTTCTCACAGGTGAGTTGAATATTCATCCATATAACAATTCAGGTGCATGCTGGGGCCTATAGTTGAGCCTTGAGGCCTCGTGACCACATGGATGAATATGCTGCCTCAGACGAATAAAGCCTTTTGTTTTGCACAGAAGTCGGAGTGGGGCTCCGTTTCTTTGGAATTCTATGCATGCAGGATTCTCCGCTCCTGCAATTAAGAGCCCGCCCTGCAGAGTCGGTGGCCCCCAGTAAAACGGAGGATGTTTTCTGGATATATATATATGTATCTATATATGTGTATGTATATATATATATATATCAACTACTGAACGGATTTACTCCATTTAAGCATAAGGCACGAGTCTTAACTAAGGACTACCTCTTTGCCCCGGGGGGGGCGATGCATTGCAGACAGTGCTCTAAACCAACTTTGCAGGTATCCCGCGTAGCTCCTGAACGTATCGCTGGCCAGTACCTGCTGACTGATATGTATATGTATGTGTATGTGTATATATCTCGGGAAGAGATGAGGCGGTGTTGGGGACATTGACTCCACGTCGGGCGATTTGAATTGCCAAACTTGCCCCCGCAAATTGGACTCCTGAACTTTGGGGGTAGATGCGGTTGGGGGACTCGAGGAGGCACCCCAATTCTAGTGAACAACAGGAAACGAGCACGAGCATCATCGTGGTGTCCCATTACCCGCTATGAATTGTCATCACCCCCGTGTTACTTACCGGAATAAACACAGCATTCTGGGACTTGCAGTTCCGTCGCATCAGATGATTGTCAGCAGGTGCATGAGGGGACTGCCTGAAGGGTGGAGCGGACTACAACCAATCGGTATGTGGCAGGACATTTAAATCCACGATGGGGCCGGCTTCCCTGTCATATTCCTGGCGCTGAAGAAGGCTAAACAAGCCGAAATGTATTCGCCATTATGTTGAATAAAGATGCCTCCAGAAGTTCCCCTGCTTTGGCCTCTGCTCTTTGTGTGAAAGAGTTTCCTGTGGCATTTCAGCGCGCAAGCCAGAAACGCGCTTCAGAGGCTCCCGCATTGCAAAGCTGGCCTTGGCATTACTGGTATCTGCAACGGCGGAATTCTTGTATTTCCAGGGGTCTGGAAGGTCCAAAGCCCACCCCCAGGCTCGGGAAGAGATGAGGCGGTGTTGGGGACATTGACTCCACGTCGGGCGATTTGAATTGCCAAACTTGCCCCTGCAAATTGGACTCCTGAACTTTGGGGGTAGATGCGGTTGGGGGACTCGAGGAGGCACCCCAATTCTAGTGAACAACAGGAAACGAGCACGAGCATCATCGTGGTGTCCCATTACCCGCTATGAATTGTCATCACCCCCGTGTTACTTACCAGAATAAACACAGCATTCTGGGACTTGCAGTTCCGTCGCATCAGATGATTGTCAGCAGGTGCATGAGGGGACTGCCTGAAGGGTGGAGCGGACTACAACCAATCGGTATGTGGCAGGACATTTAAATCCACGATGGGGCCGGCTTCCCGGTCATATTCCTGGCGCTGAAGAAGGCTAAACAAGCCGAAATGCATTCGCCATTATGTTGAATAAAGATGCCTCCAGAAGTTCCCCTGCTTTGGCCTCTGCTCTTTGTGGGAAAGAGTTTCCTGTGGCATTTCAGTGCGCAAGCCAGAAACGCGCTTCAGAGGCTCCCGCATCGCAAAGCTGGCCTTGGCATTGCTGGTATCTGCAACGGCGGAATTCTTGTATTTCCAGGGGTCTGGAAGGTCCAAAGCCCACCCCCGGGCTCGGGAAGAGATGAGGCGGTGTTGGGGACATTGACTCCACGTCGGGCGATTTGAATTGCCAAACTTGCCCCTGCAAATTGGACTCCTGAACTTTGGGGGTAGATGCGGTTGGGGGACTCGAGGAGGCACCCCAATTCTAGTGAACAACAGGAAACGAGCACGAGCATCATCGTGGTGTCCCATTACCCGCTATGAATTGTCATCACCCCTGTGTTACTTACCGGAATAAACACAGCATTCTGGGACTTGCAGTTCCGTCGCATCAGATGATTGTCAGCAGGTGCATGAGGGGACTGCCTGAAGGGTGGAGCGGACTACAACCAACCGGTATGTGGCAGGACATTTAAATCCACGATGGGGCCGGCTTCCCTGTCTTATTCCTGGCGCTGAAGAAGGCTAAACAAGCCGAAATGCATTCGCCATTATGTTGAATAAAGATGCCTCCAGAAGTTCCCCTGCTTTGGCCTCTGCTCTTTGTGTGAAAGAGTTTCCTGTGATATATATATATATATATATATATATATATATATATGTATGTATATAGCAACTACTGAACGGATTTACACCATTTAAGCAAAAGACACGAGTCTGAACTAAGGACTACCTCTTTGCCAAATTTGGTGTCATTCCATTCAGGATAGGAGTGGACCGGAGCTGGCCAAAAGTTTTGAAAATGTCTCGAAGATTCGTCAATCGGCGCAAAATTATTCCAAATAGAATGATGCAGATTTCCTATGGAAAATAGGTCCTAACTATAACTATCTACTGGCAACCGCCAGTAGATTATATATATATATATATATATATATATATATATATATATATATATATATATATATATATATATATATATATATATTCACAGAAAAAACCATAGGTTTCAGGGGTGTTATAGTTAGCTGCCCATTTCACTCGTACAAAACCATAGAAATTCCTCCGTTATAGTTAGTTCTGCTAACTATAGCTCACGCGCCCGCAATGCACTGCTGATGATGTCACATATTGCATCATTCATGACATGGTCAGTGACATCACTGATGACATCACTGATGACATCATCCACTGAATGTGGTTTAGTTTGAAATTTAAATATGTATTATATATATATACCAATCTGTATTGAAGATTGAGTGGATATATAACTGTCTGGATGGAGGATTTAGTAGCTGTCTGACTGTCTTTTTAAGTGAGTAATTAAAAGTGTCTCACTTAATACATGGATTAGTAACGAAGCTATGTGAATGTGTGCAGCATGTTGTATAACATGCTGCCTCAGTTGGTCACTAACTACATGAGTGTGTATATTAGTTATTGATTAGTTGGGTGAGTATTTGTATGGGACACTGAGTTTGTGTGTGGTTGGATGGGGTGTGTGTAACTCTATGCATAGATGTGTGAATGGTTGATTGACTAGGTGTATGGGTTTAAGAGTGCATGTGGAAACAGTTGCTTGGGTGACTGAGTGTATTTATTTGTGTGTTGGTGAGCGAATATATGTTTAGTTGTACATCTTCAACAAAGTAAAAAAATAAAAGGCATTGTATGTGAGAGTTGGTGTATATAAATAAGTTTGTGTAAGAGTCAGTGATTGTGAGAGTAAATATATGAATGAGTGTATAATTGTAATGGTGCTTTTTTAACACATTAACGATGAGTTACTATGTGTTTGAATAAATGAGGTGTCGTTGGATAATTGTGTAAGTGAGTAAATTTAAGTGCGATACATTTTTTTCATGAGTGAGTAGGATGACTGCATAACCGACTAAGATGACTGCTGATGTGTCAATGTCTATATATGTGTATAAGTGCATTTGATAGTGTTCTATTAATTAATTACTGCATGTATAGATGATTCTGTTGTTGAATGGGTAGTAGTAACTGGTATTGGTGTGTCAATGGTTTCAAATATGGTACTCTGTATTTTACAGTGAGTGATGAAAGGTTATAATAGTGTATGATGTGGTGTATCGGATTGTCAAGTGGATGATGTTATGTTATGAAAGCTTGTATAGCGCGCAGCTACCTCCAACGGAAGTGTCCCGGCACTGTTACTGATCATGTGGACCTGAACGGAAAAAAAAGAGCTGTGATCAGTGAGGAGGTGAATCAATGCAAAAGAAAAAGCCAGGTTTTCAAGGCCTTTCTGAAGACATTTTCTTTCTTAAGCGCTCTCAGATCCTTCGGCATGGAATTCCAAATAGTAGGTGCCCGGACAGAAAATGACCGACCACCCATTCTGACCTTTCTAAATGTAGGTACCTTAAGAAGATTCAAATTGTTGGATCTTAGAGATCTATTTTGCGAGTACCTTTGAATTCTAGCTCTAAGATATAGAGGGCCGGTATTATACAAGGCACGATGGGTTAGTACCATAGCCTTAAAAAGCACTCTTTTCTTTATAGGTAACCAGTGCAAACTGGCCAGATGGGGAGAAATTCTATGGCAGACAGGGATATTTCTGATTAATCTAGCTGCTGCATTTTGAATTAGCTGAAGCCTGGCTATCAGATAGTCTGGAAGTCCAATAAATAGACTGTTTGCGTAATCCAGGCGTGAAGTAATGGTGGCATGTACCACCGTTTGACGACAGTCTACAGGCAGAAAGTGAAGAAGACAGCGCAACATTCTAAGCTTCCAAAAACAAACTGCGGAGAGCTGAGCAATATGATCCTTTCCTGAGAGCTCTATATCCATCTTAACGCCTAGGTATCGAGCCACCCTAACTGGAGGCGGTGCTGGATTTAGGGTGGTAGGCCACCAACAATCTGAGGACAATGGAGAATGATTATTAAAAAATAAGACCTCCGTCTTTTCTGTGTTCAATTTTAAACAGTTGTCCGACATCCAAGATACTATGTCCAACATACAGCTCTTAACACTTAACAACCTTCCCTCATCCTTTTCCTACGAAAAGAGGAGCTGAGTGTCATCAGCATAGTTGACAACACGTAGGCCATGTTTCTCAATTATAGGGGCCAAGGGAGCCAGGTAAACATTAAACATTGTCGGGCTCAATGCAGAGCCCTGAGGAACTCCGCATGACAGCCATTTTGTTTGTGAGGAGTGCGGACCCAACACCACCTGTTGCGAGCGTCCCTCCAAAAAAGACTGAAACCACGACAAAACTGCTCCTGATAGACCAATGTTCTTTAATCTGTGCAGTAAGATTTTATGGGGCACAGTATCAAATGCCGCAGAAAGATCTAATAACACCAGCATTGCACAGTGTCCCTTGTCCACAGTTTCTCTCAGAATCTCCGTAGTCTCCAGGAGCGCGGTCTCAGTGCTAAAAGTAGCTCTAAAACCAGATTGGGAGTCATGCAACAGGTTGTTGGAATCCAGAAACCTCGAGAGTTGCCTCTGCACTTCCTTCTCCAAAACCTTCGCTGGAGCAGAGAGTAAAGATATAGGGCGATAGTTTTTTAATACCAAGGGATCGGCTCCTTCTTTTTTTAAGATGGGCCTAACCAAGGCTTTCTTCCACTCCACTGGATAGTTTCCCGTTTTCAACGACTGGTTCCAGATAATATTCAGAACCGGATTTAGCCCCTGAGCAAGAGTTTTGTAGAACCTGGCAGGCAGAGGGTCTGCCGGAGAGCCCGATTTTACAAGTTCAAGGTCAACCAGAGATTGGGTGTCTTCAAAGATGGCAAAATTAGTCCAGGCCTGATTTCCATACCCATTACTCATGGTAGGGTCCGGTTCTTTGCAAGGAGGAAATGAAGAATATATTTCTGCAATTTTCTCATAAAAAAAGGTTGCCAGGTTCTCACATAGGATTTGAGACATAGGTATGGGACTTAAGGAGGCCAGGGGATTAGTGAAACCTTCTACAATCTTAAAGATTTCTTTTTTTGAATTGAATTATTAGCCGCTCGAATCTGATTGGCGAAATAGTTTCTCATGGCTGACCGCTTAAAGCGATGAAAAGTCCTAAGAGCGTTTTTATAAATGAATTTGGCTTCCGGGGAATAGTTCCGTCGCCAGACTCTTTCCAGCTTCTTACAGGCACTCTTTCTAGTTTTAAGATCATCCGTAAACCATGGGGCAAAAGGACGATTACGAACAGTATTCCTCAACACCCTCGGAGCAGGGTGTTGAGAATGAGGTGTTGAGTGATGTCATTTGAGATGTCATCAGTGATGTCATCAGTGATGTCACTGACCATGTCATGAATGATGCAATATGTGACATCATCAGCAGTGCATTGCGGGCGCGTGAGTTATAGTTAGCAGAACTAACTATAACGGAGGAATTTCTATGGTTTTGTACGAGTGAAATGGGCAGCTAACTATAACACCCCTGAAACCTATGGTTTTTTCTGTGAATTTCTAAGGTTTTTTAAATGCTAATTTCTAACTATAACGTCTCTGAAACCTATGTTTTTTTCAGTGAATTTCGAAAGTTTTTTAAATGCTAACTTTTAAGTGTGATAGTAGTTATATCTATTTTTTTGTACTGATTTTCTACAGTTTTTTAACTGTTTATTTATAAATATTTTATTCATTAAATAACCTATATTTTTCTGAAAATTGCAAAAAAACATTTTTCAATTAAAACTGAAATATTGATTAATGTTCTTGTTTTCATTTTTTATTTTAATATATTTATATCATTTTCTTTAAAAAAAAATTCAATTTTTTTTCGCAGTCGCGCACTCAAAGTGTACACATCACGGTGGGTGCGCGCATTCTAGCCGCTATTTTAGAAAAGTCATGAAGGATCCGCGTATGGTGTGCGACGGCTGCGTGTTTTTCAGTTACATCATATACATTTAATATCACCTGATATGCGCGATTGGTATGCGATCAGTCTGCGACTCCTGCTCCCGGGCATTCGCGACACATGCGCATTATGGTACAAGATGTTTGCGCGCTTGCGGGTCCCGCGTGACATCATATACGTGCTGGGGCGCGCTGGGTGCGCGACTCCCGCAAAAAAAATGTATGTTCCAAAATGATATGTATTTGTCTTTAATATACATATTAAGGGAAGAGATTATGTAAGATATTCATCAAAATAATATATTTGTACTTATAAGAAACTTATATTATTTTTAAATATATTTTCGCGAAGTCAGGTGCGTGCGTCGTGAGTGCAGAAAACCAGGTCAGCAGTGCTGCTGTAGAGCCAGAGAAACCAGGTCAGCAGAGCTGCTTTAGAGCCAGAGAACCAAATCAGCAGAGTTGCTTTAGAGCCATAGAACCAGGTCAGCATAGCTGCTTTAGAGCCAGAGAACCAGGTCAGTAGAGCTGCTCTAGAGCCTAAGAACCAGGTCAACAGAGCTGCTCTAGAGCCAGAGAACCAGGTCAGCAGATCTGCTGCAGAGCCAGAGAAACCAGGTCAGTAGAGCTGCTTTAGAGGGAGAGAACCTGGTCAGCAGAGCTTCTATAGAGCCAGAGAACCATGTCAGCAGAACTGCTTCAGAGCCATAGAACTGGGTCAACTGAGCTGCTTTAGAGCCAGAGAACCAGGTCAGCAGAGCTGCTCTAGAGCCAGAGAACCAGGTCAGCAGACCTGCTGTAGAGCCAGAGAAACCAGGTCAACAGAGCTGCTTTAGAGAGAGAGAACCATGTCAGCAGAGCTGCTTTAGAGCCAGAGAACCAGGTCAGCAGAGCTGCTCTAGCTGACACTGACTGACTGACACTGACTGACACTGATTGACTGACACTGATTGACTGACACTGATTGACTGACACTGATTGACTGACACTGACTGACTGACTGACTGACACTGATTGACTGACACTGACTGACTGACACTGACTGACTGACACTGACACACTGACAGACTGACTGACACTGACAGACTGACTGACTGACACTGACTGACTGACATTGACTGACACTGACTGACTACTCTCTACTACTCTACTACTCTCTACTACTCTCTCTCTACTACTCACTCTACTACTCACTCTCTACTACTCTCTACTACTCACTCTCTACTACTCTACTACTCACTCTCTACTACTCACTCTCTACTACTCACTCTCTACTACTCTACTACTCACTCTCTACTACTCACTCTCTACTACTCACTCTCTACTACTCACTCTCCACTACTCGCTACTATTCACTCTCTACTATTCACTCTCTACTACTCACTCTGCTACTTTCTACAACTTTCTACCACTCACTCTCTACTACTCTACTACTCACTCTCTACCACTCTCTACTACTCATTCGCTACTACTCTCTACTACTCACTCTACTACTCTCTGCTGCTCTCTAGCACTCACTCTCTACTACTCTCTCTCTACTACTCTCTCTCTACTACTCGCTCTACTACTCGCTCTACTACTCTCTCTCTACTACTCTCTCTCTACGACTCACTCTCTACGACTCACTCTCTACGACTCACTCTCTACGACTCACTCTCTACGACTCACTCTCTACTACTCACTCTCTACTACTCACTCTCTACTACTCACTCTCTACTACTCACTCTCTACACTCACTCTCTACTACTCACTCTCTACTACTCGCTCTACTACTCACTCTCTACTATTCTCTACTACTCACTCTACTACTCTCTCCTACTCTCTACCACTCACTCTCTACTACTCTACTACTCACTCTCTACTACTCTCTCTCTACTACTCTATACTACTCTCTGTACTACTCTCTACTACTCACTCTGTACTACTCACTCTCTACTACTCTCTACTGCTCACTCTCCACTACTCACTCTCAACTACTCTCTACTACTCTCTCTACTACTCTCTCTACTACTCTCTCTACTACTCTCTCTACTACTCTCTCTACTACTCTCTCTACTACACTCTCTACTAATCACTCTCTACTACTCACTCTCTACTACTCACTCTCTACTACTCACGCTCTACTACTCTACTATTCTCTACTACTCTCTACTACTCACTCTCTACTACTCACGCTCTACTACTCTACTATTCTCTACTACTCTCTCTCTACTACTCACTCTCTACTACTCACTCTACTACTCTATTCTACTCTCTCTCTACTACTCTCTACTACTCACTCTACTCACTCTCTACTACTCACTCTCTACTACTCACTCTCTACTACTCACTCTCTACTACTCTATACTACTCTCTACTACACTCTACTACTCACTCTCTACTACTCACTCTCTACTACTCACTCTACTACTCACTCTACTACTCTCTACTACTCACTCTCTGATACTTTCTCTACTACTCTCTACTACTCACTCTCTACTCATTATTACTCACTCTCTACTCTCTAACTCTCTACCTCTCTCTCTCCTACTCTCTACCTCTACACCTCTACCTATACACCTCTACCTCTCTACCTCTACACCTCTACACCTCTACCTCTCTGTACATGCACACATATGCACATATATATATATGCCTATATATGCATATGCATTTATATATGTATGTGTATATATATATATAAACATATAATCTGCATATCTATATAAATATAAATTCATGCAAACGTATACATATACATATATGCATGGTATGTATATGAAATTTTGAAAAACACTAATAAAAGCAAAGCTAAAAAGCCACCTAATTATAAACAGAATTGCTTTAACTTAAACGAGGGCGAGACATATTGCATTTTCAACGCTTGTTTACTTTGGTTCCATCAAGAAGGCATTCAGATGTGACACATTTGCCATAAATTCTGAATGGTAGCACTCTAGTTCCTCATTAGATCACTGTAGCAAAGCTACTGCTCACCATGGAAGTCTGCTGCTGGTATTCAAAGTGCATGTTTCAGTCTGCATGTCAGAACTTTTTAATGAAATAGAAGAGGATTTGAGAAGTCAAAATGTGCCCTAAGTTTTCTTTCTGCAGCACTAATCATAATTTCTATGGCAAAATGAACCCCCTCATTTTGTTCCTTTGCAAATTAAATGTTTTAAATGTTACCACTTTATTCCAATCAAGATGGCTTCAGGTGTGCCATACCTTTGTCATAAGTAAGACTGTTAGCGCTCTAGTTGTTCTTTGGAACACTCTGGGAAGCTGCAGTAGAATACAAAGGAATCAACTGACAGTCTCTGCCCTTGTTGGATGTACATGTTTTACTGAGAATGTCAGACTTCATTCTCACATGACTGAGAAAGATAATGTGAATTTACAGAAAATATGCTCTCAGTTTAGCTTATAGATCACCTTCCAAACCTCTGTGGGAAAAGCATGTGAAAATAGTTTTCTCTCAAACATGATTCATGATATCCCAGCAGAAGGCTTTTTCACATGGTAAAATCACCTTAGAACATACCACTATTCCTAAAATGAGTATGGTACCATCAACAAATGATTTATAATGTAACTAAAGTCTTAAAACCTTCTATTAACTGCAATGCTTTTTAATGAGGTGTTATCATGTATATTGGTCCCAAGATGGCTGCCAACACTTCTTGGATGAAGTGCTGACAGCCAATCAGATCTCGCAATGAGATGTGTGGTTAGGCTCCGCCCAGATATGTATATGATTTTACTTTTGATTTTCACAGGAACTACTGAACGGATTTACAGCATATATGCGAAAGGCACATGCCTGACCTGAGGACTACCTCTTTGCCAAATTTCACGTAATTCTGTTCAGCCGTTCGGGCTGTACCTTCGACTAAAGGTCCTATGGAAAAATGCATGGGGAAAATGTGTTTTGGGCCCCCCCCTTTTTCTTGGCCCCCGCTTGACGAATCACCCCGAGACTTTCAGGGTAGGAGCTGAACGGAGCGCCCCATTTGTTTCGAAAATTTCGTGAGGATTCGTCAACCGGCGCCAAAGTTATTCAAAATAGAATTTTGAGATTTCCTATGGAAACTAGGTTGTAACTATAACTATCTACTGGCGACCGCCAGTAGATTATATATATATATATATATATATATATATATATATATATATATATATATATATATATATATATATATATATATATATATATTCACTGAAAAACCCATAGGTTTCAGGTACGTTATTGTTAGAAATTCGCATTTAATAAACCTTAGAAATTCACTGAAAAAGCCATAGGTTTCAGGGACGTTATAGTTAGCTGGACATTTCAATCTTACAAAACCATAGAAATTCGGCCGTTATAGTTAGTTCAGCTAACTATAACTCGCAGACCCGCAATGCACTGCTCATGACGTCACATATTACATCATTAATGACATGGTCAGTGACATCCCTGATGACATCATCCAGTGACTGTGTGTTTCTGTAAAGTTTAAATATCTTTTATATATATTCCAAGGTGTATTGAAGAATGAGTGGGTGTATAAGTGTCTGGATGGAGGATTTAGTAGGTGCGTGACTGACTGTAGAAGTGAGTGATTAAATGTGTCTTACTGAATGCATGGGTTAGTGACTAAACTGTGTGAATGTCTATCAGTCTGTCTGTTGTGCAAGCTGCTGCATGGGTTGGTCAGTAGCTACATGAGTGTCTATATAGGTTATTGATTGGTTGTCTGAGTATTGTTTGGGGAGATTGTGTGTGTGGGTGGATGGGAGGTGTGTGGCTCTGTGCATGGATGTGTGAGTGGTTGATTCACTGGGTGTATGGGTTCAAGAGTGCATTTGGAAACAGCTGTATGGGTGCGTGAGTGTGTGTATGGGTGTGTTGGTGAGTGAATGGATGTCTCAGTGGTACATGTCTGTCACAGCTCAAGCCTCATCAAATGGCCCCACTGTTAGTCAGGGGTAGCAATGCCTGCTCTGCAGAGATAGAGAACGTTTTGCGAGATTCCCTTGCCATGCTGAAGAAGGACAGGAATTTATACACGCTCCCTTAAGGGGCTGAAGAAGGACAGGAATTTATACACGCTTCCTTAAGGGTATAAATGCAGGCCAGCAGATGGACCCAGTGCTTGGCTTCCGGAAACTTCACCCTTGAGACCCCGCCCACTTCCTGTTCTTTGGTGGAGATCATCTGTTTTTCTGTGGATGAATTAAATCCTATTTCTTTTGGTCTGCCAATCCTTTTTGTTCCTTTTCTTTTGCCAGCTGGCACGCTACCGCTCCCTGATTCTTTTTGTGGATGGAGCGTTTGCCTGTTATTGCGCAGTAGTGCTAAAGGCATTTAATGAACAGCACCTATTTTTTATTTATTTATTTGAGCAGTGTGTGACTCCGCGGCCGCGTTTGAAGGTAATTCGCGGCTGCATTCAGATTGCTTTTGCGGCCGCGTCCTTTTTCTTGCTGCAACCACGGTCGCGTATATATCTAATGCGCGACCATGTTTATTACAGTAACACCGCTCTGATAAATTTTTGGCTTAAGCGCCAAATCATGAACATTTCTGGCCCCAATATCAAGTGGCAACATTGGGCTGAATAAACGCCCCCGAAATAAAAGGCCTTTTGGGAAATTGAACCATACTCCAGCTTTTTTATTTTGTGCCAAAGTCCCTATGTTTGGAATTCTCCATATGTTCTCAGTAATAGACCGTGAATGCTCTTAAGAGGCCTACAAATTTGTAAAGTCAGACTTTTTGTGGAATTATCCCTTTAAACATGTTTGGACATTGAAAGCAAACCTTTGTGGATTTATCTGCCTCTTCTTCTTCGGATCTTCTGCGGACTGTGAAGGAAATAACTGATGTGCCTGATTTACCTTGTTCTTCGAATCATTCACAAAGTTCATACGTTCCTTATCAAATCTGGCTGGTAAGTGGAACGACTGTCTCTGCAGGACAGGCATAATATCCTTACGACGTTTTTGAGATTTATATAAGGGGATAGAATTTCATTTGGGGCATTTCTGGTTTTCTCTCCTAGGACACTCATTTGAAAACGCTTTCCTTGAACCTTTTGGGGATTCAGAAGAGGCTACCTGTGTTGGATATCATTCCCCGCATCTCCATGGGCTAGCCTTCCTGTATTAGAGAATCTCTTTTCCATATCAGGGGTCTGTCTTTAGGGAGTGTGGAGAGCTCTCTTCGTTCCCGTGGACTGGGCATCACTTCAGGTCAGTGCATCTAGCGACAGAAAGCCAAGCCCACAAATTATCGTCCATCTGAGCGAAGATGGATCTAGAAGGGGCATGTTCTCCCTTAAACCCTACACTCCAGAGACCCTCATTAGAAGATCTCGCAGCAGCTATAGTTGATTTACAGAGTGAGGTTGGTAGGTTGAGGTTAGAAAATCAACGCCTCCAAGCTGAATTAGTACAAGCTCGACTTCAGTCGTCTTTAGATAATAGTGCGACAGAAATAGCACAAAAGAATAAGAAAACTTATATTCAGCCGGCTCGATTCACGATTCCCTCTGCCACTATGAATCCAGTTTCCCCCACCACTGAGACTCTTCCACCTGTACATGTAAACAGTTCATGCTTCCAACCCTGTTCCTTTGGCCTTGCCTGAAAGATTTAATGGAGATAGCTCCAAATACAGTGTGTTTATGAATCTGTGTCTTTTGCATTTCATGTGTAAAGCAACGTCCTTCCCCGATGATGCAGCCAAGGTGGCTTTTGTCATTTCCTATTTGAGTGGGAATGCAGCCAAATGGGTTATACCCCTAGTAGAAAACAATGATCCGCTCCTCTACGATTTTCAGCAATTCAAGGAAAAGATGCGAAGCCTGTTTGCTAAACACACGTTTGTCCGAGCCAGTGATAATGAACTATTGAATCTCAAACAGGGGTCTAAAGATCTACTTACTTACCTTACGGAATTCAATAGACTCCTAGTTGAAACTCAATGGCCAGAGGAAAAGAGAACCTCCTTATTCTACCGTGGGTTAAATGATGATTTAAAAGACCTTCTCTCCCAAATAGTTGATCCTCCAGAAGACTGTAATGCTTTTATTGATTTGGTGGTTAAGCTTGATCATCGATTGAACGAGAGAAAGGGTGAGAAATCACGCACCACTCTGTCTCGACTTGTTCTAGCACGAAGGGAAAAAAGAGAAGTTAGAGACACCAAAGACACGAGTGAACCCATGCAGATAGGTGGTTTGCGGGCCCCCTTATCCATGGAAGAAAAAGATAAACGTAGAAAAAACAATCTCTGTTTATATTGTGGTAAAGGGGGACATTATGCTAAAGAGTGTCCAGCTAAAACCCGCTCCTTCTCTAAAACAATAGATGGAAATCAAAATGATGCTTCCCCATCGGAAAACTAAACAACTTGAGGAAACGTGAGACCGGTTCCTCAAGTCGTCGGTTTCTTGAGGTCTCTCAACATTCAGCCCAATTAGCAGCCCCTGTTGCAAAACATTTTACCTTGTCTGTGACACTAATTATATTGAATCAGCAGAGAAAAGCCATCTCCATCCTTTTAGATTCTGGTGCTAACTGTAATTTTCTTGATAGCCGGTTAGCTCATAAGTTAGGCATTCATTTTCTACCTAAATCCCGGCCTGAAACTGTGAGGGCGGTAGATGGGAGTGAAATGTCCTCTGGGTTAATCACTTATCATACTCCTGACTTAATCCTGGTATGCAGTAATGGTCACTCAGAATCTCTTCAATTTGATTTGATAGATACACCCAATTTTGGAGCCATTTTAGGAGTTCCATGGTTGCAGACTCATAATCCTCTTATAGACTGGACTAAGCGTACAGTTACCCTGCAGTCCCCCCATTGCCTGTTACATTGCTATAAAGAAGCCAGCCGGATAGAACACCCTATGTGTTGTGCCCTTGATACTCTTGAAGGAACACACAAAATCCCCTCTATCTATGAAACTTATAAAGAAGTATTTGATGAAGTTAGTGCTACTGCCCTTCCCCCACATAGAAGTTATGATTGTAGAATTGATCTGGTTCCAGGAGCCGTGTTACCAGTCAGTAGAGTTTATGCCTTGACCGATTCTGAAACAGAATATTTGCAAAAATACATAACAGAAATGTTGTAGAAAGGGTTCATTAGACATTCTACATCCCCTGTATCATCACCCATTTTTTTTTATTCCTAAGAGAGAAGGAGGTCTGCGTGCCTGTTTGGACTACCGCGCATTGAATAAGGTAACTATAAAGAATAAATATCCCTTGCCACTCATTCCAGTGCTATTAGACCAAATACGGGGAGCCAAAATCTTTACCAAATTAGATCTTAGAGGGGCCTATCATCTGATAAGAGTTAAAGAGGGAGATGAATGGAAAACTTTGTTTCGAACTAAATTTGGATTGTATGAATATTGTGTCATGCCTTTTGGACTCTGTAACGCCCCTGCGACCTTTCAATTTTTCATTAACGAGATTTTACGGGAATATCTAGATCTCTTCGTGATTGTCCATATAGATGACATCTTGATTTACTCTCAGAATGAAGAAGAGCACGTAGAGCATGTAAAGAAGATCTTACAACGACTCAAAGACAATCACTTATTTGCTAAATTAGATAAGAGTATATTTCATACTACCAAAGTAGAATTCCTAGGTTTTGTGATCTTTCCCGATGGCATTCACATGGACCCCAAGAAAATATAAGCCTTGATTACCTGGCCCAGCCCCACCTCAGTAAAGGAAGTACAATCCTTTCTAGGTTTTGCAAATTTTTACAGAAGATTCATTGACCATTTTTCTGATCTTATTTCTCCGATCACTTGGTTACTTCGCAAAGGAGTGGTCTTTAAGTGGTCCCATGAGGCAGAACAGACTTTTGCACAATTAAAGAAAAGATGTACTGCTTCTCCTATCCTTAAGCATGCAGACAACACCCAGCCTTATTATGTTGAAGCAGACGCTTCCCAATTTGCAGTAGGAGGAGTTCTGTCACAACGTGATCAGATAACTGGCTGTTTGCATCCAGTAGCTTATTTCTCCAAAAAACTAATTCCAGCAGAGCAAAATTACACCATAGGAGAGCGGGAGTTATTGGCCATAAAGATGGCTTTCCAAGAATGGAGACATTATCTATTAGGCTCCCCTCACACAGTTACTATTTATACAGACCACAAAAATTAACAGTTTTTAAAATCCGCTAGAGCCATGACTCCCCGACAAATGCGATGGGTTCTATTCTTTAGCGAATACGACTTCATTATCACATATCGCCCTGGCTCTCAACAAGGAAAAGCAGACGCATTATCCAGAATAGGTCAAGAAAAGAAGATCCATACGAGCACATTCTCTCCCATCATACCATGTCATAAGATAATGGGGGAAGGAGATCGAGTAGAAAACCATGCTCCATTGTTTTTGTATCGACTGACACAGGCTTATTCTACCTTCTCCACACCTGACTGGTTAAAAACCCCCAAAAACAAAATAATAGAAGGCTTGTATTACCATGAAGGGAAATTATACATACCAACTGTAGACTTACAACAATTCATTAAATGGTGGTATGATACTGCGTTAGCTGGACATCCAGGTGGGGAGAAAACAGTACAAACGTGCCAACGTTGGTTTTGGTGGGAAGGGATGTCTAAAGACATATTTACTTATGTTACTTCTTGTCCAGTTTGTGCAAGACAGAAATCGTCTCATTCAGCTCCTGCAGGACTGCTACAACCTATAGCAGTTTCCGAAGTACCTTGGCACTCCATTAGTATGGATTTTATTACGGATCTTCCGCAGATACAAGGCTATAATACTATTCTTGTGGTAGTCGATATGTTCACTAAAATGGCCCACTTTATACCGCTGAAAAAATTACCCTCCTCTAAAGAGTTAGTTCAAGTGTTTCTGGAACAGATAGTCCGGTTACACGGTCTTCCCTCTGTAATAATTACAGACAGAGGGGCTCAATTTGTATCTCGGTTTTGGCAGGGAATTTGTGGCGCTCTTGGAATAGATAATAGACTCTCTACTGCCTATCACCCACAAATAGACGCTCAAACTGAAAGAACTAATCAAACACTTGAGCAGTATCTACGATGTCTACTTGCCTCTATCACCTCTGATTGGGTTCATGCTCTTCCATTGGCTGAATTTGCATACAATAACACCACACATTCTTCTACTGGTTTCTCTCCCTTATTCCTTTTACAGGCTCATCATCCTCGCTTTCTACCCCTCCCATTACCTGCCACATTAGTGGATATTCCTGCTGTAAACCTCCATCATACAGTTCTTGTAAACAATTGGAAGAAAGCAAAACATGAGTTATTAGTAGCGAAAGAAGCCATGAAGCAACAGGCAGATAAACATCGTAGTCCAGAATATAAAGTGGGAGACCAAGTTTGATTGTCCACCCAGAATTTAAAACAAGAGGGGCCCAGAAAATTACAACCCCGATATGTCGGCCTTTACACTATTAAGAAGGTTATCACCCCTGTTACTTTAAAGTTAGAGTTACCCGAAGAACTATGCATCCACCCCGTATTCCACACTTCATTGCTCAAAAGGTATATTCCCTCTTCTGAACCTGAGATCCCTCCTCACCCTGTCTTAGTAAACGGAGAAACGGAATATGAAGTGAAACGTATCCTTGACTCACGCAGATACAAGGGTAAACTACAATATTTAATAGAGTGGGTAGGTTATTCACCTGAAGAAAGATCATGGGAACCAGCAGAAAATGTACATGCTCCTGTTTTAGTATGACGATTCCATGCCCTCCACCCCACAAAACCCTGTCCTGTGAAAAGACCTTTGGGAGGGAGAACTGTCACAGCTCAAGCCTCTTGAACCATCAAATGGCCCCACTGTTAGTCAGGGGTAGCAATGCCTGCTCTGCAGAGATAGAGAACGTTTTGCGAGATTCCCTTGCCATGCTGAAGAAGGACAGGAATTTATACACGCTCCCTTAAGGGTATAAATGCAGGCCAGCAGATGGACCCAGTGCTTGGCTTCTGGAAACTTCACCCTTGAGACCACGCCCACTTCCTGTTCCTTCGTGGAGATCATCCTTGCTGTGGCTGAAACCTGTTTTTCTGTGGAGGTATTAAATCCTATTTCTTTTGGGCTGCCAATCCTTTTTGTTCCTTTTCTTTTGCCAGCTGGCACGCTACCGTTCCCTGATTATTTTTGTGGATGGAGCGTTTGCCTGTTATTGCGCAGTAGCGCTAAAGGCATTTAATGAGCAGCACCTATTTTTTTTTATTTATTTGAGCAGTGTGTGACTCCGCGGCCGCGTTTGAAGGTAATTCGCGGCCGCATTCAGATTGCTTTCGCGGCCGTATCCTTTTTCTTGCTGCAACCACGGTCGCGTATATATCTAATGCGCGACCATGTTTATTACAGTAACACCTCTCTGATTATTTTTTGGACTTAAGCGCCAATTCATGAACATTTCTGGCCCCAATATCAAGTGGCAACATTGGGCTGAATAAACGCCCCCGAAATAAAAGACCTTTTGGGAAATTGAACCATATTCCAGCTTTTTTATTTTGTGCCAAAGTCCCTATGTTTGGAATTCTCCACATGTTCTCAGGAATAGACTGTGAATGCTCTTAAGAGGCCTACACATTTGTAAAGTCATACTTTTTGTGGAATTTACGCCTTTAAACATGTTTGGACATTGAAAGCAAACCTTTGTGGATTTATCTGCCTCTTCGTCTTCGGATCTTCTGCGGACTGTGAAGGAAATAACTGATGTGCCTGATTTACCTTGTTCTTCGAATCACTCACAAAGTTCATACGTTCCTTATCAAATCTGGCTGGTAAGTGGAACGACTGTCTCTGCAGGACAGGCTTAATATCCTTACGAAGTTTTTGAGATTTACATAAGGGGATAGAATTTCATTTGGTGCATTTCTTGTTTTCTCTCCTAGGACACTCATTTGAATTCGCTTTCCTTGAACCTTTTGGGGATTCAGGAGAGGCTACCTGTGTTGGATATCATTCCCCGCATCTCCCTGGGCTAGCCTTCATGTATGAGAGAATCTCTTTTCCATATCAGGGGGGCTGTCTTTGGGGAGTGTGGAGAGCTCTCTTCGTTCCCGTGGACTGGGCATCACTTCAGGTCAGTGGATCTGGCGACAATGTCCAAGTAACTACATATGTAAAAGGCAGTGTATGTGAGAGTTGAAGTATATAAATGACTCTACATGATAGTCAGTGATTGTGAGACTGGATGTATGGATGAGTGTGTACTTGTATCAATGATTATATAAGAGAGTAAGTATGCGTTAGTATCTGTATGAATAAGTGAGGTGGTGTGTGTATAATTGTATAGGTGAGTAAATGGGATTGTGATTGATTTTTAGCTTGACTGACTAGGTGTGTGAGTAACTGCATGGATGAGTGGCGATGTGTGAGTGTCTGTATAGGTGTATGAGTGCATATGATAGTGTTGTATTGATGAGTGACTGCATGTATGAGGGATTGTATGGATGAATGAGTGGCTGTGTGTGTAGACCTAGGAATCAGTGAGTGCGTATGTAGTAACTGGTATTGGTGTGTCAATGATTTAGAAAATGTTAGTCTGTATTTTACAGTAGGTGTATCAAAGGTTATATTAGAGTGTGAGGAGGTGCATCAGATTTTCACGTGGATGATGTCATCAGTGATGTCATTTGAGATGTCATCAGTGATGTCATTTGAGATGTTATCAGTGATGTCACTGACCATGTCATGAATAATGTAATATGTGACGTCATGAGCAGTGCATTGCGGGTGCGCCAGTTATAGTTAGCTAAACTAAATATAACAGCCAAATCTCTATGGTTTTGTAAGAGTGAAATGTCCAGCGAACTATAACATCCCTGAACTGAAACCTATGGTTCTTTCAGTGAATTTCTAAGGTTTTTTATATGCTAATTTCTATCTATAACGTACCTGAAACCTATGTTTTTTTCAGTGAATTTAAATGTTTTTTTAAATGCTAATTTCTAACTATGACATCCCTATTTTTTTTTCTTAAACCTATTTTATTAGATTTTTCCAATTTTCAACCCATCAATTACGGCATTTTGCAGTCATACACAATATCGTAGTACATTGAAGTCATTTTACAGTGTACGTGCATTATCATCAACAGTAAGTGTACGACATAGGAATACAAATATCCCATCCCTCCCTCCCTTCCCCAACTTCGTCTGGCTCCAACCATTGCTAGCACATATGTCAAGGTGTTCCCACGTCTACTCCCGACTGCACATAAGCATTCCAAGGGTATGTATGGACCCTATGGCGTAGGGTTCACAAACAATGGAATTCCCTAAACATGGAAACTATAAAACAGGGGCTAGGTGATAAAAAAAATCTTACGTCCGAGCTATCGGCACAGGTGGCGGGGCCAAGGCTCTGAACGCTTCCAGGATACTGTCCCAGTCTAAAGCGATAACTCTTTTGCGCAATCCCAGGGCTTCCTCCCGGCGGACCGCAGCACTCTCTGCTCCACCCCATCTCACTACTTCCCCATGCCAGCCGTAAAGTTGGGGGAGGTGTTGTCGATTTCCACCGCATCGTAATGGAGCATTTAGCCAGAAGCAAAGACAGGTCTACAAAGCGAAGTTGCACTTTCTGCGCCTTAGGGCGTCTTATCAGTCCCAAAAGACACACTGCAGGCGTGTCTGGGACGGGGATCTCAACCGCAGTTGTAAGCAAGGACAGTACCTCTGACCAATAAGGGGTAAGCACAGGGCACTGTCATAGCATGTGTAATAAGTCAGCATTCTCTAATTTGCATCTAGGACAGCAGTGTTGTGTGGTCGGAAAAATATGTTGCAAGCGGTGCGGGGTAAAACACGCTCTGTGTAAAACCATATATTGGATGAATTTGAATTTGGCGTTCCGTGGAATTCTCCTAGGGTATGCCAAAGCTCTGTCCCAATCCCTATTAGTCAGGTCTGTCCCCAGGTCTGCAGACCATTTATTGCATAGGTCCGTTAGTGGGATTTAGTGTGGGTGGTAATGCCTTTGTAAAGCCATTTGGTAAGGTGGTGGTCGTTACCCATCAGGTAGGTCATAAAGACCATTTCGTGGCGTGGGTGTTCCTCCCTGTGTGGGGCCCAATGTTTCTTCACATACTGCATGAGGGCAGCATGCAATAGGTACAATGCATTTGTGACACCCTGACGCCATGCAAAATTACCATGGTCCATTAGCGTGCCGTCGTCAAATAGGTCACCCACTGTGGTCACTCCACCCTCCGCCCATGGAAGCAATCGCCGTTTAGTAAGCAGGCCAGTGGGGGTAGGGATCCCAAGAAGTGGTGCAGTGTCAGAGTAGGGAAGGCAGCTACGCGTGTAGTGAGTGGCTTTTTTCCAATAAGTAAGCGCCGTGCGCAAGTGCAGCGGTGCATCTATGACATCCCTATTAAGTCCCCTTGAATCCTGAAGGTCCCTGGTGGCCAAGTAGCCCACCATGTACATCCAGTAAGTGCCACAGACCTGCGTTTCAGAGAGGTGTTCTGAGGCCATGCCCCTTTTTACACCACGCTGCAAACAAGCCTTCTGGTGCACTGCTGCTCAGAGGATGAAGTCCACTTGTGTCTTGAGGTCCTCATGACACAAGAGGACCTCATCGCCCCACCAGCAGTTCACCAGGAGCCGCGTTTGCAGAGTGGTGTAAAAAGGGGCATGGCCTCGGAGCACCCCTCTGCAACACAGCCCTGTGGCATTTACAAGAGGTACCTGGTAAACTAGTTGGCCCTCGGGGACCCTGAGGATTGAAGGGGAATTAATCCCCCAACTTAAAACGCGCCACAGTGCGTGTTTGCACTGTGGTGTAGGGACGGGGGCAGGGCCTGATGTGACAATTGTGCAAACGTGCCCTGTGGTGCCTTTTTTAAGTTGAGTGATTAAGTCTCCTTGAATCCTGAGGATCTCTGAGGGCCAACTAGCCCACCAGCTACCTCCAGTAAGCGCCACAGAGCTGCGTTGCAGAGTGGTATAAAAAGGGGCGTGGCTTTGGACCACCACTCTGCAACGCAGCTCCCTGGCTCTTACTGAAGGTACCTGGTGGGCTAGGTGGCCCCCTAGGACCATTAGGATTGAAGGGGACTTAATCCTCCAACTTAAAACGTGCCTCAGGGCGCGTTTGCACTGCGGTGTAGGGACGGGGGCAGGGCCTGATGTGACAATTGTGCAAACGTGCCCTGTGGCGCGTTTTTTAAGTTGAGTGATTAAGTCTCCTTGAATCCTGAGGATCTCTGAGGGCCAACTAGCCCACCAGCTACCTCCAGTAAGCGCCACAGAGCTGCGTTGCAGAGTGGTATAAAAAGGGGCGTGGCCTTGGACCACCACTCTGCAACGCAGCTCCCTGGCTCTTACTGAAGGTACCTGGTGGGCTAGGTGGCCCCCTAGGACCCTTAGGATTGAAGGGGACTTAATCCTCCAACTTAAAACGTGCTACAGGGCGCGTTTGCACACTTCTAAAATCAGGCCATGCCCCCTCCCTGCATCACTGTGCAAACCCGTCCCATGGTGCGTTGTAAATTGGGGGATTAAATCCCCTTGAGTCCTGAGGGTCCCTCCGGTCCAACTAGCCCACCAGGTACCTCCACTAAGCGCCACAGAGCTGCGTTGCAGAGAGGTGTAAAAAGGGGCGTGGCCTCGGACCACCTCTCTGCAAGGCAGCCCTGTGGCGCATACTGAAGGTACCTGGTGGGCTAGTTGGCCCCCAGGGACCCTCATTATTGAAGGGGAATTAATTCCCCAACTTAAAACGCGCCACAGGGCGCGTTTGCAGTGTTGCTGGGAGGGGGCGAGGCCTCCGGCACAATGCCGGTCTTTTTTTTTTTTTTAGAAGGGGGGCTGTTTGGCCTTTTTTTGGGCCCTGAGGATCCCATCCCCCAGGGCCTGACCCCTTTAAAAAAAAATAATAATACATCTGAACGGGAAGGGGGCCGCGTGGGCCCCCCTTCCGTGGCCAATTCCGGCCCCGGGGACCCCATCCCCTGGGGCATGGCCACATATATTTAAATTTTTTTACGAGGGGGACTGCTTGGCCCCCCTCCTGAGGCCTCTACTGGCCCCAGGGGCCCCATCCCCCAGGGCCGGCCCTATCCGCTGGGACCATGGGAGCCCCAATGCCCACACGGTCCCGTCGGCTCCCTGCATCCTGCGGGAGTCGGCATTGCTTTTCCACACGGGGAGCTGCTGACATGCAGCTCCCCATGTGGAAAAGCAATCTGCTTTGGATTTTGGAAGAGAGAGCAGGTTTCCTCGCTTCTAAAATCCAAAGCAAGTTTGCTATGACAGGGTGGGAGCCACACGACTCCCGCCCTGCACCCCGGGACACTGCAGAAGCCGGCCCGGGGATGGGGGGGGTGGCGGTCCCTCGGGCCATCGAGGGCTCCTTGAGGGGGGCCGCGTGGCCCCACTCCCTTCGTGAAAATAGCCCCGGGGAGGTGGTGGTCCATAACGGACTCCCCATTTTACATTTTTAGTGCCACGGGGAGGTGGCGGTCCCTGGGGCGTGTGGGAGGGCTTGAGCCCCCCCCACACGTTTAATAATTTTTTTAAATAAAAGCCCAGGGGGTGGCGGTCCTTGGGCTGTGTGCCCCCTCGCGAATATTTCAGAAAAGTCCCGGGGGTGGTGGTCCCTGGGGGCCCCCCCACACAAGCCCGGGGGGAGGTGGCGGTCCCCGGGGCTGCGGGGTCCCCCGCTAATATTTGTTGGCAATGCCCCCGGGACCTGGCCCACCCGAGGGCCTCAATAAAATGAAGCGACCCCAGTGCGAATTTTGCCAAATTGTTTTTTAAAAAATGCTTTGTTTGGCCCTGGGGGTCCTTGTGGGACCCCCTGAGCAGGCCTAGGGCATCAGGGTGTTTCTACCCTGCCTCTTTTTTTTTTTTTTTTTAACCTTTTTTTTACTGTCTTGTGACTCGGTTCTACCCCATCCCCTGGGGACTTTTCAATTAATTATTTAATGTATTATTGAAAAGTACTATTCCTTTCCCCACATAAATTTATAGATAACAATAATTTAAGGACATTGTCAATAATAATAATTAAAAAAAATTAAAATTGTCACACAATAAAATAGATAAATAATTATTCACTAGGTAAAACTCTGTAAGAACAATAAAATATTGTAAAAACAGTTACCCTTAAATGTGTTGGTTTTGTGTGATTCATCACTGCCTAATACAATGTTCCTGCTGTACTGATGACACAACGTCTGCCTGCTCCTGGTTTAAATTTGGGAGCCGGTTATTTATACTCCCCCGCTTGTATTCCATTGCTCATATCTAATTCCCTAAATCTTAAAGTGCTAGTGCAAAATTAATTCAGTGCCGCACACGTCCTTAGCCAGTGATGACCCGTTACGTATTTAAAAGTGCGTGTGTACTAAAAGTGATTAAAAAAACATTATTATCGTGGTTCACGTCGGTGTGGCAGCCTCCTTTGTTTACTGTAAAATATATGTGCAAGTTAATTCCTATTCTGACTCATCTATGCTACCGTGTAAGTCCTGTGTTAAGACAAAGTGGATATGTTATTGGTAAAGTTTGTTAATCTGAAGGGGTTCCTCTGTATAAAACTAATGGAGGCAAGTATACAAATGCTCCGTTGTATTGAGGCCTCCCGGGGACTTACTGTCGAAGTTCAAGATGTTTCTGGTTTTCTGAGGGTCCCCTCTCTGTCCCCTCCCCTTCTGTTAATGGGTACTACTGCATCAATGAGGTAATGCGAAAAATGTTTAAGATAATTGTCATGTACTTCTCGAAAGTGTCTTGCCACTGGATAAGATGGATCATGGTTATTGATGGCCCTGATGTGTTGTAAGATTCTTTTATTGGCTGGAAGTTTAGTGCTTCCCACATATTTTAAATTGCAGGAGAATTCCAGTAAATATATGGCGTGGTCAGTTTTAAAGTGTAATGGTTTATTTATTTTAATTTCTTTTTCACTGAATGGAGCTTTGTCTTCTTGTTTATTCCATAAGTACATGCCTTGCAACGTTTGCATTTTGCAAACACATTCCGTTGCATCAACCATTTCTGTTGATCCGTGGTTTCAGGGCTACTTTTAACTAGACTATTACTCTTTGATGGCGCTCTCCTGTTTGTAATCCCCAAATTATGTGGTAATTTCGCCTCTATAACTGGGTCACTCTGTACGATTGGCCAATTGCGTTGCATGATATTCCTGATCGTTTTTTCCTGTGCATTATAGGCCAGAATCAGTTTAAGCTTCATAGAATCTTTTTTTTTGGCTAGAATCTTTCTCTTTATTTTTCAATAAAAATACATCTAGCTAGACCTTGGGTTTTGGTAATCGCAGCATCAACTGTTTTTAATGGAGTATCCTCGACATAGGAATCTCCATTTGCTTGCCTGCTGTTGCTAGGTCTTTAGGGTTGCTGCAAACTCTATTTAATCGCAACATTTCCCCATAGGGGATGCTTTCAACCAGGTGTCTCGGGTGGAAGCTAGAGGAGTGAAGTACCGAATTTCCTGCAGTTTCCTTCCTGTAAACTCTAGTTTTTCTAGTTTTCTAGATATACCTCAACACCAAGGAAGTGGATCTTTTTATCACTGATGACTGAAGTGAAGTTTAAATTAATATTGTTTTTGTTGATAGCAGTGACAAATTCGGTAGCTTCCGCCTTGGGGCCCTCCCACACAATGAACAAATCATCAATGAAGCCTAAAAGTAGTTTGACATTCTTTTCCCTTTAGTGTTTGTTCGATACCTAGGACCAGCTCCTCCCACCAGCCCATATGTAAACAGGCATAACTGGGGGAGAAGCTGGCCCCCATTGCAACCCCACGCATCTGCTGATAACATGTCTTGTAAAAACATTGTTATTCAAGCAAAAGCTGACCATATTGATTAACATCATGCTAACAAAGTTGTCTTGTTCTTTCCAAAATAGTGTTCAAGGGCACGTATCCCATCTTTATGGTTTATACTAGTGTATAAAGACACTACATCTAGGGTCATCAATAGATAATCATTTTCCCACCCAAAATCTTTCAATTTTGAAATAAAGTCACTGGTGTCTCTTATATAGGAGGGCAACAATTGTACAAAGTCCTGTAAAAAATAGTCAATATATTGAGAGGCATTTTCTAGTAAGCTATTTTGTGCTGAGTTGATCAGTCTTGCCGGTGGCTTTCGTGCATCTTTGTGGATCTTAGGAATAAAGTAGATGTAGGGGACCGTAGGATTTTCTTTTCTGATAAATTTGTATTCATCCATAGTTAAAAGTCCCGCACTCTTCCACACCAGTAGTTTTTCATAAAAATCGTTATAAATAGCTCTTAAAGCCAACACATTGCTTGTTCGATAACATGCTCTATCGTTCAGTTGTGACAGGGCTTCTTCAACATAATCTTTTTTCGCCCATAAAACAACATTTCCCCCCTTATCGCAATTTCTGATGACAATATTTTTTTTTTTGCAGTTTTGATATCAACTGATTGTATTGCCAATTTCTTTTGTTTGATTTTCTTTTGGTAGTTTGTATTTTATAATTCAATTTCTTTATTTCAGTTGTCACATGTTAATTAAAAATGTCGATTTCATCCCTGGGTGCTATTTGGTTGAATGTCGGCTTTTTTTTAAAGGGTGTCTTTTTTCTAGTTATGCCCGGTACCATAGCCTCATCATGGTATCCTTGACAAAGGCTCCTAGCAAGCTGGGAGTCTTCTTGACTGGTCATATTGCTGGATCCCTCCTGTAGTTCCATGAGTGTTTCCAACAGTCATGTCTGATGTTGTTGCAGTTCCTTGAGGATTGTCAATCTGACCTTGACTGTCAGTATCTATGTTGGTTCTTTGTTGTAGCAAAGCATGATATTTTTACAGTTTGAGTTTGCGGACAAATCTGTAAACGTCCATTCGGGTGTTGGCGTAGTTGAAGTTGGACTCCGGGCAGTAGGAGAGCCCCAATGCCAAAATCTGTTTCTCTGCCTTATTGAGGTCGATGTCAGTTAAATTAATTACTGTTTTTGTAATGTCATCAGCCTCTATTGTTTGTGGTTCCACCACCCTCTCCAGCGTCTCTTGTTGGAGGCTGGCCTTTCTTCCTGCTTTTCGCTTCGGCCTACGCCTGTGGTTTCGCCTCTTCCTGCAGTATTCCTTTGAGTCCTTGGTCAGAGGGTTTGCCTCCGCTCCTGGCACAAAAAATCCAGCTCTTCGGCTTGAGTCAATCTGGGTTGTGCCCCGCTTGTGGTTGCATGTCTGGTTTCAAATTCTACTTCACTTTCAGTTGCCAAATTCAAGTCCGTATTGGATGTATTGCTGTGCCCTTCTTTGTTTGTAGGAGCCTTTGATGTTGGTTCGGTTCTCATTTTGTTTTTGGTTGTTTTCATAGCGTCATATTTTTTAGAAAAGGTCAATATACGCCCCATCTTGTAATCCACCCTATCATGGTGAAATGTAAACGCTTTGTTTTCTTTTATTTTGTCTTCTTCTTTGCGGAGTCTTAATGTAATTTCCTCCCTTAATTTAGTGGTTTCCTCACGCTTGCTTAATTTATTTATCTCCTCATTTAGTGTCTCATTCTGCTCTTGCAGCGTCCCTCTGTCCAATTCTGCGTATTTTACAAGAATTTCCATTAACTTTTTGGAGGAATCAAGATTACATTGGGCCCAGTCTCGCATCATGTCCGGGTTGGCCTGTTCATAGCTTGGCGCAATGAGGATCCTCAGTCCTCTAGGGATCCTCCCTACATCCAGGTACCTCTGCAGAGACTTATGTTCCCACCATTTTCCTTGCTCCGCTCGCATACATTTTTCCAAGGCTCTCATTTTGTCTTTTACACTGCTGTTGGCGGGATTTATATTGGTACTTCTTTAATTTAAGTTTGCATGACTTGAAGGGATGTTGCTAAACATCTTGGAGGCTGGCGCCTCCCGGTCTCTCAGCGTGTCTGCCGGCATGTTGGTCAATGTTGACTTTGAATAATCATGGTAATATTACAAAACAAAAATCCAGTATTATGGCTTTCCACGCTCACCAAGCACTAGCACACCACTCTCCCCACTATGCCTTTACTGATCCTATCTTTCTCGTACCGTCTGCATCTAACGGGTCCTCCAACACGGAACACGCTGGCTCCGATCAGATCTTTTTCAGTGAATTTCTAAGGTTTTTTAAATGCTAATTCCTAATTATAACGTGCCTGAAGCCTATGTTTTTTTCAGTGAATTTCAATGGTATTTTAAATGCTAATTTGTAACTATAACGTGCCTGAAACCTATGTTTTTTTCAGTTAATTTCTAAGGTGTTTTAAATGCTAGTTTCTAACTATGCTTACAGAGGTAGGACATGTGAAGAAAGAAGAAAAAACACACAGAAAGAAGAAAAAGAAATGCAGAAAGAAGCAACAGAAGTCCTCAAAGACAAAGAAAAGTGCAGGAAGAAGGAAGACAAGCAGAAAGAACAAACAGAGGAGCAGAAAGAGGCCTTGTTGCAAAATCATCCTGTACCCTCAACTTTTTCAGATGGGTACTGGTGGTAACTGACTCTGACTAACCAGTCCTAGATCCAGAGCTATGCTAAAAGACACTTAGAATACAGTGAAAACACCTACATACACTAGGGAACACTATGCGTTGGGGTACTCCTGTTATTAGCATGACCTCCTTTGTAAGCCCCTAGTATATAATAGGGCAGGGGGATTAAAACTACCTCTTAAAACGCTCCACAGGGCGTGTTTGCACACTTGTGAAGGGAGGGGGGGGCTGAGCTGACGTGTGCAAACACGCCCTGTGGCCGTTTTAATTTGGTGGATAAAGTCCCCTTGAATCCTGAGTGTCCCTTTGGTACAACTAGCCCACCAGGTATCTCCAGTTAGCGCCACAGCGCTGCGTTGCAATGCAATGCAGCGCAGTGGCGCTTACTGGAAGCACCTGTTGGACTAGTTGGCCCCCATGGGCCCTCAGGATTGAAGGGGAATTATTTCCCCAACTTAAAACCCGTCACAGGGCGTGTTTGCACACGTCAAATCAGGCCCCGTCCCCTCCCTTCACCACTGTGTAAACACGCTTTGTGGCCGTTTGTAGTTGGGAGATTAAGTTCATTTGAATCCTGAGGGTCCCTAGGGTCCAACTAGCCCACTAGGTACCTCCCAGTAAGCGCCACAGAGCTGCGTTGCAGAGAGGTGTAAAACGTGGCACGGCCTGAACAACCTCTCTGCAACGCAGCGCAGTGGCGCTTAGTGGACGCACCTGGTGGGCTAGTTAGCCCTCATGATTGAAGGGGAATTATTTCCCCAACTTAAAACCCGTCACAGGGCGTGTTTGCACACGTCAAATCAGGCCCCGTCCCCTCCCTTCACCACTGTGTAAACACGCTTTGTGGCAGTTTTAAGTTGGGAGATTAAGTTCATTTGAATCCTGAGGGTCCCTAGGGTCCAACTAGCCCACTAGGTACCTCCCAGTAAGCGCCACAGAGCTGCGTTGCAGAGAGGTGTAAAACGTGGCACGGCCTGAACAACCTCTCTGCAACGCAGCGCAGTGGCGCTTAGTGGACGCACCTGGTGGGCTAGTTAGCCCTCATGATTGAAGGGGAATTATTTCCCCAACTTAAAACGCGCCATGTGGCGTGTTTGCACACGTCACCTCAGGCCCCGTCCCCTCTCTTCCCCACTGTGTAAACACGCCCTGTGGCAGTTTTAAGTTGGGAAATTAAGTCCCCTTGAATCCTGAGGGTCCCTAGGGGCACATTAGCCCACTAGGTACCTCCAGTAAGCCCCATTGCAGAGAGGTGCAAAAAGGGGCATGGCCTGCATCACCTCTCTGCAACGCCGCGCAGTGGCGCTTACTGGAAGCACCTGGTGGGCTAGTTGGCCCCCAGGGTCCCTCAGGATTGAAGGGGAATTATTTCCCCCACTTAAAACACGGCACAGGGCGTGTTTGCACACGTCACCTCAGGCCCCGTCCCCTCTCTTCACCACTGTGTAAACGCGCCCTGTGGCCGTTGTAAGTTGAGAGATTAAGTCCCCTTGAATCCTAAGGGTCCCTAGGCTCAAACTAGCCCACTAGGTACCTCCAGTAAGCGTCACATAGCTGCGTTGCACAGAGGTGTAAAAAGGGGCGTGGCCTCTGAACACCTGTATGCAACGCAGCTCCCTGGCGCATACTGAAGATATCTGTTGGGCTAGTTGGCCCTCAGGGACCCTCAGTATTGAAAGCAAATTAATTCCCCATCTTAAAACGTGCCTCTGGCGCATTTCCACAATGGTGAAGGAAGGGGGTGTGGCCTGAGGTGACATGTCTGCAAACACGCCCTGTGGCGCGTTTTAAGTTGGAGAATTAATTCCTCCTCAATTCTGAGGGTCCCTGGGGGCCAACTAGCCCACTAGGTACCTCCAGTATGCGCCAGAGAGCTGCGTTGCAGAGAGGTGTTCAGGGGCCACGCCCCTTTTTGCAACGCAGCTCCGTGTCGCTTACTGGAGGTAATCAAACAACTGGAGGTACCTGGTTGGCTAGTTGTCCCCCAGGGACCCTTAGGATTGAAGAGGTATTAATTCCTCAACTTAAAACGCACCACAGGGCGTGTTTGCACCCATGTCACCTCAGGCCCCCCCCTCCCTTCACCACTGTGCAAACGCGCCCCGTGGCGCGTTTTAAGTTGGGGGATTAACTCCCCTTGAATCCTGAGGGTCCCTGGGGTGCAACTAGCCCACCAGCTACCTCTATTAAGCACCACAGAGATGCGTTGCAGAGAGGTGTAAAAAGGGGCGTGGCCTCAGAACACCTCTCTGCAACGCAGCCCCCTGGCGCATACTGGAGGTTCCTGGTGGGCTAGTTGGCCCCCAGGGACCCGTAGTATTCAAGGGGAATTCGTTCCCCATCTGCAAACGTGCCAGGGGGCGCGTTTGCAGAGTGCTGCAAGGAGGGGGCGTGGCCTCCGGCGCCATGTAGGTCTTTTATTTATTTTATTTTTTTAAGAAGGGGGGCTGTGTGGCCCCCCTTCTTTTTCTAAGTTATTGACCTCGGGGACCCCATCCCCCAGGATGTCTGGCATTCGGCGAGGTAACGGACCTCGCGCGACCTTCACCCGGCATTATCTCTACCTCGAGAGCCGCTTCCTGGCTCATTTACATGCAAACCCTCAGGAACGGAATTCGCGCTCGTAAGCGCTCCGCATGAACCTTTTGAACCTGTGTATATTTGTTCCCTTGACCCAGCGGCGTCTGAAGACATTGTCAGAGCCCCTGCCCAGCCTCGTGGAGCAAGACTCCTTATCTCCCGCATCACCATTCCTTCCGCTTGGAGCCGACTAAAGGGCTCGGAGAGCGTCTGGAGAAAGAAGAAGACCGCAGGTTCCTTCTGCTGCCCCGCCCCAGCGCTTGGAGCCGCTTGAAAGGCTCGGAGAGCGGCTCTGCCTCCTCTACGTGCTGACCTCGGCTGCTGAAGAACAACCATCCTCTCCTTTCCTGTGATGGCTGGTTCGTGAGTACTTTCTGAGAGTACATTCTTATTGAGTGAGACTACCATTCGCGCTACTGGTGCAGCCTGAGTGAGGGTACAGGAATACCCCCATATGTGCATGTGTTATTCCTAGATGTATGTGTAACGGGTTCCTATAGCTCAGCCTGTCCTTTCTCTCTCAACAGGAATAGGCGCCCTGAGTGAAGGTGTCACACTGTCGTCTCATCCCCTTCCCTGTTTCCTTTCTTCCCTTGTTTTCCCCAGGGGTGGTGTTGCTTATGGAGGGGTTTAGACAATCCTCTTGAGTAATACCGTTCTCGGGGAGAGGGTAAACTAGCGTCAAGTATCGCTCCTGCTGTATCCGGCTTCTAAGGTTAGTGCGCAACCTGTCTGCATTCTGACAGGGCTAAATAGTAACGAAGCGCAAAAGCCCGCGCTTCGTCTTTTTTTTTTCTCGGCAGGATCCGCGCACCCTGCATGGTTTTTGCCGATTTTTAAGCAGGCCTAGAGGGTCAGGGTGTTTCTACCCTGCCCCCTTTTTGCGTTCTGAGCGTTCTACCGATGCACAAGATGGCTGCCAACACTTCCTGGTTTGGAGTGTTGACGGCCAATTAGCATAAAGCTCGTGATCGGGATGGTTCACGGATCCTGCGCAGCCATAGATATATATGTGTTTTTACTTTTGATTTTCTCAGCAAATACTGAACGGATTTACACCATTTAACAAAAAGGGTTCTTTCTGAACCAAGAACTACCTCTTTGCCAAATTTAGTGTAATTCCGTTTAGCAGTATAAGTCCTAACTATAACTTTCACTGGCGACCGCCAGTAGATAATGTGTGTGTGTATATATATATCACCTACTGCTGATTGCCGGCAGGTAGTTTGCCGGTAGGTAGTTCTAGTTAGTGTCAGGGCTGTCAGATTGGAACATGACCGACCTTCAGAGCCGTCCAGCGCGGGATGATGTTGAGAAGTGATTTCTACTATTGCCTTCTACGTTGCCACCCAAAATGTGCTTTAAAGCACCGGGGAAAAGGGGAATTCAGAAAACAATAAAGGCTGCACAGTGTCTGTGGAAGGCACTGGTCAGGAACCCCTCATGGACCGTGCAGACCGCTATGGTTTCTGGAAACCCCCGACCATAAGAGAAGAGCCCTGTGTGCAAGAGAGGAAACCGAAATGAAGAAGGCATACACACAACAATTACCCTCAAAATGGCACACCGCACTGTTCCCTGGTACTCACATTCATAACTCAAACAGCACACCTTGAAATGTCTGAGAGCCCTCAGTATGTCCTGAGGGACGTCGTCCAACAGACTGCAAGGCTGCAGAGACTAACGGTAAGTCACTGCTGGAAGGTCACACCTATGAAACATACACTCTCCTCCAGGAGAAACTAATGATTCAGATAAGCCAAGAATGAAAGTGCAAATAGTATTGAGATTATCAAAGCAGAGTCAGGAGCGCAGGAAACATCCTCCAATCACTTATCTGAATCTTTGTCTTTGCTCGCCGCTTGCTGTTTCATCAGAGGAGCAGAGAAGAAATCCAGACGGCACGGGTTTACGAGTTACGCATAGCCTCTGCTACCCCGTAACAACCCCGTCACAGTCTGGCAGCAGGCAGGGAAATAATGCGGGTAAATAGGCAGGTGCCGGCAGATGCATGCTGCCGGGAGGCTCCTGCTGAGGATCAGTGCAGCCAGACCCGGCTCAGGAACCGCCAAGCCCAGAGCAGCGGAAACACGCGAAAAGCCAGCCGCATCACAAGGAAGGCGCTCTTGTGAACACAGCGTGGGAAACATGCCCTAACATGAGCGTTACGGGCACATCAAGGAGTCCAATAAACAGTGGAACGGAAGGCACCAGGCAAAAGGAATCCCACAGTTAGGAAAACACAGGAAACTGTTGCAGGGATTCTGCTCATGCACAGAACTATGCGCAGGAAACCAGGACCTCAGTGAATTGTGGTGTACCGAAAACTCACCTCAGTACCCAGAACCTCTATCCGACCAACATCAGTGTCCCATTCGTTATCCGTATTCTCTCGGAGGTCCCAGTGTATAGACAACCCAGAACAAGCGACTTAGAGTACTCTCAGGTATGGTGGGAATCGGAAATACCTGTTTGTTATTATTCTCATATCAGTCCACAACAAGAGTAATCAAAGACACAGTAAAGTTTAAAAGGTTTATTTTATAAACTACGTGTCCTAAGATGCAGTACTTTGGCTAACATAAGCAGACAAATGATTATAATTAAAACCATCAGCATTGTTACAATACCATAGAAAATGAAGGGAGAAATCATATTACAAATGACAGTGGAATACAGCCACCTTCCCTTCGCTAGTAGGCTAGTATTATTATGCTAATAGAAGGTCTCTAGGCCTGAATGGGGAACCCCATACCGTAAAGATCAGCTTAGGTGAATCACATCACAGGACCAGCTTTGCTCTGCGCCTAGAAATGTTCTTCTCCAGAATGTGTTTCTAACGCATGCAAACAGTAATATTAAAGGCTCTCGAAATTCAGGTATTTGCAGCTGTGTGCATATTATGGCTAGAGAGTGGGCCGATCAACCTGAACTCAAAAACATACATTGTGTGGCGGCTCAGAGTGATTTGCACACAATGTTCAGACCAAGGTCGCAGTGCACGTCTAGAGATGTGAACAACAGACAGTTCTCGTGTGAAGAAAAGGCAAGCAAGCAGTTTTCAAACAATAACATGTCTGCAATGTCGTGTGCAAAAGCAGCAAAAGTGGCAAGATGGCTTTTCTAACATCTAACGCGCTTATGCTAACATAGCAATGTATGTATCTAAATCGCTGCCTTCACTACACCCCCCCTTGATCGGACCACGAACAAATAGGGATACAAAAAGGAACGCAAAGTTCAAGTTCGACAGAGCGGAACCAAGTTCTTGTCTTGGATATCCAAAAGAAGAGTGAAAAGTTCGCAAAAAAACGTTAAAAAAAAACAAAATAAAGGGAAAAAACAAAATGGTAAGTCAATACATCATGCAAAGGCTCAACGAGCCCAGATGTTGGAACACCCAAAAAAAGTGCGTGGTTTGTGCAAGGGAAGCTGGACGGTAACCAAGTTAATCCATCAATGTGTAAGCACAGTACGTAGCAACAGCTTCCAAGAGGAAGTCATTGGAACGATATGCAAAAGTGTCCGCCATCCAGTCCAATAAGGTAAACGAACATACATGTCCTTCGACCACTGGAGCCTCTAGCACATTCAGAGGACAACTGGCGTGTTCTTCTAAATAACTCCTTGCCAAGAAGTCATACGCTGCCGTTCCGATGTCCCAATTCCCTAGGACTCCATGTGCCGCACCACAGGCCATAATCCTAACACCAGAACAGTCCAACTCATAAGCCACTAATAGACTCATCAGTCGATCATAATCTGGGGCAGGAGACACTGAGTTTGACAAGCACAAATCCAGAGTCCATTCGAAAGGACAATCTAGGCAATGAAAAACAGGTTGTACGCATGTAAAGTAGGCAAACCGGAAGGATAATCCATAGGCTATGCTCAGGGTAGCCAGTGGTAAAGTTCCATAATATTCAAGCATCCGGTTACGAAGATGGAGCAGCCGGGACAGGCTGTCGTGGGACACAAATTGTGCAGCCATTGCGCAGTAAGCAGACCAACAGCAGCACACCAGCCGCGAGGGCGAGAATCCCGGGAGCCCGCCAAAGACGCTGGACAAAATAGAATGAAAAAATGCCAGTATCACACCAATAATAGTTTGGAAGGAGGTCACGAGGCCAGAGCCCACAATTTTGAAAAAATGCGCCAAGCCAGTTGTTGACGAGGCGTTAAATATAGTTTGAATCAGGGCACCAAAATGAAGTGGGAGATCAGTATTTAAAAGCGCCAGCACCTCGGTACGGGTGTTGGCTACGTGAAGGACAAATGTTTCACGGGACGAAGTAAGAGCGACTTCTTTTTGAGAGAATAGAGCCCTTATTCTGCTCATCTTGTTGAACTCTGCTTTCAAGGTTGGAATGGAAGGCCAGATGGAGACATCCAGCCGCCCATGCGGGGATGGGAAAAGGACATTTTTACAGCAGACTACTCTCTGTGATACAGTCACAATATAAGGAATTCCCAGTAGCATCCCACAGCAAGCCTCATTATTTAAAAGCAAATAACTACCATTAGCTAACAACGTGAAAAAGGGTGTAATAGCTGGCGCTGGAATCCATTACAGGATGCATGCTAAATTAGGCGCTTGCACATTGCACGTGCCATGCAATTGGATGTGCCTACAGACTACAGAGTGATCAGGTGTGGAAGAGCATTCCTCATCCTTCAAATAAACTTCTTTACCTTCTCTCATGCACCTGTATGTAAATGGGAGTGACCATACTTCATGCAGGAAAGCAGTACCCAAAGGTTCATATCTGCCTAGGGCATAATGCTTCATGCACGAACTTAATTTAAACAAAGGAAATGACAATGTGATTAACCCGTGGATAAGCCACACAGCTGAGTTCAATTCGGCCACTGAGAAAGGCAAAGGTTCTAACTTTTCAATATGCAGTAATGAGTATGTTGCATCTTTCATGGACATGAATTGTTGTTTCGCAGTTAGATTAAAAGGAAGGAATAAAGATGAAGTATTCATATAGTCCCAGGGGACTTTCCCAGCCTTTAACGTTTGCAAAGTCCATGCAAACTGCATTATAGAACGCAATTGATTCTGACCATGATACAAAACAGACACATCATCCTGCACAATATCAACAACCGATGAAACAATATTATCTAATGTGTAAATTCTGGAAGAAAGGGTGTTAATGCTATTATCTATAACAGCTAGCACTTTTTCCATATTGGCTTGATCAATAGCTCTCAATCTGGAAGCAGCTTCAATTTGTGATAACTTCCAAACCTCGTTATAAATAGCATACACCCATCTTTTGGACCTGCCACCCACAGGACCCTTAACAAAATCATTCAAATCTATTTTGTCATGTAATTTAGATAAATGAACTTTAACAGATGCCAAGGTGGAATGTTGCAGCCAAGACCGGCATAACTTCCCCACAGAGTAGGTAGTAACAGAATGAGAAGATTCAAAGCGGGGGTCTACACAAACCTGCGTATACCCAGGCTGCAGACCCCAAAAACGATGTTGACAGGAATCTGAGCTCGTCTGCCAAGTCAAACATCCTTCCGAATTTAATTTGGAAATATTGAATGATGTGTTAGTAATGTATGACTGCAATGCATCAAGGGACAGATCTGTATGATTATCCCAATGTGGATAAGCACCCAGATCTGGAATAGAGGGGGAATTCAGCTTTTTAGAAGTAGCCAATCCAAAACGGGTGGTCTGAAAAATAGTCGAATTCAAAAATATGTGGTTCGGGATGAGGCAGGCACGATGCAAAGCTTCTGTTCCTTGTACCTGCCATGGTTTAGAACCCCAAACAGATTTAAGATCAATAGTATCTTTCCACAGATCATAACTCCTGACCACTAAATCATCCATAAAGGATTTGGAATACAATAATTTAGTGTGTGTCAGCCTAACCTTCGAGGCAGACTCCGCTGCCATTTTAAAATAAAACGCGGCAGGTTTTGAAACACTGAAATCCGTAAAATAGGCAAATTTGTTCACCAATATGCTGGAGCTGCCTAACATTGGACAATGTTCCATTGTGCATAATTCACAAAATTACGAAACGTATTGGCTTTATGTAGGAAATGATTGCCATAATGTTGATAGCAAAACAACTCCCCGTAATTAGCAGTGTCTAAATACAAATCTTCAGCATCAAAAGCGGCATAATATTTCATATCAGAAAACAGTGCTTCTATGGCCTGAACGTCCCAATCATCAGAGCGGATGTTTTGTTTAACCACATCACCCATAGAAACACGAAATACATTTGGAACATTAATAACCTCAGTGGGTCCATAAATTTGAAATTTAACAGCATCCCACGCAATCCCATCTAACACAGGCCAGGCAGTAATATTCACAAAAGTCTGGTCTCTCTTCATGATGTGTGATGAGGAGTGGGGGGCCAAAGTTCCATCAATTAGTCTAATTGTCGATCTTTCTTTTAGGTAGTGTCCGTTCACAAGACGAAAAAATACCACCACAAATCCGATGGACATAAATAAAAAAATACATATGAGCATCAGCCAAATATAAGTCCAAGGGGGAATCAAAAAATGTCTTTTAAACCAAACAGCAAAAATACAAACTTTTGATGGGGCCCTGGAAGTCATAGAGTTAGTATCAAAGGAGGAACGTGACTGGGTAACTGCGGTTGAATGTAAAACAGGCAATGTTACATCTGCAGGATAAGCATACTCAGTATCTTCAGGTAGACCACCAGACGGTGGTAGCAACAAAGGATCAGTGACTGTATGCATCTCGATGGCAACATCAGGCATGGTGGTAGAAGCCGGAGCCAAAACATAATTTCTCAGCATCGCAGAGCAAGAGACCGCTGGAGTCGTACTAAGAAGAATCGGCCACTCGCTGTAGTCTGACATTGTCAATGAAGATGTACCTGTTATCCTTGCGACCAGGAAGTGGAGGTAAAATGACTGTTCTTGTACCCTGCACGCCAAGCACTGGAGCCGGGGCACGATAAGAGGGGCCGAACTCCTTCTTGTTCTCCACCTTCTCACGGACCAGGTCACCAACTCGAGGTAGCCAGCCGACTACCTGAATCTGAAGCGCAGCATCAGATGTGGAGGGCAAGTGTTCCTTCGCGAGACTGTCTCTGGTCTCTTGTAGACTCTGTAACACAGCACAGTGATCATCTACGTCAAAGGGTGCGGCAGACGCCGCCATGTCTAGACCATCAAGGTCCGGGACAAACATTTTTATGCCAAAGAGCATCATGTATGGGGTCCGCCCACCCAGAGACCTTCTAGGGAGATTATTAAGTGCACGTTGAACGTTATACAGATGGGCAAACCAGTTTCGGCCAGTGCCTAAAACCCTAGCTGTCAAGGATTGCTTTAAGTCACGGTTCATTCGCTCCACTACACTATTACCCTCAGGTCGGTATGGAGACGAAAATTTGACTTGGACCCCCAAGGATTTCATGGCTTCTTTGTATGCCTTAGTGGCGAGCGCAGGGCCCTGATCAGAATGAAAGGTACCACACGCAAAAATTCCCACAAAAACACACAAATTCCTTATGACAGTACGAGCATCAGCACTCCTTTGTGGCCATACCCAAAGAAAACGTGTGCACGAATCCACTGCAACTAAGATATACTTGTACGCAGTATCAGAGGAGAAAGGACCGCAGTGATCTAGATGAACACACCCAATTGGTTTATTAGATATGTACAACTGAGTTTGTGGTGGACGCGCAGCAGTTGAAGGTTTAATCTGCTGGCAAATGTCACAATCAAGAACATAAGTGCGAGCCTGTTTATATAACCCGCGCCACCAGTAACCTTGTTGTAACAGAGTAACAGTTGCTGCAACGCCGGCATGGGCAGAGGCCATACCCTCGTGAGCCGCTGTTATCAAGGATGGTCTGCAGTCCGCGTTGGAAAACAATCTGTCACCAACGTTGTTAATTCTCACTAATGGGACGTTATCAGGACTTAAGTGATAATGGTAACGAGAAGGGAAACCTCTCTGGTAATTACTTCTCTTCTCTGTAGCAGCAATAGCTGCCAAAATGTCATCATTGATCTTACTTTTGGATCTTGTTACTGCTGCTACTAGATATGTCGCCACTGCGGTTTTCGCTGCCTCGTCAGCCAAGCTGTTGCCGACAGCGTGGACACCAACTCGTTGGTGACCAAGAGTGTGAATTACATTCACGAGAGGCAGATGTTCTTTAAGTTCTGCCACTCGAACCCAAAGCATTTTATGCTTAATTGTGCTACCTTTGGAATCATAATATTTATTTTTAGACCAAAAGAATAGATTGTTGCTAAAAGACTGAACACAGTAAAACGAGTCACTCACTATAAGAGTAGTAACCCGAGGATCAGCAAACTCCAGTGCGAGCACCAGAGCACGGAGCTCTGCCAACTGTGCGGTACAATCACCCAATGACTGCGTATGCACGACATCAGACTTGAATTCTTCATTCTCGAAAGTACCCGCTACAATTGCGCAGGCTGCTGAATAGGCGTGCTTCGATCCCGTCGCCGGTTGCGCCGAACCGTCAGTATAAATGACACAATGGTAATCTTCGAGCGGGCGCAAAGACAGAGGAGTCGGATGAACGAATTCATATTGCAAGTACTCCTGCGTCTGCAATGAGGCATCAAAGATATAAGTGACATCTGGCGGTGTCAGAGAAGTGGCCCATTGTATCCAACATGGATGCAAAGCTTTTGAATTGGGTACACTGGCTTTCGTCACTGCCTCTCGGGCAGGATACGGTGTGACCACCAACATGCGTTTTCCTTGCGACAGCGCTCGTTCTTTAAGAATCGCCATCTGCACCGCAGTCAAAACTTTTTCGACAGAGGAAAAGCGCAATTCAGCCGAAGTGTACAAGTGTGATTTGTAGGCAATGGGGACTGTGTCGCCCTCATTGAACGTTAAGTACGTGAAACCCACTGCACCTGGCACAATTCTTATTACCAGGTTTGTGTGGTTATCGCGTGTCAGTAAGTATTTTGAAGCAAGAAGATCAGCCTGCAAAGATTGCAAAATAGCTGAATTCTCTGGCAGCCAGCTCGATTTGGAAAAAGTAGGTTTTACCAAGGCATATAGCGGCTTGATACGCTGGGCATAATCGGGAATGTACGTACGACCAAAATTCAGAAAGCCCAGCAAAGACTGTAATTTTTTCAATGTTGTAGGAGCACGCAGACATGTGCACTTCTCCAGAAAGTGAGGAGCTAATCCTCGACCCTCATTGTTCAGCTCGTAGCCCAAAAACATCACTGTATACTCTGCAATGTGAGACTTCGCAAAGTTGAATTTGTAACCAAAGTCTGCAAACATAACAATAATGCGATCAACGAGACACAGATGCTGCCACAACTCGTCATCTGTGAGATAGATCATCAACATACGAGTACGCATCAGGGTCAATGCTCTCTAACAGAGAGACAACACGTGCGACAAAGACGCCAGGGATGTTTTTATAGCCCATGGCCAATCTTTTAAATTGTTTTTGCTTACCGCCAGAAGTAAACGCTGTCCATTGACTACTAATAGAGAACAGGTTATGGCTGTAAAAGCCATTTGATATGTCAAGTGTGGTTTTAAACCCTTTTCTCACGAGACTATCAATGAGGGCAGAACTTCTGTACAGCACATGTCCGACAATGAGAGTTCAAATGCTGGTAATCCAAAACTAGGCGGTACGACCCATCAGGCTTCGTTACGGTGAATAAAGGATTATTCATTGGTGACACACGTTTCAATAACACCCTGATATTCCAATTGCTCAAGGATTTCCGCGACGTGAGATCTAGCTTCGCGGCGCATGGGATATTGGGGCTGCGGCTGGGGCATGGACCGTAAAGGAATTTCATGGCTTGGAGACAATTTATCCCACCCAACCTGAGTACGGTACAAAGCCGGAGCAAGCACCTGAGCCCACTCTTCGGCAAACCTTTCAGCGTGCTCCTTTGGCACTGTGTGCGCAAAGGACGGGAGGATTACCTCCTCCCCTCTAGGAGCATCTAAAATGAAAGCCGGGGGCTAGTCCACCTCTGCCAAGAGAATGTCATAGGAAGAGGTCAGATTATCCCAAAAAATCCCTTGTATTGTACGTTGTATGTCACCTTCAATTAAGAGGACTATGTCACATAGTCTGTCAGGGGGAGCCACTCTAGTGTCAGCAGTTTCTACAGTAATTAACGTGTCAGTTGTTGTCGCCTCCAGAAATGGACGCAGTGCTTGCCGCACTACTGTAACCTCCGCTGCGCTGTCGAGCAGCGTTCGTGCCCATGTCAGGTTCCGAAGCTGCGTCCGCACTATCTGTGGCATACCTCGCTGTTAGCGCAGCAACGTTCTTCTGAAACGGGGGACGTTGACGTGCAAACTCGTCCTGCTTGCCTTTACCGTCAGTCTGACGGGGTTGCTCACGTCCTTGTTAGGCACCCCGACCTTTGCCACATTCTCCGCCACCGGACTGTGAGGCCGATGTTTCCTGTGAAGAATGAGGAGAACGTTGTTCAGTAACCTGAAATCTATCAGGCGACCTAATACTAGTGCGATCGCGCAAATCGTATGTGCGTTCACCAATCTGCTGTATGGGAGAGGCAGGGCGAGACCCATGTTTCTGTTGCTGCTTCCCCTGTTTCTTCGTTCGCCAATTTTGTTTAGGAAAAGTTGGATGATCGTCTTTGACAGACAAACTCACCTTGGTCTGCTGTATTAAGTCAGGAATGACTATAGTTGGTTTAATCCCTAAACTACTGCGGCCGATAGTTCTATAAGCTTCCGCAATCATTTTAGGCAACTCTTTGGGCTTGTCGAGCCGCACCGCATCTCCCTTGAGATTACCAAGGACGAGAGAGGCAACTACGTCGAACACACCGACAGGCCGCATTCCCAACTCTACAGCCGCCTCCGGACCGCGGTTATCTTGAACACGTTTAATAACAGAGGGAAGCACAGCCATAGACGGGGTGCCGAAGCACTTCAAGAAGACTGCGGCAAAGACCTTGCCCCAGTTGTCACAATCTGACACCTCTGGGACTAAGTCCTTCTGCAAACTAATGGTGAGGATCCTGTGTTTCTCCACAGGGGTAGAATGCGGAAATACCGCTTCCAGTTGGTCAAATTTCTCACCAAGCCAATAAGGCAAATCATCCTTATTCTGGGGGCGCTTGCCCATTACCGAATTAACCATGACGGGACTAATAACCCCACCTGCACGTTGCGTGAAACGTATTGTACTAAAGCCCTATATACTGTAATAAGGGCTGTATGGAGTACACGCAACTCATCCACCGTAACAGTAAGATAGCGGGATGAGGCGTAAATCCGGCCAGCACCGGCCATGTGGCCCCTGGAATTGACAAAGGGCCCATTCTAGCCGGTGTAACTGCATGGGGAAGGGCGCCATTAAACCAAATGCGATGCTGCCAGGCCGTAAGAGGAATCTCCTGCGTCCTATATGGCGTATAATTTGCTGGGACCAGTGTGTGAGTATAGGAGTGAAACGTATTATCATCCGCATTCACTGCCGGCAGTGTAACCTAAGAGTAAAACAACTCGTAGCGGTAAGACGCATCGGCACTCACCACAAAAATAACGGCTGTCCCATCGTCCGGCACCCCATACTGCATCAAATGACGCCGCAGAGGCGTACGGCTATGCGCTGCAATACCGACCGCCATAAGGATACAGAGAAGAATAACAATGGATTTTACAGTAGCACACGGGTTCAGAAATAAAAAACCTTTTTAATTAACAAGCTTGAGGGAACCTATCGTACTAACAGGTAGGTCAAAACCGTCACTCCCGCTATCCGGAAACAGGAGTGAGGGTGTCGTGGACTAATATAAGCACTACTAAGGCGTTTGAAATCAGAAGACCAAATGTTAGGTGCGCCATGTTGCAGGGATTCTGCTCATGCACAGAACTATGCGCAGGAAACCAGGACCTCAGTGAATTGTGGTGTACCAAAAACTCACCTCAGTACCCAGAACCCCTATCCGACCAGCATCAGTGTCCCATTCGTTATCCGTATTCTCTCAGAGGTCCCAATGTATAGACAACCCAGAACAAGCGACTTAGAGTACTCTCAGGAATGGTGGGAATCGGAAATACCTGTTTGTTATTATTCTCATATCAGTCCACAACAAGAGTAATCAGAGACACGGTAAAGTTAAAACGGTTTATTTCATAAACAACGTGTCCTAAGATGCAGTACTTTGGCTAACATAAGCAGACAAATGATTATAATTAAAACCATCAGCATTGTTACAATACCATAGAAAATGAAGGGAGAAATCATATTACAAATGACAGTGGAATACAGCCACCTTCCCTTCGCTAGTAGGCTAGTATTATTATGCTAATAGAAGGTCTCTAGGCCTGAATGGGGAACCCCATACAGTAAAGACCAGCTTAGGTGAATCACATCACAGGATCAGCTTTGCTCTGCGCCTGGAAATGTTCTTCTCCAGAATGTGTTTCTAACGCATGTAAACAGTAATATTAAAGGCTCTCATAATTCAGGTATTTGCAGCTGTGTGCATATTATGGCTAGAGAGTGGGCCGATCAACCTGAACTCAAAAACATACATTGTCTGGCGGCTCAGAGTGTTTTGCCTACAATGTTCAGACCAAGGTCGCAGTGCACGTCTAGGGATGTGAACAACAGACAGTTCTCATGTAAAGAAAAGGCAAGCAAGCAGTTTTCAAACAATAACATGTCTCTGTAATGTCGTGTGCAAAAGCAGCAAAAGTGGCTAGATGGCTTTTCTAACATCTAACGCGCTTATGCTAACATAGCAATGTATGTATCTAAATCGCTGCCTTCACTACAAAACGGATTGTCAAGCACTAGGCCAGTGCAGAGGAGGGGCTTCTATCCTGCCCTCAATTAGTGGATGATTGCAGAAAACACCTTCCTGTCTGCAATCATTTGGGCTGCTGGAAGTTGTAGTCTGGAAGGCACACACGCTTCCCAGTCATTCGACAATAAAGTAAGGGTGTAAGGGACGGACCAAGTGTACCCCTTTCTTGCGTGCCCATCCTGCCAGACAACATCATGACAGTTGGGACCGGATTTCTATAAAAAAAGGTGATTTTGATTTGCCAATAACTTTGGCGTCGTTTGACGGATCTTCACAAAATTTTCAAAACGAATTTGACGCTCACTCCAGCTCTTGTCTTGAAAATTTCAGGGTGATCTGTCAATTAGGGGCTGAGAAAAAATGGGGGTCCCAAAACGCTTTTTCTCCATGTTAATTTCCGTAGGAAACTTAAGACACAGCTACATCCCGAACTACTGAACAGAATGACACCAAATTTGGCAAAAAGGTATCACTTGGTCCAGAAAGAACTCTTTTTGTTAAGTGGTGTAAATTCGTTCAATAGTTTTTGAGAAATTCAAAGATTTCTCAGCAACTGTGACCGTGGTGGATCCGCGAATCCTTCCGATCTCATGCCTGAGATCTGATTGGCTGCCAACACTTCGAACCAGGAACTGTTGGCAGCTATCTTGTGATTCGGTTGAACCGAGTCACAAGCAAAAATGTAAAAAAATGAAAAGGGGGCAGGGTAGTAACACTCTGACCACCTAGGCCTGTAGACCACCAGGACCAAAAAAAGCATTTTAAAAAAATTTCGTCTGGAGTCACAAAGTATCCGCGAATCCGGCTTTGTTTAATTAAGCCTCTGGGTGGGCCAGGTCCTAGGGGCAATTACACACGATAATGCGGGGGCCCAAGTGAGCCCTGGGGACCGCCACCTCCCCGGGGTTATATTTAAAATAATGCGTGGGGGGGCTCCTGCCCCCCTGCAGCCCTGGGGACCGCCACCTCCTCGGGGGCTATATGTACTGAAATGCGTGGGGGGGCTCCAGCCCCCCCAAGCTGCACTGGCGACCGCCACCTTGCTGGGGCACAAATGGAATAAAGAGGGGGTCTGTTTCGGACCCACGGCCTCACCACCTCCCCGGGGCTTAGGAGAAGATGTGAGAGGGGGATGTACAGCCCCCATCCAGGAGCCCTCCATGGCCCAGGGGACTGCCACCCCCTAGGCCCGGCTCCGGCAATGTCCCGGGGTGCCCACCCCCGGGACATTGCAGTTTGCTATGGCTTAGTGGGAGCACCGCTCCTGCCAAGCCATAGCAAACCCTGGTCCTTTTCATGGAAGCGAGAGCATGTAAAATGCTCTTGCTTCCAAGAAGCGGAGACTTATTGCTTTTGGACAGAACTCCCTCTGCCCAAATGAAATGCCGCTCCCTCAGGAGTCGGGGAGCCAGCAGGGACTGCAGGGGCCTTGAGGCTCCCCTGCGGTCCCCTACAAGAGGCCTTGCTCCGAAGGATGGTGTCCCTGGGCAATATCCCGGGGAGGGGGGCCGGGCTGGCTCCCATCCCTGTTAAATAAAGGGCTGGCCCCTGGGTATGGGGGCCCGGGCCAAGGAAGAGGGGCTACACGGACACCCTCCGTTTACTTTTTTTTTTTTAAATGAAGGGCAGGGCCCTGGGGATATGGTCCCCGGGGCAAAAATTGTGCCAGAAAAGGGGGGCATTCATAATAATATAGTTTTTTCAAGTGGTAGGAGTCGCGACTCCATTGCACCGCCTCCCAGTGTAATGTTGCAGTGGAGTCATGGATCTATCTTACATAAATAAATATTATATAATTACAGAGCTACTCTTACAGTTGTGAAGTTTATTAAAGATTCTCATGGGGTAGTTTTTTGCAACCAGTTTTTGTGTGAGCTTCCCTGCATGGGCCCAATAGTCACTCTTCTCTGTGCAATTATGTCTTAAACTTAGAAATTGGCCCACCAGCAGGTTCTCCCATAGGCTACGTGGGTGATAGCTCTCATACCTCGGTAAACTGGTTGCAAAACACTATCCCATGAGACTGGTCAAAAAAGCCAACAAGCGGGCATTAAACAACAACCGAGAACAACTGCTTATGCCAAAAACTAAGAAGATATGTGACCAGGTGATTTTTGTTTCCACATTCAGTACTTTGTCAAACAGGTTTAAAACTATGATTAATAAGAACTGGAACATCCCCAAATCTGGAGTAATGGTCCTAAAAAAACAATGTATTCCATTAGGAGAGCGAGGAATATAAAAGACAGTGGTTCACATGAGATCAAGAATAAAGGGGGCAGTGACTCGCCAAACAACCCTGTGGAGTCTCTCTCCAACGGGTCACTCACCTTGTGGATTCTGCAGTCTGTGCCCCTTTACAAAGAAGACAAAAGAACTGGACCTGGGGATGAGAACACCACGGAGGCAGAAAAGCTTAACCAACTGTAACACCGCAAACGTGGTGTATGTGATCAAGTGCCCATGTGGACTGCTGTATATTGGGAAGACTACTCGCAAGATGTGTGTCCGCATGTCAGGACATCGCAGCATAATTAGGTGCAAGAGGACGCCACCAAGCGGACTTTCCACTATACCGAGAAGGGCCATAGTGCTGATCAGTTAGAGTGGTCTATCTTGGAAAAACTGTCAGGACACCATCTGGATATGACAAATGCCCTTCTTCTCTTTAAGCAAAGATGGATACATAGGCTTCACACAGATCGCCTTGGACTCAATGATGATATCCCGTGGTGTTGCCTGCTGGCATGATGAAAAGATAGCGCTCACTTAGAATGAGGACAACGCCCTGAACCTGTAGAACTAGGAGCCAACACACTACTCTAGGGGACTCATCTAGCATCCACTTAGACTAACACAATCAGTGTGAAGAGACTGGAATAAAATGTGAACACATACATATGGGAATAGACTATTGTCCTATGAACAACAAGTGGACACACACACACATATATATATATATATATATATATATATATATATATATATATAAAAAAAAGTTAGTAAGAAGATAGTAACAGGATCTGATATCTTTTAAGCATTGCTCTTACGAGCACATTTTACAAGAGTACTATATCACCAAATATGTACATATCTAACACCATTTGACACCGCAAAGCAAATAGAAGATGTTTATGTTTTTAAGGAGCGTGATTGACTGTCTTAATCGTCCTAGCCCTCCTAAGGCTGAACTGACGAAAGTGGAACCTTTAGAACTAGGAGCCAACACACTACTCTACTAGGGGACTCATCTAGCATCCACTTAGACTAACACAATCAGTGTGAAGAGACTGGAATAAAATGTGAACACATACATATAGGAATAGACTATTGTCCTATGAACAACTTGTGGACACACACATATATATATATATATATATATATAATATAAAAAGATAGTAAGAAGATAGTAACAGGATCCGATATCTTTTAAGCATTGCTCTTACGAGCACATTTTACAAGAGTACTATATCACCAAATATGTACATATCTAACACCATTTGACACCGCAAAGCAAATAGAAGATGTTTATGTTTTTAAGGAGCGTGATTGACTGTCTTAATCGTCCTAGCCCTCCTAAGGCTGAACTGACGAAAGCGGAACCTGTAGAACTAGGAGCCAACACACTACTCTACTAGGGGACTCATCTAGCATCCACTTAGACTAACACAATCAGTGTGAAGAGACTGGAATAAAATGTGAACTCATACTGTTACATGTCTTATACTTACCCTTGTTGTTTTCTTCGTGCTTGCATGCTCGAGCTCATGTTTATGTGCATAGATCAAACTGTTGATACTGATTGTGATGAACCTAACACTGATTGTGGTGATGCAAGTGTTTATGTTCTCAACATTAATGATTCGGAACATCCTATTCTTAATGTTGACAATTCTGTTATTAAAAAAAATAACCTGTATGTGATATGGTCATCGGTGGTGTGAACATCAAAATGTATGCAGATTCAGGATCACCGTACTCCATTGTGAATGAGGCAGTATGGAATTCTCAATTTGTTCCAAAATTAGGTAATGAGCTAGAATAACCTGACATCAGCCCAGAGGGTTACTCCGATGAAAGGATTGATATCCTTGGTTATAGGACTCTAATTTTTAGATTCAAGAACCATGAGTGTACTGCAAAACTATGTGTCTAAAAAAGGACCTTCTGTCTTAAGCTGGTTTGATCAGGGCAAATTAGACATTATCCTCAATCCCAACAGCCCAGATCCAGTAATGGTAATAGATGAGTCTAACGGTCCCAGTTAACATTTATTACACAAGTTTGCCAGTGCATTTAGAACTGATATAGGAAAGTTGATTGGTTTTAAACATGAGAGCCGTTTAAAAAAAGATTCCTGTCCTAAAATCCACAAAGCACGCAACATTCCATTTGCTGTGCGCGAGGAGGTTAAAAAAGAGCTTGATTCTTTAGTAAAAGATGGCATCATTGAGAGGATTGAATCTTCAGAATGGGTTTCACCCATTGTCGTAGCCAAACGGTCTAATGGGAAAATTAGATTATGCCTTGACTTACGCCACTTAAACAACAACATTATCATAGATCAATTTCCTTTACCTCGTATTTCAGAAATGTCGACCAATGTAGGGGTGCTAAATTGTTTTCCACTATCGATTTATCTGCAGCGTACCACCAGATTGAGTTATATGAAAATAGCAAGATTACACTGCATTCATTACCCCTTTCGGATGTTTCAGGTACAATAGAATGCCTTTCGGCTTAGCTTCTGCTGCAGCTATTTTCCAACGTGTGATGCAGGATATTTTAAAGAATTGTCATAATGCTATTTGCTTTCAAGATGACTTCCTTGTGTTTGGTGGTGATTCCCAAGCACACTTATCAGCATTAGAGAATGTACTCAAGGTTCTTTCTGATCACGGTTTGACTATAAAACATTCCAAGTGTAAATTTGGAGTGAAATCTGTGACTTATCTTGGTCACGAACTGTGTGATGAGGGAATCAAACCCAAAAATGACTTAGTTGAGGCTATTCAATCTGCCCCTCATCCTAAATCTAAAGATGATGATCGGTCCTTTTTGGGTCTTACTGAATTCTAATCAAAGTACGTACAAAATTTCTCTTGTCGTACGTTTAACATAAGACAACTGATTAAAAACGCGAACAAGTTTTTGTGGTCTAAAGAGTGTGAAACTGAATTTACTGACGTAAGAAAAGCTATCTGTTCTGCTACTGCACTTCCAGGTTTTGACCCGTCACTTCTTTGCATTATTACCACAGACGCTAGCTCAAAAGGTTTAGGAGCCGTTTTGGCGCAAAAGTCCAACACAGGTAAAGAATGCATCATTGCTCATGCTTATAGAGCACTCACAGAGGAGAAGTACTCCACCATAGAAAGAGAAACCTTAGCTTGTGTATGGGCACTTGAGCACTTCAGGGTGTTCGTGTGGGGCAAGAAGTGTTTAATTTGGAGTGACCATAAACCATTGGTGCGTCTTTTAACCACTGAAGGCATGTTAAAAGCTTCAGCGAGAATAGCTCTTATGTCAATGCATCTCCAAGATTTTATTTATTCTATTGATTATGTACCTGGTAAAGAAAATGTAACAGCTGATTTTTTTATCAAGGATGCCCTTACCACTCAAAGAATGTACCTACAATGAGTGGGACGATTTTAATATTGCATTAGTACACGATGAAGGTTCTATGCCCATTGATCGTAATATCTGGCTTAAAGAATTCGAGAATGACCCTGTTTTAAAAAATTTAGAAAAATACATTGTTAGTGGATGGCCTAGTAAAAAAAACATCAGTGCTAACCTTAGATGTTTTTGGGAGATAAGGGACGAACTTTCATTGGTAGATGGTGTACTTAAAAGAGGTGATCGAGCAATTCCTCCGTGTAAGTTAAGAAACAATATTGTTTCCCCTGGTAATGAGGGTCACTGCGGAATTGTTAGAACCAAACAAAAAGTAAAAGATAATTTCTGGTGGCCTGGCATGGATATCTTCATTGAACGGGTTGTGAGGAACTGCATCACATGTGCCAATGCCGATAAAACACGTGTTACCCTTGAACCCAACCTTGGTGATCCCACTATTCCAGATTTTCCGTGGCATACCATTGCTATGGACATTATGGGTCCTGTTGGTCCAAATTCTAAATATGTTCTTGCAACCATTGATGTGTTTTCCAAATGGCCAGTTGTTAAAGTGGTAGATAAAGTGGATACTGATTCTGTTCTATCCTTTCTAGATGAAACCTTCACTGAGGAGGGGTTACCAGTACGCCTTATTACTGATAATGGTGTCCAGTTCCTTTCCAACAAAGCTAAAGCGTATTTTAAAAGAGTGGGCATAATTCATTGCACTACTTCTTTGTACAATCCCAGCGGCAAAGGTATTATTGAAAGATTCAATAGAGTTCTCAAAAGTGCAGTCCAAGTTACTGGTATTGATAATGATAAATGGGAATTACAAATCCTTAAAACAGTATGGATGTACAGGACCTCCTCTAATGTTATGACAGGTTACTCTCCATTTGAAATTATGAGAGGTAGACTTCCAAGAACCAAATGCAACCCTGCTTGGTTGGCCTCCTCTACCATGTCCAATTTGGATTTTGAAGTTGTAAAGAAAAATCTCCTCCTGAATCATTCTATTATTAAAGAACAGTATGATAAGAAAAGAGGGTCCGTACATGATCCCATTGTTGAAGTAGGAATGCTAGTTAAGGTAAGGAAACCTTGGAAAGTCAAAAAAGGTGAGAGCCAATTCATGGGTCCTTTTGAAGTAAAAGAAGTGCTTAAGAATTCCGTGAGACTCACCGATAACAAGGTTTGGAATTTAAAAAGAGTTACTGTTCTCAAAGGTGATAAAAACATGTACCTAAATCCTCAGGATGAACCGAAATCTGGTGATAATCTTGATGACGAAGACTTTGATAATCGTCCTATTTGTAACACTGAATTAATCAATGTATCAAATGATATTGGTTGTTCTGTGGACTCTGGGAAACGGCAAAGGAAAAAACCAAGTTGGATGTCTGACTTTGTTTCATTTATCAAAAACAAATTGGTCAGTTAATCATTGTTTTTTTTTCTTCTTGATTCATTAAGGGGGGGAAGATGTGTTACATATCTTATACTTACCCTTGTTGTTTTCCTCGTGCTTGCATGCACAAGCTCATGTTTATGTACAAACCCTTGGTTCATGGCACGATCAGTATGTTCTAGAATAGAACATATGATCGTCCAAGGAATCAATTGGAGTCAGTTTGGATGAAGCAGCTTGAAGTCCTGTAACCGGCAGTGCTTCCTTTTCTCTTCTGTTGGATTAAATCTTCCCTCAAATGTACCTTTTGAGAGTCGTTCATTTCAACCCAACACATACACACATATGGGAATAGACTATTACGATATACGCCTTGGAAATATAGACACATATGCTTCTGGGATTGTCTAAGATTTTCGAGGAGGGACGGGATACGTGACAGCCTCAATAACTATTTCCCCGCTGAGTAAACAACCTCTCCCTTCTTAAAAGACTACAGAACCATGGTATGGAACTACATTATCTAGATTCTATGTCAGGACTGGAGGCGAGGATTATGCCTTTGTTTCTTCACTTTATTTGTACAGCAGCACAGAAAGAAGTAAATAAAGACTACGTTTCCCATGAACCATAGGGAAAAAATGTAGTCATTTACACTGTGATAACAACCAATTAAACAAAAGCAACAACGTCCAATCAGGGCCTCTCCAGCTCCCTATAGTCCTTTGTCAGTGTCCTGATCTTCTCTTTCTTCGCTGCTGCGCAGCCAGTTAAGTCTCCTCAGAGTCTTTTCCTGTTTGGGGGGGGCTTTTATTGTACTATACGGTGTGCCTTTAAGGTTTATTTGCTTCTAAATCGCTTTGTATGCGCAATGTTAATGGCAGATATGCTTATGTGACCATTTCTTTGTGGTGTTTTTCAACTATTTTAGATTTAGCGCGTGTTATTCGCGCGGTCGCCGCGTTTGTTTATTTATTTCGTTGCGGCGTTTTTTCACGTGAGTTTAGTCTTTCTGACCGCGGGACCGAGAGGTTTCCCTCTCGCTCCTACGCGGTCCCTGCTGGCGCGCTCCGTTCCTCCCGCCGCATGGGGGCGTGTGAGGCTGTGGCATGACGCGTCGCGTCTCTGGTTTTTGTCAATATTTTCCAGAGACGCGCGCGCTTTCTACACGGAGCTCTGGGCTGAGGTGTAACGCCGTTTCTACGGTCTGTATTGGGTCCGCTCGCGGGCCGTTTCTGTATAATTAGACGCTCGTTCCCTTCACGTTGGCAATCAGGGATTCGAGTCTGTGTTTGCTCGTTAAAAGAGCGCTGACGCCTCCTTGGGAGGTCTGTATCGGCCTTGTGGCTTTCTTTTGGGGGCAGTCCCAGCCCAGATAACTGCAATTACTCGATTTGTACTTGGCCAGCTTTGTCCCCTCAGGGCCAGTCACCCAACAAAGTTAGTGGTTTGTGCCACGTGTATATATTCTAAGCTGACACCCAGCTTTGGTTAAATATTTTTTGCGAATTGCAGCGCAAAAGTTCTACTTGCACTTCCCTCTCCTGTGATGGAGTATTATGAGGATTACCACGAGGAGGAGGAAGACCCTCTGGCGGATATGCCATGGGGTGACGCTTTTTATGAAGCTATGGATACCTCTATTTACAGAGCAGTGGATCAAGCCATTTCCCCTTTGGAGGATAGGCTGACGCAGAAAATAGAACAAGCGTTCTTGCGTCTAGAGCGTAGATCAGCTCTCCCTTCTACTTCCCAAGAACTCCCGGGTCCACCGCCTTCTAAACGTCCCTGTGCTCAGGGGGTAGATGTGGACGCTTTTGAGCGCCGCAAACAAGCCTTCATTGATAGCCATCCTAGTAAGAGTTCTATGGATTCTCCCGCTCTTAACTTGGCTCTCTCCCCAGGATTGCCCTCCGGGGATCCTGACGCCAGCCCGTCCAGGTCTTGGCTCCCGTCCCGGCCCTCGCAAGTTCCTCAGATCCCTTCAGGGTCCTCTGACTTACAACCGCCCCCAACTCCTTCAGACATGTTGGACCCCAACGACATTGTCCACCCACGCTCCTCTGACTGGGTCCCAGCCGAGAAAGACGCGACGTATGTTGCGGAACATATAAGACGCCCGCTTGAGAAGGAGGCTCGCAGTTGTCTCCGGGCGGAATGCCCCCGCCCTTCCCTTGAGGGCAAGGTTGCCCTTACCCCGGAGATCGACCCCAGAATGTCGACGTTCCTTCAGAAGTTTATTAGGGACCCAAAAAAGGGCATTGACCGGTCTTGGAGGGCGTGCCAAGACAAGCTCTTGGACGTCCTGGGGCCCGCCACAAAAATTCTGGATATGGCTGAAGAGGCCAAGGCTTCGGGGTCTATGATTTCACCCGAGACGTTGTCAGGCTGGGCACAACGGGTGGTGATATTTTTAGGTAACGCTAACTGCGCTCTCTCCACTGAGCGGCGGAGGTCCCTCCTTATTAAGATTGACCCCAAACTTGGCGACTTGGCAGATTCGGAGGCGGGGGCCATTGCCCAGGGGGGACTCTTTGGAGAGCCCTTCATCAAGGAGTTAGGAAAATTCGTGAACACCTTCACGTCACTGGACAGGGCACAATCCACCATTAAGAAAGTGTTCCCTCGGGTTTTTCGAGGGGCCGGTCGAGGCAGGGGCCGCTCGACCGGTCGACAAAATCATCAATCCACCCAGAGAGGCTCCGGTCAGTACCAAGACCAGTCGAAGTTTGGCAATTTCTACCCCACGAGAGGACGCCGCGGCAAAGGCAGAGGACACAGGGGAGGAACATCTAACACAGGCTCTGGTGAGTGTTCTCCCTTTTTCCCCACAAAACATAGGGGGGCGTCTGGCAAGTTGTTACGGGGCATGGCTATCTATCACCCGCGATGCCTGGGTTCTTCAGACGGTGAGAGGGTTCCGCATAGAGTATTTTGGAAGCCCAGTGCAACGGGTTCCTCCGCGACCCATTCAGTTTTCGCTTCAGGACGCACGTCTGGTGGACGAGGAGGTGGCCTCCCTTCTTTGCAAACGCGCCATCTCTCTCACCACGCTCCATCCGCGGGGTTTCCTCAGCAATCTCTTTTTGGTCGACAAATCCGACGGGGGCAAGCGCCCGGTTATCAATCTCAGCGAGTTCAACGGATGTTTGGTCTATCGCCATTTCAAAATGGAGGGTATCCACCTCCTTCGCGATGTTCTCCGCCCTCACGACTGGATGGTCCGTCTAGATCTGAAGGACGCGTATCTGGTGGTCCCAATTTTCCGTCCACATCGCCGGTTTCTTCAGTTCGCTTGGCGCCATCGGATCTACGAGTTCACGTCTCTCCCTTTCGGGCTCTCTTCCGCGCCCTGGTGCTTCACCAAGGTGCTCAAGCCGGTGGTGGAATTCCTGAGAGCTCGTGGGGTCAGGTTGATTGTGTATCTCGACGATCTCCTTTTGATGGCTCCCTGCCCCCGTATGTTATCGGATCATCTCCAGATGACAGTGACGCTCCTCCAAGATCTTGGGTTTGTGATCAACGAGAAAAAGTCCCTTCTTCAGCCGGCTGGCCCGGGTGGTGGGGCTTCTCTCAGCTTCGATTCAGGCAATTTTTCCAGGTCCACTCCACTACAGGGCCCTTCAGCGCCTCAAGGCATACTTTCTCCGGAAGGGGTTTTCGTACTCCCACAAGATCCGCCTATCCGACGAGGCTCGGAGCGAGATCCAATGGTGGCTGATGTACATGGAGGCATGGAACGGAAGAGCGATCTTCGGTTCCGTGCCAGATTTGATTATCGAGTCGGACGCCAGCAGGCTGGGTTGGGGCGCCCGCTGCGGAGATCTTTCCATTGGGGGCTTGTGGTCTCCCGACGAACAGAAGTTACATATAAATTGTCTCGAGCTTCTGGCCGGCTCGTTTGCCGTAAAGTGTTGGACGAAAGACTCCGTACACTCATGTGTGCTTTTGAAAATGGACAACGTGTCGGCCGTCCGCTATATCAACCATCTTGGAGGCACCAAGTCGAAAGCCCTCTCAGATCTAGCGGCGAGCTTCTGGCAGTATTGCCTAGACGCTCAGGTGTCGGTCACGGCGGAGTATCTGCCCGGTCGGGACAATGTGGAGGCGGATTTCCAGTCGCGCCACTTCCGGGACTCCAGTCTTTGGAAGTTGGATCGTACGGTTTTTCTCTCGCTCAGCGAGCTTTGGGGTCCCTTCACGGTGGACCTGTTTGCGCCCCCGCTTGGATCACCAGCTTCCACGGTTCTTCAGCTGGAGGCCCGATCCTCGGGCGGCAGCCACGGATGCGTTTCTCCAAGATTGGAGCAAGGATCGCGGCTATGCGTTTCCTCCCTTTGCGATGATTACCCGGACAACGGCCCAAGTCCGCAGACAGCTAGCAGACCTGGTTCTGGTCACCCCTCTGTGGAGGTCTCAAGTGTGGTTTCGGTTCTACTGGAACTTTCTTGGGATTTTCCAATCCTACTCCCCCGGATTCCGGATCTTCTCAAGGATCCGTACGGCGCTCCGCACCCTCTAGTGTCCACAAACTCACTGTGGCTCATGGCGTGGAGGATTTCCGGGGCAGATGGCAAGCCCCAGGCCTTTCGCGAACAGCTGAAGACCTCCTCTCCAAAGCCTGGGCGGATAGCACCGTTAAAAGATACAAATCTGCGTGGTGCAGATGGTCCCGTTGGTGTCTGCGACGGGATCTCGATCCCGTGGTCGCAGATGGGGTCCACGTTGTGAACTTTCTGGCGCATTTGGCGTCCAATGGCCTGGCCTATCGCTCTATTAACACTTTCAGGTCCGCCATTTCTTCGGGTCATGTCCCGGTTGGTGGCTCGGCGGTGGGTGAGCATCCTTTGATTTGCAGACTCTTAAGGGGTATTCGACTCTCCTTGCCGCCGGAACCTCGGTATTCGGCGTTATGGGATGTTAATCAAGTCTTGAATCTTTTTTTGTCATGGCAACCTAATAGGTTTCTATCTCGTAAGGAGCTGTCAGCAAAACTTGCAATGCTCCTATGCCTGGTGTCTTGCCGTCGAGTGTCGGATGTGCACGCTCTTGATATCTCGGGCCGGATGTTCACTCCGGATGGAGTGACATTTACCCTTTCACGTCGTACAAAATGCCACACAAGAGTCATCTCGTACCCGGAATTCTCGGATTCTCCGAAACTTTGTGTGGTCCGTTGTCTCAAGGCATACGAGGAAATGACGGGCGACTACCGTCCTCCGGGTGAGCGTCAGCTTCTCATCGCGCTCCGGAAGCCCTTTAAGGCGGTTTCCTCACCCACCATCGCGAGATGGGTTCGTTGGGTGATGCAAGAAGCAGGCATTAGCCTCAGGCTCTTTGGGGCGCACTCTACAAGAGGGGCCATGGCGTCTAAGGCGTTTGGCCTGGGTGCCCGCTTGGAGGATATCCTCAATGTGGCGGACTGGTCCTCAGATTCCACCTTCAAGCGGTTTTACTTCAAGCCTATTCTAAATATGGCTCAGCTGGTTGTGGGCAAGCTTTAAACAAGCATAATCCTCGCCTCCAGTCCTGACATAGAATGAAAAATTTCCTAGCTATCGTAACGGAAAGTTTCAATTCTATTAAGGACTCTGAGGCGAGGATTATCCCGCCCTGTGCTCTCAGAGGACATCCCTCCCCGTACTGAAGTAAGTATAGTTTTTTCCTTTGGAACCTGTGTTGCAAAATGTTATGCTGGATTTTTTCCAATGTATGGTTAAAATGGTGTATCGGTTCTGTTCCTTTCCAACAAAGCTAAAGCGTATTTTAAAAGAGTGGGCATAATTCATTGCACTACTTCTTTGTACAATCCCAGCGGCAAAGGTATTATTGAAAGATTCAATAGAGTTCTCAAAAGTGCAGTCCAAGTTACTGGTATTGATAATGATAAATGGGAATTACAAATCCTTAAAACAGTATGGATGTACAGGACCTCCTCTAATGTTATGACAGGTTACTCTCCATTTGAAATTATGAGAGGTAGACTTCCAAGAACCAAATGCAACCCTGCTTGGTTGGCCTCCTCTACCATGTCCAATTTGGATTTTGAAGTTGTAAAGAAAAATCTCCTCCTGAATCATTCTATTATTAAAGAACAGTATGATAAGAAAAGAGGGTCCGTACATGATCCCATTGTTGAAGTAGGAATGCTAGTTAAGGTAAGGAAACCTTGGAAAGTCAAAAAAGGTGAGAGCCAATTCATGGGTCCTTTTGAAGTAAAAGAAGTGCTTAAGAATTCCGTGAGACTCACCGATAACAAGGTTTGGAATTTAAAAAGAGTTACTGTTCTCAAAGGTGATAAAAACATGTACCTAAATCCTCAGGATGAACCGAAATCTGGTGATAATCTTGATGACGAAGACTTTGATAATCGTCCTATTTGTAACACTGAATTAATCAATGTATCAAATGATATTGGTTGTTCTGTGGACTCTGGGAAACGGCAAAGGAAAAAACCAAGTTGGATGTCTGACTTTGTTTCATTTATCAAAAACAAATTGGTCAGTTAATCATTGTTTTTTTTTCTTCTTGATTCATTAAGGGGGGGAAGATGTGTTACATATCTTATACTTACCCTTGTTGTTTTCCTCGTGCTTGCATGCACAAGCTCATGTTTATGTACAAACCCTTGGTTCATGGCACGATCAGTATGTTCTAGAATAGAACATATGATCGTCCAAGGAATCAATTGGAGTCAGTTTGGATGAAGCAGCTTGAAGTCCTGTAACCGGCAGTGCTTCCTTTTCTCTTCTGTTGGATTAAATCTTCCCTCAAATGTACCTTTTGAGAGTCGTTCATTTCAACCCAACACATACACACATATGGGAATAGACTATTACGATATACGCCTTGGAAATATAGACACATATGCTTCTGGGATTGTCTAAGATTTTCGAGGAGGGACGGGATACGTGACAGCCTCAATAACTATTTCCCCGCTGAGTAAACAACCTCTCCCTTCTTAATAGACTACAGAACCATGGTATGGAACTACATTATCTAGATTCTATGTCAGGACTGGAGGCGAGGATTATGCCTTCTTTCTTCACTTTATTTGTACAGCAGCACAGAAAGAAGTAAATAAAGACTACGTTTCCCATGAACCATAGGGAAAAAATGTAGTCATTTACACTGTGATAACAACCAATTAAACAAAAGCAACAACGTCCAATCAGGGCCTCTCCAGCTCCCTATAGTCCTTTGTCAGTGTCCTGATCTTCTCTTTCTTCGCTGCTGCGCAGCCAGTTAAGTCTCCTCAGAGTCTTTTCCTGTTTGGGGGGGGCTTTTATTGTACTATACGGTGTGCCTTTAAGGTTTATTTGCTTCTAAATCGCTTTGTATGCGCAATGTTAATGGCAGATATGCTTATGTGACCATTTCTTTGTGGTGTTTTTCAACTATTTTAGATTTAGCGCGTGTTATTCGCGCGGTCGCCGCGTTTGTTTATTTATTTCGTTGCGGCGTTTTTTCACGTGAGTTTAGTCTTTCTGACCGCGGGACCGAGAGGTTTCCCTCTCGCTCCTACGCGGTCCCTGCTGGCGCGCTCCGTTCCTCCCGCCGCATGGGGGCGTGTGAGGCTGTGGCATGACGCGTCGCGTCTCTGGTTTTTGTCAATATTTTCCAGAGACGCGCGCGCTTTCTACACGGAGCTCTGGGCTGAGGTGTAACGCCGTTTCTACGGTCTGTATTGGGTCCGCTCGCGGGCCGTTTCTGTATAATTAGACGCTCGTTCCCTTCACGTTGGCAATCAGGGATTCGAGTCTGTGTTTGCTCGTTAAAAGAGCGCTGACGCCTCCTTGGGAGGTCTGTATCGGCCTTGTGGCTTTCTTTTGGGGGCAGTCCCAGCCCAGATAACTGCAATTACTCGATTTGTACTTGGCCAGCTTTGTCCCCTCAGGGCCAGTCACCCAACAAAGTTAGTGGTTTGTGCCACGTGTATATATTCTAAGCTGACACCCAGCTTTGGTTAAATATTTTTTGCGAATTGCAGCGCAAAAGTTCTACTTGCACTTCCCTCTCCTGTGATGGAGTATTATGAGGATTACCACGAGGAGGAGGAAGACCCTCTGGCGGATATGCCATGGGGTGACGCTTTTTATGAAGCTATGGATACCTCTATTTACAGAGCAGTGGATCAAGCCATTTCCCCTTTGGAGGATAGGCTGACGCAGAAAATAGAACAAGCGTTCTTGCGTCTAGAGCGTAGATCAGCTCTCCCTTCTACTTCCCAAGAACTCCCGGGTCCACCGCCTTCTAAACGTCCCTGTGCTCAGGGGGTAGATGTGGACGCTTTTGAGCGCCGCAAACAAGCCTTCATTGATAGCCATCCTAGTAAGAGTTCTATGGATTCTCCCGCTCTTAACTTGGCTCTCTCCCCAGGATTGCCCTCCGGGGATCCTGACGCCAGCCCGTCCAGGTCTTGGCTCCCGTCCCGGCCCTCGCAAGTTCCTCAGATCCCTTCAGGGTCCTCTGACTTACAACCGCCCCCAACTCCTTCAGACATGTTGGACCCCAACGACATTGTCCACCCACGCTCCTCTGACTGGGTCCCAGCCGAGAAAGACGCGACGTATGTTGCGGAACATATAAGACGCCCGCTTGAGAAGGAGGCTCGCAGTTGTCTCCGGGCGGAATGCCCCCGCCCTTCCCTTGAGGGCAAGGTTGCCCTTACCCCGGAGATCGACCCCAGAATGTCGACGTTCCTTCAGAAGTTTATTAGGGACCCAAAAAAGGGCATTGACCGGTCTTGGAGGGCGTGCCAAGACAAGCTCTTGGACGTCCTGGGGCCCGCCACAAAAATTCTGGATATGGCTGAAGAGGCCAAGGCTTCGGGGTCTATGATTTCACCCGAGACGTTGTCAGGCTGGGCACAACGGGTGGTGATATTTTTAGGTAACGCTAACTGCGCTCTCTCCACTGAGCGGCGGAGGTCCCTCCTTATTAAGATTGACCCCAAACTTGGCGACTTGGCAGATTCGGAGGCGGGGGCCATTGCCCAGGGGGGACTCTTTGGAGAGCCCTTCATCAAGGAGTTAGGAAAATTCGTGAACACCTTCACGTCACTGGACAGGGCACAATCCACCATTAAGAAAGTGTTCCCTCGGGTTTTTCGAGGGGCCGGTCGAGGCAGGGGCCGCTCGACCGGTCGACAAAATCATCAATCCACCCAGAGAGGCTCCGGTCAGTACCAAGACCAGTCGAAGTTTGGCAATTTCTACCCCACGAGAGGACGCCGCGGCAAAGGCAGAGGACACAGGGGAGGAACATCTAACACAGGCTCTGGTGAGTGTTCTCCCTTTTTCCCCACAAAACATAGGGGGGCGTCTGGCAAGTTGTTACGGGGCATGGCTATCTATCACCCGCGATGCCTGGGTTCTTCAGACGGTGAGAGGGTTCCGCATAGAGTATTTTGGAAGCCCAGTGCAACGGGTTCCTCCGCGACCCATTCAGTTTTCGCTTCAGGACGCACGTCTGGTGGACGAGGAGGTGGCCTCCCTTCTTTGCAAACGCGCCATCTCTCTCACCACGCTCCATCCGCGGGGTTTCCTCAGCAATCTCTTTTTGGTCGACAAATCCGACGGGGGCAAGCGCCCGGTTATCAATCTCAGCGAGTTCAACGGATGTTTGGTCTATCGCCATTTCAAAATGGAGGGTATCCACCTCCTTCGCGATGTTCTCCGCCCTCACGACTGGATGGTCCGTCTAGATCTGAAGGACGCGTATCTGGTGGTCCCAATTTTCCGTCCACATCGCCGGTTTCTTCAGTTCGCTTGGCGCCATCGGATCTACGAGTTCACGTCTCTCCCTTTCGGGCTCTCTTCCGCGCCCTGGTGCTTCACCAAGGTGCTCAAGCCGGTGGTGGAATTCCTGAGAGCTCGTGGGGTCAGGTTGATTGTGTATCTCGACGATCTCCTTTTGATGGCTCCCTGCCCCCGTATGTTATCGGATCATCTCCAGATGACAGTGACGCTCCTCCAAGATCTTGGGTTTGTGATCAACGAGAAAAAGTCCCTTCTTCAGCCGGCTGGCCCGGGTGGTGGGGCTTCTCTCAGCTTCGATTCAGGCAATTTTTCCAGGTCCACTCCACTACAGGGCCCTTCAGCGCCTCAAGGCATACTTTCTCCGGAAGGGGTTTTCGTACTCCCACAAGATCCGCCTATCCGACGAGGCTCGGAGCGAGATCCAATGGTGGCTGATGTACATGGAGGCATGGAACGGAAGAGCGATCTTCGGTTCCGTGCCAGATTTGATTATCGAGTCGGACGCCAGCAGGCTGGGTTGGGGCGCCCGCTGCGGAGATCTTTCCATTGGGGCTTGTGGTCTCCCGACGAACAGAAGTTACATATAAATTGTCTCGAGCTTCTGGCCGGCTCGTTTGCCGTAAAGTGTTGGACGAAAGACTCCGTACACTCATGTGTGCTTTTGAAAATGGACAACGTGTCGGCCGTCCGCTATATCAACCATCTTGGAGGCACCAAGTCGAAAGCCCTCTCAGATCTAGCGGCGAGCTTCTGGCAGTATTGCCTAGACGCTCAGGTGTCGGTCACGGCGGAGTATCTGCCCGGTCGGGACAATGTGGAGGCGGATTTCCAGTCGCGCCACTTCCGGGACTCCAGTCTTTGGAAGTTGGATCGTACGGTTTTTCTCTCGCTCAGCGAGCTTTGGGGTCCCTTCACGGTGGACCTGTTTGCGTCCCGCTTGGATCACCAGCTTCCACGGTTCTTCAGCTGGAGGCCCGATCCTCGGGCGGCAGCCACGGATGCGTTTCTCCAAGATTGGAGCAAGGATCGCGGCTATGCGTTTCCTCCCTTTGCGATGATTACCCGGACAACGGCCCAAGTCCGCAGACAGCTAGCAGACCTGGTTCTGGTCACCCCTCTGTGGAGGTCTCAAGTGTGGTTTCGGTTCTACTGGAACTTTCTTGGGATTTTCCAATCCTACTCCCCCGGATTCCGGATCTTCTCAAGGATCCGTACGGCGCTCCGCACCCTCTAGTGTCCACAAACTCACTGTGGCTCATGGCGTGGAGGATTTCCGGGGCAGATGGCAAGCCCCAGGCCTTTCGCGAACAGCTGAAGACCTCCTCTCCAAAGCCTGGGCGGATAGCACCGTTAAAAGATACAAATCTGCGTGGTGCAGATGGTCCCGTTGGTGTCTGCGACGGGATCTCGATCCCGTGGTCGCAGATGGGGTCCACGTTGTGAACTTTCTGGCGCATTTGGCGTCCAATGGCCTGGCCTATCGCTCTATTAACACTTTCAGGTCCGCCATTTCTTCGGGTCATGTCCCGGTTGGTGGCTCGGCGGTGGGTGAGCATCCTTTGATTTGCAGACTCTTAAGGGGTATTCGACTCTCCTTGCCGCCGGAACCTCGGTATTCGGCGTTATGGGATGTTAATCAAGTCTTGAATCTTTTTTTGTCATGGCAACCTAATAGGTTTCTATCTCGTAAGGAGCTGTCAGCAAAACTTGCAATGCTCCTATGCCTGGTGTCTTGCCGTCGGGTGTCGGATATGCACGCTCTTGATATCTCGGGCCGGATGTTCACTCCGGATGGAGTGACATTTACCCTTTCACGTCGTACAAAATGCCACACAAGAGTCATCTCGTACCCGGAATTCTCGGATTCTCCGAAACTTTGTGTGGTCCGTTGTCTCAAGGCATACGAGGAAATGACGGGCGACTACCGTCCTCCGGGTGAGCGTCAGCTTCTCATCGCGCTCCGGAAGCCCTTTAAGGCGGTTTCCTCACCCACCATCGCGAGATGGGTTCGTTGGGTGATGCAAGAAGCAGGCATTAGCCTCAGGCTCTTTGGGGCGCACTCTACAAGAGGGGCCATGGCGTCTAAGGCGTTTGGCCTGGGTGCCCGCTTGGAGGATATCCTCAATGTGGCGGACTGGTCCTCAGATTCCACCTTCAAGCGGTTTTACTTCAAGCCTATTCTAAATATGGCTCAGCTGGTTGTGGGCAAGCTTTAAACAAGCATAATCCTCGCCTCCAGTCCTGACATAGAATGAAAAATTTCCTAGCTATCGTAACGGAAAGTTTCAATTCTATTAAGGACTCTGAGGCGAGGATTATCCCGCCCTGTGCTCTCAGAGGACATCCCTCCCCGTACTGAAGTAAGTATAGTTTTTTCCTTTGGAACCTGTGTTGCAAAATGTTATGCTGGATTTTTTCCAATGTATGGTTAAAATGGTGTATCGGTTCTGTTCCTTTCCAACAAAGCTAAAGCGTATTTTAAAAGAGTGGGCATAATTCATTGCACTACTTCTTTGTACAATCCCAGCGGCAAAGGTATTATTGAAAGATTCAATAGAGTTCTCAAAAGTGCAGTCCAAGTTACTGGTATTGATAATGATAAATGGGAATTACAAATCCTTAAAACAGTATGGATGTACAGGACCTCCTCTAATGTTATGACAGGTTACTCTCCATTTGAAATTATGAGAGGTAGACTTCCAAGAACCAAATGCAACCCTGCTTGGTTGGCCTCCTCTACCATGTCCAATTTGGATTTTGAAGTTGTAAAGAAAAATCTCCTCCTGAATCATTCTATTATTAAAGAACAGTATGATAAGAAAAGAGGGTCCGTACATGATCCCATTGTTGAAGTAGGAATGCTAGTTAAGGTAAGGAAACCTTGGAAAGTCAAAAAAGGTGAGAGCCAATTCATGGGTCCTTTTGAAGTAAAAGAAGTGCTTAAGAATTCCGTGAGACTCACCGATAACAAGGTTTGGAATTTAAAAAGAGTTACTGTTCTCAAAGGTGATAAAAACATGTACCTAAATCCTCAGGATGAACCGAAATCTGGTGATAATCTTGATGACGAAGACTTTGATAATCGTCCTATTTGTAACACTGAATTAATCAATGTATCAAATGATATTGGTTGTTCTGTGGACTCTGGGAAACGGCAAAGGAAAAAACCAAGTTGGATGTCTGACTTTGTTTCATTTATCAAAAACAAATTGGTCAGTTAATCATTGTTTTTTTTTCTTCTTGATTCATTAAGGGGGGGAAGATGTGTAACATATCTTATACTTACCCTTGTTGTTTTCCTCGTGCTTGCATGCACAAGCTCATGTTTATGTACGAACCCTTGGTTCATGGCACGATCAGTATGTTCTAGAATAGAACATATGATCGTCCAAGGAATCAATTGGAGTCAGTTTGGATGAAGCAGCTTGAAGTCCTGTAACCGGCAGTGCTTCCTTTTCTCTTCTGTTGGATTAAATCTTCCCTCAAATGTACCTTTTGAGAGTCGTTCATTTCAACCCAACACATACACACATATGGGAATAGACTATTACGATATACGCCTTGGAAATATAGACACATATGCTTCTGGGATTGTCTAAGATTTTCGAGGAGGGACGGGATACGTGACAGCCTCAATAACTATTTCCCCGCTGAGTAAACAACCTCTCCCTTCTTAATAGACTACAGAACCATGGTATGGAACTACATTATCTAGATTCTATGTCAGGACTGGAGGCGAGGATTATGCCTTCTTTCTTCACTTTATTTGTACAGCAGCACAGAAAGAAGTAAATAAAGACTACGTTTCCCATGAACCATAGGGAAAAAATGTAGTCATTTACACTGTGATAACAACCAATTAAACAAAAGCAACAACGTCCAATCAGGGCCTCTCCAGCTCCCTATAGTCCTTTGTCAGTGTCCTGATCTTCTCTTTCTTCGCTGCTGCGCAGCCAGTTAAGTCTCCTCAGAGTCTTTTCCTGTTTGGGGGGGGCTTTTATTGTACTATACGGTGTGCCTTTAAGGTTTATTTGCTTCTAAATCGCTTTGTATGCGCAATGTTAATGGCAGATATGCTTATGTGACCATTTCTTTGTGGTGTTTTTCAACTATTTTAGATTTAGCGCGTGTTATTCGCGCGGTCGCCGCGTTTGTTTATTTATTTCGTTGCGGCGTTTTTTCACGTGAGTTTAGTCTTTCTGACCGCGGGACCGAGAGGTTTCCCTCTCGCTCCTACGCGGTCCCTGCTGGCGCGCTCCGTTCCTCCCGCCGCATGGGGGCGTGTGAGGCTGTGGCATGACGCGTCGCGTCTCTGGTTTTTGTCAATATTTTCCAGAGACGCGCGCGCTTTCTACACGGAGCTCTGGGCTGAGGTGTAACGCCGTTTCTACGGTCTGTATTGGGTCCGCTCGCGGGCCGTTTCTGTATAATTAGACGCTCGTTCCCTTCACGTTGGCAATCAGGGATTCGAGTCTGTGTTTGCGCCTTAAAAGAGCGCTGACGCCTCCTTGGGAGGTCTGTATCGGCCTTGTGGCTTTCTTTTGGGGGCAGTCCCAGCCCAGATAACTGCAATTACTCGATTTGTACTTGGCCAGCTTTGTCCCCTCAGGGCCAGTCACCCAACAAAGTTAGTGGTTTGTGCCACGTGTATATATTCTAAGCTGACACCCAGCTTTGGTTAAATATTTTTTGCGAATTGCAGCGCAAAAGTTCTACTTGCACTTCCCTCTCCTGTGATGGAGTATTATGAGGATTACCACGAGGAGGAGGAAGACCCTCTGGCGGATATGCCATGGGGTGACGCTTTTTATGAAGCTATGGATACCTCTATTTACAGAGCAGTGGATCAAGCCATTTCCCCTTTGGAGGATAGGCTGACGCAGAAAATAGAACAAGCGTTCTTGCGTCTAGAGCGTAGATCAGCTCTCCCTTCTACTTCCCAAGAACTCCCGGGTCCACCGCCTTCTAAACGTCCCTGTGCTCAGGGGGTAGATGTGGACGCTTTTGAGCGCCGCAAACAAGCCTTCATTGATAGCCATCCTAGTAAGAGTTCTATGGATTCTCCCGCTCTTAACTTGGCTCTCTCCCCAGGATTGCCCTCCGGGGATCCTGACGCCAGCCCGTCCAGGTCTTGGCTCCCGTCCCGGCCCTCGCAAGTTCCTCAGATCCCTTCAGGGTCCTCTGACTTACAACCGCCCCCAACTCCTTCAGACATGTTGGACCCCAACGACATTGTCCACCCACGCTCCTCTGACTGGGTCCCAGCCGAGAAAGTCGCGACGTATGTTGCGGAACATATAAGACGCCCGCTTGAGAAGGAGGCTCGCAGTTGTCTCCGGGCGGAATGCCCCCGCCCTTCCCTTGAGGGCAAGGTTGCCCTTACCCCGGAGATCGACCCCAGAATGTCGACGTTCCTTCAGAAGTTTATTAGGGACCCAAAAAAGGGCATTGACCGGTCTTGGAGGGCGTGCCAAGACAAGCTCTTGGACGTCCTGGGGCCCGCCACAAAAATTCTGGATATGGCTGAAGAGGCCAAGGCTTCGGGGTCTATGATTTCACCCGAGACGTTGTCAGGCTGGGCACAACGGGTGGTGATATTTTTAGGTAACGCTAACTGCGCTCTCTCCACTGAGCGGCGGAGGTCCCTCCTTATTAAGATTGACCCCAAACTTGGCGACTTGGCAGATTCGGAGGCGGGGGCCATTGCCCAGGGGGGACTCTTTGGAGAGCCCTTCATCAAGGAGTTAGGAAAATTCGTGAACACCTTCACGTCACTGGACAGGGCACAATCCACCATTAAGAAAGTGTTCCCTCGGGTTTTTCGAGGGGCCGGTCGAGGCAGGGGCCGCTCGACCGGTCGACAAAATCATCAATCCACCCAGAGAGGCTCCGGTCAGTACCAAGACCAGTCGAAGTTTGGCAATTTCTACCCCACGAGAGGACGCCGCGGCAAAGGCAGAGGACACAGGGGAGGAACATCTAACACAGGCTCTGGTGAGTGTTCTCCCTTTTTCCCCACAAACCATAGGGGGGCGTCTGGCAAGTTGTTACGGGGCATGGCTATCTATCACCCGCGATGCCTGGGCTCTTCAGACGGTGAGAGGGTTCCGCATAGAGTATTTTGGAAGCCCAGTGCAACGGGTTCCTCCGCGACCCATTCAGTTTTCGCTTCAGGACGCACGTCTGGTGGACGAGGAGGTGGCCTCCCTTCTTTGCAAACGCGCCATCTCTCTCACCACGCTCCATCCGCGGGGTTTCCTCAGCAATCTCTTTTTGGTCGACAAATCCGACGGGGGCAAGCGCCCGGTTATCAATCTCAGCGAGTTCAACGGATGTTTGGTCTATCGCCATTTCAAAATGGAGGGTATCCACCTCCTTCGCGATGTTCTCCGCCCTCACGACTGGATGGTCCGTCTAGATCTGAAGGACGCGTATCTGGTGGTCCCAATTTTCCGTCCACATCGCCGGTTTCTTCAGTTCGCTTGGCGCCATCGGATCTACGAGTTCACGTCTCTCCCTTTCGGGCTCTCTTCCGCGCCCTGGTGCTTCACCAAGGTGCTCAAGCCGGTGGTGGAATTCCTGAGAGCTCGTGGGGTCAGGTTGATTGTGTATCTCGACGATCTCCTTTTGATGGCTCCCTGCCCCCGTATGTTATCGGATCATCTCCAGATGACAGTGACGCTCCTCCAAGATCTTGGGTTTGTGATCAACGAGAAAAAGTCCCTTCTTCAGCCGGCTGGCCCGGGTGGTGGGGCTTCTCTCAGCTTCGATTCAGGCAATTTTTCCAGGTCCACTCCACTACAGGGCCCTTCAGCGCCTCAAGGCATACTTTCTCCGGAAGGGGTTTTCGTACTCCCACAAGATCCGCCTATCCGACGAGGCTCGGAGCGAGATCCAATGGTGGCTGATGTACATGGAGGCATGGAACGGAAGAGCGATCTTCGGTTCCGTGCCAGATTTGATTATCGAGTCGGACGCCAGCAGGCTGGGTTGGGGCGCCCGCTGCGGAGATCTTTCCATTGGGGGCTTGTGGTCTCCCGACGAACAGAAGTTACATATAAATTGTCTCGAGCTTCTGGCCGGCTCGTTTGCCGTAAAGTGTTGGACGAAAGACTCCGTACACTCATGTGTGCTTTTGAAAATGGACAACGTGTCGGCCGTCCGCTATATCAACCATCTTGGAGGCACCAAGTCGAAAGCCCTCTCAGATCTAGCGGCGAGCTTCTGGCAGTATTGCCTAGACGCTCAGGTGTCGGTCACGGCGGAGTATCTGCCCGGTCGGGACAATGTGGAGGCGGATTTCCAGTCGCGCCACTTCCGGGACTCCAGTCTTTGGAAGTTGGATCGTACGGTTTTTCTCTCGCTCAGCGAGCTTTGGGGTCCCTTCACGGTGGACCTGTTTGCGCCCCCGCTTGGATCACCAGCTTCCACGGTTCTTCAGCTGGAGGCCCGATCCTCGGGCGGCAGCCACGGATGCGTTTCTCCAAGATTGGAGCAAGGATCGCGGCTATGCGTTTCCTCCCTTTGCGATGATTACCCGGACAACGGCCCAAGTCCGCAGACAGCTAGCAGACCTGGTTCTGGTCACCCCTCTGTGGAGGTCTCAAGTGTGGTTTCGGTTCTACTGGAACTTTCTTGGGATTTTCCAATCCTACTCCCCCGGATTCCGGATCTTCTCAAGGATCCGTACGGCGCTCCGCACCCTCTAGTGTCCACAAACTCACTGTGGCTCATGGCGTGGAGGATTTCCGGGGCAGATGGCAAGCCCCAGGCCTTTCGCGAACAGCTGAAGACCTCCTCTCCAAAGCCTGGGCGGATAGCACCGTTAAAAGATACAAATCTGCGTGGTGCAGATGGTCCCGTTGGTGTCTGCGACGGGATCTCGATCCCGTGGTCGCAGATGGGGTCCACGTTGTGAACTTTCTGGCGCATTTGGCGTCCAATGGCCTGGCCTATCGCTCTATTAACACTTTCAGGTCCGCCATTTCTTCGGGTCATGTCCCGGTTGGTGGCTCGGCGGTGGGTGAGCATCCTTTGATTTGCAGACTCTTAAGGGGTATTCGACTCTCCTTGCCGCCGGAACCTCGGTATTCGGCGTTATGGGATGTTAATCAAGTCTTGAATCTTTTTTTGTCATGGCAACCTAATAGGTTTCTATCTCGTAAGGAGCTGTCAGCAAAACTTGCAATGCTCCTATGCCTGGTGTCTTGCCGTCGAGTGTCGGATGTGCACGCTCTTGATATCTCGGGCCGGATGTTCACTCCGGATGGAGTGACATTTACCCTTTCACGTCGTACAAAATGCCACACAAGAGTCATCTCGTACCCGGAATTCTCGGATTCTCCGAAACTTTGTGTGGTCCGTTGTCTCAAGGCATACGAGGAAATGACGGGCGACTACCGTCCTCCGGGTGAGCGTCAGCTTCTCATCGCGCTCCGGAAGCCCTTTAAGGCGGTTTCCTCACTCACCATCGCGAGATGGGTTCGTTGGGTGATGCAAGAAGCAGGCATTAGCCTCAGGCTCTTTGGGGCGCACTCTACAAGAGGGGCCATGGCGTCTAAGGCGTTTGGCCTGGGTGCCCGCTTGGAGGATATCCTCAATGTGGCGGACTGGTCCTCAGATTCCACCTTCAAGCGGTTTTACTTCAAGCCTATTCTAAATATGGCTCAGCTGGTTGTGGGCAAGCTTTAAACAAGCATAATCCTCGCCTCCAGTCCTGACATAGAATGAAAAATGTCCTAGCTATCGTAACGGAAAGTTTCAATTCTATTAAGGACTCTGAGGCGAGGATTATCCCGCCCTGTGCTCTCAGAGGACATCCCTCCCCGTACTGAAGTAAGTATAGTTTTTTCCTTTGGAACCTGTGTTGCAAAATGTTATGCTGGATTTTTTCCAATGTATGGTTAAAATGGTGTATCGGTTCTGTTTCTTTCCCTCGCTACTTAATACCTAGGGTGGTTTTTCCCCTGGTAATACTGCCTTGTTTGTTGCAGGCTCGGATACCCACAAACAGGACTCCTGAAGTTGAGGGTTTGGCTGTCTTCGCGCTCCGAAAGAGAAGATCAGGACACTGACAAAGGACTATAGGGAGCTGGAGAGGCCCTGATTGGACGTTGTTGCTTTTGTTTAATTGGTTGTTATCACAGTGTAAATGACTACATTTTTTCCCTATGGTTCATGGGAAACGTAGTCTTTATTTACTTCTTTCTGTGCTGCTGTACAAATAAAGTGAAGAAAGAAGGCATAATCCTCGCCTCCGAGTCCTTAATAGATTTGAAACTTTCCGTTACGATAGCTAGGAAATTTTTCATTCCCTTGTTCACACATGTCATTATGATCCACAACAACACTCACGTTCAGGCAACGCCCTTACGTACACGTCAGCATGTCGTATCCAGGCAGATTATCATCCCTTCTGCTCCGACAGTGCAGTGTACCAGCAGCAAGGAGCGGAGAGCAGTAGGTAATCACGAGTGGCGTGCCTTCTGAGGAAGTAAGGAGATAAGGGCGGGCTATGGGTCCCGGGTTTGGTTTTTCTTTATTGACTGAGAGACCCATGATTTCCATGAAAGAGTAAGTGGTTAACTTCTGCAGAAAGCCGGTCACAAATTGTTCACGCTCTGCTACTGGATGATTCCAGTTATACCTATCTCAATTGCATATTTTGCATATGTTATTTATTGTTTGGTTTATATACAAGCAAGAGAGGTTTTCCGTATCTCTGACATAGTAGACCGGCACGACTTGCCAACATAAACTGTCTAATATGGTAGATACATGAAATTAGTGTTCAACTATTATACATGAAAGTACCGGAGTATACTATACCAAATTGAGCACTGGATGTATGCATTATCGTTTTTCAGCAGATGACGTTTGTCATCCTCTTGGGGAGACTCTTCCCAGCTGGAAAAAAATTTGAGCAGCTGTAACATTTGATTTGTTTATGCTTTCCTTCCTTGTTTGTGTATCCCTGCTTGCATTAGAGTGTGACTATGAAGGACACCCTCCCCCCTTGACCGAGTCTTTGGTATTCCCTAAAGCATAGGGTAAGGAATAGGTTTTTACAACTATGATTGATTGTCAATAACAATTGACACTTGAGGACCTGTCTCACACTAGCTTTGTTGCTTTGCTTGTTAAATAAATGACTACATGATATCATGAAGTCTTGCATTCAATGGGTGTAATGACGCCTCCCATCTAATATACAGGGGGACCGACTACATGAACTATCTGCACTCACGAACCACTAGTTACATTAACTAGCTGCACGTGTTAGGGAGGGTGGTAATCAATCATAAGGTGCCTTTGGTAATATTCTTGCGGTTCACTTGAGAATGTGTACTGGCAGGTACATTAGAAGTGAAATACGAATGCAAATTGTCTCTCTCTCCTGTCTCTTTTGTGTTTTTCCTGATACATGTGAATGACGAAATACGGGTATTAGTATCCCAGTAGGATTTACTTGCATTCACTTAAAAATGCACTGTCTCACATTAGTGTGTGGAATATAGGTAGGCACCTGTAACTATTTTTATAGGGATCCAATAACCCGGATGAATGCCCCAGACCTAGTAGGCTACACTATATGGGCAGAAACATGTTGGTAACTTAAAAGATGGACTAGAGTCATTACTCTTTAAGGTTCCATCACTCGATTTTATTTTATTGTACCTAGGGTCCTCACTAATAAAGGTGAAAACCGAGGAACCTGAAGCTATTTTTAATTGAACTGGATGCTGACCCTGTCCCGAACGTTTTATGTAAGAACTCCCTCCTACCGCCAAGTCTTCATGGAGGTTGAGTCTACCCTGGTAGCATCATCTTACCAGGGTGGTGAGAGGTAGCCTATGATGAAGCATGACAGGATAACTTGTGTGAGGCATCCTCTTCAATTAAGGATCCCCCCCTGTTTTTAAGGGTCCCACAAGACCTGTAGTAGGTAGCTTCTGAACCCACTGCTGGGCTCTGGCTCTGTGTTTTGTTAGGCAATCCACTTCTTTTCTGGTTAATACAATCAAAATGGTACTAGACATTCACTAATCAAAAAAAACAGTCACCACCCAAGCAGCAATACAATTACCCAGTCAGTACCCATGTAATTATCCGATCACTCAGGCAGTAGCCATATACTCATCCTGTCACCCACACAAAACCTATCCATTCATCTAATAACCTAGACACAACTCATGCAGTCATACAATCACCCAGGCACTACTCTTCTACTAATTCCATCATCCAGCCAGTACTCTTGCACTTATCCAATCACCCATGCACTGCCCATGTTGTCATTAAACCACCTAGACCGTACTGACAAACTCATCAAGTTACCCAGGCACTACTCATGAATACAAACAATCTCTCAGACACTGCTCATACACACTTACAGTTTCCCACATATTATTTATACACTCATTCAATCATCCAGGCAGTACTTGTGCTTTAATTAAATTACCCATGCACTACTTATCCACACAAACAACCTCCCAGACAGTAGTCATGCTCTCTTACAATCCATTATGCACTCATCCAATCACTAACACACTACTCATAGAATTATAAATCAGCAACAGTACTCATGCATCCACTCAATCATCCAGGCACTACCCATGCACTCTTACAATCAATCACTCAGTACTTAAACAATCCTTCAATCGCACAGACAGTACTTATGTACTCATACAATCAGTAAGACACTATTCATACAGTCAACTAAACTTTCAAACACTAATCATGCAGTCATCATAAATACATACTATATTATACAAATCCCTCTCCCGCACACATTTATCCATCCAATCCGTGTCACAACATATAATGTTTCTATTTTTAACTAGAATAGGTGGTTTCATAAGAAACCTTTTTTTTTTTTTCTATTTTGAGTTTTTTTGCATTTTGGATCTTTTATTTTTCGGGTGTTTTTGACATTTAAAAAAAATCCATTAAGTTAAATCTTCAATGTAGTGTTTTAAAAAAAACCTGAAACATGAGGCTGGAAATTCCAACAAAAATATTTATTTTTATGTCCTTTAAGGAGATTAATAATAGCATTGATCGACTGCTCGCCAACACATGAAAATGTTTGGCACTTTCTACAGTGCACTCCAGCATCTGCCAATTCAGGAAGGATCTGTGGTTGTGGTGCTGTAAGTACAGCTGCACCAGATGTAGAAGGCTGACTGATTTGCCTTGTGCAGCTTGCTCCCTCTTCTCCCTTGCCATAACTTCCCTTGCAAGGCAAGTTTGGCGCATTGTCTCCAGATGTTTTGTTCATGGGCTTCTTCTCCAATCCTCTTGAGAGCACCTTGCCGCAAAGGGAGCAGGTGACCTTCCTCACATTCACCTTTTTCTCACCTTCAGGGATATTGAAAAAGGTCAAAACAATATTTTTGTTTTTTTACTGGTTCATCAACCTTCTCAATGTCTTCCAGCTCTTCTTCTTGCAAATGTGGAGATGCCATATCCTTATTGTAAACCAGTTGGTCAAAACACCCAAAAATATAAAATATAGGTGCACACAATACAAAAAGATGTCCACAGATGCAGACACATGCAAAAGAAGAAGAAAGAAACAGGTGTTGGATCCTCCTTTTAACGGAATGAAAACCTTTTTAACCAATCAAAAGCTTTCTTTCCATGTGACATTAGGTCGCAAAGGGGCCGTGTCCCCCATCGCATATACGTCGCACACCCATAAAATGTTGTAAATTTCATTTAAAAATATGAATTACCATTAGTAAATTGAATTTGTAAGTATTTTAGTGAAAGGTCTTTAACATAGATATTTAAACGTTGCACAGTGATATTTCAAACTTTTAAAAATCACGCCAAAGTCGTGACCCTTACGTAACCCCGGGTATACATGCTGGAATGGTGTGCGACACCTTCGTGGTTCTAGAACATACTTTGAAATTACTTTTAAATTAACTTTAAAATATCTTTAATTTAATTTCACTAATCTAGGTGTAATTCAGCATAATTTAAATGTCTACATTTTTTTTTTTAACTGAATTCAACACTGTAAAAGAATAGGAGAGGTCGCGACTACCACGCGACGGCACCGCGTCCATAAAAATCTGTTCTAAATGTCTTCAAAATATTTTACAAGTACACAAATACTATATTTTTACATTCAGTAATAAACCTCTTCCTTCTGTGACTTTTATGGTTTACAAAAAAAAAAAAAAAAAAGTTTATGAACTGAACTGAACTCTTTCTTAAAAATATATATTTCTGTATAAATATGTATTTTGCACTTGCATTCGTATAACGGATTCGCGCACCAAAAGTGTAGGTAAGCGACTGGTGCGGGACAGTCCTACGTCCATAAAATTCTGTTCTAAATATCTTAAAAATATTTTACAAGTACACTAACACAATTTGTTTACATTCAGTAATAAACCCCCTCCTTAAAAATATATAATATTTTGGTGTAAATATGTATTTTGCACTTGCATATGTATAACGGATTTGCGCACTGAATGTGTAAGTCCGCTACCGGTGCGCAATGCCTTTTTTTTTTTTTTTTAATAAAGAAAAAAAAATAAACAAACAAAATATTTCTGATAAGGACACACTACACCATTTACACTGTTAACAGTAATCATACAAAAAATTATTTTGAAGAAAACAGTAAATAAAATAATCTAAAAATAATTAACACAAATTTTCTCTTTCTAAGCCTCATTGTATTATATAATAACATATTCTACAAAATTATAAATAATACAACAACATATACATTTTCTAAAAATTCCAATCTTTTAAATGAATAACACTATCAGTGTGTTATCAGCTACCCTACATATATTTTAAATAAGTGATTATAATTTTTTTTAAACTTTTTAAAAATACATAGAACATATTTCAAAATGTAAATAAAAGGATAATTACAGAAATCTTTTAATAAGTGACAATTATTTTAAAAACCATACACATTTATTAAAAAACATTTGAAATTCACTGAAAAAAACAAAGGTTACAGGGACGTTATAGTTGGGCCGAAGTTAACTTGTACAGAACCAGAGAAAGTCAGCAGTTCTACTTAGCTAACTATAACTCAGGCCCCCGCAAACACTGCTTATGACTTCACATATTACATCGCTGATGACCTGGTCAGTGAATCCTGATTCTAGTTGTGCATGAAAAGTTAAGGGATGACTCGCCAAGCGGGGGCTGAGGAAAAAGAGCGGTCAAATAAAGTGCAATTACCATGTTAATTCCCATAGGGATATTTAACATGACTACAGCCCAAACCGCTGGACTGAATTTCACCAAATTTGGCAGAAGGGTAGCTCTTTGTCCAAAAAGAGCCCTTTTTAGGTCTCGCTGAGCCCACGCATGCGCTGCTCTGCAAGAAATTTAGTGAGTGGCTTTTGAAAGTGCTACCACAGGCTTTTCCTGGCCTCAAGCTTGCGTGCACGTGCGCAAGCAGCCGCCATGTGGGTTTCTGTCAAGGCTCATTAAGTGCGTGCCTCTCTCCGCGCTTCAATTCCCTCCCCATCCCCCACCACAGATCGCGTCACTCTGCTGGTCTCCACTCACCCCCCCCCCCCCCCCCGCTCACACCCGCTGCACACCATCCCATCCTCTGTCCTGCTTTAATTACCACCAACATTCCTCCCTCGGCCCTCGCGTTGCTTGTTCTCTTTCCTATATCCCTTCCTTTTATTTCCCGTTTTTCGCGCATGCCTCGTCCGTCCTATTTCCCAAACTCCACTCACTCTGATATTTATTTCCCAAATTCCACTCACTCAGATATTTTAATTCTCGCGCTGTTTGTGATAATCTAATCATACAGTTCGACGACCTGTTGTTTCACAACATTTTATTAATGGAAACATTCGTAAAAACGAAACATCAACTAGTTTTAATTTTTACTGAAACGCAATACATTTTCCTGCGTTATACGTCGGTTTCATAAAACGTAGAACGCAACATATAGTTTACAATTCTCTTATTAATGGCTGAAAAACGGTATGTTTCATAAATGTTATTACGGAATGTTTAATTTATCCTCAATGTTTTCAAAATGTTTTTTATTTCTGGTTGACGATGCCTGAAAGACAAAATATCCAATGATATCGCAATTTTCTTTTCAAAATCGAACTATTATTCACACCCACGGGTTTACAACTTTAAAGGGGCGGAGGGGGGTTAACTATTGGTGCAGAATTGCACATTTAGTGTAGCTCTTTCTACGTAATAATACCAGTTTAGATTAATATTTTTCGCAACTGCGAGCTAATTCACAAGCCAACAAAGTGTAACAAAATCTACTTTCGTTGCACTTTGAAAACACGTTCTGGCTCAAAGTGTGTGAATTTCCACTGATTTCCATATCTCAAAATACTTTGCTTTCCTCAACTGAAAGACTTTTGTTACGTTCAATTTAAAATATGTACAATCAAATATGTATCATCTCGGCAATATTGAAACTAGAATATTTAAAAAATTTAATTGAGCACTAAGCCCCCGTGAGCCCATCTGCGTTGCCTTTCAACTTTTCTTATTATTTATGTATATTATATTTTTTGCTGAAAGGAATGTAACTATCATTGAAAGCGGGCATGATTCCAACTGTAACATTTGATTGGTCCGGTTTTACATACGCCTTGTTAGGGGTAGTAAGCGCTATATAAATATCAAAATAATCAAAAATCTCTTCCAACGTTTAAAACTTCGCTAAACTAGACATCTTCAGACAATGTTTGTGGGCCGTACAATTCTAATTTTTGTGATCAAAAATGCCTAAAGCTTCTCCATTCAATCAGTATGCTGCTGGTGCGTCCATGGGAAATACAGGGCTGTTGGCATGAATTGGTGTAACACAATGAAGTGCCAGCAGGCGGTGTGAAGCAGGCAGCACGGGTAGTTACAGCACGTGCTTCCAAGAGACTTTCACACGCACAGCTGCTTTTCCGAATAACGTTTCCAGCACACTATGCTTAATTACAGAGTAAAAAGCAAAAAAAAAATATTTTTCCATGTGCGAGGGTTATGAACACACCTCATTTAATATCAGGCGAGGATCTAAAACTAACAGACTGGCTTTTCCATGAAGGTGTCTGGAAAACAGGCTGCCTATTTATTCATTTAGAAGTGCCATGAGGGATGTCAGTTCACAAAAATGCTATAAGTAGTAAAAGTTAGATCGTGTACAGTTTTACCCCGATTACATCATAGTTAACCCCTTTCCTTCCCATATCTCCTCAACAGCCTCCTTTGATGCATGGCTAAACACTTACACAGGGTAATATGCCGCATGGCTAAACACTTATTAGGTCCCAAAAGCGAGACCTATTGGCTATGCCAATGATTGTTGTTATTTGGTGTAAATCTGTTTAGTAGTTTTGGAGCTATTAGAGAAAAAAACTAATTTGTATATTTAGAGGCGCAAATCTTGCCAATCTTGTGCAGAGATCTGATTGGCTGGCAACACTTCATCCAGGAAATGTGGACAGCCATCTTGAAACTATGATTCAGCCGAGTCCCAAACGAAAACGTAAAGAAAAAGAGAAGGGGGCAGTGTAGCAATACCTTGACCCTCTAGGCCTGGTGCTGGAGTAAAAACTTTCACGGCGAAAATTGCAACAAATTTGTGGCACAAAAACAAGCACTTTCTCACACGATTGTTTCTCTTTCAGCCCTCGGGTGGGCCAGATCCCAGGAGCAAGCGTGATTTATAGAAATAGGGAGGAGGAGCATGCAGCCTTCCTCCCCACGGCAATTAAAGCCCCGGGGACCACCACCTCCCCAGAGTCTATTTTAAAAAATAATGGGAGGGGGCCATGTGGCCCCCTCCTTTGGCCTTTAAAGACCTCTGGGACCACCATCTCCTCAGGCATGTATGAATAAAAGTATGGGTACCGCGCAGACTCCCCTCTGACGTTGAAAATTGCCCGGGGGACCACCACCTCTACTGGGCACTAAATAAGTAATTAGGGGGGCTGTGTAGCTCTCCTCTCAGGCACACTTGGCCATGGGGACTGCTAACTCTCCAAGGCATATGTTTATTAAAAGTGGCCCTTGAGCCACCACCTCCCCAGCGCTGGCCCTGTGCAAAGTTAAGGGGGGGGTCGCACCCTCAGAAGATAGCAGTTAGTTTTCGCTTGGCAGTAGCTCTGACAGCTCCAACCAAGTGAGAGAAAACTGTAAGTCCACTCCTAGCAGGCCGGAGCAGAAAAAATGCCCCTGCTCGCTGGGAAGTGATATTTCATCTGTTTTAACGGGCAGGAAAAAAGATGAAAGAATTCTCCCCACATGCAGGGAGCAGCATTTTTGGCTGCTCTCTGCGTGTGGAAGCAGTGTCGGCAGGGACCGCAGGGGCATTGAGGCAACCCCTGTGGCCCCCATCATTGCACAGTGGGTGGGCTCCAGGGCTCCCAGGATGAAGAGGCTGGGCCCCGGAAGATGAGGTCCCTGATGCCAAAATCAGCTCTGGAAAGGGGAGGCTGCACTGCCCCCCCCCCCTTTTAGGTTTTGACCAGGGGATGGGGTCCCCGGGCGGAAAACGGCACTGGTAGGGAGGGCTGCACGGCCCCACCCTCCATTTCTATAATTGGAAGAAAGTCCATGGTTCTCCCTTTTAATTACCCAGAGTATGCAAATGCCCCAAATCATCTACAAGCTCTGCTCGTTTGGCCCAGCCCCATTTTCCATAGTAGTATGCACAGGTCTTCCGCGTTGATGGGCAGTTTACAAAAAGGCCCCCAAGTGTGTTTCCAGATGATTTTGGTGAAGCGTTCTTGATATAGATAAAAATGGGGATATCTCCACCAAACAAACAAGCACTTCTTATGGTTCGGAGGTAGTACTCTTGTTTGGTGGAGGTTCACCACTTTATAGTCTCATAGTTTTCTCTTGACGAGGATTTATGTTATCATAGATTTGTGAATGAAGACTCTTCAGGAACAATCACATTGCCGAAAATACATGCACACAGGGTCACTGGAGACATTTCCTTGTGTTCCTTTACGCAGCTGTAGTGTAGATTATGCACTATACATTTTCCCAAAGAAGTGGCACTTACTGATTAACCAGTAGAAATTACTCCAGTTGGGTAAACTGTGAATCTTCTGGGGGAAAAGTGAGGTTCTATCCGGCCCTGGTGCTCATTTCATGAAATTAAACCTCAAAGGGAAGCACTTACAAATATAGACACAGTAGGTGTCCTAGTTGAAGCTCCACTTCTGTAAAGCACAAATGATCTTAAACTTTTGGGTTGGCGAAGGCAAAGCAAGTATGTTCCCTTTCATATTCCACGTTGAAAAACAATCTGAAATCTTAATGAAGGTAAATGCATTGTTGATCTATTGGAGCGCAATCTAATCTGTAGTGACTGTGATGAGTGGTTCCTTTCTTGTCTTGAGAGCAGAGTCCATGGTTCTCCCTTTAAATTGCCCTGATAATGCAAATGGCCAAAATCATCTGCAAGGGCTTCTCGTTTGGCCCCGCCCCATTTTCCTTAGTGGTATGCTCAGGTCTTCCCACCTGTTCCCATGTTGATGGACAGCTTACCAAACTAGCTTCTGTAGATGAGGATTCAAGTTTTCACAGATTTGTGAGTCAAAACGTTCGAGGAACAATCACATTGCCGAAATTACATGCCCACAAGGTAACTGGAGACATTTTCTTGTATTTCATTACACAGCTGTAGTGTAGAATATGCACTATTTATAACCTAACGAGCTAGCACCTACTAATTAACCAGTAGAAAGTACTCCTCTTGGGTAGAATTTTTCTGAAAAACTGTGGACTCTTGTTCAGTAAAAGGGAAGGTGAGGTTCTGTCCTGGCTGAATAAAAAACTACTGACACACCCATACTGACACTCACAAACCCATTGACATGTCTATTGAAGGAAGTGACACAATTAGGGCCTCCCGGGTCACCACTGACCACTTCTCAGCCTTCCAAGCCAAATGCAGAGTCAGAGAAACAGTGGATAATGTACATCAATAATCATTTATTGGACACGCTCAGAATGGGGCCCTGTCTGCACAGTCTCGAGAGAGTGTTACAGAGGGAACTGAGAACCGTAAGCATAAAGATACATTATATGTATTGCATGGCTTACTAATAACACGCCCACAGTGGAATTTTCCCAACAGATGTGGATAGACAGCGTAAAGACAAAAAAAACTTCTACTCTCGTATCTTGCACAACCCAGAACATTTTCAAGGCCGTTCCCTCCTGGGCTGCGATCAAACTGCCAGACAGGGGGAAGAGGACCTTTATCGAGCGGGAAATCTATGCACTGGCACTAACAGTTCTTTGTTGCAGAAACAAAACTTAGCAAGGAGCATTTCTCAGAATCAAACAGGATTAGTTTCGAACAGTAAAGAAAATGGCATCTAGAAAAAAATGGCATAGCGACTGCTAACTTTAAAAGGGCATCAGCGAGCATAATCTAACACCATTCAGCCCCTCACATACACTCTCAGACCTACTCACACACTTGTAGAGCCACTCACACACCCATACAGCCACTTACACACCCAGAAAACTACTCACACACCCATACAGTAACTCATACACCCACTTACAGATTCATACTGCCACTCACACACTAATTCACAGATAGATACAGCCACTCACGTCCACACAGCCAATCACACCCACTCACAAAGGTTACAGGTAGGAAATACAATTTAAAAAACTTCAAAATTCACTAAAAAAACAAAGGTTACACGGATGTTATAGTTACGAAATAAAATTCAAAAAATGTCGAAATTCACTTAAAAAAGCAAAGGTTACAGGGAAGTTATAGTTAGGCTCGGATTTCACTCGTACAAAACCAGTGAAATTTAGTAGGTATAGTTTAGTTACCTGAGCTAACTAGATCTTATGCCCCTCAATCCACTGCTTATGACTTCACATATTACATCATTCGTTATATGGTCAGTGACATCACTGATTAAATCACTGATGTCATCATCTACAGAACCACTTACCAACTCACACACCCACACAACTTCTCATAGACCCACTCACATCCATACAACCACTCAAACAACCACTCACACACACACTTGCTCCTCCACAGAGCCACTCACACATTCAGCCACTCACACAGCCACTCACTTACCCTTATACCTACTCACACCGCCACTCATCCATACACTCACATAGCTACTCACTCACCCACCCCTAGAGCCACTCACACACCCACTCATTCACCAATACAGCTACTCACACACCCAGTCACTCAACAAAACAGCTACTTACACACCCAGGTACCCCAGCGCTTCAGAGCCTTCCTACTGGGGCTGGCTCATGATGTGCTTTTTTTTCCTCCGACTGAGACAGGAGGTGCTGCAGCGTGAGTCGTGATCGCTTTGCTCCTTCTCTTCCCAAATAATAATAGGAATTCTATTTCGGATTGGTTCCGACGGAGTTCATTCACCGGAGTCGGCCTTACTTAAAGGAAAACGCCGTTTAAGAGACTACATCGGATGAGGCGCTCTGTATTTCTACGCGTGAACGTTTGTTTGCCAGGCCATCCTAGACCACTGGCTAGGTTGCCATCGTTTATTTTAATGTCCTGATGAAGACCCTACATGACGATTTAAAGTCTCTTACTCTGGGTTGAAACGTCGACGATAATTGCTAGGACCAGTCCAAGACCTGTTTTCCATATATGTTTTGATTCATTCGTGAAACAGTGTCATTGTGATTTTCCTCGATACTGGCCCTCCTCATGTATATTGTGTACATAAAAAGTTTTTTCTGTATTTGATCACTGTATATACTATGCACAATTCGGTCACTTATGTCACCTTGTCACAAATTCACTGACTCACTCTACAGTTTATTACTTTGGTAACCTTGCGTTACAAGTGTTATGTGTTTTTTTCATATAAATGATGCAATTTATATATAAAGAATGACATCACACCCTTCAAATCAAGCCTTACCGTGATTTGTACTTTGAGATTGTGTGGTCAACTTTTGATTGATTCCCTACTTTTTCTTGATTCATTTTTACAACAAAGTAATTGTTTTGCTCATACCCGACAGAACCATTGTTTTCTTATAATAATCTTACCCAGGTTCTGAGGGACACAGGGTCACCCCATTGTTTATACATTATGATGTGCCATTGGCAGGACATTTGGGGCAGGACAAGACCTTTGAGAGGCTTGTCACCCACTTTTATTGGCCCCAAATGCGCAAGAGTTCAGCGACTCATTGCAGGACATGTCAGACTTGCCAGGCAAGTGGAATTAGTGGAAGGAAGCAAAATGCTCCTCTCCAGCCCTTCCCTGTGGTCAGCACCCCCTTTGAACGGGTGGGTATTGACATTGTGGGCCACTGGACCCCAAGACAAACATGGGCAACAGGTTCATCCTGGGCATGGTGGACCGTGCAACCCAGGACCCGGAAGCCATACCTCTGAGGACAGTGACGGCCCCCGTGGTGGGATGGGCACTGATGGGAATTTTCTCACGAGTAGGATTCCCTAGAGAGGTAGTGTCTGACCGAGGTACAAACTTCATTTCCAAGTATATGAAGTCCCTGTGGCAGGAGTGTGGGGTAACCTATAAGTTTACCACTCCTTACCACCCCCAAGGAAATGGGTTGGTTGAAAGGTTCAACCGCACCCTAAAAGGCATGATTATTGGTGTTTAGGAACCTATGAGACGTAAGTGGGACGTCCTCTTACCATGCCTGCTGTTTGCATACCGTGAGGTACCACAGAAATCTCTAAGGTTCAGTCCCTTTGAGATTCTCTATGGACACCCAGTGAGAGGACCTCTGAGTCTGGTCAAGGAAGGCTGGGAGCAATCTCCCAGGAAACCTCCCCAGGATGTATATAGCTACATGCTGGCCTTCAGGAACCAGACTAGGCTTTTCAGGCAACTTGCTGAGGTGAATCTAGAAGCCAGCCAGGAGGAGATGAAGCAGTGGTACGACCAGAATGCCACTCTGGTAGAGCTTCAGCCTGGTCAGAAAGTGTGGGTCATGGCCCCCGTGGAGCCTTGTGCGTGCCAGGATAAGTGGCCCGGACCATTTGAGGTGGTGGAGCGCAAGAGTCCTGTGACCTACTTGGTGGACTTGCGGTGTCCCAGGAACCCCTTGCGGGTCCTGCATATCAACCGCCTGAAGCCCCACTGGGAGAGGTCCGAAGTGGGCATGCTCTTAGCGACAGATGCTGGAATGGAGGCGGAGCCTCTTCCTGACCTGTCGGCGACAGAGCGAGATGGGTCAGTGGATGGTGTCCACCTCTCTTCCACCCTGAGCAACAGAATGACTGTCGCCAGTTGCTGGGACAGTTTTCTGATCTGTTCTCCCTGATCCCCAGTGTCACTGATTGGTGCATCCATGATATGGACACTGGAGATAGTCCTCCTGTGAAGCACAAAACTTACAGGGTGACTGACAGGGTGAGAGATTGCATCAAGGAGGAAGTCTTCAAGATGCTTGTATTAGGGGTGAATGGAGTCCTCTAACAGTCCTTGGGCCAGCCCAGTGGTCTTGGTCCCAAAGGCTGCCCCACCGGGTGCCACGCCAGAACTCCGGTTCTGTGTGGACCACTGAGGGCTCAATTCAGTCACGAGGACTGACGTGCACCCCATCCCCAGAGCTGATGAGCTCATAGATCGGTTAGGGGCTGCCCGGTACCTCAGCACATTTGACCTAACGTCTGGGTACTGGCAAATCGCCTTGACTGATGGGGCAAGAGAGAGGTCCGCATTCTCCACACCAGATGGGCACTACCAGTTAGGGGTGATACCCTTTGGGATGAAGAATGCCCCTGCCACCTTTCAGAGGTTGGTCAACCAGGTGTTGGCTGGACTGGAAGAGTTCAGTGCCGCCTACCTGGATGACATTGTAGTGTTCAGCACCAGTTGGGAAGAACATCTGCGCCACCTCTGGGAAGTGTTGATGGCGCTGCGGAGGGCAGGCCTCACGATCAAGGCAAACAAGTGCCAGATCGGGCAGGGTTCCGTGGTGCACTTGGGACACCAGGTTGGGAGTGGCCAGGTGGCGCCCCGACTACCCAAGATTGAAACCATCCTGGCTTGGGACCCCCCCAAAACCCAGACAGAGGTGAGAGCCTTTTTTAGAACTCACTGGGTATTACAGGAGGTCTGTCAAGGGGTATGGCAGCATTGTTGCACCCTTGACAGAGCTGACTTCCAGGAAGCAGCCCAAGAAAGTGATTTGGACTGACACCTGTCAAAAAGCTTTTGAGGCCCTGAAAACTGCTATGTGCACGGCGCCCGTTCTCCTGGCACCCAACTTCTCCAGAGAGTTTATCGTTCAGACAGACGCTTCAGAGCATGGTGTGGGGGCTGTTTTGTCACAGATGAATGAGGAGGGCCTAGATCAACCCGTAGCCTTCATCAGTAGGAGGTTACTTCCACAGGAACAGAGGTGGAGTGCTATTAAGCGTGAGGCATTTGCGGTGGTCTGGGTACTGAAGAAGCTAAGACCCTACCTGTTTGGGTCTCACTTCCGGGTTCAGACAGACCACAGGCCCCTCAGATGGTTGATGCAGATGAGGGGTGAGAATCCAAAGCTGTTGTGGTGGTCCATTTCCCTACAGGGGATGGATTTCACGGTGGAACACCGCCCTGGTACAGAACACCCCTATGCTGATGGTCTGTCAAGATGTTTCCGCCTTAGTGATAAGAACTCCCAGGAGGTAGGGTAGTTCTCCCCACATTTCAGCTGGAGGGGACACGTGTTAGACCTGGCACCTTGGCGTGAGTCTCCCTTCCATTTTTGCTAATGCCTCGTGTTATTGCTGGTGTTAGATGCCTTGGGCACTGTGCCACTGCTATCCAGTGCCACAGTGCAAGTGCTCCCTGTTGTAAAATGATGTATGGATTAGTGATTCCATGATTGGCTGGTTTGGTTTACCTGTCAGACCCTAGTACAGTGCACCAGGAGTGCCCGGGGCTGGTAATCCAAATGCTGCTAATGGGCTTGCAGCACTGGTTGTGCCACGCACAGAAGCAGCCTTTTAAAGTGTGTCTAAGGCTTGCCATTGCAGAGCCTGTGTGCAGTCTGGTACTGCCATGCTGACTGGACAAGTGCACCCACTTGCCAGTCCCTAAACCTTCCCTTTTCTGCATATTAGTCACCCCTATGGTTGGCCCAAGGGCAGGGTGCATTGTAGGTATAAGGTAGGACAAGCCCTGATGTGTGTGGCATGTCCTAATAATGAATTACAGCCATTTTCGTTTTTCACTTTTGCAAGGCTACTTGTTCCCCATAGGCCAGAATGGGCAGTTTGATTAATATACTTTATAATCCTAACTGACTCAGGGAACATGGTAGAAATTCGAGTTTAGTATGCCTGAACTCAGAATGATAAAATACATCTTTTAGTGAAGTTGGTTTTAACATTCTGTGTTTGAAAATATCACTTTTAGAAAGTAGGTATTTGTTTGTCTAACCATCCAAGCCTGCCTCTGCTAGGTTGTGTATTCCTTGTCTGGAGTTTGAGTGACAGGGGCTGGGGGATTCCAGGAGACAGGGTGAGTCAGCACAGGACTGAATAGAGAGATCTGCATGCAGATGGGTGGGAGGAGTTGCACCTGGGACCTGAATAAGGCTGTGCCTTCCCTCCACAATGCTGGCTCCACCTCCTGTGATGTGTCAGATGTCTCTGCCCTGCACTCTGAAAGGAAAGAAGGAGTCTTGTCAACAAAGTGCTCCAGGACTGACCATAACGGGTTTGGACTAGGAGAAACTGAGTATAAATATTGGGACCCAAACCGAAGAACTTTAGATCACTTTGGGAAACCAGAAGAAACCTTTGCTGAGGAGAGGAACCAGAGAGACTGAGGAAAGACCATCCCTAAGGTTGAGGGATTGGCCTGCAGTGGTTGCCTGACTGCCAAAGAAAGGAGAAGGAACTTTGTGTATACTTCATTCAACTTGTGAAGGATCTCCAAGGGCTTGAGAAAAGAGCTTGCCTCCTGCTGAAGTCTCAGGGACAACAGACTTCATCAACCAGCTCCCCAAGAGTTCTTTGGACGTTCCTGCTGTTTTGCGAGGCTTTCTGAGGGACTGCGTGTCGCAAGGAGCTGCAAGCGCGATTCACGAGCAAGAAGCTTGTCGCTGAACTGCCGCTGTCGCTTCACAACGAGAAAGCGCCTCGCATTGCCGGAGAAGAGGATCGACGTCGCATCAGATGCTGCCGCCTCCCCGGGAAGCATGTCGCAAGGCCTGTCGCGGCCCAGAAGAACCGTTGAGTCATCGCAGGGTCCCCAAAGTGCCTCCATCGCCGGAGAAGAGGATCAACGTCACATCAGACGCCCCCACATCAACCGGGAAGCTTGTCGCAGGGCCTGTCGCGGCTCGCATCGTTGCCAAAGCATCTCGTATCGCCGGAGAAGAGGATCGACGTCGCATCAGATGCCGCCGCATCACCAGGAAGCGTGTTGCAGGGCCTGTCACGGCTCGCATCTTTGCCGACGCATCTCGCATCCCCGGAGAAGAGGATCGACGTCGTATCACATGCCGCCGCATCACCGGGAAGCGTGTCGCCGGGCCTGTCGCGGTCCGCATCGTGTCGCATCAAGAAAAAGACACCATCTTTGTTTCATTGCACCGGATCTTCATCGCATCACGGCGTTGCGGGCCGCATCGCCACGGAAGCGCAGTAAGAAACCGATGCATCACCTCCCCTCACAGAGAAGAACCGATGCATCACCGTTCTTGTGTGTAAGGAACCAACGCATCACCTTCCCTGCAACACTTTCGTTGTATAGCGTTACGCATCTTAAGGTACATTGAACTCAAAGTGTTGCATTTTAACATCTGAAGAGAACTAAGCTAATTCTACCATTTTAAGTACAGTATTGTGGATTTTTGTTGTTTGTGATTTTGTGACAAGTCTATATAAAGAATACTTATTTTTGATATAAAACTTGTGTGGTGTCCATCTGTAGTTTTATCACTTGGTTACTGTATTTGTTCCCAAATGCTTTACACACTGCCTCGGAGATAAGCCTGTCTGCTCGTGCCAAGCTACCAGGGGGGTGAGCAGGGGATATTTTAGGAGTGTGCCTCCTTACCCTGACTAGATGCAAGGGTCCCTATTTGTTAAAGGTACCTACCTCTGCCAACTAGAGACCCCCAAATGTAACAGAGTAATTTGGAAAAGGATACCTCTAAGCAAGCACCCGACTCTTCAACAAAGAAGTCGGACAATAAACAAAAACGTAAAGACGAGACAAAATCATGGGGAGGGTCTCCTCAATATGAAGCCACAAAAAAACGATATAATCTTTGAATCTGTGAATACTAGACCATCTGGTGGGTATCAGGATAGTGATACAGGCCGTCGCCGACTGGATGAAGATCAGCCGTCTGAAGCTGAACTCGGACAAGACGGAGGTCCTCATCCTCGGCTCCAACCAGTCAGCCTGGGACAACTCCTGTTGGCCAACGGCACTGGGGGCAGCCCCGACCCCCACCGACCACGCACGCAACTTGGGAATCATCCTCGACTCAAAGCTCTCAATGACCAAGCAAGTCAACGCCGTCTCCTCCTCCTGCTTCAACACCCTCCGCATGCTCCGCAAGATCTACAGATGGATCTCGACAGATACAAGAAAGACAGTCACCCAGGCCCTCGTCAGCAGCAGACTCGACTACGGAAATGCCCTCTACGCGGGATCCCCGACCAAGCTCATGAATCGACTACAACGCATCCAAAACGCCTCGGCACGACTGATCCTCGATGTACCACGACACAGCCACATCACCCCCCACCTGAGAAACCTGCACTGGCTCCCCGTCAACAAGAGGATATCCTTCAAGCTCCTCATCCACGCATACAAGGCACTCCACAAGACCGGCCCAGCCTACCTCAACAGACGGCTCTCCTTCTACACTCCCAACCGCCAGCTACGCTCCGCCGACCTCTCAATCGCCACCGTCCCACGTGTCCGAAAAACAACCACCGGAGGAAGATCCTCTCCCACCTCGCCGCAAAGACATGGAACACCCTCCCACTGAGCCTACGACAGACCCAAGACCTGCTGACCTTCAGGAGGATACTGAAGACTTGGGTGTTCGATCAGTAGCAGCCCCACCTCCCCCCCACGCCTTGAGACCCTCGCGGGTATGTAGTGCGCTTAACAAATGACTGATTGATTGATTGAGTGATACACGTTCATCATGAGTTATCTGATAACGTTCAGAGATGTGGACGGTCAGAGCACAGATTGGAAGAGCCCGTGAAACAAAAGAAGGACTCACAAAGCTCATCTGACTACATAATTATACAGGAAGAAAAAAACAAAGCCTTCCAAGCCACAATTTAAAAAGTAGGTAGCAGACTAAAGGTCAGGCATGCCCCAGATATTGAGGACTCTGCCACTGAGCGGGGAATGGGCGGTGACAATGCAAGACAGCGCTGCAGAAGTCACAATAGTTCTCCGGAACCTGATGGATTGCCTGGTGAGAATATCATGATGGAAACACCTGATCCTAGGGTAAGTGCCTCTATCCTTTATACGAAATACAACTCCAATTGGAGGGGTACTTACCCTGAAACATCAGTGTTCTCTGTTGGGAGGACTTAACTTATGGTTACAATATTCTTTTGGATGAAAAGGATTGGCTACCTGATTTCATAATGGAGTATGCAAACGGCGAAACAGTACTTTTACCTGATTTACCCAGCCTCGTTCCAGAATCATTAAAACATTCATACGCCAAGGAGTGGGCATTAGCACTAACACCTGCGTTATACGCGAACCATGTGGGTTAGGATGGCTGTTCCCCTTATCATGAGATCCCATTGAGGAAGAGCCCACAACAATACCCAATTAAATATGAAGCTAAAAAAGAGTTAGAGAAATTATAGAGCAACTTGAATATCAAAGTGTAATAGAGAGTTGCACCTCAGTTATTAATTAATCCTTTGTTTCTAGTAATGAAACCAGAATTAGACTAACAACACTTAAACACAGCTACTCGCTTATTTACAGTACAGAATACACACAGTGCCGAGCTAATGAACAACATTGTGAGAAAGAAATACAAACAACACTTGATATCTCAAATGGATTTTTCTGCCAGAATATAGTGCCTGGAAGCGGCATTTTCAACACTAGACTTTCAGAGGCACTTCTGTTGTTTGCCCCAAGGGTATAAAAAATAGCACAGGCTGTTATCAGCTAGAGTAAGAGAGCTACTACAGAATTTTGATGACCAGGCATTGTCCTATGATGACAACGTATATCTGACGGAGGATTGTATTGTATTGTGATTGCATTTATATAGCGCTTACTACCTCTGACGAGGCATCAAAGTGCTTTTTCTACGAGTATCATGCAACTCTGGAACCAATAAAGGAATAGTGGTGAATTAGTAAGTGAAATATGAAAGTAATTTGAGTGGTAGATATGTTAGTCAGTTATTTGGATTGAGAAGGATAGCGGAGGGATAGAAGAGCGAAAAAGGTTTGCATTTATATAGAGCTTGCTACCCCTGATGAGGTGTTGAAGCACTTTCTTGGCAGTAGCACGCTACTCCGGAACCCATAAAGGATTAGTGGTGAATTAGTATAGGGAAATATGAAAGTAATTTGAGTGGTGGAAATGTTAGCCTGTTATTTGGATTGAAAAGGATAGTGGAGGGATAGTAGAGGGAAGGGTTTAGCAGGTTGGAGCTTATAGCAGTAGGAGGGGGCTTGGGATGATAAAAGGGAGATGTAGGGGGAAGAGTCAGAGGGTAGAGTTTAGAAAGTCTTGTTTTGAAGGATCAGAATAGTAAAAGAGGTATTAGATGATGCAAGGAGGGGTAGAGTAAGGAAGAGTCTAGAAAGGGTTATTTTGGGTATCAATAGTGGTATGGTGTTTGGAATGAATGAGAGGGTGGAGGTAGAGGATATATTGATAGAGTTATAGGGTGAGAAATAGGGTAGTGCATTGGAAAGAGTTGTAAAAAGAATGAGCTCATGGAAACATTCGACAAGAGTAGATCGTATTATTTTAGGATTTGTTTACATGGGCTGCAAATTTAATTTAAAAAAAAAAGAAATTGCCCACCTCAATGTCCTTTTTCTGGGATATGAGTTGTCATGTGAAGGCAAATGCCTTACAAAACACTACTTGGTGAAGTGTGCGCTACTTCAACTTCTATAAACACTGAAAAGACGACAATCCATATTGGGATTCCTAAATTTTGGCAGAACATGCATTTCAGATTACACAGAGCGGGTTAAACCATTCTACGACTTGATACGTCAGACTTCTACAGCATACATTGGACACAGGAACGCACAAATAGTTTATGTTCTGTAGAAGCTGATCTGGTCGCTTCCAAACATTTACACAGACGTGCAACCACAACTAACCTGGTGATCCACGTCATCACATAAACATCAGGGTACACTTACGTCACGTTCAATAAAGGGGACAGTACCAACTGCATATAAGTTCATTTGTTAACCAATGCTGAAATGCTTTTTGCATCTACTGAAACAATCCTCACCAGAGTACAGACTGCTGTGGTGCGAGAGCGAGCACTGGCTCAGGGCTAACACATAATTGTCGTGACCCTGGTGCCGACCTTAGGAACCGTCACCAAAGCGGGCATTCTGAACGCCAAGGCTTTACCTCCGTAATGGATACAATGGACTAACTCACTCACTGCAACAGATGTACACTACAGATTTGATTCTACATTACAAACACAAGGTTTTCTGCAGCACGAACAAGAATATCCTCTGTCTAATAAAATAATGCCTCTAACTCGCTATGATTACATCGCAATATACTGATGGTTCTGCACAGCCTGCTGTAGGGACTAAGCACCAATACTCAGCTGCGGGCGCATGCTCGATGGAGAATTCCATCCTGAGAAACCCTACACGCAGTCACTTGGTGACTGCACGATGCAGCTGGCAGAATTGAAGTCTCTAATTCTGGCACTAGAAGATACAGGTCATGGATTCTACTACTGTGTCCAGTCCTATAATGAATGCCTACACTATTGGAGCCAGAAGGGATTCAAAGGATTGCACAATAAAGCATAAGTTGCTTTGGGAAAAGGTGGACAAAGCTGAAAGATTGCTTTCCACAGACTCATGTAATACACACATTGAGTCATCAACGTGTTGGCGTTCACGTTGCAGGAAAGTCCATAGCTGATGAAGCCGAAACAGTTCACACTGCTGCAGTTGCTACACTTAATCGTTAGAAAGAGGATAGACCGAGATATCATGGTAGCTGTCAATGCTGCTCGCAACGACACTCACCTGCTGAAAGGCTTACCACGTACTTACAAGTTAGATGCCCAAAACATACCATATGCTCAGATTCCTGGAGTGGGGAATAGAGTAATACCAAACACCTATCTCAGACTGGGGTTGATATTAGCTGCACACAAGGGTGTGGCTTCGGTACATGTTGGGGTAGCCACTACAGTTTCATTATTGCAGCAGTGCTATTGGTGGCAGGGTCTTTATAAATAGACAAAGGACTTTGCCCTTAAATGCATCATCTGCCAGCCGATGAAGGGTTCCACCATAGCATGCCCACCACAGACACCTCTACTGATTTTCAAACAAGCCTTTGGCTTGTGTTTATCTGAACCATTTTGGCCCTCTGTCATCAGACGGGGCTTACATACACGTTATGGTAGCAGTGGATGCCTGCTCTCGATCCCTGTAGGTATGGCCACAGAGGTCCGCTGACACCTGAACTTCTATAGAGGATCTGCGAGTCTTTATTGGAACTTACGCAGTGGGCACAGTACATTACGACCAGGGTCCAGCGTTTAGCTCTAGGGCTTACAGAGAGGGCAAGAGAAGTTTGGGTGTGACCCTGCTTTTCTCATCTCCATACTATCCCAAGGGAAATGCAGTTGTGGAGAGGAAAAACCATGACTTAAAGCAGTCTTTAACAGCGAGGGTACTAGGCTCAGGTCTCAGTTGGGTCCATCAGCTATATGGGGTCCAGAGGGCACTCAACAACATGCCGAGAAAATCCCTGGGTGGTGGAACTTCCTATGAAATGCTCTCGGGTAAAGATGTGGGCCCCAAACCTCAACAATCCCAGCACAGTGGCGGCGGAAACACCATTTGACATCAATGAGCGTTTGGCTGTTTTACAGGGACTGAATAACTTCCGGGATGAACAAAGCAACATCCAAGTAAAACCCACTCTCACTGGAGAGGTGAAGGTAGTCTGGGTGAGGTCTGGCTGGATCCCGAAGGTTGGGGATCTGGTCAGGGAAATAATTTTGGACAAAAAAAGAGTTTGGGCCATCCTACTAAGCACCTGTACCTGTCCTGGCTGTTGAGGGTACCAGAACTGCACTTCCACTGCCCCTTGTCGGTCACAAAGACAAAAGATTTGTCTTCATTGATCTGATCAAGCCACACTATGTGGCCAATTCTCAACCGTAAGCCACGTGGGCTCCTGGGTTGCAACGTGCCTCCTCTTGTTACCATACAGGAAGTTCAGATGGAAGTGTTGAAGTTGTGTTGAAGCATCCTCTCTCCAACAAGAGACAACAATGAACAAAAATGAATTATGTCTTCTACCTGTTACAACTACAACAACTGTACAGTCAACTAGTACAAAAGCTCAGATTTCAATTCGGAAACCTGACAAGAACACGGTCTACATCAATGTACCATGGATCATGTCATCTCCCAGTTCTACAACACCTGCAGAGCTGCCAAAGATAGATAGGACTGCTTCTTGCTACTTCATCGAATTTGATGACTTCTCATCGGATTCAACTGATCCACCACAACCGCCGCCTCTCCCTTTCAGGCGGAAAGTCTGTGTTTTCTATATTTGGCTGAAAAGGACATATTCTGTTTCTCCATGGATACATCTTTGGAATACAATTGCGTTACTTTTCCTGGTCCTTTGGATTGGTTTGGTAACAGTCTTTTTCTTTCTTCTAAATGGACACTGTCTTTCAGAATGCACTGCAGTACATCTGGTAAACTTGCCACTCAAACCACATGCATCATCACACTGTGAACAGAGAGACCTTTTCCTGGTGAACATTACAGCAGTTCTGATTCCCAAGGGGAGTGTTTGGCATAGGGTATCGTGTGTCTGGTCCCACTGAGCTTTTACAAATTCCATATTTGTTCAAATTTGTTTTTGAATAATGTCATTACCACTAGTACTATTTCTGACAATTGGGACATTGATGCAGTGCATGAACTGATAGAAGATCTAGAGTATTAATTTGTGTTTTCCTCTGATGAGGTGTACGATGGTACGTCAAATTATGACGAAATTTTCAGTTTTCAACATTACGGTCATCATTTTCTACATAAAGCAAGTGTTCCATGTGCTGTTGACAATTACACTCAATGGGAACATTGCTCTACACCACCACAGGGTAGTTCAAAAACATTTGCACAGAAGTTTGCTTCTTTTTCTGGTTACGATACATCTGACCAGTCCTCCATCGGCTTGCACCATCACCTGCAAAGAAAAACATGCTAACTGAAACCAAGGTGATATATTCTGCTTCTTATTTTTCCCAGCTGTCTCTACAGGGTTTCAACATTTAGACTGACAATATAGATGTAAAGTCTATTTGGGAGACAAGAGACTGGCAGGTTCAGGGAAAGTAGGCTTTGTTTAGAGCATGCCTAATACCACAACAAATGATTTTTCCTGAACAAAACTGTTCAACAAACAACAGGTCTTGGAATAGCCAAGATAAAAAAATGTATTCCCTCATTTGCACGTTTTGAAAACTAGCAACAATTTACACACTACAGTGAGGATATATTAGACATCATGCTGTGTAATGGCACATACAATTCATCTGTCCCCAATTGGAAGGGAGAGTTAGTTTGTCCTCTGGACACGAATAGATGTCGAGCACGATTCTTAGGTAGCACCAAAACCAAGATGGCCAACAGGTGAGGAGCTTCGGCTGGGGGCTCCCGGCCAGGGATCTCCTTTTTGGCGTAAATCCCCGGATTACCACCTCCTCCTTGGACCCTATTGCTCACCTGGGGTCTTGTTTGCCTTCGGTCCTCGTAGCTCTGGTCTCTTGCTTGTGAACTCGAGAGTCTTGGAGTTGTAATGGGATCAATGCTTTTCTTCTGTGGAGACCGAACAGTCATGGCCGATGTGCGATGGAGCTGCCCGGCAGCTATAGGGGAGATTGGCTTCGACTTTTCACCGCGGCTGTCACCTACCCAGCCGGGCATCGGGCACAGCTCTCCTTGCATCTCCGCTGCTTGTCCGGTCTTCTTCCTCCCCCGCCATTCCTCGAGTCTTTATGGACCAGCAGTCGTCTGAGGCATCCTCGACGATGCCAGGTGAGTTCTCCGGGTGGCCGTCGGTGAGCAGGACTGAGGTTTTCCCCTCTTGGACTTCCCCCTGCCTCCGGGCTCCATTGCTGCTGCTTGCCCTTCTGCCAGCCTTTTCGGTCTCGCCTCCCGTTTGTCTGCCGATGCCTGTCTTTCCGGCCCTGGTGGTCCCTCCGATTGACGCCTGCCTTCCGGACCCATGCTGCGGGTTCCTGGCTCCTGCAGCGCCTCCCTAGGGCTGCAGCAGGGCGTGAGGTTTGTTCCTCCCGTCGGAGCTTCCACAAGAGTGCCGTGACGCTGGTGCCCCGTTTTTCTCTCTCCGAGCTTGCTCTCCCTTTTGCGTGTTGTTCGCTCCCTCCTGACACCGTAGCTGCTTTTCCCCCTCCGGAGCTGGTGCCTGTGCTGACTTCTTCCCCAACTTCTAATAACTTACGAGGGATCAATGACTTCCAGTCTTCCATCTATCTATACTTGTTGATCTGCCCTCCTCACTGCGCTCTGCCCCTGGGGTTGGTATGCCTTTTTTTTACTTTTGATTTTCTGGACGGAGGTGTTCGCCTGCAGCCCTGCCATTTTGTTATGTGGCCCCGGGGGTCCTTGACCTGGTCCCCCCATCTTGCGGTTGTCTTTGACTTCCAGACTGTTCCTAGCCGCTTGGTCAGCGTCTCTTCCGCTACATGGACCATTTAATTCCTCCAAGAACCGATGTAACTAATTTCATGCAACGTTTTTACATCACTGTTTAACCTCATGTAAAATGCCCCTTTTCTCTTTCACCATCTACCCCCTCTGCTCCATTGTTCTTGTTTTTCCTGCTCTCTAATTGCTCTAGTAACTGATGTAACGGAATCTGATGTAATGCTGTAACATTGTTTTAAACCTCATGTAAAGCGCTCTGATACCTCTGGTCTAGTCAGCGCTATATAAAACGCATCAAATAAATAAATAACACTGAGGGTTAAAAGATTAATAGACCTGACATGCGCTAATGTGCAATCTGAACACTCTAGTGGGGTGACAGTTTACAGTGTTGGTAAGTTGTTGATTGGCTAAAACGCTCGACGCTGTCTCAGGTGAAACAACACTTGTCACTTGTATCTGATGACCTGGAACACAGGGACTTTTTTATTGGGTCCCCAGAAACAACATCAAAAGTGCTTTTTGTATGCCATATACAACAAAATAAGGAAGGTCTTTCTAGTAGGATGCCACTGAGAGACTGCAGGAAATTGACAGTGTTAATTTGGAAAAAGCTTTGGCAGTGGTTGACAACGGTATGACCTCCTTCGTTTAGGATATACTCTTTGGGAAACATAGTATTCTCAGCGATAGTCATTGTGCAACAGGACATTTACGCATTACAACATGAGCAGTCACAACTTAGGTCTATTATGCTATTAAGATCGACATTACAAGCACTACGTTCTGGCCACATGCCAGGGCAACATATCTACGTCACAAATCTGTTTTTACCATGCCATGTTATAGTACAACAGATACTTATGGCATGTAAAGATGCAAAATACACCATGTTAAACATTGAAAAGCTAGAGAAGTTACTTTTCACCGTTGTGGAAATGTTGTCCATGGATTGGATAATCCATGGGTAAATTACTTTTCCATTTCCGACATTCCATTTCCAAATTGTCTACAACACCACCAAGTACGCAGATATGAAGTGTTAGGAGGAGGGTTTGTACACGAGTATTGGGAGCTACATTTCAAATTTGGAAGTAGAAATGAAGAAACTGAAGTCTCAGTGGTTCCAATTGTGAGAGTACTTTAAGTGGATCCTTGGTTTCAAGAACATTTTGTTGCACAGGGCTTGTAATGCCTCTGTGGCTAACCTGTCCTGCTACATGAAAGGTTCCCCGGCGGCTGTGATTTGTCTGGCTTTCAGATTGTTCTCTAACAGGAGGTATTTGATGCTTAACAGTCAAGGTTGTTGTGGAATGCAACAGTGCATCCCTTATCTGGTGACCGTAAATTCCATAGCTACTTGTTGTACTCCTGTTCTGTTTCCCATGCCTGCACAGTTAGGAAGCAATGCTTTGGCCTTCAGTAAATGTTTCAAGCATACACTTTGAAGCTCTGAGCAAACTGAAAGCCATACTGTTTCAAAGAGATGTGGCCTTAACATCTGCTACAGAGACGTTGGAACTTCGGGTTGCAAGGTTCACGTCGGAGATGCAGGCCCTACTCCATACTAACTTCCCATTGCATTTTGGGGAGCTAGTTCATTGTATTTTTAACATGTCTGACACAAAGGGAATAGCGCACCTTTTTAAGTCTACAAAAAAAGTGGAATTGGCACACATCAAATTAAAGTATTGTTTAGAGTTCAAATGATATCAATTGTCCATGATGACTTGAAGAAATTGCTAGGTCCAGCTATCTCTATCTAATCAAAAATATTTCCTTTATTGATGAATAAGTGCAGTCATTAAAATCCAATATTCACACATTTCATTGAGCCATTTAGCCAACGCGTTTCGTCTCGAGAGAGACTTCTTCAGGACTCTAGATAGTATAGTTGTATTATATCCGAAATCCAATAATAATGAAAAAGACTTGTAAAAACAGATAAGATCACGTTTCAAAGTAACATATCTGTTTTTACAAGTCGTTTTCGTTATTATTGGATTTCACCTGCCCTGAAGGAAAAAAAAGAAAGACATACTATAAGGTGGCAGGGTAGGGATACCCTGACCCCCTAGGCCCAGTTGGTGGGTGACGTCCCCCACTCCCCATACCCGGGTCAAAATCGAAACAAAATCTGGAACAATTCCCACGATCCCGCAAGACTCCAGCGGGATCAGAAAAAACAAGAAAGTCGGCCAGGCCGCATGTTAGACTTTGCATCTTTTGGCGTGTTTCCCCTGTCTTTTTACTTTCTGAGCCCCTGGTTTTGACTCTGTTTTTGCTGATTTACTGTATCTGTGCACTTTCTCACTGCTGTTCAGTGTTAAAGTGCAAGTGTTCCTGTTGTAAATTGCTTTTATGGATTGGTGTTTCCAGGATTGGCATTTATAATTTACTGGTAAGCCCCTAGTAAAGTGCACTGTGTGTGCCAGGGCCTGGAGTAGCTCTGAAAAGGTATCTCAGGCCTGCGGCTGCAGGGTCTGCGTGCAGTTTGTAAGTGCCATTTCGACCTGGCAAGTGCACCCACATGCCAGGCCCTAACTTTCCCTTTTCTTACATATAAGTCACCCCTAAGGTAGGCCCAAGGTACCGCCACCCACAGGAGTAGCCCTGAAAAGGTATCTCATACTTGCCACTGCAGGGTCTGCATGCAGTTTGTAACTGCCATTTCGACCTGGCAAGTGCACCCACTTGCCAGGCCCTAACCTTCCTTTTTCTTACATACAAGTCACCCCTAAGGAAGGCCCAAGGTACCCCTGTGGGCAGGGTGCTGTGTATGTTAAAGGTAGGACATGTTATGGTGTGTGTGTGACATGTCCTGATGGTGAATTACATTGTATTTCGTTTTTCACCACTGTAAGGCTATCTGTCCAGAAGGAAAGAATGGGAGTTTTAATTATAACATCTTATAAGCATAACTTCCCATTGGGAAAAGATAGAGAAAATGAGGTTAGTATGCCGGGCTCAGAATGTAAAAATGCATTTTTAATAAGGATGATTTTTATGTTCTGGGTTTGAAAATACCTTTTTAGGTCTCGCGCCTAGCGTTGCAGTGCGCAGCACTGCTTGCGCAGCGAGAGACCTCTTGTATGGGGTTTCAAAATCGCCCTAGGAATCGCACACGCTCTTGCGTGTTCTTTTCCTTTTGGGCCACGCTATTGGCCTTTACATGCGTCTTTTTATTAAAGACAGCACGCAATTGGCCAAAGGCGGGCGCATTGCTCCGCCCATGGCCTATTGGTGTCTATTACGCGCACCGCCGGCCATGTGGTTTCAATTATCGTGCCCAGACATGGGCGCGATAATTGAAACCACATGTTTCTCTGTGGTGTGCACGCGCGCGCACCACTCGCGGGCATGATTGCTTTACAATAGTGATCGCTTTTGCTACCGCTTTCACTGCCGCTTGGTTTTGTTTTACTGCCGCCTCACTCCAACTACCTTGTTTTTCCACGCACCCATATTTTGACCTCTGGAAAAAAAATTCTAAATGGATTTGGGATGTGTTTTTTGAGGGGAGGTGACAAAGCTTAGTGTATGTTTTTAATAAGAGGGGCTGTATTAACGGTAGAGATAGGATAACGAGCATATATAATCGCTGGGGAAGTTCTGGTGAACATGAGCACTACAAGGAAGAAAGACTTGCACATGCTTTCATCTCCATCGGACACTGTCGCATGCAACGTGATACGAAAACAGGCATCCTGCAGCTGCCTATTCTCGGCTTATATCCGAAAGACGTGTTGGAAGCCGTAGCTTGACATGTGGTCTTTGCTTATCAAATTATTGTGACTTCTTCACACAGGTGCATTTATGCTTATGCAAAGTAAGTGTGACAGTTATGGGCAAAAAAGATCAAATTACCCACCACTCGATTACTCACCTTAAGCTCTGCCTGCAGCTCAGGGGCTAGGCTCAGCACTAGCAGGTAGTGTGTGTATGCTGTACCAAAGGCTCCCTCGGTTAAGCAGTGCCCAGTGCTATTCAAGGAGCTCGACACCAACGCCTCTTGGCCACGGGAGAGAGCCGAGGGCTGCATGATGTGAAGCTGCACGGGCAGTCAGTGTTACAGGAACGGCATCTGATGGTAGAAACGCACGGGAGGCAGCGGCAGATATCTCGGATTTTACTGTCATGCCACAGAGAGGAGCGATGCTTAGGGAAGTGGAGGGCAACAGGGAGGGTCTGAACTCCAACACAGCAGCCATCTTGGACCTGTGGTGGGACGGAAAAGGATCATTTATTAGTGCGCATACGCTCTACTTAGTGCACAGTAACGTTGTTACCAGAGTGGGTATTTTGCAACCATATCATAATTTTTCATACTTTAAAAATATGTTTCGCTAAGAATTGAAGCACCTTCCAATATTTGTGCATGTATGAAGCTGCCCTGCTCATTAATTAGAACATATGTTTGCGGTTTCTGCGTCTGTTGTGCGGAAATAACACCTCTCCTACTTTTAGGAGATCACAGAAGAAAATTTGCAGCTGTATCGTCAACGTACAAGCGCAAATTAGCAAAAACGCGATGTACAAAAATGATCTCCTCCCCTTTACTGACGCACAGCAGCCTCTGGTGTCGGTTCGAGGAAGGCGTCAACCTACATCTGACCTGTCAAAATAGGAACCAACTTTAACATACTTTAGAGCTGTTTTTAACCTCATGCGTTCTACCCCTTATCCCCTTCGAATGTATTTATTTATGCATATTTGTATAGCGCGGACATTACCCAAAGGTGTAAAAGCGCATTACTGACCGGGCACGAGTCGAGGGTACACGCGGGTAGACAGCATCTACCAACTAGTTTCTCAGGTTGGATGCCATCTACCCTGCCAAGCAGTTGGCCCCTCAGAAAAACGGGTTAGTGAATTCCTGTGCAGCTGTAAAATAAAACTGGTTCTTGTTTTCAGCCATCCTTGTGACAGAGGCCACATCTACCCAGTCGTTACCGGTCGCTTCTGCAATGTTTTACGGGCGGCAATGTGCAAATGGGTGTACTTGTGTGCGCGTGATGTGCTGTGTCATGTGTGCATGCGCTCCATACTAACCAGGGGGGAAATGCCAGAGGCCACATCTGCCTGTTAATTCCTGGTCGCTTTTGCGTTCACTGTCTCATATGTGCCTTTTTCCATCTCCATGGCGCTTCCACTTCAGCGCATCGTGGCAGTTTATCTTTTCATACGTGCCTTTTTAGATCTTTTTGGCCCTTCACTTTACCTAATCACGGTGCTTCATTTTGGGTATGTAGCTTCTTAAATCTTCATAGCGCTTTCGCTTTAACTGCATTAGGCATGGTTTCAAGTCGACTCATGGTACAGTTCTGGCTGCTGTTTTCTCTCACCTACCTATATAAAGCACTCTCAAAACCTGCAGTCATATTAGCACTATCAAATATATAAATAGACTACCTCCCATATTACGCACGGGGAAACAGACCGAGGCGACATCTACTCTAGACAGTACACACTACTGCTACCTACTCCTCTCGCCACCACCAGTTATTCTTACATACCAGTTGTAAATTCACATCCTTACTACACTACAAAGTGCTGCAGCTATTTCTATTTACATACATTCACAACACTACAAACAAAAACATATTAGGAAGATATTGTAATTTCAATGCCAATAGCTCAAAATCGAACAATTGCAAGACCTGTTGCATTGCAAATGCTTGTTTAGAAAGTAGGTATTTTCATGCTTAGCCATCCTGTGTGCCTCTGCTGGGTTTGTGGATTGACCTTCCGGCTTTGGAGGGACAGGGGCTGGGTATGTGCAGTGGCTCCAGAGAATCTGGATGAGTCAGGGCTGGGCTGAATTGATCTGGGCTGTATTTAGAGCAGTGGGAGGAGATTTCCTTGCACCTGAATGGGCCTGGTCTGCCTTGAACAATGCAGTCTCTTTCTCCTGCCAAGAAGCTGGGCCAGAGAGGGCAAAACTTGCTTGGACTAAGCCCAGACACTCTCTGCCTGAGAGAACAAAGGGATTTTGAGTTTAAATTTTGGGGTCCAGACCCTCGAATTTTAGAACTCTCTGGAATAAAGGAACCTGCCAAGAAGAAGAGCTAGAAGAGCTGCCAGAAGGAGTACTGCCCCTTTGCTGTGTTGTTGCTTTGTTGTGTTGGCCTGCAGTTTGCTGCTTCTACCTTGGGCGGTGAAAGGACTGGACTGAACTTTCTTTACTTGTGCTGAGTATCTCCAAGGGTTTGAAGTAGAGCTTGCCTCCTGTTCTGAAGTCTCATGGACTGCAAAGACTTCACCAATCTCTGGGTACCGCTTATGGAACCGCTGTTTCAGTTGCCACACAGAGAAGGGAAACGCTACCAACTCTGTGTCCTAACCGCACCGCAGAAGGCACCTCAACCCTAGTCTCAGCAACGACGACCGATTCTGTTGCCACTGAGCCGCTGCTTGCACGTGACCTGTGGGTCACCGCCTCACTTCACTTCGCCATCCTACTCTGACCGACTCTGTCACTGCTGCTGACTTCGACAACAGTGACCGCATCGTGGCTGAGGGCACCACTCGTAAGTTTCGTGATGCACCTCCTCGTCCCACACAGCCGTCCGGGCCGACCAACGCCAGATCCCGCTAACCGGCACTGTCGCTCCGCAACCTGCCAGCACCGCCACGCCCTGCACCGTAAGCCTTGGTCTCACATACGCCGTCAGGAGGATCGTCACAGAGCCGCTGCCTGCAGCGCATCGAGAGGGCACCGCACCCTGCATTGCTGCCATTTTGCAACACTACCGTGATGATTACAACGACCGGCTCGCACCAACCTGCCAGCCGCAATGAGAAAGGTACTGTTACTGGGACTGCCCGCGCTTTCTCTGGCCCGTACCGACGCGGTTGGCTGGAGCTGTTAGACTCTGTTGTTTTCAGCATCGAGGTAGCCCCTGACAGAGCTACCGACTGGTACGAACTGTGTTTTTGAGGTATTTCTGCAATTTTAAGGATATATTGCAAAGTATATATTTTTAAGTACTGTATGTTGGATCCTTATAGTTTTGGTTATATAAAACATATTGGGTATTTTGCTTAACTGGTGTGGTGTCCTTTTGTAGTGTTGTCACTGTATTACTGTTGGTTATGTGCAAATGCTTTACACACTGCCTCTGAGATAAGCCTGACTGCTCATGCCAAGCTACCAAGGGGGTGAGCAGTGGTTATTTCAGCAGTGTAACTCCCTTATCCTGAATAGGAAGAAGGGTCCCTACTTGGACAAAGGTACCTACCTCTGCCAACTAGAGACCCCCATTTCTAACATTGGTTGTCAGCAGTGAGGATAGGACTTGTGTTTGCATTTGACTTACAGAGATTGGGGTGCACTAGTACCATATCGCAGACCATTACATGCCACATTCTGGTTCTTTTTTCTTTTTGGCCTATTTTTGATCTTGCCAGTTCGAGCTTGCTGCTTCATCATGACTGAATCAAGAGCATCATCTGTTGCTTTCTTGGAAGTTGCCTTCGAGGAGGATAGGTTAGAATCCTACAACGTGAAAGAGTTGAAGGCTATTTGCAAAAACCTAAAAGTCCAAGTCAGAGGCCTCACCAGGAAGGAGGAACTACAAAAGGCGCTGAGGACCTGGGTAGCGGCTAGTCATGCGAGTGGGCAGTCTGGAGATCTCAGTGGAGAGGCGGAGGAGCCTATTCCTAGGATTGATGTGCTTTTGGGAGGGGGAACCCGCCAGGCCAGCCAGCAGTGGCTTGTCCCCAGAGGACCTCAAGGACAGGTGGTTAGCAAGGAAGTTTGAGTTGGAAAAACTCCGGATGGACAATGAAAGGGAAGACAAAACAATAGCCATGGAGGAAAGGAAGATGATCTTAGATCATGAACGAAGTCTTAATGAGCTGGAGCTAAGGAGTAGGCCTAGCTCATTTATTTATTTGAAAAGTTTTATAAAGCGCGAACAAGACCCTTACGGGTATCAGAAAGCTGTACGAATTTGGCAAAATCATGGGTAACCAAAACACAATGGGACAGAGGTAGAGGTTAAAAACAAAGGGGGGAAACAGATGCGGTCGGGGGTTGGCTCGATCAGAACAGTAACAGAAGTGCCCGCGAGCACAATAGCAATTTAACAGGCAAGCATACAATTAATTGCACCAACGTAGCACAATAATAATCAAAACATTGACAAAGTATGAGCATGAGAACAAGTCGAAGCTGTTAAAAATGCTGGTTCGTTCAGGAATAGCTGTTTGACAAGTTTCTTGAAAGATGCAGTGGAAGAATTGGATCTGATCTCGGGAGGCAGGGCATTCCAGATTCTTGGAGCAAGACCAGTGAAAGCACGATTGTAAGAACTTTTCTTTTTGAATCTGGGCGGTTTCAAGAGTAGGGTGGGCGTTCCTCTTAGGTTCCAGCCTGAGCCCGAAAGTGCAAGCTTATTTGCCAGGTTGATTGGGGTGTTGTAATGTATGGCTTTATGGGTCAAGCAGGCTATCTTGAAGTGGATCCTGGCTTTGATAGATAGCCAATTTAGTTGCAGAAGGTCGGGGGAGATGTGGTCATTCTTTCTAGAGCCTGTGATGAGTCTGGCCGATGCCTTCAGGGTGGCTCTGAATGGGGCCAAGCCAGCTTTGGGAAGTCCAGCAAGGGTCACCAGACCATATTCCAGTCTAGAGATCACCAGGGATTGAACCGCCGGCCTGATGTCTGGGGGGGGGGGGGGGGTAGGAAAGGCTTAATTTTCTCAAGGGTGTTAAGTTGAAAGTTGGCTCCCATAATAGCTGCACTGGTGTGCACTTGCATGTTTAAGTGTTTGTCAAAGGTGATGCCTAAAGATTAAGTGGAGTCTACCACATGAGGGGTGCAGTTAAGAGCAGTGAGTTGTTTAAGCCATTCCAGGGTAGGTGCCGAGTGATTGGGGGGCAATCAGAAGAAATTCAGTTTTGAGAGTATTTAGCAAAAGATGGTTCTGAGCTAACTATTGTTGAGTTTGTGCCAGTGCAGTATTTAGCGTTTGTATGTCCTCTTGCGAGGATATCTTCATGTACAGTTGCGTGTCATACACATACATGTGGTACTGAATGTTAGCAAGTTTCAGAATGACAGTAAGTGGTTCCATAAGAAGGTTGAAGAGAGTGGTCGAGAGCAAGGATCCTTGAGGCACTCCGATCATAACAGGGGTACTGGATGCAAGGGAATGGTTGACTTTGATCCTTTGTGGGCAGTTATGTAGGAAAGAGGCAAATCAATTTAGGACTTGGCCCAAGAGCCCCATCCTGTGCTGAAGCAGAGCAATCAGGTTTTCATGTTTGATGGTATCAAAGGCTGAGGGCAGGTCCAGAAGGATCAGGAGACAAGGAACATTTTGGGCAAGGCATCATCAACAATGTGAATTAGTGCAGTTTCAGTACTGTGCCCTATTCTGAAATCTGACTGATAGGAGTTGATATTTCTCTATGTGGTTGCATAGCTGCGAATGGACGCATTTTTGCTAGTGTCATGATGCTGGTGATAGGTCGGAAGTTGTTTGGATCCGAAAGATCCACGTTGGGCTTCTTAGGAATGGGAGTAACTTGCCCCACCTTGAGGCAATCCGGTATCTTTCCCTGTAAGATGGATTCATGAATGATCCTGTACCAAAGAGGGAGAATGGCTGAATTGAGCTCTTTAAAAAACTTAGCAGATAAAGGATCACTGAAATGGTTGGAGAGTTGGAGAGTTTAAGGGACGCCATGTTGTGTAGAAGCTCTGTGACATCTGGGAGGAGAAAGGAATTCTTCTGAGAAGTGAGCTGTGAAGTCGTCCCCACTAGGGAGCAGATAGTAGAGATCGGGCTGGAAGAATGGTTAGGTTGTTGCTTGATGATTTCAAAGAGTTTCTTGGGTTTATGTTTGGCTCCATCCAGCTGAGCCCTGAAGTGGTCAGGTTTAGCCATGCGGATGTGTTTGTTGCAAGTACTTCTCACTTTCCTTAGTTGAGTGAGACTTGTGGTGAGGGCGTGTTTCTCCAGAGCCTTTCTGAGAGTCTAAGATTGTGCCGCTCATCATTTAGGGCACCATTAAACCAAGGTTTGGATTGTTTGATTGGAATCCTTTTGAGTTGCTTCAGTGCAATAGTATCAAGGTGTTAATGTAGTGATGAGAGAGATTGTCAAGGTTGGTCATGTTGGGGAGTGGTTGAAATCTATTTTTAGTGATTGAAGTTAGCAAATTGATGTTGAGTTCTCTCATATTGTGCGTCAGTTCTTTAGCTTTAAGGGGTTGGCTCTGTCTACAAAAGGCCTTTTACAGGATGTGCAAAGGAATTAGATGATGATTTGACCAGTCACAGGGTAGGATGTCGCCTAATTGTATGCTATTGTCTTTGGCAATGATAAGGTTGAGAGTGATGCCCTTATTCTGGGTAGGATCCTGACAGAGCTGTGAGAAGTTAAGGTCCGAGAGGAAAGCCTTAAAGGAACATACTAAAGGATCATTTGAGTCATTCCAATGTAGGTTAAAGTCTCCGAGGAAGATGTGGCAGATTTGGTCCGAGCTAATGACCTCCATGATTTGCTCTATGAAGACCAGATTGTCACCCGGTGGATGGTAAATCAAGTGCAGCACTCAAACTTTTTGCCCTTAGTCCAGATTTCGATGACCAGCTGTTCACAGGAGGATAGCACAGAACATAGTGATTGCTTTACCCTAAGGTTTGAGCAATAAATGCATGCAATGCCCTCTCCTCCCCCAAGATTTAACAAGTCGATTGCTTCTGATAATTGCGTTGTCTCGGGGATTATGATGTCGAGAACAGGGGAGGAGGTATCATCGAGCCAGGTTTCAGTAAGTCAAAATCTTGCGAAATGATGAGTTCTGAAATATCTGCTGCATGTTTCACAGCTGATCTACAGTAAGTAGCATTGATTTGATGTGATGGTTGGAGGTGATCACTTCATGATGAGAGGTGGTTATTTGGAGTAGGTTTCCTTTGTTAACCGATCTGTGATTGACACTCTGTTCCCTGTCAGGGTCCGAGGTGATGAAGGGGATGTTGAGAGTAAGGTAGGAGAAGCAGAAAGTCCTCGAGTCAGTGTACGAGATTAGAAGGGAGAGAATATCCTCCTCAGATAGCTGTGGCAGGAGTCTATGGGGCCTAGAAAGATGGTTAGGTGGGGGCCTAGACCTTCAGCTGGAACTAAAAGGGAGTTGAAAGAGGAGTGATCGTTAGCCACGTAGAACACATTCTGTGTATTGTATTTATCGGTCCTCTGGGAGGGGGGAGTAATCCAGAGTACTGTAGTATGCTCAGCATGATCTGTTTGACTGCAAGGAGATCCTGCTTGATGTCAGCAATCTTCTCCTGCAGGCAGTGCCTGATAATGCCCTATTGTGCTGAACCAGAATGAGATGCTGGGACTGACCCAGCAGCGTGCGGGGTATTGGAGGGTTGAGTAAGACCCTTACCACAGTTACGGGGGAGATAAAGTCTTGCTTGAGACTGGTCTCGCCGTCCCCCAAGGACATGACATGGCTTCGGATTAAGTGCAAGACTGAGCTGAGCAGAGCCTGGAGTATGATTAGAAGCGAGCAAAGTGGATTTAGCAGAAGCAATAGGTGTAGCATAGAAGGCTGGAAAGGGTGTGTGAAGACTACGGGTCAACTGACTGGAGGCAGCAGCTAGATCCAGAGCCCTCGAGTTGGAAGATCCTGAGTCTAAAGGTAGAATATCAGTGATATCCTGTTTGTTAGTGCTGGTGTGGTGCCCAGCACCACTGTTGTTAGAGCCTGCAGAGGGTGACGAAGGTGACATGAGTTGAGGGAAGGAGTGAAGGGTGTGGGTAATATACACATCCTCCGTGTTTTTGGAGAGATCAGTGCGGTGAGTAGGTATAGATGGGGAGATAGGATTGGGGGAGGAGAAGTTGTAAGGCCCAGAAGGACCAGATATAGTGGGTGGACAACTCTGATGGAGGGTGGTTGGGTTAGAGTTAGTCAGTGTGTTCTTAATCCTCAAAATACAGAGTAAAAGTGCTTGAGGTTCAGGTCCGAGGCCTGAATAAGGATGTTCCCATTCTTGTATAAGGAGATGGTCAGCTCTGCCTTAAGGGCCGGCGATGGTAGTGTGGTTAAGCGGAAACTGTGAGGTATTTTGCTGAGCTGTTAAGAGCGAAACTCAGAAGTTGGAGCCTTTCTCCACTGCGCTCTTCTGTTAGTGTAAAAAATTAATTAGGTCTGTCACCCCACTGCCCTTGCTGGAGATATATGTGTTTGAAATAAGCGTTTCAGGCCAACGCTTGAGGAGATTGTGTTTGAAGGTCTTCTTCGTGTTCTTCGACAGGTTGGAGGGGTAGATAATCTTAAGAGTTCAAGCCTGTTTGAGCTAGTAGGTCAGGGGAGTGATAGGTGTGTTGGGCCATGATGAAAAAGACAGTTTGAGGAGAGCGGTAAGAGAGATGGGGAGGAAAGGTAGTCCTGTATGAGAGGGGCACTAGGAAGTAGAGGGGGAGAAGTAGTCAGCTCAAGGAGCGCACTTAAAGCGAAACAAAGGGGATGGAACAGTAAGCGGAGGTGCAGTAGACTTGGTTAGACAAGAACACTAAGAGATAGGGGAGGTCAGGTAGGAAAGGTAGACCCTTAGCGGGCACTTGGAAAGAGCGGAGGAGGAGTAGTCCAATAAAAGGCGATCCTTTCAGGTGAGCAGTAGGCAAGTAACCTAGTGCTTCAGTGAGGCATCCAGAGAGTTCCCTAACAACCTAAGTGGTAATGTCAACAGAACAGGGAAAAGCTGAGCGCGAATTGAAAGAGAGCTTTGGAAATATCCGAAGGCTTCCTTCGCTTTATTAGCCATCCAAAAAAGTTAGTGTTGGGCACAGTCCTTACATGAGCTGCGAGCCAAGACACTGAACCTAACAATGCCCGCAAAGGAAGGAGCTGAGGCGGAAGAATCAATTGTTAGCAGGTTAGATGCAAGGAGTGGCAGAGCGTGGGCCTACTTCACTGATTGAAAGTACTTCAAGCTCATAGATTTATTAATCAAGGCCATTTTGAGTAGGGCCTAAATGTACATAGTTCAAAGGATCAGAGGCAAGTAGCGGCAGAGCGTGGGCTTACTTCACTGATTGAAAGTACTTCAGGCTCATAGATTCATCAATCAAGGCCATTTTGAGTAGGGCCCAAATCTAAATAGTTCAAAGGATCAGGGTAAAACCATAGCGGCCATTTTAAAGCAAACAAGCCAAAATAAAGCAAACAAGTCACGAAATGGTGGGCATATTGGAAGCTTAGACTGTAATCAACAGGTTGTGGGAGCTCCAAGACATATCATATCAATGTGCCCCCCTTCCCCCCTCCCTCGTGTTCCCACCACAACAATGAGAAATAAGACAACAGTCTGAACTGGCGATCCCAGAGTTTCAAAGAATCAGGCTGTTGCTCTGAGGCTCAGAGCAACAGCCGCCGTAGCCTTCTTTTATATTTATTTTATATAGCGCAAACTTGACCAGAATCCAATCAGGTATCAGAGTTCTTTACATAGCACCAGTTACATTACATGAGGACACACATTCATTTTTTTTGTTTTAGGCACGGGGAGATTAAGTGATTTGCCCAGAATCACAGGAGGTTTAGCGTTGTTACCGAGCCTTGAACCCAGTTCCCCCAGGTCCGAGGTCGAGCGCCCTAACCATTAGGCCAACAACTCTCCCCCTCTTGAGTCCGGGCCCCCACATGAGGAAGTGCTGCCTGTTGCTAGAGCATGAGGTTGGGGAGTCGCACTTACCCGGTCCCGGGCAGATCAACGGGCGGAAACTTTGCTCCTCCGCAGCCGGAAGAAAGGCAGCGAGCGCAGAGAAAGGTAAAGAACGTTGTTCCTACACAACCGGAAGAAAGCCATCAGAGGCAACATCAAAGATCGTAACTACAAAAGGCCTCAAACTTCGGTGATGGCATTTTATTTTATTTTTATTTATTTAATTTATATGGCGCAGCAGCTACCCAACAAGGGTTTCCCGGTGCCTGGCATCAGGCTCAATGTCGTTTGCTGGCGGGTTATGCAGCCCGAGCTTGGTGGAACGCCGTCTCTTAGAGGCAGCGGGCAGCTCCGTAGCCCTGCAGGCAGCAGCCCACTTGGTGTGTGAGAAAGCCATAGCTACATTAACGCTGTGGGTATCGCGGTAGAAGGGTGCAGCCCCTGCCACCTGGATCCCGTCACCAACCCCGCCGATGGCAGCTCCGAATCTCCAAACCCATGGCAACCAGCTGCTTCGCTTTGCCTACCCCTGGGGGACTCCTCGAGGCTGCGGCACATGCAGATGTCTCCGGAGGTAGCGTTGAGGTCCGTGGCCAGGACAAACAGAAGCCCGATCCCTGAGGCTGCGTGGAAGCAGGGCATAGAGCCCTCGTCAACAATACAGAATCAGCACGGATCAAGGGCACCTCCCAGCAGCGGGTCAGAGGCCAGGCCAAATCCTCGCTTGGGCTGTGGAGTTGCAAAGCGATTTATCTTGAAGGTGGGCGTCGAAGCAGATGAGGCGAGTCTCCCAGGAGATCACTACTGCAGGTGAGCGACTTTGTTTTAACAGGTCCGGGATGTCAGGTAGTGATAGGTGAATGGCTGGGTTAACTGGGGGATAGTTACCGATTTGGTGATCCCCAACCCGGGAGCTCTAAGGCAGAGCTCCTACTTAGCGGCCATCTTGTTGTCTTTTTTTTTTTTTTAACCCCTTCGCTGCCAGGCCTTTGCCCCCTCCTGTGCCAGGCCTTTTTTTGGCTATTTGGGGTAGTGCGCGCTTAGGCCCCTGTAACTTTTTGACCACATTAGGTATCCACGCCAAATTTGCGTCCTTTTCTTCCAACATTATGGGGATTCTAAAGGTACTCACGGTTTGTGGATTCCCCTGGAGGGGTCACAGAAAAGAGCCAAAATACAGCAAAATTTTAGTTTTTTTTGGAAAAATTGGAAAAACGGGCTGCAAATGAAAGCATCTGGGTTTTTCCCTGCAAATGTTATCAAAAAAGGGTTTGTGGGGTTGAAATCACCATTTTCCCAGCTTTTCGGGGATACTTGACTTTTGTCAGAAACCCAACATTTTTTACACAGTTTTGGCATTTTTCTGGGACATAGCCTATTTTTGCTATTTTTTGTGCTTTTGACCTCCTTCCAGTTAGTGGCAGAAATGGGTACAAAAGCAATAGTGGATCCTGGACAGCTATACATTTTCGAAAAGAAGACAACATTCTGAATTCAGCAAGGGGTCATTTGTGTAGATCCATCAAGGTTTTTTTATAGAAACAAACAGTTAAATGTAGGATAAATTGAAATTTAGTTGAAAAAAACAGCCTTTTGTGTCAACGTTTTCACCTGTAACTTCTTCTAATTATGACAGCTCTTTGAAAGCAATATACCGTTGCATCCGCTGGACATTACTGGTTGTGGGGATATATAGGACTTGTAGGTTCACCAAGAACCAGACGAACCCAGAGCCAAAAACTGAGTAGTAACTTGCAATGGTTTTTTATTATGTACCGGGTATATAGTAATTATTCTGTAAAAAAGTGTACATGGAAAAATCGGTATGAAAGACACCTATGTATTTCTGAAATGGGAACAAAATATAGAGTTTAGAAACAGTAGATATTTGCACATTTCTGAAATTGGGAATACTCATACTAGCATGAGAATTATCAGTCATTTTTTAGAATGACTTCTTTTTTACACAATATATTTCATTTGGAAAGCAGAAATGCATGGAAAGTCAATAGATAATAACAGTTCCTTTACAAATCTGAATTACCCTAAGTCTCCCGATAAAAATGGTACCTCACTTGTGTGGGTAGGCATAGTGCCCACGACAGGAAACGGCACAAAACGCAACGTGGTCACACCACATTTTCACAATGCAAAATTACCCTTTTTTTGCAAAGTGCCTAGCTCTAGTTTTTGAACCCTAGCCCTTCGGGCACCTTGGGAAACCTAGCAAACCTATACATTTTTGAAAACTAGACACCCAGGGGAATGCAGGATGTGGTGACTTGACTGCCTCCCACCATGGTCTGTTACCCAGAATCCCTTGCAAACGTAAAAAAATGACAAAAAAAACACATTTTCCACACATTTCTGGGATGGAAAGTTCTGGAATCTGCGTGGATCCACAAATTTCCACCCACCCCGCGTTCCACAAAGTCCTACGAGAAAAATGGTACCTCACTTGTGTGGGTCGGCCTAGTGCCCGCGACAGGAAACGGCGCAAAACGCAACGTGGTCACACCTCCATTTTGCAGTGAAAAATGACCCTTTTTTGGCAAAGTGACTAGCTGTAGTTTTTGAACCTTAGCCCTGCCGGCACCTAGGGAAACCTAGCAAACCTATACATTTTTGAAAACTAGACACCCAGGGGAATCCAGGATGGGGTGACTTGACTGCCTCCCACCATGGTCTGTTACCCAGAATCCCTTGCAAACGTAAAAAAATGACAAAAGAAAACACATTTTCCCCACATTTCTGGGATGGAAAGTTCTGGAATCTGCGTGGATCCACAAATTTCCACCCACCCCGCGTTCCCCAAAGTCCTACGAGAAAAATGGTACCTCACTTGTGCGGGTCGGCCTAGTGCCCGCGACAGGAAACGGCGCAAAACGCAACATGGTCACACCTCCATTTTGCAGTGAAAAATGACCGGCGGCTTCCAGGGAGGTATGGCTTGTGTGGATCCCCCAACGTTTCCTTACCCAGAGTCCCCTGCAAACCTCAATTTTAGCTGAAAAAATCACTTTTGTCACACATTTTGGGGTGGGAAAGTAGTGGCATCACCGGGCTCACACAAATTTACCAATTTCCGTTTTGGGCCCTTGCCTGCCGCGGGTACTTGGGCCTCCCACACAAGTGAGGCACCATTTTTACCGGGAGACCTGGGGGAACGCTGGGTGGTGGTAAATTTGTGTGAGCCCGGTGATGCCACTACTTTCCCACCCCAAAATGTGTGAAAAAAGTGATTTTTTCTGCAAAAATTGAGGTTTGCAGGGGATTCTGGGTAAGGAAACATTGGGGGATCCACGCAAGCCATACCTCCCTGGAAGCCGCCGGGTGTCTAGTTTTCAGAAATGCGTGGGTTTGGTAGGTTTCCCTAGATGGCCGCCGAGCACCGGGCCACAAACCTAAGTGACCCCCCTTGCAAAACCAGGTGGTTTTGCGATAGGCCATTTTGATGTCGCCTCACTGCGTTTTGGGCCCTTGCCTGCCGCGGGTACTTGGGCCTCCCACACAAGTGAGGCACCATTTTTACCGGGAGACCTGGGGGAACGCTGGGTGGTGGTAAATTTGTGTGAGCCCGGTGATGCCACTACTTTCCCACCCCAAAATGTGTGAAAAAAGTGATTTTTCAGCTAAAATTGAGGTTTGCAGGGGATTCTGGGTAAGGAAATGTTGGGGGATCCACGCAAGCCATACCTCCCTGGAAGCCCCCGAGTGTATAGTTTTCAGAAATGTATGGGTTTGGTAGGTTTCCCTAGATGGCCGCCGAGCACGGGTCTTTTTGACAGTTGACCCCCTTGCAAAACCAGAACGTTTTGACATTGTTTCTACAACGTGAGAATTTTGGCACAATATTGCATGGACAATGTGACCGATATTTTGATGTTTGCAGGACATTGAGGATAAAAAACCTTTTTGGAATTCACAAGAGAGACATCACCATGAACTCCCATGGGTTTACGACAATATCTACAGTTGGTGGGTTATTTTTACATGGAACATACACCTTGGCAGAGAAACTAAAAAGACAAAGAATCCTGCACAGCCACCTATTCCTCAAACGCACACATATACTGGTTGGATTTGGCACGAGGGCGAGTTGGTTCAGTATATTAAATTTTATTAACAAGAGATTTCACAAAAATGAAATGCACTGTCAATAATTCAATGGAGAAAAAACTGAACCAATGACTCACAGCTCGTGAGCTGTAAAGCCGCGGCAAGGCACCAACTGCTTTACAGGCCATTCACACACCTTTCATACGTGATACACACAAGACCATTCGCACCACCAGGCACAAAAACAACACATTACAAAATTCACAAAAGGGACAAGGTACACCCTGCTTCAGAAAGGCAAATATTACTGCACAGCCATCTAATCCTCAAGCACACACACATACTGGTTGGATTTGGCACGAGAGTGAGTGATGGTTCAGAATATACAATTGTATTAGCAAGTGATTTCACAAAAATGAAATGCACTGTTAATAATTGAAAGGGCGAGAAACTGAACCATTGACTCACAGCTCGTGAGCTATAAAGCCACGACAAGGCACCAACCTCTTTACAGGCCATTCATACACCTTTCATACGCGTGAGACATACAAAACCATTCATACCGCCAGCCGCGGGCCCATCACATAACAAAACTCACACCAGCACACAGCGCCATTCAAGGGCCCATCACTTTCACACGCCCACATTCCTGACACAGCAACTACACAAGCAGATGGATTGCGTGGAGTGGCACTCAGCTAGCAGTGTGTGTAGTGACCAGCAGCAAGTCACTACTCACACAGCCAGCCGAGCGCCAGTCCACGCACACCGCTAGCCGAGCACCAGTCCACGCACACCGCTAGCCAAACACCAGTCCACGCACACCGCTGGCCAAGCGCCAGTCCACGCACACCGCCAGCCAAGCACCAGTCCACGCACACCGCCAGCCAAGCACCAGTCCACACACACCGCCAGCCAAGCACCAGTCCACACACACCGCCAGCCAAGCACCAGTCCACACACACCGCCAGCCAAGCACCAGTCCACGCACACCGCCAGCCAAGCACCAGTCCACGCACACCGCCAGCCAAGCACCAGTCCACGCACACCGCCAGCCAAGCACCAGTCCACGCACACCGCCAGCCAAGCACCAGTCCACGCACACCACCAGCCAAGCACCAGTCCATGCACACCGCCAGCCAAGCACCATTCCACGTACACCGCCAAAGAAGTGCCAGTCCACACACACTGCCAACACATTTAGGATTTTTTTAGACAAAAATAAAAACACAAACAAATCACAAATAGATACAAATCTACAAACACAAAATCAGAAACTAAACACATTGCACGAACGCCAACCTTGAAACAGAATCACATTTTTCAAAGAATACAAACCAATCAGTTAACTTTACCACTCATGATTGCTCCCAAAAATTATTTTGTGTATGGTACGCTCTAAAACAAGCAGGGACACACAGCCCAGGTTTAGATGGACAGTCGGAGCAGTACATACGAGACTCCATCCGCTTATCTCTTCGCCAACAGACTCTACATCTCCTAGTGGGAAAATCTTTTGCCGGTGTGGGAGGGATGAAATCAGGAAAGTGGCGATCTTTCAATCGAACCACATCCTCCACCACTCCAAATCTAGGAACACTTGCCTGTTCCACAACAACAAGGCTAGCTATCACAGAGTGCTGAAACTGAAGAAATGTCAACTTTGACGCAGGAGAACACTCCTTGAACACAATAAAAGCATTGAACATTGCTAATTCGAAGAAATGGATGGCCAACTTCTTATACCAAACATAAGCCTTCCGAATAGCAGAGTAAGGTTCCAACCTCTGATCTACTCTGTCAACACCACCCATGTGCTTATTGTAGTCTAGAATGCACACAGGTTTGCGCACTTCAGCAACCTGACCCCAAACAGCCACAGGTGAAGTACTCTCATCATGGATGGTAGTCAGCATGTACACATCCCTCCTGTCCACAAATTTTACAGCTAGTAGTTCATCACTACGCAAGGAACTGCACTGCCCCCTCTGAAGTTTTTTGCAAACAAGCTCTTTCGGATAAGCTTTACGGTTAGAGCGGATTGTGCCACATGCAAAAGTGTCCACTTTATACAATTCCTTAAATAATTGCACAGCAGTATAGAAGTTATCAAGGTACAAATGGTGGCCTCTGTTAAACAGTCTCCTAGCAAGATCCCACACAATTTTCTCTGCAACTCCAAAAGTGGACGGACAACCTGGGGGGTCAATAGCAGAATCTCTACCAGTGTACACATGAAAATTAAAAACATATCCTGTCCTACTCCCAGACAACATATACAGCTTAATTCCATAGCGTGCCCTCTTGCTAGGGATGTACTGCCTAAAAACCAAACGGCCCTTGAACAAGACCAAAGACTCATCAATAGATATTTCTTTCCCTGGAGTATAGATCTCAGAAAATCGATCCACAAAGTGATCAAGAACGGGCCGAATCTTAAAAAGACGGTCACAGTCAGGGTGATCTCGTGGCAACGCCATAGAATTATCAACAAAATGCAGCATATGTAGCAAAAGTAAATACCGATTACGAGTCATAACTGCAGGAAATATGGCAGTTGCCAACAAGGGGCTAGTAGACCAATATGAAGCCAAGGTTGGCTTCCTTACCACACCCATCAATAAAGTCAAACCCAAAAACTTCTTAATCTCTTCCAGATATGTGGGAGTCCACCGGGTAGCTCTAGACTGGGGCCTAAGTTTGTCGCTGTTGTTCCTCAAAAACTGTTCAGCATACAAATTCGTCTGCTCAACAATCTCACCCAAAAATACATCATCCATAAACAACTGAAAAAACTGTATAGGCAAAAAGTTTTCACAATTCACTGTACACCCTGCATCACCGCTAAAGGCAGGCAACACCGGCTGCACCATGTTTGGATCAACCCAAAGTCCAGCACTTCCAGTAGGAAGCCTAGCAGCCTCAGACTGCAATCCAGATGCCTCTTGCACCATCGGCACAGCAGTTTCCTCCTCTAAGACAGGCACTTCATCCGCACTGAGAGTTGCTTCATCCACACCAAGAGTACCTTCATCTGCACTGAGAGTACCTTCATCATCCGATGATTCCATGTTGAGTGAAAACTCACTGCCAGAATCTTCCCCTCCCTCCTCTCCCTCAGACGCACTGTCAGTCTCATAATCATGCTCAGAGGAAGATTCAAGAAGCATACCGACCACCTGTTGAGCAGTCATTCTACGGCTAGCCATATTGCTTACTAATAAAGGTAACTTGTCAACAACAACAAACTCTTTGTAAAATAAGTAATAAGCAAAAAGCACCTTTATCAAAAACTCAAATATACTCCAAAACAATACCACTCACTTGCCAGAGGCAGCTAAACTACTCACCACCACCAACTCTGTACAGACACAGTATGGATCAACAATATCCCATATAAAAAAGAAAGAGAAAAGCAATTACACATAAGACTATGCAAAACACATCGCAAAGAATTTCATGCTCAAACCACTAACTAAATATGCCGCCATTATGACATCACTTACAAAAAAATTCATTCAGACATTATATTATTACTCATTTGGTGTAAATACAACAACAAAAAATTTCTTACCAACACAATGCAACTACACAAAACTGCAGAACAGCCACCGTCGAAAAGCTTTAGACTAGAATAAAAAGAAGAAAAAAAACTTTATTGTAACATATGCATATAATGCTCTAGACCATCACGTACTGCGCAAAATGTATTGCTTGACCCTCCCACTTTCAAAAAGGAAAGATCGATGGCCCAATCCTTTACAAGCAACGCGGCGAGAATCTGGAACTGAGCCTCAGCTCCGGACCACCCCCTCCCTCTTCCCAGTCCTTCAAAACTAACCTCAAAGTTCTCCTCCTGCAAAGACACTTCCAAACTTAATTCACACCCTCTCTATTGTGTGAAGGAAGTCTTTACATTATAGGAAATTCTGTTCTCCATGCCCGTAGAAGTGCCTACCCAGTGTGTTCCTGTGTTTTGCGTGTCTGCCATTTATTGCACTTTTATACCTCTACTTGTACTTTGTACTCTTTTGTAAGTTGACACCACTACAGTACACCTGCTTGTGCTAAGACATCAAGTCTTCTAAGGTCTAGTGGGGCCTTCTACGGTGTAGCATGGGAATATGCTCCCTCAGTACAGTGGTGTGGTGGACTGATCATGAATGCAGAACCCGGTTCCCCATTTCCAAATTCAACAGCTCCGGCCATAGTGCCACATTCCCACTGAACGCCATACTTGCCCACTGAGAGAAACTCGCACTGCCTTCAGCTATAACCTAATTGTGCTCGCTATAAACACTTGGATGTGGCTCAATTCAAATTATGCACTTGATAAGAGTAATACACTGCCTAAAAAAAAAAAAACACTCCTAGGGAATGCAAAGCATGTGCAATGTAAGCAGAAACAACATGGTTACCTAAACGATCTCTCACTAACTATTCAGAAATCAGCGAGTGGTTTCACCGGAAAAGTTATGGACATGACTAGAGGGCCCTGAAGGGAACCGTTTCACTGTCCATTGCTTACATCCTTACAAAACATAAGCAGTATGGTAGACCACATCCATAAAAACAGAACCATGGTGCACATTGTGTTTTCCAATTCACCCATCAACCAGGTATTGCAGTACCTCCAGAAATGGTACACTCTCCCACCCTAGAAACAACAATGCTGTTCAAAGGAAGACGAGAAAACGAAAGTAGCAATACACTGGCAAACTCTGATGCTGGTGTACTTGGATGCAAATGAAATCATTCTGGCCACTTTGCAACCCCTCTGTCTTACTTTATTTCGCCCCCCCTGGGAACAACAATGCTGTTCAAAGTTAGATGAGAAAACGAAAGTAGCAATACACTGGCAAACTCTGATGCTGGTGTACTTGGATGCAAATAAAAACAATCTGGCCACTTGGCAACCCCTCTGTCTTACTTTATTTCACACCCCCTGGGAACAACAATACTGTTCAAAGTTAGACGAGAAAACGAAAGTCGCACTGCACTGGCAAACTCTGATGCTGGTGTACTTGGATGCAAATAAAATCAATCTGGCCACTTTGCAACCCCTCTGTCTTACTTTCTTTCGCCCCCCCTTGGTACAACAATGCTGTTCAAAGTTAGACGAGAACACGAAAGTAGCACTTCACTGGCAAACTCTGATGCTGGTGTACTTGGATGCTAATAAAATCAATCTGGCCACTTTGCAACACCTCTGTCTTACTTTATTTAGCCCCCCCTGGGAACAACAATACTGTTCAAAGGAAGACGAGAAAACGAAAGTCGCACTTCACTGGCAAACTCTGATGCTGGTGTACTTGGATGCAAATAAAATCAATCTGGCCACTTTGCAACCCCTCTGTATTACTTTATTTCGCCCCCCCCTGGGAACAACAATGCTGCTCAAAGTTACACGAGAAAACGAAAGAAGCACATCACTGGCAAACTCTGATGCTGGTGTACTTGGAAGCAAATAAAATCAATCTGGCCACTTTGCAACCCCTATGGCTGACTTTATTTCGCCCCCCCTTGGTACAACAATGCTGTTCAAAGTTACACGAGAAAACGAAAGTCGCACTGCACTGGCAAACTCTGATGCTGGTGTATTTGGATGCAAATAAAATCAATCTGGCCACTTTGCAACCCCTCTGTCTCACTTTATTTCGCCCCCCCTGGGAACAACAATGCTCTTCAACGTTACACGAGTAAACGAAAGTAGCACTTCACTGGCAAACTCTGTGATGCTGGTGTATTTGTATACTAAAAAAAAAAAACAGGGCACTTTGCAACCCCTCTGACTTATTTTGTTTCACCCCCCCCCCCCCACCCCCCTACCAGCACCCACCGATCACAAGATGTAAAAGAAATCAATCTGGCCACTTTGCAATCCCTCTGTCTAACTTTATTTTGCCCCCGGGGAACAACAATGCTGTTCAAAGGAAGACCAGAAAACGAAAGTAGCACTTCACTGGAAAACTATGTGATGCTGGTGTACTTGGATGCACATAAAATCAATCTGGCCACTTTGCAACCCCTATGGCTTACTTTATTTCGCCCCCCCTGGGAACAACAATACTGTTCAAAGGAAGACAAAAAAACGAAAGAAGCACATCACTGGCAAACTCTGATGCTGGTGTACTTGGAAGCAAATAAAATCAATCTGGCCACTTTGCAACCCCTCTGTCTTACTTTCTTTCGCCCCCCCTTGGTACAACAATGCTGTTCAAAGTTACACGAGAAAACGAAAGTCGCACTGCACTGGCAAACTCTGATGCTGGTGTATTTGGATGCAAATAAAATCAATCTGGCCACTTTGCAACCCCTCTGTCTCACTTTATTTCGCCCCCCCTGGGAACAACAATGCTCTTCAACGTTACACGAGTAAACAAAAGTAGCACTTCACTGGCAAACTCTGTGATGCTGGTGTATTTGTATACTAAAAAAAAAAAACAGGGCACTTTGCAACCCCTCTGACTAATTTTGTTTCACCCCCCACCCCCCTACCAGCACCCACCGATCACAAGATGTAAAAGAAATCAATCCGGCCACTTTGCAATCCCTCTGTCTAACTTTATTTTGCCCCCGGGGAACAACAATGCTGTTCAAAGGAAGACCAGAAAACGAAAGTAGCACTTCACTGGAAAACTATGTGATGCTGGTGTACTTGGATGCACATAAAATCAATCTGGCCACTTTGCAACCCCTATGGCTTACTTTATTTCGCCCCCCCTGGGAACAACAATACTGTTCAAAGGAAGACAAAAAAACGAAAGAAGTACATCACTGGCAAACTCTGATGCTGGTGTACTTGGAAGCAAATAAAATCAATCTGGCCACTTTGCAACCCCTCTGTCTTACTTTCTTTCGCCCCCCCCTTGGTACAACAATGCTGTTCAAAGTTACACGAGAAAACGAAAGTCACACTGCACTGGCAAACTCTGATGCTTGTGTATTTGGATGCAAATAAAGTCAATCTGGCCACTTTGCAACCCCTATGGCTGACTTTATTTCGCCCCCCACCCCCATCCCACGCTAGCAGCACCCATCACATAGAAAACGAGAGAAAAACGAAAACAAGCGTTTATTTTTTGGATCCATTTCACATAGAAGCCCCTGCACTTGGACGATCCAAGCGCAGGAACAAAGCGGAGCCTACATAAAAACATTTCTACTCCCCCCAACATTGTGCCCCCACCCTACCTAACCCACCGATGCAATAATACCCCCTCCCCAGCCCCAAAACTGACCTTTACTCTCCGACGTGCAGGAAGCAAATGGCTTCCTGCGCCTCTGAGAGCAAATGGGAAGCCTCCGGTGACGTCAGCGCGGCTCGCGCGCTGACGTCATTGATGACGCGGGCGGGGGGGGCGGGGGGAGGCAGGGGAAGGTCTTCCCCTGCCTCCCCAGTAAAAAAAAAAAAATCGACGAATCACGGGGGGAGCGCCAGCGCTTCCCCCAAGGGTGGGTCCCATGACGAGCTGGACTCGTCATGGGCACAGCGCGACTGTGCTCCATGACGAGTCCAGCTCGTCGTGGGCACAGAAGGGGTTAAATCTCAGATGGTGGCAGCAATTCATCATTGCAGGCAGATAGGATTGTGCAAATCCCCAAGAATGTAGGCAAATAATTCAAGAAGGGGGGGTGATACAAAGGTGGTTTCAGGGTTATGAGGCATCTATCCACATGAATGGGGTCCCTTAGAAGAATTGGGGGGGCAGGATTGTGGCCTCTTTTCCCAGAAGAAGCAAGGGATACTTTAGTGGCTTTGGGTAAGGGGTGTAACCTCACCTATGCTGACATGAAGGAGGCCCTTCTCACCAGGTATGGTCTCACTCCTGAAAAGTACAGCGATCAGTTTAGGTCCAATATGAAAACTGATGCCAACACTTGGTTGGAATGTGTGGATTCATTTTGCAGGTCACAGGATGGCTGGGTGAAGGGCAGTAATGTGACCGATTTTCAGGACCTCTAAAATTTGATCGCATGGGAGCACTTGTCTAGTCAGTGTTTTGCAGAGCTGCGCCAGCACTTAGTTGATAGTAAGCTGATTGACCCCAGGAATCTTCCTATGGGGGCGGACCGCTGGGTGAGGACCAGGGTCCACAAGAAAGCGTTTTGGGGGGGGGACTCAGCCAAAGGTGGGCAGGGTCCCTAGGAGAAGAGTGGGGTGGACATGGGTAAAGCAGAGGAGTTCTCTAAAGGGTCTCAAACTAATACCCAGGGGAAAGGTTCCCATCCCCCAGCAGACAAGAAAGCAGTGGTCTCTTTAGGAAAGCCTGCAGAGACCAGCCCCCACAAGTGCTATGCCTGTCAGCAGGTGGGTCACTTGAAGGGGTCCCCAAGTGTCGCAAGAGAGCACATCCACCCACTGGTGGGCAGACCAATGGGAAAAGGGTAGAGCCTCTCGGATACTGGAGCCAGTGTGACCTCAGTCCGGTGTCACCTAATCTCCGAGGAGCAAGTAGTCTCCGGGGCATTCCACCAAGTAGTTGCTGTGGACAACTCAGAGCGCCAGTATATGGTGGCGTAGGTTCCCTTTGAATGGGGAGGGCTCTCAGGTCCCTTGAGGGTAGTTGTGAGCCCTACCATGCTTGTAGATTGTCTGCTAAATAGCGACCTGGAGCAGTCTTTGTTGAAGGATGTTGAGCTCAGGTCTCACTTGGAGATGCTTGGGTTGCCAGTGTGGGCATGCATGACCACTCGATCAATGGCGGCCGGAAAGGGTGATCAGAAGGACCTGGAGCCTGAAACAGTGGCCCAGGTTCCTGCCAAGAGAAAGGCAGGGGGTGCAGGAAACCCGCCCCTGAGGTTCCCACAGTCCGGGACGAGACTGACCTTGAGGGGGTCACCCAGGATTCTACAGGGTAGCAGGTAGCTGAACTGGGGGACTTATCTGAGCTGACCCATAGGCAGCAAGAAGGTGGTCCCACCAGGGAGAAATTCTGCAGGGAGCAGAAAGAATGCCCTTCTCTAGAAGGTTTGTGGCAGCAGGCTGCAAACCAGGCAGCTGGTGATCAGTCTAGATCACTTTGGACCTACTGGGAGAATGGTCTCCTGTACAGCGAGCCTAAAGTCGCTGAGCCTGGTTCAGCCCGTGTGCTGGTGGTACCTCAGCGCTTCAGGACCTTCCTACTGGGTCTGGCTCATGACGTGCCTTTGGCAGGAAATTTGGAGCAGGACAAGACCTTTGACATGCTTGCCACCCACTTCTTTTGGCCCCAAATGCGAAAGCAGTCAGATGGACATTGCAGGTCTTTCCAAACTTGCCAGGCAAGGTGTACGAGTGAGAGGAAGGGGAAAAGTTCCTCTCCAACCTTTTCCAGTTGTTGGAACCTCTTTTGAAAGTGTTGAGATGGACATTGTTGGGCCACTGGATCCCAAGACAGCCACGGGCAACAGTTACACCCTGGTCTTGGTGGACCATGCCACCCGGTACTCGGAGGCAATCCCTCTCAGGACAACAACTGCACCAGTGGTGGGTCGGGCGTTAATGGGGATCTTTTCCCCTGTGGGTTTCACCAGAGCGGTGGTTTCTGACCGTGGCACCAATTTCATATCTAAGTATATGACATTCCTGTCGAAAGAGTGTGGTGTAACCTACATGTTCACCACTCCTTACCAACCACAAGGTAACGGTTTGGTGGAGAGATTCAACCAAACCTTGAAGGGCATGATCAAGGGTCTAGGAGAACCCATGAGGCGTAAGTGGGACGTCCTCTTGCTGTGCATTCTCTTTGCATACAGAGAGGTACCACAGAAGTCCCTAGGGTTCAGTCCCTTTGAGCTTCTGTATGGGAACCCTGTGAGAGGACTTCTTAGTTTGGTCAAGGAAGGCTGGGAGGAAGCTCCCAGGAAAACTCCCCAGGATGTATTGAGCTACATGCTGGCCTTCAGGAACCAAACCGCCCGCTTCAGGGAACTCGCTCAGGCGAACCTGGAAGCAAGCCAAGAGGTGATGACACACTGATACGACCAGAATGCCACTCTGGTAGAGTTTCGGCCTGACCAGAAATTGTGGGTCATGGCCCCAGTGGAACCTTGTGCATTGCAGGACAAGTGGACTGGGCCTTTTGAGGTGGTGGAGCGCAAAAGTGATGTCACCTACCTGGTGAATTTGCAGACTCCAGAACCCTTTGAGGGTCCTCCATATGAACCACCCCAAGCCTCACTTTGAGAGATCCGAAGTGAGCATGCTCTTGGCGACAGATGGCCCTCCTGTCTACCAAGAAGCCCGATGGGTCAGTGGAAGATGTGGTCCTCTCCCCTACACTAAACCCCAGAGCAGCAGGGCGACTACCACCAGTTGTTGGGCAGTGTCCGGGATCACAGGGCTGTGGAGGAGGCGTGAGAGGCCCAGAGACAGCAGTGCAGCGGAGGCCGAGCACCAAGACGGCAAGGAGGAGCTTTGGGGGCGCTAGACCTGGAGTGTGGGCGCTAGACCTGGAGTGTGGGCCCTAGACCTGGAGTGTGGGCGCTGCACCGGCAGGGAGGAGCTCTGGGAGCACCAGACCCGGAGTGTGGGCGCTGCATCGGCAGGAACTCTGTGAGTGCTAGAGTGCAGGCGCTACACCTGCTGAGAGGATAGTGTGGTCCTTGCGGCTGAAGGCGGAGGTGAAGAGGCCTAGGCCCGTGGCTCCTGGAAATCGGGCGGTTTTGCAGCTATACTGGCCCCAGAACACAGTAATTCAGTGGGTGAGTGCAGCGATAGTCGGGAGTGGCCGAACTGATCCTGACTCTGGGGAGATCCCTCGTGGGCTATCAGGCACGCAGCGGGGCGAGAGGGTCCAGAGGAGGTGCGGCCCTCCAGGGTGCAACCAGAGGCGAGAGACACATACAAGTGGGGTACCTGACACCAGTGGGGGTCCCCTGGACCAGCGGTGCTCCTGGTGGGGGAGGAGAGGAGGACTGGTCCTTCGGTCCACAAAACAAGCCACTCTAGAGCCCAAGACAGGCCACAGCAGACATGCCATGGCGGGAAAGTCTGGCGGCGATACAGCCCTGAGTGGGGGAAAAGGGCAAAGACAACAACAAGGGGGCTGGGAGCGTAGGTACATGCAGAGGGAGTGTGAAGTTGGAGATTCACCCCTTGGCCTATAAAGCGAGGCCCCAGGACGGAACAGTAATTGTGCTCCTTCGGGATGGTGGCAGAGAGAACGAGTGGCTGAGTGGTTGTTGTCAGGATACTCTGGGAGCTGCTAAGTCTCCACGCAAAGTTCGAGAGCAAAAGGTGGGGATCTGCGAGAGGGTGGATTGCGGACAGGTGCGCACAGACTTCCCTGAAGTACTAAAAGAGCCCTGTTTGTCTGAGGGGGCAATTTACCGGCCATCAATCCTGCTACAATCTTGCCGCCACCGCCACAGAGTCCTGCCGCCAGCACCACCATTCCGGGACTCTATTACCCGGCACCACCAGCGGCGAGTGCGGCGCGCATACCAACCACGCCCACAGCAAGCGCCAGGAGGCGCATATAAGGAGTACAGGGCTCCCGCGGGACGCGCGCGGGGCGAAGCCTGTGGCCGGAGGAGGCTGGGCTGGGCCGCCCCTCTTAGTTTGAAAATCGCGCCTAGAGAGAAGTAACTGGGAGTGAGGGGTTTTGCATAGGGATCAGGCAACGAAGAAGCAGGAGTGACTAACCACTACAACTGCAAGTCCTACCATTTACTTAGCCAACGTAAGCTGTATCTTTGGGCTTGTTGTTTTTGTTAGTATTAAGAAAGCCCCCACAATTTTAGCCGACACCACAGAGCTAAGTTTGGGCAAACAAACTGTAAAAGCCTTATGCCATGCCCCCCCTGGTTCCACCCCTCAACTTCTCCCTCAGACATCAATCGATTGGATGTTACAAAGGGCGATAGGAGTGGTGGCCACAGAAATCCAGCGAACTGAACGCCGACTGTCTATAACTCCGGACTTCCCCAGGCCTTGTCACCATCTAACCTTTCCCTTCCCCTTGAAAGGGGGGATAGTATTCAAAGTCAGGTTTCTACGCCTAAGTCGCCTGTTCCAATTATAGAAGCTACATGTAGGGCAACTACTAGAAGTAAAGGGTGCACTAAAACCCCCGCTAACTCAAGTGCGGCCAATCATCATTCTCAATCTAAGAATGTGGGGGGCAAAAAGAGGAAAATAAACAATGGAACCGCCGTGTCGGTAGTAGCCGACCAGAGAGTTTGTGAGCCTCCAGTTCATATGGATCTATCGCCTCCTGCATGGGCTGCTTCATTTTCCAACATACTATTCAATCAAATCAGCGGGCTTCTAAAAGAAGAATTTGCCCTAATCCATGCCCGTTTGGACACCATGTCTAAGACCTGCACATGCACAGGCTCGGCTCATCCAAATCCATCACTCCCAGCCAACACACATGGGAGAAATACAGCTCCAACTTTGTGCACTAGTCTGGGAATTACATCTGCTGAGAAAAGCAGAGGGGAAGGTTTTACAGCCCATACTGCAGATAAGGGGTCAGGAAGTTCTAGCAATGTAACAGCCTGTACTACTGAGGCAAAGGCAGACGGTCTCGTTCGTCGTAAGGAGACTGCCAGAGTTCCGGGAGTAGCCCCCACACCTCATGGTCATCGAGGCCAAGAGCTACCTCTTATTAATCTGCCTCCTGCTAGTGTACCATATGTACTAGTCCTTGCTGGTGTGCCCTCACTGGGTGAAGATAAAACTGAAACTCATTTGGAACTTAAAAACAAACGCCTCCATTTGCTTGCCAGACAATATCAGTTTCCTTATGCCAACGCAGTTGACATTTTGATGACTCGAAGGGTGAAGTGCATTGGCAATCGGGCTAAGGACATTAGTGGGGATTGTGTAGTTGTCAATTTTAGGAATCCCAACTTGGTACAACAAGTTTTATACCTGAGTAATGGGGATTCTACGATCAGAATTCTTCCCCTCACTTATTTTACAACCATGGTTTTGCTTGTGGTACAGGGGTCGGGTCACGTTATGGCACTAGGGTATGGCCTTCTCATCGATCTGGGAGGGGCCAGGTGGTAGGCTTGCAACGGCCCTAACCATTTAACTTACCCCTCTTTAACAGATTTGAGAGCTTGGAGGAGGTGGATTGACTCTTGATCCCAGGGCCCCCATGTAGAAATGCTGGGCCAGCAACGATCGAAGTTAACACAGTGAGGGCAGCGAGAAAATTGAAGATTGTCATTGATAGTGGAAGGGCAGCGTGCAAGTTTCCATCTACCCTTGAGCGGACAGAAAATTGCGTAGTAACTGCAGTGCTGGTTGGTCCTTCTCTTAATCTAAATTCTGTAAATAATCCTGTGGTCCCACCCACGAGGGAACTAGTTATGAAGGCCTCAGCTGACAACCAGACCTCTCTCCATAGAATTAAGTTACTATCCTGGAATGTGGCTGGTATCAAAAACAAACTACATTGTCCAGAATGGGGAGTCTTTGTAGATTCTTGTGACATATGCTTATTTCAGGAAACATGGGCTATAGACCACCCTGTTCGTAGAGGCTTCACATCACTCCATATCCCTGCCATTGCTGGAACTAGGGGCAGGGCTTCAGGTGGACTCAGCATTTGGGTGGGATGCCATCTGAGTTGCGATGTTAGGCAAGTGGACTCACATAGTCCAGACATCCTTTGCCTTATATTATCCTTTTCTAACAAATTTAAAAAAAATGTAATTAACATTTATTCTAGGCCTGTTAAGACGGGTAAGGAGTCCCCTGCACTAGCACACCTAGAAGATCTCCTCTCGGATATCCCCGTGGATGCCGCGATAATTCTGGGAGGCGATTTGAACTGCCAGTTTGAGCCCCTACTGGAATCTGTGAATTTGGACAGCGCAGAAGAGGATGATATATGGGCTATTCCGGAGCCCAACATCCCTCGGATCAGAGCATGGTCCCCCTTAGCTCTTCAAATTAAAGCGCTAACTCTCAGATATTCACTGAGAGCATGCAATGGGCGGTTTCGCTTAGATTCCCCAGGTAGTTTTGCCTACAATAGGCTGGCCCACTCCTCAATCCTAGACTATATACTTCTGGAGACCAGAGTATGGTCGTTAGCCTCTGATTTTAGTGTTATACCACGTGAGGACAGTGATCATAACGCGCTGATGGTAAATCTTGCAATCTCCCCCTGGGCTGAACACAGCCCGGATCATATCGACCAAGACGATGGGCTTCTCCTTAGTAACAATAGGAAGAGAGTGAAGTGGTCATGGTTCGAGAATTCCCAGGAAAAAATGGCAACACTATACAGGGAGTTTATCCCAGACCTTGAGGCTATGTTAGAATACGTACACTATGATATCTTAGTACCCCATGTGAGTAAGGTTGCTGAAATCAATCGCCAAGCTTTCCTGAGACTGAAAGATGTCTTCTGGAAGGAATGTCGTAGGACTGGTGCCCACAAACCACGGCAATCTTGGTTCGATTCCAAATGCAGGAAAATGAAAAGCGCCCTGATAGAGGCCATAAAATCAAAGTGTAGTCCTACCATAAAAATGGCAAGGCTTGTCTGTAAAAACGCCATTCATGCTGCTAAAATCTCGTGGGGAGAACAGTGGGCAAATCTCAAACAGGCTCTGGAAAATAAAGACTCAAAATCTTTCTGGAATATAGTGAGCTCAGGGACTGCAAGAGGACAGGGTGCTGTTGAACCTAATATAGCGGCAGAAAAGTGGGAAGCCCATTACAAACTCCTATATGCACAAAGTCCCGATGAATGCACTGGTCAGGGGCAGGAAACTATAGTCCTCCCAGAAGCAGATTTAGATAGCACAAAGATCACCTTGAAGGAAGTGTATAATTCCTTAGACAGAATAGTCCCAGGTAAAGCAGCTGGCCTTGATAAGGTTCCTGGCGACTTGTATCGGGCTGACCCTAAGACCTGGGACCCTTATTTATGGGTAGTTTTTAATGCCATTCTGGAAGGGATGGATCCCCCTGAGACTTGGCTGGGTGCAGAGGTGATACCAATATTCAAAAAGGGTTTGCCTCTTCTCCCAATCAACTACAGACCGATCAGCTTGATCGACGTCTCTCAGAAGGTGTTTGCCAGGATCATTTTGGATCGCCTACAATTATGGATGGAGGACAATAATATCCTCTCCCCCCTCCAGGCGGGGTCCAGGGCCAAAATGTCAACTTTAGACCAGATTTTCAGGCTGCAGCTCCTCTTTTGGAAGACAGTAACGATGGGGGGCGGCAGTCTGTATCTGGTCTTCGTTGACCTTAAAAGCGCCTTCGACTTGGTTCCCAGAGAGGCACTATGGAAGGTGCTCAAAGAGTTGGGACTTCCGTCTTATCTCTTACTCCTACTAAGGAAATTACACACTGGCACCTTCGCCCAAATTAGATGTGGTAAGAACGGGGAACACACTAATCGCATTCCGGTCAATAGGGGAGTGAGGCAAGGATGCGTGTTAGCCCCAACACTGTTTTGCATCTTTATTAATGGCTTAGTGGATGTTATAAATAAATGCCAGAACATCGATGCCCCTAAGCTAGCAAACAAGAGTATACCAGCAATGATGTTTGCAGACGACACCTTGCTCCTCTCAAAATCCCCCATGGGCCTGCAAAAAATCCTGGATGCCTTCTGCGAATTTTGTAGGGGTAGGGGTTTAGAAATCAATATACTAAAAACTAAATTTATGGTTTTTAACCCCAGTAAGAATGTCTGCTCTAATCTCTGCATGAATGGTGTACCGTTAGAAAGGGTATCAGGATTTAATTACCTGGGTCTTACCATAAATGAAAATATGACATGGAAACCCCAAGTGGCCAGATCTAATGTGAAATTAATAGACAGCTGGGGGTTTGGCTAAACATTATAGAAAGTCCTTCCACAAACCCCTGACCCCGGCTATAGAGATTTATAAGACGCAGGCCAGAAGCTCAGCTCTCTACGGGGCTGAACTATGGGGGCACTCCAACCTTAGGCCAATTACACATACCGAAAATAATTTTCTGAGGCAATTGACAGGGCTGCCGCGAACATCCCCTCTGTTGCCCTTATATATGGATCTGGGGGTGAGACCTATCACACAAGAAATTGCAAGGCGTCCGCTACTGTATCGGCGACGTCTGTGGGCAACAAACGAGCTGGCGGAGTACAGAGCAGAATTACAAGAGGTACTCAGCCTATCTGGGGCAGGGAAGCTTCCTTGGCTTATGCATATCAAGAAAAGATTAAATGAGATAGGCTGTCCCGAGCTATGGGCAAGTCCTCTAATTGCCATCCACCATGTACTGGAAGGCGAAAATTGATAAGATCTCAGAGGACCCCAAGATTGGCTCTGTAACTCTCCAGTTCCTGGATATAAAAGCCATTTACCAACTAGAGCTGTGCTTGGACTTTATACGTCCAACCATTGCCAGGAAACTCTATTTGCAGTTTCGTCATTGTTGTCTCCCCCTGCATTCATTTGTTAATAAATGGTCTACGGATGTTCCCATGGCCTGCCCTGCCTGTGGTCTAGCTGAGGAAACAGAACTGCATGTTTGTTTTGTTTGCCAAGGCTACTCTAAGATCAGAAGAAGAGAATTACAGCAATTATGTAAGAATCTAGGTGCTATCCATTGCATAGATGTGTTTAGGCTTTTAAAACATGACACCAGCATGCATATAGTATTCGCTACCTCACGATTTCTTGCTGCAATGTGGTGGGCTCGTCTGCAATTTTTAAAACCTTAATGAAATGTATTTTTTTATCTGTGGTCATTGACACATTGCGAAAGATCTTTTTCTTTTATCAATGTATTTTACTCTTTTAATATTCCTGCCAAAATCTTTTTTTTAATCGTTGACATGAAATGCTGTCTTTTATGGTTTCATAACCGAAATAAAGATTTTCTACGACCAGTTGTTGGGACAGTTTGTCACACTGTTCTCTCTGACCCCAGGTGTTACTCACTGGTGTACCCATGACATGGACACTGGTGACAGCCCTCCTGTAAAACACAAGATTTATAGTTCGACTGACCTGGTCAGGGCCAGCATCAAAGAGGAGGTCTCTAAGATGTTGGCATTAGGGGTGTTAGAGCCATCCAACAATCCTTGGGCCTGCCCAGTGGTATTGGTCCCAAAGGCAGCGGCACCCGGTGCAGGTTTGTGTGCACTACCGTGGGCTCAATGCCGTCACCAAGACTGACGCGCACCCCAACCCCAGAGCTGATGAGCTCATTGATCGGTTGGGAGCTGCCAAGTTCCTCAGCACATTTGATTTGACGTCTGGGTACTGAAGGATTGCCTTAACCAATGGGGTCAAGGAGAGGTCAGCATTCTCAACCCCAGAGGGGCATTACCAATTCCAGGTGATGCCATTTGGATTGAACAATGCCCATGCCACCTTTAAGAGTTTGGTCAAGGTGTTGGCTGGACTGGAGGATTTCAGTGCTGCCTACCTGGATGACATTGCAGTGTTCAGTTCCCTCTGGGAAGAACACTTGCCGCACCTCTGGGAAGTGTTGAAGGCTCTGCAGAGGGCAGGCCTCGCGATCAAGGCCAGTAAGTGCCAGATCGAGCAGGGCTTTGTGGTGTACTTGGGACACCAGGTAGGAAGCGGCCAGGTGGCGCCCCTACAGCCTAAGATTGACACCATTCTGGCTTGGGAGCCCCCCCAAACAGAGACAGAGGTGAGAGCCTTTTTATGTCTCACCGGTTACTACAGAAGATTTGTTAAGGGTGATGGCAGATTCTTGACCTAGCGAATTCCTCCATTGCCTCGGGCATAGTTCCTCTGGCTTGGAAGTGCGCTATGGTCAAAGCCCTGCTGAAGAAAAGCAATTTAAATTCGGACGATTTTTCTAACTATCTCCCAATTTCTCTTTTACCCTGGGTTAGCAAGATTGTGGAGAAGCACATGAATTCCACATTGGTGGACTTTCTGGAACACAACCATCTTCTCCATCCCTCCCAAACCGGTTTCTGCCCCAATTTGGGACTGAGACCGCCCTGCTTGCAGCAACGGAGGAGGCGAGGAGGTTTCTGGATCAAGGGGGTAATGCTGCCATCATCCTCCTTGATCCTTCGATACTGTAAACCGTAACATCCTGATTTGCAGACTGAGATTTGGGAGTATCCGGTATAGCTCTCCACTGGTTTTAACCGAACCATCATTTAGGGTCTTCGAAGGAGAGACAGTTTCCAGCCAGATGACGTTGGACTGTGGAGTGCCTCAGGGCTCCTCCCTGAGCCCCACATTGTTTAATGTCTACATGAGGCCCCTGGCGGATGTTGTCCAGCCATTTGGCATAAAAATGGTCACCTACGCAGATGACACTCAGTTAGTGGTGGCGTTAAACCACCCTGAGCGATCACCCAGCACTCTAGGTTGTTGCCTAGAAGAGATAGCCAGATGGATGGACCACTCGTGCCTTAAGCTTAATGGGGACAAAACGGAGCTTATGCTTTTGGGCAATACTCCCGTATTGACTCAGCTTTGCTGTGACCCAACTGCCTTGGGCCCATGCCAGCTCCTAAAGAGCAAATTAAAAGTCTGGGAATATGGCTGGACCATTCTCTCACTTTTAGCCATCAAGCGGTAAAACTTTCGGCCTCCTGTTTTGGCATACTCAGAATGCTTCGAAAGGTCCTTCCTCTCCTCCCTTTTCAAGCCAGAAGGATCATGGTCCAGGCGCTTATTCTTTCTCGCCTCGATTATAGCAATGCTCTTCATCTGGGTGCCCCGCATTCAACCATCAATAGGCTCCAGATTATACAGAATTGCGCTGCTCGCCTCCTTCTACAGATCCCGCGGTGGCAATCGGCAAAGCCTGCCATTAAGACATTACACTGGCTGCCGATCACAGAGAGGATTCAGTTTAAAGTAATGTGTCTTGCCCAGAAAGCTTTCTGGAAGACTTCCCCTCTGATTATCCAATCTTTAATCACTTCTTACCAACCGAGAAGGGTTTTCCGATCCACCACCGCCTTCCTCTCTATTCCTCCTAGAATAAAGAGAGCTAGAAGCGGTGGACGATCCTTCACGTATAACGCATCAATCCTTTGGAATACTCTCCCTATTTCTCTTTGACAGGAATCCAATCTGCTTGCTTTCCGAAGACTCTTAAAAACTTGGCTCTATAAAAACTAGCACTAATTTGCATCCTACTGGTTCTGGCTGTGTTGTCTGTAGCGCTGGCAGGCCTCAGGGTAACCATTGTGCTTTATAAATACAATTTCAATTCAATGGAATTGTTGCCCCCTCAACAGAGCTGACTTCCAGGAAGCAGCCCAGGAAGGTGATCTGGACTGAGTCTTGCCAGAAAGCTTTTGATGCCCCAAAGGCAGCCATTTGCGCGGCGCCCGTGCTCAAGGCACCCGGCGTGTCCAAGGAATTCGTCATGAAGATTGACACTTCCGAGCATGGTGTGGGAGTGGTGCTCTCACTACTGAACGAAGAGGGCCTAGACCAGCCTGTAGTCTTCCTTAGCAGGAGACTACTCCCCAGGCAACGGAGGTGGAGTGCCATAGAAAGAGAAGCAGCAGTCAAACCAGCAGGACTGCAGACTCAAGGAGCGAGAAAGACGACGCTCACTAAAGCATATCGGATTCATTCCAAGCCAAAGAAAGAGAGGCGCAAAGCCTACTAGGTATACCATGTAAGACAGCCTTCCATGAAGGATCTAGAACATACCCTAAGAAACCTTTAATTCCTCCAGAAAATACGTGTCCCCCAAAGAATATATGCCCTGAAGAAGACCTTCCTCAGAAACACCACAAAGATCCACCCTTGAAGGTCGAAATGCGTCGGCGTATTCCGCATAAAGGGCAAGAGCTTAAATGAACAATTAACCAGTGCACACGAGGCACCCTGCAGAAAGCATGATTAAGGGCGCTACAACAACTTATCTATTCAAAGCTCTGACCTTATCAGGACCTTAAAATAGTGTCACTGTACAAAAATGTGAGAGGACGCAATGGTATCCGGTCCCAACAATAAACAAGAGTAGGTTACATGATACCCCAATAAGGCACTTGTGCAATACGTTATAGGAACAAAGCACTTGGAAATATAGGTCATATATGTGTAACGTAAAAAGACATGTCTCTTTCCCTATGGATTGTTTATGTGTAAGTTATGTTGACATATACTGTCAGTTATTGTTTGAATTGTGAATTTGTCCTAATTATTTGTACATTGTCACAGTGAAGTATGTCATTTGTTACTGTAAAATGTGTAAATCGTTAACATGTTTGTGAAAGTATGATATAGAATCTTTAAAAAAGAAAGACAATGAATCACACAAAGGCGCAGTGTAGGAATATTTATTGTATAAGTTGGGTTGCACTTTAAAATTTGGATACGGGGACAGAGTAAGAAGAAGGTCATTGGTAGAACCTGAGCAGGGAGACGCGTGTAGGTCTTGGCTCTACAACCTATGGTAATTTATGGTCTGGGAGGTACTTCATTGCAGAAACGTTTGCTGTGGTCTGGGCACTGAAGAAGCTATGACCCTACCTGTTTGGGACTCACTTCCGAGTTCAGACAGACCACAGGCCCCTCAGATGGGTGAAGCAAATAAGGGGGGAGAATCCAAAACTGTTGAAGTGGTCTACCTCCCTACAGGGAATGGACTTTACGGTGGAACACAGCCCTTGCACAGAACACGCCAACACAGATGATCTGTACAGGTTCTTCCGCCTTAGTGAAAAGAACTCCCAGGAGGTTGGGTAGTTCTCCCTACTTTCACCTGGAGGGGATATGTTAGACCTACCATCTTTTGGCGTCTTTCCCCAGTCTTTTTACTTTCTGACCTCCCGCATTTGACTCTGTTTTTGCTGGCTTAGTGTCTCTGTGCACTTTCTCACTGCTGTTCAGTGTTAAAGTGCAAGTGCCCCTGTTGTAAATTATTATTATGGATAGATGTTTCCATGGTTAGCATATTTGATTTACTGGTAAGCCCCTAGTAAATGCACTGAGTGTGCCAGGGCCTGTAAATCAAATGCTACTAGTGCGCCTGCAGCACTGATTGTGCCACCCACAGGAGTAGCCCTGAAAAGGTATCTCTGACCTGCCACTGCAGTATCTGTGTGCAGTTTGCAACTGCCATGTCGACCCAGCAAGTGCACCCACTTGCCAGGCCCTAACCTTCCCTTTTCTTACATATAAGTCACCCTTAAGGTAGGCCCAAGGTACCTCTGTGGGCAGGGTGCTGTGTATGTTAAAGGTAGGACACGTACTGGTGTGTGTGACATGTCCTGGTGGTGAATTACAGTATATTTTGTTTTTAACCACTGTAAGGCTATCTGTCCCATAGGAAAGAACGGGAGTTTTACTTATAACATCTTTTAAGCATAACAATTGGGAAAAGATAGAGAAATGGAGTTTAGTATGCCTGGACTCCGATTGTAAAAATGCATCTTTTAGTAAGGATGATTTTTATGTTCTGGGTTTGAAAATACCACTTTTACAAAGTAGGTATTTTCTTACTTAGCCATCCTGTGTGCCTCTGCTGGGTTTGTGGATTGACTTTTTGGCTTTGGAGGGACAGGGCCTCGAGATGTGCAGTGGCTCCAGAGAATCTGGATGAGTCAGGGCTGGGCTGAATAGACCTGGGCTGTATTTAGAGTAGTGGTAGGAGATTTCCTTGCCCCTGAAAGGGCCTGGTCTGCCTTGAACAATGCTGTCTCCACCTCCTGCCGAGAAGCTGGACCAAAACCGAACTGGTTTGGACTAAGCCCAGACACTCTCTGCCTGAGAGAACAAAGGGATTTTGAGTATAAATATTAGGACCCAGACACCAGAATTTTAGAACCTTCTGGAATCCAGGAACCTGCCAAGAAGAACAGTTGCTAGGAGGAGTACTGCCCCTTTGCTGTGTTGTTACTTTGTTGGGTTGGCCTGCAGTTGCTGCTTCTGCCTTGGTACTGGACTGTACTTTCTTTACTTGTGATGAGTTTGTCCAAGGGCTTGAAGTAGAGCTTGCCTCCTGTTCTGAAGTCTCAGGGACTGCAAAGACTTCACTAACCTCAGGGTACCGCTTCTGGAACCGCTGTTTGTTGCCACAGAGAAAGGAAGCACAACCGACTCTGTCACCGGCTCTGTGTCCCAACGGGACCACAGGAGGCCCCGTCCACATCTCACACTGCAACCCTGGTCTCACAGACGGCCGACGCCATTGCCCCCGAGGCCGCTGCTTGTACCGTGACCTGTGGGCACCGCACTCCGCACCGCCTCGCTTCACTTCGCCATACTGGTCTCACCGGCTCTGTCGCTGACTTCGACACCCGTGACCACATCGTGGCTGGGACACTGCTCGTAACTTTAACGATGCACCGCATCGTCCCACACAGCTGTCTGGGCTGACCGAAGCCATCTCCCACTTACCGGCTCTGTCGCTTGCATCGTAACCTGCCAGCACCGCACCGAGCACCGTCTCACCGTGCACCGTAAGCCTTAGTCTCACCGATGCCGTCTGGACGATCATCATCAAGCCGCTGCCTGCACCGCATCAAGAGGGCACCGCACCCTGCACGGCTGCCATTTTGCTTACAAAACCGCAACAGTTGCCACGACCGGCTCGCACCAACATGCCGGCCACAACGAGACAGGTAATGTTACCGAGTCTGTCCACGCTTTGGCTGGCCTGTACCGACGCGGTCGGCTGGAATTGTTAGACTCTGTTGTGTTCAGCATCGAGGTAGCCCCGGACGGAACTACCAACTCATACAAACTGTGTTTTTGAGGTATTTCTGCAATTTTAAGGATATCTTTCAAAGTATCTATTTTTAAGTACTGTATGTTGGATCCTTATCGTTTTGGATATATAAAAATATGGGATATTTTTCTAAACTGGTGTGGTGTCCTTTTGTAGGGTTGTCACTGTATTTCTGTTGGTTATGTGCAAATGCTTTACACACTGCTTCTGAGATAAGCCTGACTGCACATACCAAGCTGCCAAGGGAGTGAGCTGGGATTATTTCAAGAGTGAATTTATTCATAAATACAGCTGCGTGACAGCCTCCAGAGGCCTTGGGGAGACCACCTCTGGGGCAGAAATTTGGCTAAATGGGGAGCCATTAAGGGCCTTGGGGAGCCCACCCCTGGGGCCGATTACTATAAGGGAGGGTGGCCTCACAGCCTCCATCCCTGATCCATTAATGGCCCCGGGTACCCCATCTCCCTGGAAATAGCTGTTTCCCTGCCCGCAGTGGCTTAGGCATGCAAACCTGTGTTTGCTCATGCTTGGCAAGAGTATTTTTGAATTTCCTGCCAAGGAGGAGTAAATACTAAGTCTGCTCCCAGTGGGCGGGAGCTTTGAAAATGATCCAGCCCCCTTGGAGCGGGCTTTTGATCTGTTTCCCTGCCCGCACTTATTTGGGCAGGGAAGCAGATCAAAATATTGCTCCAGCCCGGAGGGTGCAGCATTAGTAGCTGCTCCCTGGTGGCAGGAGCAATGCCGGCTCCTGGTTCATGCTGGAATCCTGCTGGGGCCGCAAGGGCATTAGGGCTCCCCCAGCAACCCCTAATGAGAGTATGGTTGGTGCCCTGGATGGGCACCAGGGCACCCACCTTTTAGAAATTCAGGCTCCGCGCACTGGGGTCCCCAGGGCCGATAACCACTTGGGAGGGGGTCCGCGCAGTCCACCTCCCCTTTTAACATAGGCCCTTGGAGATGGGGTCCAAACGGCCCAAATTTATGTTTATGTTCTGCCCTGGGGATGGGGTCCTTTGTGCCTGCATTGACTCAGGGAGGGGGCCAATGTTCCTCTCGCCTACATTTCTAAAAATTGCCTGGGGGAAAGGGACCCCAGGGCCTGTCAAGGCACAGGGAGGGGGGCCACACTCCCCCTGGCCCCCTCCCTGCAATAAAAATAGACACCCTGGGGGATGGTGGCTCCGGGGCCTAATAAAGCTCGCAGAGGGGGCACCGCTGTCCTCTATACCTTAATTTTTTTTAAAAAGGTCTTGGAGGATGGGTATCCGTGGCCTAATAAAGTCAGGGTGGCACTCGGCCTTCCTCCCCTTTAAAATAAATAAACCCCTGGGGATCAGTGTCCCGAAGGCCTAACAAAGCTCGGGTAGGGGGCCCATGCGTGTGCAGAGGGTTGGATTTACGTATCATAATTACATTTTACTTTACTTTAAAAAACAAAGGTTATAGTGAAGTGAATTTATCAATAACAACATTAAAGTTTTGAACTAAAGAAAAAAACTGATAAATTCACCTATTATGTAGCTTGCGCACCCGCCATGCACTGCTTATGACCTTACTTATGACATCACTCATGAGATATTCTATGACATTGTTGGACTTGGCCCTTTTGGCAGGTTCACCCCTAAACTTTTTGCCTTTTCTGTGACCTGATATTGGTAGCTTTTGGCCTCTGCGCACTTTAGCACTGTGGCCCAGTGTAGAGTGCGTGCGCTCTCTGAGTGCGTGTGGTGAGATTGGCCTGCCCTCCCATAGGAATGCATGGGGAATATGTGTGTCCATGATAATTCCTGGTATGAGAGGAGTGCAGGGGCGAGTTTAGTATGTATGAACTCGTGAGAATAAATGCTGTGCAGCCGTGTTGTAGGAAGGTGGAATCTGACTATATGGTTGCCCCCACTTTTTTTTCCTGGTGTTTTGCTGGTTTATGACTTAGTTGGACTGGGACCCTGCTATTCAGGGCCACAGTCTATCTGCTTTCTCTGTACAATGGTTTCCATGTACATTAGGTACATTTCTAATTGTATTCTGGAGTGCCTTATAAGCCCCTAGTATATGGTATACTATGTACCTCGGGCATCGGTACCTCAGAGGCCTTCCAGGGGCTGAAGCATGTATTATGCCACCCCTGGGAAGCACTCCAAAATGATACCACAGGTCTGCTACTGCAGCCTGGGTAAGGTGGTGCTTGCACCCCTTACTGTGGTATAGGCTACCTATATCATTACCATTGCACACACATATAAAACCTATAAGTCACTCCTATGGCAGGCCTTAACAATCCTGAAGGCAGAGTGCTTGGTTTTTATGTGAGAGGGTGCCCCTGCATGAGCAGAGCTCCTCTGCAGAGTTCGGAGTACCTCCTCTGATGCGGTTTGTGGTGCAGCCTGACCATAGACTCTTAAGTGCATTATAACCTTGCGGTAAATGCTAACTTTGGACTGGCTGCACGGAAACATGTTGTGTTTGGTGTCAAACGCTTTGGAATACTACCCCCCAAGCCAGTTCTGGTGGCGGGGGTAGCATTCCACCCTTTTAGAGGGAGAGACATGTTCACACTGGTCTACCCGGTAAAGACTTTCTACAGCCCTGGCATCACAAAATGGATGTCACTGCCACAGACACGGGTCTGGCCTCCTGCTGCTGACCGAAACTCCGGCAGGGGAGGCCTGGACAATAGGTTTCCAGACAGGCAGAGGTGTATAGAGGCTGTGCGGGAGCACTCTCTAGTGCTTTGAAATCCTTCACTGGGGGCACACTTGGTGTCCCTGTGCATAGTCCAGTTCAAACCGGTTGCAGGGGCTACCTGCCCCTGCTCTGGCGCGAAACTGGACAAAGGAAATGGGTGTAACCACCCCTCTTTCCAAACCCTCCCATAGGTGGGTCCCTAGAATATGTCCAACCCCAAACTTTGTATAAGTATGGGGACCCAGTCCTTGAGACTTTAGATTAACCTGGATGAAACTCTGCAACATATATCCTGGACCTTCGACGTTCTACTTTGACTAGAAGACTGAAGTAATCTCCCTTGGGGTCAAGGAGTGACTCCCCTGCTTGGCAGGCACCAAAGAAGCAACTGTCCGGTCTGCAATTCTGAAGCTCCCACTGGACGCCGAAGTCTCTACATCCCCAGAGGGGGATTTCCAGACTTCCCCGAGGCTACCCTGAGTCCACAGCAAAGCTGAGGCCCGTGGCTACGGTGACGTGGCACCGTGACCCCTGGACACCGTGATCTTTTGCTGATCCATCATCTTCCTGATCTTCCTCGAAGTTGTGCTTTGGGCTCCGAGTAGCCCCAGCCTTGAGCATCTCCTGCACCGAAGATTTCTGGCCTCCACTCCACGAGTGACCCGTGGGCCAGTTTCAAGTGCGACCGCTCAAGGCTCCTTCGCAATCGCTAGCCCGTTGGCTAGTAGGTCCCCACGAAGGCAACTCCTCTTCTGATTGGGTTTTCCTGATTGCTCCAGACGTGCCCAGACTTACCCTCGCTGGGTGAGTCCCCCAGACATTGCTGGTCTGCACCGACGTCCTTTCTCTGATTCCAAGTGACTTGCCGTTGCCAAGGCTTGTTGGGTCCAATCTGGCCGCCGACACCGCAGCACTCGATAGACTTCGTGGGACAGCTCCAATCCAGCTCATGGTAGTCATCAGCGCCTCCTGGACCTTGTGGCTGAAGAGTCAAGACACCCGTCAACTCACCTGAAGCACCCGACATCTGTGGGCATTGGACTATCGTGACCTTGGTCACTGGTAAGTTACCCAGACTCTGTCCCCTCTGCTTTCAGGTTCCTTCCATCGTAGATCCGGGCTTGGATCTCTCCGGACACGTCTCCACTTCACGGCAGCAGCTAATCCTGAGAAGCTTCCATTGAAAACAGCGACGCGACCGGACACCATTTGACACCTATGCACCCGGCTTCCCTGGGTGAGGTAACTCGAGTACTCCGGTGCTCCTGTGGGTGTTGGCCCTAGACACCTCTGAGTCCAAAAGGGTTCACTCATAGTCATCCTCTAAGTGTCCTTAAACTCTAAATTTCCAACCGCGACTTTCCCCATAGAAGTTAACGACGATTCGCGGCTGTGTTCTCACACTGCACGCGTCCCCTGTGGGTCCCCTGTGTCACTACCTTGGGTGGTTCCTTGTGGTCCAAGCACTTCTACAGGCTCTAGGCCTTGTCTAGTTTAGTCGTGGTTCTTATACCACTTTATTGGTATATGGATTGGTACGCCCCTAGGGTCCAAACGTGTATTTGTGATTTTACTGTTGAATACTGACTTGTAACTTAAGTACTTCGAACTCCAGCCTCATAAAGAGAGTAGAGGGGTGTGTTTTATCTTAAATACATATATTTTAAATATATACCTGGTGTGGTTGTCCTTTCATTTGATCATTCAAGAGATTATAGACTGGTAAAACAAGCTGCTTTACATTCCTTCAAGACTTAGCCTGAAGGCTGCTCTCCATAGCTACCACTAGGATAGCTTTCAATAAAGGTTGTCTTTAACCTATCACCATAAGGGGTTGTTTGGACTGATACAAGGTGCCCACTATAACTAGTGGACTGCATATATCCGGCCAACTTCTCACAGGTGTGCGCAGATTTATGCTGCTACGTTTAGGCCAGCTCATTGCGCACTCTGCGTTTGCTACTTCTGCAGCCAGCCCTGACTTTTGCGGGACATAGGGCCTTTTGAGCCCCTGAGAAAGGCCACCCCGCGCTTCGGTGAAGGAAGGAGGGAAGCGCCGCATCCAGGAAAATCACCGCCGTGGCCCGAGAGAAGCCGGAGTGTTGCCTGGCAACTGGGAGTCCCACCACCACGTCATCGCGACTCAGAGCGGAGGCAGGAAGTCCCGGCTCCAGGGAGATTGTGCTCCGAGAGGAGGGAGTCGGCGTCTTCACACAGGGCCCTCGAGAGCGAGGGAGAGCCCTGTGGTGCCTGCTAAGAAGCCGAGAAGTGCTGCAGTTACTGGCGGGGCTCCTGTGTTGGAGGGTGGAGCCCCACGTGCCGCCTGATTGCCTGGAGCCTTGTAGGCTCCACGGAGAAGTCCGCAGAACTCCCCAGAGAGCCCGGTGAGTGGGGCTCAGTGTTATGGTGGTTGGGGGTGTGTCGGGGCACATTTTCGGTGCCCGCCCCCGTGACCAACCATCGGGCACTGCGGGTGCCGTTCTAAGTTGCTTTCCCGCTGCCCTGCTTGACAGCAGCAGCTGCAACTTGGGGACATTTCCTTTTGGGGGCAGTTGGCACAGTGAGTGCCAGTGCCCACATTTTTGCCTGCACAGCTGCACCGCAATAAGTGGGCAGCTGCTACGTGTAGGCCAGCTCATTGCGCACTCTGCGTTTGCTACTTCTGCAGCCAGCCCTGACTTTTGCGGGACATAGGGCCTTTTGAGCCCCTGAGAAAGGCCAGTTGGCCGGGGGCCAGTTCCAGGTGTGGTGCCCCCAATTGGGGCTCACTGTGTTTATGCTGGTTAATGCCCAATGTGTTTATGCTGGTGATGCTTATTACCTCAAGTGATTTATGTTTATGAGGCTGGCGCATGAGGTAGTTTTATGCCTAATTTGATTCCTGCGCAGAGTGATTTATGTGGTCTATGCTAATGTGATTCATGCCTGGCATGATTTAGACATCCTATATTTTATTACAGGATCTAGGTCTCAGTTCAGTATTTCACCAGTAGTTTCTGGTTGTGCTCTGCATTTACTGGTTGTGCTCTACATTTACTGGTTGTGCTCTACATTTACTATTAGTGCCACATTTACAATTGGTGCTTTGCGATGGTTTTGACAGTGGCCCCATTGGCCCTGTTGTGTGTATATAATCCCCTTGTTTATATTGCCCTGTGCCAGTTGGCACAGTGTATATTGTGTGATTACCATCTAATGTGTTTTATGATAATACGAAGGCTATTTTTATATAACCTTGTGTGGAGTTCCTTTTGCGGTGTGCCTAGTATGTTGTTGCTGTGTGTGTTGCGCAAATGATTTACACATTGCCTCCGGTATAAGCCTGACTGCTCGTGCCAAGCTACCAAGGGGTGAGCAGGGGTTATCTTGACGTGTAAGTCCCTTGCCCTGACTAGAGTGGTGGTCTCTGCCTGGCTTTGGCGCAAGCCTTAGCCAACCAGAGATCCCATTTCTAACAGACATCATTTGTGACATCACGGATGACATCTCAGTGACATCACTGATGACCTCATCCAATGAGTGTGTTTCATAGTTTACAAAGTGGCGTGTAACTACCATATTATTTTCTACCTAATTTTGTACAGCCTGTGTCCAGCTAACACATGTGCTCCTAAGGCACCATAGGTGTATCGAGATATTGCACATGTTCTAAATCTTTGTATTGAATAGTAACTCTGTGTGCAGGTGACAGTTGACTTGTGTTAATTATGTTCCCTCTCAAGTATTTGATACTGTAGAACATTTCCAGCAGGGTAAAAATTCTACATACTACGTATGTAAGCAGCCTTGAGTTATTAGACAGAATTGTCTCGGCATGACAATTTCTACTTAACATAAAAGACTGTGTGCACCAGGTACTAACCTATAAACATGTGCTTGTTTTGCTTCAGAAGATGGGCTGTCTGTAAAGTTTTGACCACAGTATGAAGGCTGCATGTAGTATGATCTTTAGCAACTTCGGTCCTTGGTTATTTTAAGTGAATAGTTGCGCTTTAGACAAGTTTTGCATAGAGTGTACACTGTACTTAGTAGATACTTTATAATACTCTGTGGTGTATTTCTCATGAGAGTTTCACTGGCTGCAAATAGTGTGGTACAGGCTAAACTCTCTCCGTAGAGTAAACACTGTTAACAGTACCCACTTTTTTACTCAAATCCACTTAGCTTCTAAGTGTAGGTTCAGTGGCTGCCAGGGGTTTGATACGGATAGAGTGTCCGTAGTAGGGCATTAGTTATGTAACCGGCCTTGAGTATTTGGAGGAACTTGGTTTTCCCTGAACCGTTGTATACAGATCAAACACTGTGTGCAGGATATGTTACCCTTTTAACATGCCCTCGGCTACTCTTGAAGTGTATGGTTTAGGGTCAATGACCCAAATAATACAAGCTTGCATTACCTATGGGGGTTGTGTGTATGATAGCAGTAAAAAGGTTTCATATTATTCTGAGCTATTTTGCACTTACTTTCATAGCTCTAATGGTATACCCATTTATAGAGCAATGTATACCAAAGAACTTGGATTGTCATCAGTGGTGTCATAAGTGATGTCATTTAAAATATCAGTGATATCATAAATTGTCATATAACATGTCATTAGTGATGTGATATGTGAAGTCATAAGCAGTGCATGGCGGGGGCGCAAGTTGTAGTTAGCTCGGCTAACTGTAACTGGTGAATTTGTCTTTTTATTTTTAGTTTTATTACAACTTTTGTTGTCCCTGACAAACTCACCTAACTATAATGTCAATTTAATCTTTCTTTTTTACAGGGAATTGCTAAAAAATCTTTTATTTAAATAATTACAGATCTTTTTATCACACCTAACTATAATGTTAATTTCACCTTTGAAATATATATATATATTATATATATATATTCCTTTTAATCATAGGACTTTGCTGTATAAATGGCAAAATACTTTGTCCCTTTCAATCTCGACCTTGATGGCACTGTGCTAATCCTATGCTTAAAGACTCTGCTTTTTTGCATAATTAATGCATCACTCCATGCCTGAAAGGGTGTTGTTTTGACCTATACTGGGTGCTCCCTTGTGTCTGGACAATGCTATACCTCTCTGAAGAGCTCTAATGATTGTGAAACACATGTCGAGGGTTGCTTTTATTTATTTCAGGTTGGCTTGAATGGTGTCTTACCAATCCAAAGCAGTAGTACTGTGCCTGGAGTGGTAAAAGGCTTTGGTCATTTACCAGCTCGGCATGGATAGCACTGTGCTTATCCTATGCTTAAAGACTTTTCTGTAGAAATAGCAAAATACTTTGTCCCTGTCTATCTCTGCATGGCTGGCACTGTGCTATTCCTATGCTTAAAGACTTCGATAGAAAAGCAGACATTTGAGGTGAGCAAATTCAGAGTGTCGCTGGTGCTGAGGATGCTTTATACAGGAGTTGCTTTCAACCTAAACTTGAGAACTACCCAGAGTTCTCTGCTTCTTTTTTTGCATAATTTATGCATCACTCTATATCTGAAGGGTGTTGTTTTGATATGTATATATGTGTATATATGTGTATATATATGTATGTGTATGTATTTGTGTGTGTGTATATATATATGTGTGTGTGTGTGTGTGTATATATATATATTCACTTAAAAAACCATAGGTTTCACACATGTTATAGTTAGGTGGACATTTCACTCGTAAAAAACCAATGAAATTCCACCGTTATAGTTAGTTCAGATAACTATAACTCGCGCGCCCGCAATCCAGTGCTCATGACGTCACATATTACATCACTCATGACATGATCAGTGGCATCATTCATGACATCACTGATGACATCATCCTTGTGATAGAGTGGCGGTCGCGCGAGTTATAGTTATCTGAACTAACTATAACGGTGGAATTTCATTGTTTTTTTACGAGTGAAATGTCCACCTAACTATAACATGTGTGAAACCTATGGTTTTTTAAGTGAATTTGCAAGGTTTTTTAAATGCTAATTCCTAACTATAACGTGTGTGAAACCTATGTTTTTTTATGTGAATTTGTACGGTTTTTTAAATGCTAAGTTATGTTTGTATTATTTTATTTTATTTTTTTTTCACCGTGCGCGCACCGTGCGCGCACCCCGCGATTTTTTGAAAAAAAAATAATGTTTTTTCACCCTTCGGGGTCCTTTAGGGACCCCCTGACAAAGGCTAGGGGGTCAGGAACTCTCTACCCTGCCCCCTTTTCACGTTTGCCACCTCCCTTTTTCACTCTCGCACCCAAAACAAACAAAATGGCGGACGACACTTCCTGATTTCGACCGATTCGAACGTTGACTGACATGTAACCACCAATCAGAATTACACTCGCACATGTTAGGGTGCGCGCACCGTGCGCGCGGCTATAGATATTTATGTGCTTTTAACTGCAATTTTCTCAGGAACTACTGAACAGATTGACACCATATATGCAAAAGGCACTTCCCTGACCTGAGGACTACCTCTCTGCCAAATTTCAAGTAATTCTGTTCAGCCGTTCGGGCTGTACCTTCGACTAAAGGTCCTAAGGGAAAATGCATGGGGAAAACGCTTTTTGGGACCCCCCTTTTTTCTCGGCCCCCGCTGGACGAATCACCCCGAGACTTTCAGGGTAGGAGCTGAACGGAGCGCCCCATTAGTTTTGAAAAATTTGCGAAGATTCGTCAACCGGCGCCAAAGTTATTCAAAATAGAATTTTCAGATTTCCTATGGAAACACGGTCCTAACTATAACTATCTACTGGCGACCGCCAGTAGATAATATATATCTATCAGTGGTAGTCGCCACTGGATAGTAGGCCTTGAAAAATCCTAAAAATGGTACCAGTCCTGCAGGTCCGCTAACTTGAATAATCAGCATGTAACTGGACCCGTAAACTGGTTTCACATTGTGTGATCCCAGGCAAATATTTTATTTTATGGACAACCTTTGTCTTCATTATGAGATACAAGAGCACCTTCAAATATATGAGTTCAGAATTTCTGCTGTACAAAAAAACCTCTTTTTTTAAAATTTAATAGACTAAACTTTTGCTCCATGTATATTAAGTATCGAGCCCACACATAGGTTACACATGACCCCTCACTTTCCTCTTAGTTCACTAATAGCATTGTCATCCTTGCGGGGGCAGGAATATTTCTCAGTTCATGTTTATAAACTCAGTTTCAATAAATATATTGCTAAAGCATGATGTGATTGTGCACTGTCACTTACAGACAGCACATTTTCCATTGAAATGGCCACAAACTTTCCCGCTAACAAGCAGTTACATTGGATTTCAGCACCAAAAAATATTATTTGCACATCAACAAGTAAAGTGTCCTGATTTGTTTTCATCCTATAAAAATCTTTTTTTCCACCACAGACAAATACAAAAATGTGTCTTTAAAACTACTGAAATATATTTTGAAATGAAAACCACAGCTAGTTTGGGCTGCCGCCCTGTAACGATAAAGCGAGGTTGATTGTATGTGTAAAAAATCAATAATAAAAATACTTTGAAATAAAAAATAAAAAAATGTTTGTACAGTTCAAATATTAGCTATTTCAATGTTGTGTTAGTAATAAAAGCCTGACATCTTACAGCCTTTAATTTCACGTGCTTTGCACAGTGCGATTGTCACACAGCTCACTTTACAAAATCCTCTAACTTCACAGTCCGAGAAAGAAAGGTAAATGTAGGAAGACAACCTGATTTTAGTCCTCTGTCACTGAATGCAAAGCAAATGTGACAAGATAAACACAACATTTAAAGGCATCTTTATTGCTCATTCACTTTGCGAGTGAACAGAACAGCTGTTATTTTTCAGCTCGCCCGAATGGGTGAGTCGGCCCTAAATATAGCTCGCCCTCATGAAATCTATTTCATCATAGCGAGTTGGCAAGTAGATTTCTAAGTCCTATAGGTAGGATGAAGCCTTTGGCGGCGTTTGACAAATTTTCACAAAACTTTCCAAAAAAGTGCAACTTTTTGTCTAGTTTGCGCATGGAAAGTGTTGGGTGATCAGTCAAGCTGGGACTGAGAAACGGAAGAGGGGGGGTCCCAAAAAATGAGTTTTCCCCATTAATTTTTCCATAGGAACTTTAGACACAGCTACAATGCAAACGCCTGAAAGAATATACACCAAATGTGGCAGAAAGCTGGATATTGGTCCAGAAAGAGTGCTTTTTGTGTGTGTAAATCCGTTCACTATTTTCTGCGCAATTAAGGCTTAAAACCTTTTTATACACACCACAGAAGATCATGCTGGGATTCTATTGGCTGCAACAACACATGAAGAACTCCTTGGATGGGTAACCATCTTAGGACTCGGGTCTTAGTCCCGAATCCTAGGAAAAACATTCAACAAAAGACATAATGGGGCAGGTAGGGATATTCTGACCCCCTTATGCAGGTGATGTGGTCCCAGGTCTGCATGAGGCCAAAAAAGATGGAATTTTTAAATGTTTCCATGAATATGCAGAAGATCCACAAAATCCATGGTAACAAAAAAAAAGGGGACACCCAGAGCCCAGAAGCGGTGGTGCATTTTCTGATTGAGTGGGAAGCCCCATCATCAAGGACTGATATTTTAATAAAAGGGAGGTAGCGCATCCCCTGGGGCTGTATCAGCAATAAAGGGGATGGGGGCATGTGGCCCCCTCCCGAGCCTGAACAGGCCGTTAGGACCTTATCGCCCAAGGCTGCAAACGTTGAAATTGGGAGGGGGTACGGGGTCAACCTACTTCAAAATAAAAGCTATCCCCTGCAGGAGCAGGGGGCTGCGGGGGCCCTGGGGCTCCCCCAGCAGCGCCCAACAAAAATAATGGTGTGAGGTGCCGACGCTTGGCACTGGGGCACCCCTTAATAATATATAAAAAATATTACTAGCTCCTGCGAGGCCCTGTGAAATGTAACTGCTTGAAGGGAGCTAACGGGACCATGGGACCCTGGTGCTCCCCCTGGGGTCCCCTGTAAATGCTCTTTCTGGGTGTATTAACCGGTCCTCTGTATGGTGGATACCTATCCCCCCATAGGAACCAGAATTGATACTGAGCCTTTTTCTCCCTTCTCCCTTCCTCTCCAATATGGCACTTGCGTGTGTTTCTATGATCACATGGTTGCTTGTTTTTTCCACATAGTCAGATTGATTTATTTTTGTTCAGATCTAGTTACCTTTAAGCGTTTTCCAGAAGAGGGTAATTTTTGGGTGAGTGTTTCCTCCCTTTTCTCTTCCCCCTGGGTTCCATCTGGTGCGGACACTTAAGAATCAGACTTTTCAATATGGTGCCCTATGTTTGTTGACTATGGGAGGACTGATTCTAGTCCTTTTCCCTGTGTCTGGTTTTCTTTCACTGCTAGCAGCTCCCGCGCACTTCTACTGCAGAACGCCAAGCTGTTTTCACAGACCATGGAGCTGCATTTTTCTGGCGGGCCACCTCTGGCTATCCCAGTTTTTTAGGTCTCGGCTAGTGTTGCTGCGCACATGCGCAGCTCGCTCTGCGAGATTTAATGTCACTGAGTACTATTTGAAAAGGGCTTTAAGCCCCGCCCCTCTTTTCCATTGGCCGGCGTCACCCTTTATGCTAAACGGTGGCCAACCATTGGAAAAGAGCTTTGTATGTTGCCTCCCTTTGGCTTTTTCGAACGGCCCACTTGGATGGGCTCGCCTGCTTTCCTTCTGGCGTTAAAGGTTTCTTATCTTTATGGGGCCATGTGTTTAAACACAGGGTCCAGTAAAGACAAGAGATCCCAATGCTTACAGCGCCGTCCTCCTTTCACTTTCGGGACCGCGCTTGTCTATATATGCATCTATGTCTCCCAGTATGTTTTTCCACGTAACCCTCTATTGGCCCGGCAAAGCCTGGGGTCCAGGGAAGAAGGTTTGGCATAGCTTTGCGCACGACCGCTGGGCCAGGAGTCAGCTGAGAAGAAAAGGCAATCCTGCTTCAAAACAGTGGCAGCACTCAGTCTCGTTATCCCAGCGAACGTTACACCTCTTCTCGTCAGGAGCCAGGTTACGGTCCCTGCCCATCAACTCGTCGAGTAGCTGAGCGGCTGACAACATAATTCAGCCCGCGTACTCAAGCTGTTCGTGTACCTGAAGCCTCTATGCCTGAAACACAAGAAAATAGTGGCACAAGTGGTGTCGACGCTGACAGAGGACTAATTAGCCATTTTGAAGTTGTACTTAAGGGATGTTAACCATGTCAAACTTGTTTCATACTCATAATATCTGTGGTATCTTTTTGAATGCAACTACATGTATATTTTAGAATACTACAAAACACAGGCCCATGAAGATGTTCCACAAAAAACAGCATTTTATTTCAGATAGCTATTCAACGGATCAAAAAGTAAACTAATTATTTGACGGAGATTCAGTTAATAGGGGGTGGCGCTTACTGCGATTGCCGTTCGGCGGCGGCACATTTCTTCACCCAGAATGCAACTGTATTTAGAAGTCCGTTGCTAGTAAACACGAGCAGAGAACGCTAGAGCACGCATCCAGTGTACAAGTAGGTAAGCTCCCCTGCTATTAGTGTAACGTTTATGGCCTTTCCTAAACCCAACTAACCCAGTCACCTTCTAGAACCGCACAAAAATACGGGTCTCTGTTAAAGAACTATCTTGATAATTTAGCGTCCTGAGACACTCGATGTCACGACGCTCTCGCTTCTGCTCTTTATATGTAGTGACTTCGAGTTGAGTGAGCTCTCTTTCGTGATAATTTATGACACAAGCTACATTTTGTGTTTCCTTTAAACTTTACTCATTGTTGACAAGTTTTTAGTGAGATACCTTTTCAAGGTGCTGATGTGTGAAATTACAGTGCCTTATGTGTGCCACTTAATCGTGACAGTTACGTCTATGAAATTAAGTAATTTTAAGATATTACTATTTCAAATTCAAAGTTAGTGTTAAAACAAATGCCTTACAACAGCAGCTATACTCCCGATGTTCTCATACTTTTACTATCACTTACCGATAATCTTCATTACTCTGTTTTACTAGTCCTCCTCCCAGTCATCACCTTTGAGGTTTCACCCCGCTTCAGGATAGAAAACAAAACAAGCATTAAAAATGCAATAGGTCACGCCTTTCATTAAGTTAAAGCCATTTGCTTTGCTATACAATACCATTAGCAAAGCAAATGGCTTTAACTTAATCAAAGGCGAGACCTATTGCATTTTCAATGCTTGTCTATTTTTGTGATCCTATTAATTTGCTCCGTGGTAAAAGTCTTTTGAGTTGGTCCCACGCTGCCTGCACAAGTCTTCCCATTTGTTTGAAGGTAGTACTCCTTGACAGCAAATGGTAAATATATTTTGTCATGGCTCGGTGCACCAATATTTAAGTCCCATGAGAACTCACCTACTGCTTTACATTTAGAGGGTCTCTTGCTTTGGGGACCGCTTCAATTACTTTTTCTGTTACCTGGTCACACTTCTGACAGGGATGTTTGGGCCTTTTTATGACGCCTTGTCATTATTTATGAGTGCACACTGAGACTTTAATATTACACTTTGGATTCCATGGTCCAATCCAGTGGGCTGTTTTCTGTATGGGTATGGAGGGGTCCTCTTCTCTACACTTTGAATGCCCTACATTTCATAGATGCAGTTTCATGCCACCTTGTGGATGGCCCGTTTTGACCTGAGATAATACCTTGTGATTTCTCTCTATACAGCCAATTCTATTCCCGCCTTTTGATGTTTTCTCATAGAAATGTTTGCTCCATTCTTGGTCAGGTGAGCAGCAAGTCTCTATGCACTCACAGAATATCTTTTTTGAGCAAACATTCTATCTTTTCTCTGTGATCATTCCTATCTTTTTACAGGTTGTACATCTGTCCTAAAGAAGACCCTGTATCAATGGGGGTCAAGACTGTCATATCTTAACCGCTTATTCAAGTTTAGTCTTTATTCGGCCAATCATGGTTATAAAATGAATTGCATATATACAAAATCAATACAAAGTGTATTGTGCTGTACAAAACCTACAATAAAAATATGAGCAGCACGGCTAATACAGGGTGAACAGGATAAGGCTACACACACTGTGCCTGTCAACAAAGACCTCAAATAAGGATCCGTTAGGTCCATGGGGTATTTGGGTCCGCTACATAAGCCAGCATAATGTTTGTCATTGTTGAAAAACAAATTCCTTTTCTGGTAATTGGATATGTTCTATTTTAAAAATCAAATTCAAACTTCATCTTTGTCCCATAAATGTTTTAAAAGAAAAGACAGTCAAAGCAATTAAGAACAACAACACAGCTAATAAAAATGTACAGTAAGAAAATAACAAAAACGAAGTACAACAATTAAAACATCAATGAATTACTCAGGGAAAGTGCATTTTTGAAAAAGGAGCCTACTGCTAAGCAGTCATCAGGAGAGCCTAGTTGCATCAAATATAGCAATGCCACTCTATACTTATTAAAAATATACTTTCTTAAAACTGGCAACAGATAATGTTTGGTCAAGAGAAGATAAAATCCACAGACGTAGCAGAGTCTGCGGTGACAGCTCATTGCATGGGCATGTGCAAATATCAGAAGCAGCAAATAGACCTTGTTGGAAGCAAAAGAGCCGTCTCACTGAGCCAAGCCTAAACCGGGACAACAATGCAAGTTCCCAAGTCCTGAAAAGAAAGCACTCCCTGATCCACTCTCCATCCTTTTTTACAAATGTCAAAGGGTTTCTCATAGAGGTATGCTCAACCTAAGGCCAGTGTTGTTTCCCGGTTATATTTAAGCCATGGTGTCCTGTTCCCATGGTCACATGATAAACAGCTCAAAACAACTTCCCTTTTCAGGGTAGCTTCCTCCTTGTAACATATAGAACACCACAACAGCAGTGGTGCAATATTTATCTGGTCTTTGATCTACCCCAGACCCAGTTCCTGTTGAGCGGTAAAGTGCGAAATGTATACGGGGAGTTCGAGGAGGCGGCAACAAACCCCATTTTCTTCCAATTGAGCATTACTAACATCTTGATACCCCCAAGCCCCTACCTCATAAGTAAGTATGGGCAGACATTTCCTCCTGTATAATTCAAGCAATGGAAACATAAGCTTGTTGCCAATTGATGAGGCGAGGGCAAACAATTCTGACAGTCGCACACAGAAAGCGATACTTTTGGTCATTGACACACGAAGTCCAAGTACAAGCATTATCGTACATTATTCCAAGATATGGGAACTAGGTCACTCTCTCGGTAATCCTACCCCGAATGCTGATGTAGCAGGTTTTAGCATTTTTTGGGCCTCAAACCATGGTAAAGGTTTTGGTTAAATTGGTTTTTAGCTCCAAGTTCTTCATGAAAAGCACAAAGGAGGAAATCAAGATCTTAAAACTGTTAGCAGTCCTGGCAAGCAGCACGGTATTGTCTGCATATAAAAACACTGGGACAGGTTTTTTGTAACCATCTGCACATCTGCCTCTCACTTAGTTAAAGCTGGTTCCACATCATTCATATGAAGTAAAAACAAAATGGGAGCCATCACGCAAACCTTGCGGGCCCCGCGTTTGGGCGGAACACTCCCCTCCATCGACGTACTTCCCAGATATTGTCAGGTCCATATGTAGACATCGCAAGAAAGTTACCAAATCCTGCTCCAGCCCCATAGTGCCTAAAATAACCCACAACTTGGATCTATTGACTCAGTCAAATGCGCATGAAAGATCCATGAATGCTAGATAAAAGGGGCTGGATTTAGTAAACCTATACTTGGAAACTAAGAGATATCGATTTAACCCATGTTCTATGGTTCCCAGACCTTATTTGAAACTATATTGTACCTCAGAGAGGATATTCTTTTCCAAAGAAGCAGCCTGGCTAATACTATTCTGTCAATGATTTTAACAGTAGAATCTAATAACTAGATTGGACAATACCACTTTGGGTCCTGTGCGTTGCCCTTTTTGAAGACTGGCACATGATAGAGGAGTGTCAGGAGTTTTGAAACCCTGCCTTAAATTTAGGAATTAAGTATAGGAGCCTACAGCTCTTGGTTTACCTTATATATGTCCATAGGTATTCCGTCAGGAGCAGGAGCTTTTTTAGATGCACTGTTGTTTATGGCAACAAATACTTACTCAAGGGAGAATTGAATCGTCAAAGGCAGTATACCAATAACCGCTTATTTAATGAAAGGACTTTTCAGAGGAATATATTTTGATTTGATTCAATATTTTGTTCCTCCTGATGTAAGAAGTATTTTGCTGGTTTAGATCATTTTTTATGTTATACGCAATGTATATATTTCAGCACTTTTTGTCACTTATTTCTGACTTGTACTTCACTGTCACATGTAGCACCTTATCGCTGCTTGGTGTTGTCACTTGATGTATTTGACAAATGTAAACATTAAAATGATATAATTATTTGCATATTTTGTAAAAGCAAGATTTGTGATAGTTAGTTTCCCTACCTATTCTTTTAAATGACAACCTATGGAGCATATGACATATTAATCTCCCCTTGATAAAGCCAGTAGGCTCACTTTTTCTATTTTAGTGTTCGAGAAGGTCGTGCGTGGCGTAGGGTTGCTGCTCAGAGGCCAAGCCCTGCACCCAACCCCACGCCACACACCGGAGGGTTGGGTGCCTGCCAGGCCCTTTGGTCTAACCTCTGCCACGCAGAGCGAAAGGCCGTGCGCTAAAGGGGGTTAGCTGCCCATGGGCAGATTGGCTGCAGGGAATTTCCATAAGTCAGGCCCTGCAGCTAATTGCTCGCTGCACACGACCAAAGGCCTTCCGTCGTGGGGGTTGGCTGCTCACGGGGGTTGCGTGCACTCCTGGGAGTTGACTCTACGTACGGTAATAAAATATTGATTTACATTTTTTTTTTTAAAGTGAAAGTTTACTGAAAATATCAGAGGTAAAACTAAGATTATAGTAAGGTGAAGATGTCAGTTAATGAATAAAGGTGTGTGTTTTGATTGCGCCTTTCAGATAACACAGAATCTTCCACCCGGTGCAATCGAAACACTTTAACACAGCACCTATATAAAAGGGGTTTATTTTACAAAATGCAAGGACTCTCTCTCTTTTGAATAAGGCTTAGGGTTTATTTTACACAATGCTCTAACAGAAAGGCTTTCCCAAATGTCAAATGCAGAAGGTTCAAATATACAAAGAGATATATGTTTATATGCAAGCAATAATCTAAATGCATGAATAATACTGATTAATAAACAAGCAGCAAATAATATGAGCGAAGACTCAAGCAAATATACTGGACTTCCTGCAAGAGATCAGAAAGATATATATATATCAACGCTCCTGTTTCGAAAGAAACACGTTGCACTCACGGCGTCCGTATCAAAGTAAAAATTTATTGGCAAGGACGCGTTTCGGCAATAAGCCTTCTTCCAGCTTGCTTCGTAAATTTACAGCTTTTAGCATGATGGTTCTTTATAAGTTCAAACCTCAATTTTCATTGGTTGCCACATATGAAAGGAGAAAGTGGATTGCTCACTCACGGGCCAATGAAATTGCCCCTCCCTCTCCCTTCCAAAGTCCATTCGTAGTGTACTTCGGAATTATAATTTCAAATTAATTATCTGAATGCCAAATATCCATTTTACATATTGTACCTCCACATGGGATTTCCGAAGTCCACTTCATTATTTGGCTTGCGCTGTTATGATGGTTACAATACCGGGACCCCTCGTCAACCTTGAAGGCTTCATGGCATGTAGCGCAGGAGTCGGTAGATAGCCGTGTCTCCAACAGTCTGAATGACTGTCGACAACGTCGACGCTGGTGTCGGGAATCCCTTCCAGGTGGTGCAAGGCGCCATGTATCAAATACTATGCTCCAAAGTCCACCTTGAGGCGCTGCTGCACTCATTAACGACGGGTGCACACAAACATGGGTTTCACACGTTATAGTTAGCTGGACATTTCACTCGTGAAAAACCATTAAAATTCCCCCGTTATAGTTAGTGCAGGCAACTATAACTCACGCGACCGCTATCCTCTGCTAATGACGTCAGATATTACATCACTGTATTTAGACACCTATTTACCCATGTCTTCTTCCATTAATCTTTAGCTATACATATATTACAAATATTTTTTTTTCAGAAAGACACATATGTCATCAGTAATGTAATATCTGATGTCATCAGCAGAGAATTGCGGTCGCGTGAGTTATAGTTGCCTGCACTAACTATAACGGGGGAATTTCAATGGTTTTTCACGAGTGAAATGTCCAGCTAACTATAACATTTGTGAAACCTATGGTTTTTTAAGTGAATTTGCAAGATTTTTTAAATGCTAATTCATAACTATAACGTGTGTGAAACCTATGTTTTTTTCAGTGAATTTGTACGTTTTTTTAAATGCTAAGTTATGTATTTCTTTCTTTTTTTTTTAAGGTTTTTCACCGTACGCGTACCGTGCGCGTGCTGTGGGCGCGCGGTGCGCTTCGCGCACCGCGCGCCCACGTTACGCAGTTCGCGGAATTTTTCCGTTTCTACCGTACGCGCACGCTACGCACACTCCGCGATTTTTCGAAAAAAAATTAAAAGACATTTTGGCCCTTGGGGGTCCTTCTGGGACCCCCTGACAAAGGCTAGGGGGTCAGGAACTGTCCACCCTGCCCCCTTTTCACGTTCTCCACCTTTGTTTTTCACCCCCTCAGACTGCGAGAGACAAAATGGCGGCCGACACTTCCTGGTTTCGACCGATTCGAATGTTTACTAAGATCTAACAACCAATCAGAATCACGCTCGCGCACGGCAGCGTGCGCGTACGGTACATTTTACTGTATGCGCACGGAGCGCGCCTATAGATATATATATTGATTTAAATGCTATTTTCTCAGGAAATACTGAACAGATTACACCTGACCTGAGGACTACCTCTCTGCCAAATTTCAAGTAATTCTGTTCAGCCGTTCGGGCTGTAGCTTGGACTAAAGGTCCTATGGAAAAATGCATGGGGAAAATGCGTTTTGGGACCCCCCCTTTTTCTCAGCCTCCGCTTGACGAATTCCCCCGAGACTTTCAGGGAAGGAGCGGAGCACCCCACCTATTTTGACAATTTCGCGAGGATTCGTCAATCGGCGCCAAAGTTATTCCAAATAGAATGTTGCGGATTTCCTATGGAAACACGATCCTAACTATAACTATCTACTGGCGACCGCCAGTAGATAATATATATCTATATATATCTATATATATTACCTACTGGCGGTCGCCAGTAGGTAGTTATAGTTAGGACCACGTTTCCATAGGAAATCCGCAACATTCTATTTTGAATAACTTTTGCGCCGGTCGACGAATCCTCGCGAATTTTTCAAAATAGGTGGGGCGCTACGCTCCGCTCCTACCCTGAAAGTCTCGGGGGGATTCGTCAAGCGGGGGCTGAGATAAAAGGGGGGTCCCAAAACGCGTTTTTCCCATGCATTTTTCCATAGGACCTTTAGACACAGCTACAGCCCGAACGGCTGAACAGAATTACTTGAAATTTGGCAGAGAGGTAGTCCTCAGGTCAAGGAAGTGCCTTTTGTAGGTTTGGTGTAAATCTGTTCAGTAGATTCTGAGAAAATAGCCTTTAAATCAATATATATATCTGAGCCAGCTTACGGTGCGCTTACCGTATGCGTACGGTGACGTGCGCGAGCGCGATTCTGATTGGCTCTTAGATCTTAGTAAACATTCGAATCGGCCGAAACCAGGAAGCGGCGGCCGCCATTTTCTCTCTCGCACTCTGAGTGGGGCAGCATAAATGAAGCCCAAAAATGTGTAAAGGGGCAGTATATTGAGATAATAATCACCCAGCAATGATATACGGGCCCCCAAACAACCCACAAGGCCAAAAAAGAAAAAAAAATTATCCACACATGTGCATGGCTTATCAATCAAATGAAAACAATAAACAAAACATTTCACAACGATGCGCATAATATGTCCCCCATGTGCGCACGGTGCACGAAGCGCATCGTGCGTACATGGCCCATCTCGCATAATGTGGGCACGCGGTGCGCGCAGCGCACCGCGTGACCACCATGCGTGCATGGCACTAACTGCGTAAACGCGCACCGCGTGCTCACCGTGCGCGCACGGAACGAACTGCGTTAACTGGGCGCGCACGCCACGAATGGCGTAAAGTAAGTTAGCATTTAAAAAAACGTACAAATTCACAGAAAAAACCATAGGTTTCACACACGTTATAGTTAGGAATTAGCATTTAAAAAACCTTGCAAATTCACTGAAAAAACCATAGGTTTCACACATGTTATAGTTAGCTGTAGATTTTACTGATAAAAAACCAATGAAATTCCCCCGTTATAGTTACTGTAGGCAACTATAACTCACGCGACCGTAATCCTCTGCTGATGACATATGTGTCTTTATGAAAAAAATATATTTGTAATATATGTATAGCTAAAATTTAATGGAAGAAGACATGGGCAAATAAGTGTCTAAGTCTAAATACAGTATTAGCATCAGCAGAGGATTACGGTCGCGTGAGTTATAGTTGCCTACAGTAACTATAACGGGGGAATTTCATTGGTTTTTTATCAGTAAAATCTACAGCTAACTATAACATGTGTGAAACCTATGGTTTTTTCAGTGAATCTATATATATATATATATATACTATACATCAGATGATTACTTTGGATGTGCGCCTTAACTCACTCCTACATCACAAAGAAGACACCTCAAATGATCAAAGCCACTGGCCAAACATCACAATGGCAATAACCAAAACTCAATACATCACCTGGTGCAAAACACTGCATCTCAAACTGGGGAAGTAAACAGCCGTGATTGAGAGCCTCAGCAACCAGGGTCCACGCTCCGAGATAGACGCGTCCGTCCTCGCTTGGATTCCAAACTCCCAGTTTCCAAGTCCACAACCCTCCGCTTTAAACACACTAGATGGTTCGAGAAAGACCTCCCCCTGGGCCAGAGGAATCTTACCAGAGCTGGCCAGATTCCAAGCAAGTATTCCCAAGGCAGGAAGGAGCTCTCACGTTCCTTTCTCCAAATCGCACATGTTCCGACCTTTATCTTGACAAAGCTCTCAAAAGCCTTTCAGAACACATAAACAATCCCTCACCAAGACAGAAAGACCTTGAACGTGAATAACCCAAGCAACTTGCAAGCGCTGCTGTGCACGCACAAAAGCTGAAGCAAGGCAAAGCCAGGGAAAAAGGATAACATGAGGCCATGTCAAAGCCAATAGTAAGCACTTCATAATTCTCATAACCCAAAGAACTTGCAAGCGCTGCTGTGCACGCAGAAAAGCTGAAGCAAGGCAAAGTCAGGTAAAAGTATGACATGAGGCCATGTCGAGGCCAATAGTAAGCACTTCATAATTCTCATACAACACCAAGCACATGTGTGCCTCACTGCCCACAACACTGCACTTAGAAACCAAAAAGTTCATTCCACACCTCTCTCCCTTTCACGCTTTCAAATGCACAACCCACACGTTCTTTTCTTGACAAGGTTATTCTACTCCGTGACAGCAAGATTACAAGAACAAAACTTTTAAGAGATGCAGGACAGTGTACATCCAGGCTAAGATGAAATAACACACTAAAGTCAATTAAAATAATGGTTGTCAAAGGTCATCACAGGGTCTCAAACCACAAGAGTGTCTCTAGCACTACAGTGTGCCAGGAGAGAGAAGCCGCTACGTATCTGACATGAGCACTTATCTTTAAAACTTGTCTGTTTTCTTTAACAAATTCCTGAAAATTCCACCATACTTTTTTCAAATTAATACCACTTCATCCAGGGTTAATACTTGTTGTTTTTAATTTTTTGATTAGGAAAATTATAATATACCAATCGCTTCTTGATAGTAGTTACATTTACAAACCAATTACTTTTTCAACCCAATACATTTCGGGTCATTGATGACCCTTCTTCAGGGGTCTCATCGACATGTTCTGAAAATATTAAATGAAACAAAAAGCCTTTGCAATCCAGTCCTTAAGATTCAGATAGGTACAACAATTAATCAGATTGTTGACTCAGTCCATAAATCAATATGTGCACCTCATGCAATCCTGGCAATATCCCAACCGGCATCATCATGCCGTGATCATCAATTCACTGTGCAAGAAAGAAACATCAAAAGACCATAACTACATGATGTCAGTTAAAACATGATGTTTTAAACTTACAAAACCACTGAAATTCCCCAGTTATAATTATCTCAAGTAATTATGACTCATGCCCTAAGTTAGCTATAACTTGCACCCTAACCATGCACTGCTAATTGCTATTACATCACTCATGAAATGTTCTATGACATCATTGATAACATCACTGCAACATTTGTGATAAAAGTATAGATGAGGAAACTTGTACATTTAAAACTGCATATTTTAACTGACCTCTTCTACCTTACTATTACATCACTTTCACCTCTTTGTTTTGTGTGTGTGTGTGTATGTATACATATATGCAGTGAAAAAAACAAAGGTTACAGGGACGTTAGGTACTGAATTTACTCGCACAAAACCCTAGAGATTCAGCAGTTATAGTTACCAGAAATAACTATAACTTATGCGGCCTCAATGCACTGCTTATGACCTCACATTACATCACTCATGACATGGTCCGTGACATCACTGATAGAATCACTGATGGCATCTCAAATGACATCACTGATGGCATCATCCAGTGAGTGTAAGTGTTTTCTAACAGTTTATTATTGTTAAACATATATTTATGCTACTACAAAACTTGAATTAGTATACTAGGTATACTACTACTGAGTGATACTACTTGTATAGTATGTAGGTGGCTGTGGGACAATGAGTATACGTGTGTGAGTGGGTGTATTGCTGTGTGGGTGTATGAATAGCGGTTTGGGTGAGTGAGTGGCTCTGTGAGTGACTGTATTGGTAAGTGAGTGAGTGGGTGTGTGAGTAGCTGTATGTGTGAGTGATTGGCTGTTTGAGTAGCTGTATGGGTGGTGTGTGTGGTGACTGTATGGGTGAATGAGCGGTGTCTGAATTGCTGTATTGGTGAGTGAGTGGATATCTGAATGGCTATATGAGTGAGTGACTGAGTGCATGCTTAAGTGAGTGGCTGTTTGACTGGGTGTTAGATTAAGTGAGTTGGTGTGTGAGTGGCTGTGTTTGAGAGTGAGCGGATATGTGAGTGCTTATATGAATGTTTCAATAGGTATGTAAGTAGATGTGTGAGTGCTTGTATGGGTGAGTGAGTAGTTGTGTGAGTAGCACTATAGGTAAATAAGTGGGTGTGTGAGTAACTATCGGTGAGCATGTGGCTGTGTGTGGCTGTATTGGTGAGTGACAGGTTGTATGAGTGGCTGTATGGGTGAGTGAGTGGCTGAGTGAGTAGATGGATGAGTGGCTCTATGGAGGAGTGAGTGGTTGTGTGAGTACTTGTATGGGTCTGTGAATAGGTTTGTGAGTGGGTGTGTGAGTGGATGTATGAGAGGTTGCAAGGGGGTGTGAGTGGTTCTGTGGATGATGTCATGAGTGATGTCATGTGAGGTGTTATTAATGATGTCATGAGGGATGTAATATGTGAGCTCATAAGCAGTGCATTGCTGGGGCGTAGTTGCATTTAGGGTTGGTAACTAGAACTGCTGAATTTCTATGGTTTTGTGCAAGTAATTTCAGTACCTAACTATAACGTCCTTGTAACCTTTGATTTTTTTCAGTGAATTTCTAAGGTTTTTTAAATTCTATTTCCTAACTATAACTTCCCTGTAACCTTTGCTTTTTTCAGTGAATGTCTAAGTTTTTTTAATTCTATTTCCTAATTATATAATTCCTGTAACCTTTGTTTTTTTTCTGTGTTTTTTTTTATGGCTTTTTAAATGCTGTGGTAGGTTGTTCAAAGGACGGCTCCTACAACTAGGCCTGCTAGCCAGCCTCCTACATTGTTCCTAGTTAATAGTAGAAGTGAAAAAGAATGAATAATAGGTACTTTGAAAATGTGGCAAAAACAAAGGAGAAAGTAGGGAAAAAAAAGGGAAAAGGGATGAGAAACTACTTAAAATAATACACAAATAGCAAGGAGTAAGCACTGACAATGAGGGAAAAGTAAGGAAGTAATGTACTAAATAAAGCAGAAAAAGCAAACTCAAAGCAGTGACAATAAGTGCAAAAAATGAAGATGGACACATTCTTTTGGATACAACAATAATATCCTATTGTTAATTTACACAACTATTATTACTGTACTGTTTCTTAGTTTTACATTTTTTTCAAATCCGTGGATGTTTCGGTGAACAGTAAATTGGCCACGGGTTGTACTGTACAGTTTTTGTTCTGGTCACGTGTTGTAAAGGGGAAACAGCCTTTACAACGGAAGCGTTACAACGCATGCCATTATAACGCATGTCGTTACAACACGAAAGGCTTGTTGTAGAGGGTAGAAGGTGTTGGAGTTAACTCCAACACCTTCCCTACTGTTGCACACCCTGGAGTTGGAATAGTAAATTATACTAGTCCAACTTCCAGCGCACCACTGACAACTAGTCGGGGTAAAGGTTTGGGTTGTAACGGGATGCGTTGTAATGGCATGCATTGTAACATCATACAGTTGTTGTAAAGGAGTCTGCGGGTTTTGATTCGCGGATTCGCTGATTTCTTAAAAAAATATTTTAGGACTTTAGAAGGCTCTAAATTAAATTGTACCATAAGGGTGAACATATTTCAAACATTCTAAATGATTGTTTATTTTTTCCTACACAAGTGAGCTGTTTTAACATTGCGACAAATCCGCAGATCTGCGGCGTGATCCCTGGATTTGCGCTGTGTGGGGGAAGCTATATTCCTATTGGTAAATGTCCAACCACACCCAACTTTTTCAAAAGACCACACCCAATACAGTCACTGTTAGATTGTCTCTTGTTGGAGAAAGGTGAAAACATTTTAACTAAAGAGAAATTATAGCAGAAGGTAATCCTCCAGCTGCTTCTCTAGAACCAGAGCAGGAATGTGATCCACAGAAAGAAGTTGCCTCGTCAAGAAAGGAGAGTGATGTTTTGGTCTGGTTTACAATGCCAATAGGAGAGAAAAAGATGTATGTTCAATATGTACAATGTAAGCTGTGTGGAAAACAGCTTTTCAGAGGCGCTCTCAAGAAATAACGTTATGGCTCATCATCGATGTGGAAACCTGTATAGAGCAGCCATGTACGTGCTTATTTAACAACTGTGAGAGAGTGAGCACAATGACTGCAACTGATGCTGGTCTATCAACATCTGGCCTTGGACAACCCTGCGGGAACATTACTATTCCAGCAACCTGCAGCGAGCTAAAACCCATGGTTATTCACTGTGGCAAATGGCAAGATCTAGTTGTAAAGAAAACTGATGACATCATAACTATGTTAGAGAAGGTGAAGATTCATAATTTTTTAATATTTTTGTTTTCATTTTACTGTTCAAAAACAATATTAGTTTTCAGTATGCAACTGTTTCGCATACAGTTTGCTTGTTTACAGTTTCTTGCATTTTTAATATAGGCTTTTTTGTAAAATAAAGAAGAAAAATTTGTTCTGAAATAATTATATATATATTCTTCTGAAAAGTGGGATTACCTGTGATTGAGTGCGACTCTAATTTTGGACAACCTTTGGATGATATATACCGGCCGGTCCGGGTCGGGGAGTGCGCACCGTCAAAGAAACCCATGGACTGCTGACTTTATCTGAAGTCCAAAAGCGGAATCACATGCACACACGTAATTCAACTGGCCGCTTACCTGGAGGCTCTATCGAGAGTCTGAAAAAAACAATGCATGAAGGCAGAACCAATCATGGTAATATTTGAGCCTGTGACTACAAGTCCCATAAAGCAAAGTATAATAAAAGCCCATTGGAGGGTGATAACATGACGCATTTGAGGCTTGTGATCACTTGCGTCTACTGACTGCTTACTGCCCGTGAACAAGGAGCACTGTGGCTCCGAAACGCGTCGGGCGAAATAGGACATTCCAGCTAATCTGCCGGTTGGTGTAACAAATAAATTCTTCTGATAAGTGGGGTTACCTGTGATTGAGTGTGACTCTAATTTTGGAAAACCTTTGGATGATATATATAATATAATATAATGTACAAAAAAAAAAAAAGGTCTTTGCTAGAACCACCATATTACCCGTAAAGACATGTCTGTCTCCTTACTGTTGTGTGCCTCTGTATTTCACTGTGTGCACTAGTGAGAACATGGATGTGTTTGCGTACAAATTTGTGTATCTGGGTGCATGAGTGTATGAATTGAGTGTATAAATGAGTGTATTAGTGTATGCATGAGTGTCTACTTGAATGTGTTTGTGAATGTATTACTGTGTGCCTGATTGTGTTAGTACATGTATGACTGCACCATTTTATGTATCAATCTGGGCCTGGGTGTGTCGGTTTATAGATGAGTGTGTGCTTAGGTGTGTTACTATATGAATGAGTGTGTCCCTGGGTGTTTTGGTGTATGCATTAGTGTGTATCAGTGTGTGTATAGGTGAGTTACTGTATTTATGAGTGTGAGGCCTAGGTGAGTTAGTGTATTTAACAGTGTGTGCTTGGTGTGTCAGTGGATGGATTTGTGCGAGTTTGGGTGTGTTAGTGTATGTATGAGTATGTGTGTGGGTGTGTTAAAGAATGCTTCAGTGTCTGCCTGGGTGTCTCAGTGTATGTATCATCAATATCCAAAACCCCAGCTGGATTGCAACGGGCCCTGAATGTTTTTGATGACTTTTGCCAGGAGCATGGCCTGGAAGTAAACATAGGCAAGACTAAGCTGATGGCTTTCTCCCAAGGACAGAAGCCTCGCCCTAGGATACACTTGAATAATATCGGGCTTGAGGTCGTAAGGGAGTTCACCTACTTAGGGGTACAAATCGCAAGTAATTATGGTTGGTCCCAACCACATAGAAAAGGCGGTCCTGAAACATCAGCAAATATCGGGGGCCTTACGGGTGGAGCACAATAGATCCAAAACAAAACCCATAAAACCTGTCCTCGCTGTATACGATGCTAAGGCAATAGGATCGGCCTTATATGGGGCGGAGCTGTTTGGCTTTGACAACTTAACCTCATTACAGATAGCTGAGAACTGGTTTCTTAGGGGCATTACGGGATTGCCCCAGAGTACACCATTAATCCCCCTTAGTCTTGACCTGGGAAGAAGATCGGTAACCGACCGAGCCAGACTGCGTCCCATCTTATACTGGAGGCGACTTTGGTCCACCCCTGAAATTAGGCATTATGGGGAAGGCTTCCTGGCAATAATCAAGAGTGATACATTCCATAAAATATCATGGCTAAAAAACCTAAGGGTATTGCTAGGTGAACTAGGTCTTTCCAACCTTTGGGACAATCCGTCGGGGGAAGTGTTCCCAAGCAAAAATATACTTAAAGCACTATATTGGGAATGGATAGATGAGAGGCTTTGGAGAAGGGTTAAATCTGACTCAATGGAAGGTCGCTTTTTGGAAAGTAAAATGTGTCCTGCTTTAGAAAATTACTGGGACAGTATAACTGTTCCTATGGACAGAAAGTTGTTTTTCCAATTAAGATCTGGTTCCCTCCCGTTGAGAGATCTAACAGGCAGGTGGAAGAGTTTGAACACCCAGTGCTGCCCAGCATGCGGCGCAACTAAGGAAAGTGTGGGACACTTCCTATTTGCTTGTAAGGCTTATGCCTCCCCAAGAAGGGTCTGGTTAACCCCTATCTGCAAGAACCTTGGGACATCCAGTGCGGCTGAGGCACAGAGAATTATTTGCACTACTTCTGAGGAGCCTATTGTTATGGGAATAGCAAAGTACCTGGGGTGGGCTTGGTCCATTAGACGGAGAGCCCTTTCTGTTTCTCCTAATGTTTCTTGATTATGTTTTATTTGTATAATGTTTTGTTTTACAATGATTAAGCTTGCGCAACTGTTTTAATGTATTGAATGAAATGCCCTGATTAAGTGTGATGTTTTTATAATATGCATGTTGTGCTTTTATGAGTTTATAACTCGAATAAAGCCTTCTACTATGTATCATTGTGTGGCTGGGTGTGTTGGTCTATGTTTGGATCTGTGTATATATCTTTTAGTATATGTATCAGTGTGTACCTAGGTGTGTTAGTGTATGTATAGTGTTTGTCTGTGTACGTTAGTGCATAAAAGACTGTGTGCTTGGATGTGTCAGTGTATGTATAGGTGTGTGCCTGGGTATGTAAGTGTATGAATGAGTGTCTGTTTACTGTGTTAGTGTATTGAAGAGTGTGAGCCTGGGTGTGTAAGTGAATATATCAGTGTGTATCTGGGTGTGAGTGAATGCATCAGTGTGAGCCTGGTTGTGTTAGTGTATGTGTCTCCTGATGTTTTTGTACATGCATTATTGTGTGTCAGTATATGCATTAGTGTGTGCCTGGGTGTTTTAGTGTGTGTATTAGTGTGTGCTTGGGTGTGTTAGTGTATGGATCAGTGTCTGCCTGGGTGTGTCAATGTGTACATCACTGTGTGCCTGGATGTGCAAGTGTGAACATCATTGTGTGCCTAGGTGTGTTAGCGTATGCATCAGTGTGCCTGGGTGCGTATGCTTCAATGTGTACTTGGATGTGTTGGTGTATGCATTAGTGTTTTGCTGGGTGTGTCATTGTATGTATATGTGTATACTAGGGTGCATTTTCTGTACTGTGTATTGCTGCTTTAGTATAATTGTGTACAAAGTATATGTATGGATGGTGTATGAGTACAAAAAATGTAATAAGTTACCTACATAACTGCCAAAAAAGAGGCCCTTTAATCTCTGTAGAAAGAGAGGAATCCTAAATAGAAGTCATATTTTAAATTTCTCTATTAAAGGTTCATACTCTGTAATTAAAAAAAGCTATTAACAATAAAACACAAATTTATATAATTGTATATCATTTTATACCAAATATACGTATTATTTAATCATGTTGTATTCTGTTCCTTCACTGTTCTCATCTTCTATACTTCTATGGTATAAATGAAGTGTGTATAGATGCTCATCACTGACCAAAGGCCCAAAAAACAGTCATATAGACTGTAAAAAAGGCAAGCATTTGCAATGCAATATGTCTAGCATTACTTGATGAAAACAGATGCTGGTCATTGTACACAGCACACACCAAGATTGTCCTGCCCCTCACTGGGGTAAGTCTCCTTTTACCATCATGATTTTGGTTTTCACCATCAGAATTCACTTTTCTACTGTAGTATTTTTTTGTTTAAAGGAGCTCTAATTTCCCCCTCTTTCTCATTTTTGTTAGTTCCCGGTTGGGTCCCACGTGAGTACCCTTCCAATACGTTCACTTCCTTGGGGTGCACCACTGTCACTTGGACAGCAATTTCCTTGTTTAGGTACCGGTTTGATCGCTTATTAGCATATAGTAACAGTGCTTGGGTTGTGTTTGACCCCACCCTGAATTACTCTATTTTATTATCATCTTACAGATGTCCCTCCATTGCTAGGTCCTGAAGAGACCCCCTACTGGTAACGGGATCGAAACGCCATCAACAATACTTAAAGAGAACTATTCACCAGTCTCTATTATATCAGAAGTGTCACGCCCTGCCCCACAGAACAGAGGAGGTCAGTACTGGGGTTTTAACGTGAGGTTTTATTTTCCTGCAGACAACTGTCCTCTGGTACAAAAAGAGGGGTCCCCATGAGGGTGGTCTCCGGTAGGGAGGGGGTCTCTAGTCGCTGCTGGGTTCCTCGACCGTCTTCGGCCTTCCTGCGTCGCTGTTGGGCTTGGTCCTGCCAGGCATCCCCTTGGAAAAACAAGAACAAAAAGGACGATTAAAGCCAGTCCTTGTTCCCCTTTTTGGTCTAGAAGAGGTCGGGGTTGTCCCTCCTTATTCCCTCTAGGGCAAGGGTTGGTGAGGTTACCGTCGTCCCCGGCCCCTTTTAGTCAGGTGAATCCCGCTGGAGATGGGTTACAACCCGCCCCTGTACTACCCCTTTGTTACCCTACAAGGGGGGGGGGGGTTGTTATGGCTACAGTCCTGAGTAGGACATTTGCACGTGCCACCAACCCACGAGGGCCCTCCCAGTTCTCTCTGCTACTTGCCTGAGGCCGGGACCCGGTTTCTGGGTCCCGGCTGCTTCGTCCTGGTGTCCTTCCTCGGGGCACGTCCCGGCGTCTCCTCCGGTTGCCGCCGTCGTCTCTCTTTTTCCCCTCTCCTCGCTCTGGTCCCCGCTCCGCTCCTCGCGCTGCTCCTCGTTCTGGTCCGCGCTCTCCTCCTCGCTCTCGCTCCGCTCCTCGCTCACGCTCTGCTCCTTGCTCTCGCTCTGCTCCTCGCTCACGCTCTGCTCCTTGCTCTCGCTCTGCTCCTCACTCACGCTCTGCTCCTTGCTCTCGCTCTGCTCCTCGCTCTCCTCTTTCCGGCCTCCTCTTCCGGTGTCGGCCTCCGGCGCTTTTGGGTCCTCCAGGCCCCTCCTCTTGGATGTGAGCAGTGTTAGTACCGGTAATAGCGGCCTGGTGCCCCCGGGGTCCGTCGGCGAGTCGCCCTTGTCACAAGAAGGCTGTGTTCATTATGTACTAAATTGATGGTCAACTTTGTCAATATGGAAGCCATTTCTTTATGTCACAAAATGTCACACACTGTTTTGTAGGTTCCATGTTCACTTGGGGACACCATGCACTTGTTTTGAATATAACTGTGATGATTTATGTATATAATCGTTCTGAATTTACAGGTATCCCGTTGTATATGGTCTTTCATCTTGTTTGGATTGCCTACATTTGTCCACAGGAACCACTGTTTCTGGTTACAGAAGGCCAAGGCAGCACAAATGCACACAGGCAAATACACACAGACATGCCCCTGCACATTTACACACTAGTGTAGCATACATCACACACTTATGCAGCATGCATGCATTGCACTCACACACACACACACACACACTAGTACGATTTTCACACCATTAAATACACACTAGTTCTACATCATCTAGTTTAGTATGAATGTCTTATACACCTAAGATTAATTACATGCATGATTCATGCTCCTAAACAGTGGTCCTGCAAGTATGTGCTTGTACATTAATAGTGCAGCATTCAGGTTCCTTCCTGCACACACGCTCCCCAGGCAGCGCTAACCTTAGAACTGACCCCTTGCCTCATTGGGTCACACTCGCATGTGCTCTTGTGTTGGCTCACTGACAGCTGTCTCCTGCTGGTCGCAGACACTGGCACGCGAGCTGTGCACTGCTCCCAGGAACCACTGCGAGACACACAACTGGAAGAAACGCAGGTGAACTGGCCGCATGGCAGGAGTACCTCCGTCAGTACAAAACAAAAACATGCAAGGAGCCCTGGCTGCCTATTAGCCAACAGTTTGCTAATGTTGTCCCATCCACTCCTCCCACAACTTTGTTTAAGAGAAGCCAACTGTGTGGCAGAATCCAGCAGAGAGCGAGAGGTACAACAAGCACTCATCAGCGCCACTCCCAGGTCAGCACTGCACGTCAGGACTGCGTGCGCATCGCTGCTGGCTCCCGCGGCAATTCTCCATTGGAGTGAACTTGTGAGAAAAGGTGGGACATGCACCCGCCAGTTGCCATTTGCAGGCTACAGTTTTTAAAGGACACACACAAAAGCCAATCCAAAGTGTGGGAGGAGTCAGACCCCACACAGTACAGACAATAGATTGCCTAAAAGCGCAAGCTCTGTTTAGGCTCGACCTAAAAACATAAGTACATAACACGTTATTTCAAGAATAAATTACTATGCATCACACTTACTACAAATATTTTCCTAACTTTTTTTCCTATTCTTGTTCAATAATATGGATATTATAGTTTTATAATACAATTAATGTGTATAAATAATAGTGGTAGGTGAAAAGGCATATAAAGACATTACTATTGGTAGGCCGCATGATGTCATCAAATCTGGTAATCCAAAAATCAGGAATAGAGTACATCTGAAAAAAACTGTTAGTTATAGATTCCTTACCTTAGGATCTCTCCCAGGCGTCAGACGGGATCCGGAAAGTTTTTCATCAGCAGTACCCTTGCGTGTCGGAAGGTGGCGTCGGTTGACTCCGCGTTCGGCGTCGTGGTCACTGGGATGACATTGCGGTAGCTACATAGATGCTGCCCTTGCGAACTGACGTCAGTTCTTTCTTTTTCCGCGCCAGCAAGCTCAGATCCGGAGACAGCAGTACCCCCAGTCAGTTTTTGACTGAACATTTTCTCGACTTTTGTCGACTTTGTTGTGTTAAAATCCTTCGACTCCAGGTGCACAAGGGATGCCTAGCTTTAAGGCTTGCGGTTCCTGTAACCGAATCATGTAGGTGATAGATCTGCACCGCATGTGCCTCTCCTGTCTGGAGCGCGACCACGACCCCAAGTCGTGCTTTGACTGCTGGACCATGGCCCGAAGTCTTTGCGGGAGCGGTCCCGAAAGCTTCTCAAGGTCTGGCAGTCGGCTTCGCGCTGCTTGAGGTCCTGGTCGAGGGACTGGTCACGGAGCCTCTACTATGGAAAGTATCCCCCATGGATACTTTAGAGGTCTGGGAGGAAGGGGAAAAACAACAATAATATACAGAAGAAATCTCCCACACGACCTACAATACTTTCACTACGGCTTGAAAAAGCTCTTATGGGCTTCCCTTTCTATATAGATCAAAACATGCTAAAGTATTTCTTATTTACATTTTATTCAAAATATATTTTTTTTATAATAAAGGCATTATATTTTTACTTCATGATAAACTTTTTTTATACAATTTTAAACATCTTTTTTTAGTGAGAAAATACATATATTATTAAAACATGACAGACAGGAGAGCAGTACTCCTCATTATTTGAAATACAATGCATGTAAGTGAACTTTCAATAACGTAGAAAAAACTTTTCATATTCCCATCAAGAAAAAAAAAGGAATTGTCAAATCCATGGTGTTGCTGCCAGCCGCGAATACATCGAGCTCAATGTATTCCCAGCTGGCGGCAACACCATGGATAGCTGAAAAGGATTCCTACCATGTGTTTTATTAGCACGTCCATTTAAGCTGGGAAGTGAATGAAGGTTTGAATGTGTTCATGTGTGTCTGGTTCTGGTGAGGATGATATGGAATGAGAGGTGAGGTGTGGTGTGATTTTACAGGGATATGAAAAGTTTTTTCTACATTATTGAAAGTTCACTTACATGCATTGTATTTCAAATAATGAGGAGTACTGCTCTCATGTCTGTCAACTTTTAATAATATATATATTTTCTCACTTAAAAAAATGTTTAAAATTGTATAAAAAAAGTTCATCATGAGGTACAAATATAATGGCTTTATTATAAAAAAAAATATATTTTGAATAAAATGTAAATAGGAAATACTGTAGCATGTTTTGATCTATATAGAAAGGGAAGCCCATAAGAGCTTTTTCAAGCCGTAGTGAAAGTATTGTAGGTCGTTTGGGAGATTTCTTCTGTATATTACTGGTCACGGAGCCACCACCATTCTTCGACGAAGTCTTCGCACTTGGGGTCAGGTGAGTTGAAGCACAAAAAGAAGTCAAAGAAGCATCGTCGCTCTTGGACTTCTCCCTGTCTGTTGGCTGACCAGACGAGGGTTGCGGGTGGTGCCCCTCCCGCGTCTCCGTGTGCGGAGCCTGCTGGGTTGACTCCAGGTTTCCCTCCCTTTCCGGGACCTGCTGCGACCCCTGCCCAGCTTTGGAGTTTCAACGAAGTGATGCACGCCATCTTTGGACAGCCCAACTCCGCCGGCGCGTCTTTGGGCCCCGTGGACTTGTCTGTGGGCCCTGGGCCTTCGGCCTCGGCGCCGCAGGGTCCCTTTGGATCCAGGCCTAGATCTGGATCGGCGCCGGTCGACCTTGTTACGCCTCCCCCGGTGCTGATTCCACCGGCACCACATCTGCCACCGGTGTCGGCTGTGCCCCCAGCCGACGTCGACTCCGGACTCCACCTCGAAGTAAACACGGGGTCGGACTAGCATCGACCGACGCCTGATCCGGCGCCGACGGGTACTTTTGTGCCCCTGTTCTACCCTGGCTCTTTGAGACCAGATTGGCAGCCAGAAGAGGGTGAGGAGGACTGGGAGGGTTCTGGAGACCCTTTGACAGACCAGATGGTATATGAGCAGGACTGGAGAGCAAGTGGTTTGGATACCTCACCAGACCATGGCATGTTGTCTCCTACCGTGGCTACGGAGGAGGGATCGTCATACGCAGTGGTGTTGCGTAGGGTGGCAGAGGCTCTATCTCGAGCTACCTACGGTGACAGTCAGAACTTACCTGACAGAGGTGCTTTAACCGGCAGCAAGCTCTTTGGAGCCCCTGCTGCCGTTTAATGAAGCCCTGACAGACATCCTTTTGGGCACCTGGTCCAGGCCCAACACAGGGGCTTCTGTGGACAGGATGATTGCCCAGCACCACTGCCCAGCCCCGGCGACCACACTTTCCTTTCCCAACATCCCACCCCTGAAAGCTTGGTGGTCCAAGCCTCTACCTCCAAGGCTGCATTCCCTTCAGGACCCCCGGATAGGGAATCCAAAAAGCTGGATCATCTTGGGAAGAAGATGTTTTCTTTCTCTAGCTTGGGGCTGTGGTCGGTAAACACTGCATGTCTATTGGCCCGGTATACCCACTCCATGTGGGACACGGTTGCACAAGTGCTGCCTCAGTGCCTGGAGGAGGCCAGGCTGTGCTCTCTCAAGTGGTTTCTGAAGGGAGAGACGCAGCAAAGTTTACAATCCGCTGTGGGCTGGATACCGCCGACGCACTTGGCAGGACGATTGCCACATCAGTAGCCCTTTGACGCTACGCCGCCTGGTTGCGTTCAACTGGTTTTCCAGGGGATTTCTAATCCACACTTATGGACATGCCCTTTGATGGTTGTCGCCTTTTCGCAGATAAGGCAGACAACGCGCTAGAGTGCTTTAAGGACTCTCGGGCTACGGCCAGGTCCTTGGGCCTCTCCACCACCCACCCTGCGCACTCTGCCTTTCGCCCCTTTCGTGGCTACGGAAGGGGGTGCCCCACTACGTACCGCCCAGAGCCACAGGCCGGCGCTAGCTGTTTAGCCCCAGCGTGGCAGGGGAGTGGTAACCACCGCCGTGGTTCTGCGGACCAGCGAGCAGCCCAGTCCATCACAGCCCCTTCTGCAGCAGCTTCCAAACCCTTCTAGTCCGACCTTTCAGGACCACCAAATCCCAGTGGGCGGCAGGATCCGCCATCACCTCTCCCACTGGCGCACCATCACGTTGGACAGGTGGGTTTTACAAATAGTTCGAAGGGGCTACTCCCTCCCCTTCGAGACTACTCCTCCACCCATGCCACCTCAGCACCACTGCATGTCGAAGGTTCACCTGGCCATTCACCAACAGGAAATGTTGTCACTCTTGGCCAAGGGTGCCATCAAGCGTTCCTGCCCCAGAAGTAGGTCGTGGTTGTTATTCCCACTACTTTCTGGTGCCCAAGAAGGACAAAGGCCTGTGTCCTATCTTGGATCTCAGGAACGTCAATCGCTTCCTTCGGAAGGAGAAGTTCAAGATTTTGACGCTTGCTCAGGTCTTGTCTGCCCTCGACCCTGGAGGCTGGATGGTAGTGTTGGACTTGCAGGACGCTTGTTTTCACATCCCCGTCCTGCCGGCCCACCGGCATTACCTGCGGGTCACGGTAGGCCACAAGCACTTTCAGTTCACCGTGCTCCCCTTTGGCCTTACCAGCACCCCTCTAGTGTTCACGAAAGTGATGGCGGTGGTCGCAGCTCATCTGCGCAGATCAGGGGTTCCAGTCGTCCCCTATCTCAATGACTGGCTTTTGAAGGCAGGCTCGCCCCAGGCTTTCGTCTCCCACCTCCAGGCTACGGACAATCTCCTGCATTCGCTGGGGTTCTCCATCAACGTGCTAACGTCACACCTGACCCCCCTCCCTGAAGCACCTCTTCATCCGAACGGTTCTGGACACTACGCAGTTTCGGGTTTATCCTCCCGAACAGCGAGTCTGGGATATTCGAGATATGATTCCGATCTTTCAGCCTCTATCCCGGGTTTCGGTCAGGATGACTCTCAGGCTGCTGGGCCTGATGGCCTCCTGCATCCTGCTGGTGGATCATGCCAGATGGCATATGTGGGCTCTGCAGTGGAACCTGAAGTTCCAGTGGGCCCAACATCAAGGTAATCTATCGGATTGCGTCCAGATCTCGGAGGGCACTGCACACCAATTACAGTGGTGGCTTACGAACCAGGATTGGGTCGAAGGCAGATCACTCTCCCATCCTCAACCAGAGTTCACAGTGGTAACCGATGCATCACTCCTGGGATAGGGCGGCCACATGGGGGAGGCGTAGAACAGAGTCCTCTGGTCTCCAGCGGAGTCTGGGCTCCACATCAACCTTCTGGGGCTCCACATCAACCTTCTGGAGCTCCGGACGATTCGTCATGCATTCAAGGCATTCTTACCCTCTGTCCGGGGAAGAGTAGTGCAGAAGTTCACGGACAACACCACCGCCATGTGGTACTGCAACAAACAAGGCGGGGTGGGGTCGTGGACCCTATGTCAGGAGGCTCTCCGCCTCTGGAAATGGCTAGAACATCAGGGCATATCCTTGGTGGATCAACACCTGGCAGGTTCTCTGAACGCCTGGGCGGACGAACTCAGCCGCAGGTGCATGATGGATCACGAATGGCGTCTTCACTGAGGTTGTGCAAGGTCTCCTTCAGCAGTGGGGAGAGCCTTAGTTCGAGCTATTCGCCACCGAAGAGAACGCGCAATGTCAGCAGTTCTGCGTGTTGAAATTTCCAAGGTCCTTTCGTCGCGAGTGGAGTTGCGTTCTTCTATACGCCTTCCTGCCTAAACCAATCCTGCCCATAATGCTGAAGAAGATCAAACACAACCGGGACCAAGTGATTCTTGTGGCTCCGGATTGGGCACAAAGAGTCTGGTATCCCGAGCTGCTCAACATGGCCATCGGTCCTCCGATCAGACTGCCTCTTTGGGAGGATCTTCTGTCGCAGCAGCAGGGGACGGTCCTCCATCCGAACTTGTCCAGCCTCCACCTCCTTGTGTGGAGATTGAGCGGCGGCAGTTGATGTCATTTGACCTGCCTCCTGAAGTCTGCGATGTTATCTTGGCAGCCAGGCGTAACTCCACTAAGACGGTATACACCTGCCGATGGAACAAATTTGTGGCATGGTGCATAGCAAAGGCTGTGGATCCCCTTTCCGCCCCTCTTTCTGAGGTTTTATTGTTCTGCTTTATTTGGCCCAGCAGGGCTCTGCTCTGGGCACTCACAAAGGCTACCTCTCTGCCATTTCTGCCTTCCAGAGGCTTCCTGATCAGCCTTCTCTTTTCAAGTCCCCTGTTGTAAATAGATTTCTTAAGGGCATTACACATCTTCTTCCTTCTGTTCCCTTCGTAGTTCCTCAGTGGGACTTGAACTTGGTACTCACCTACCTCATTTGTGCTCCCTTTGAGCCACTATATACCTGTCCTCTCGGACTTCTCACTTTGAAAACTGCCTTTCTGGTGGCCATCACCTGTGCATGCAGGGTGGGTGAGCTACAAGCTCTTTCTTCTGAGCCTCCCTTTCTGGCTATCCATCCGGACAAGGTCATCCTGAGAACTACACCCTTCTTTTCTTCCCAAGGTGGTTACTTATTTCCACATTGGCCAAACCATCACTTTGCCCACCTTCTTTCCACCTCCGCATCCTTCAAAAGAGAAAGAGAGGCTCCACCGTATGGATCCTGAACATGCGATTTCATTCTACTTGGATTGCACAAAACAATTTCAGGTGGACGACCGGCTCTTTGTTGGTTACATGGGCGCTAAGAAAGGTCGGGCTGTGAACAAACGAACCATCTCCAGGTGCGTCGTTTTGTGCATCAAAGCCTGCTACTCTTTGACAGAAAAGGAGCCTCCAGTGGGGCTGCGCGCCCATTCCACCAGGGCGACCGACGGCAGCTACTACTTCTTTGGGACGAGGAGTCCCCCTGAATGACATCTGTCAGGCAGTTACGTGGGCATCGCCGCACACGTTCAGCAAACACTACTGCCTGGACAGCCAAGTCTGGAGAGACGGCTTCTTTGGCCATTCTGTTCTCCAGGACTTTATGGTTTGAACGTAGTTTGCAGACCCACCTCCAGGGTTGGTATTGCTGGGGTATCTATTCTAAGGTAAGGAATCTATAACTAACTGTTTCTTTCAGATGAACAAGTTACTTACCTTTGGTAATGCTATATCTGTAAGAAACATAGGTTAGTTATAGATTCCTACCGCCCCTCCCATCCTACCCTTTCAGTGAACTGACTTCTAGGGTTAAGGACATCCTTTCAGGGCCCTTGTTTTGTGCACCAGTGGTCAGTGTCTTGCATGGCTCTGCGCTTCTGGCGTGGAACGTCCTGTACAGATGTGACGTCAGTGTGTGAGGGTGATGTCTATGTAGCTACCGTGACATCATCCCGCCGACGCCGAACGCGGAGTCGACCGACGCCACCTTCCAACGTGCAGGGGTACTGCTGATGACCAGCTTTCCAGATCCAGACTGACGCGTGGGGGGAGATTCCAAGGTAAGGAATCTATAACTAACCTATGTTTCTTACAGATATATTGTTACATAAGGTAAGTAACATGTTCATTAGTGGTCTAATTCTTTTTATAGTTTTTCAGCTGTTCTTCAAACATATGTTTAATTATGATGATCTTCTTATAATATTCTGTGGATCCACTTTAAGTTTTTAAACATAAATATAATATCCCCAAAAATGTCTAAGATCAATTATTTTAGCAGTATTCCAGTTTTCTCTTCAGTACATGTTTGTCCTGAATTGTAGTTGGTGATCTCTGTTTCCAATTTCGTGCTATCTCTGTTGTTTTCTTGCAAGAGTAACTACATTACAAGATTTGGAATCCCTTACTAAGACATCACCCTTGTTAGGCCATATGATATCTTTACTTGTTGATTTAGAAGTCACAGAAGAGAAGCACTCCATTTTTTCAGTAGTAATCTTCCTTAGAACTTTGGTTCAAGAAAGTGAAGAATTTGGTAGTTTATAAGGTAATCTCTGCTTCAATGTAAGGCTGCTATCGTTACACTCTGTCCATCCACTTGTATTTTTTCAGTAGATGGTTTAGTTTCCCAGATGTACCATTTACTCCTTCATGAAAAATAATACCCATGCAGGTATTTGTTTTACCAGAAACAGAGATTTGTGTTTCAAATTGAGTTCCAGCTGCAGCGCATTGCTGTAGCATTAGGATGATATCTTTCCCACTTCTTCATATATTCAACGTTGATAGAAGATGTGAGTTATATTTTGTGCTGGTGCTAATCTGTGATGCATTTTTAAGCAATTTCTCAAAACTGACAGTTTTACAGTCTGGTAGAGTTAAATAGATAAATTGTTCTGAATCTATTTCTGTTTTTGGAGAAAAAGAACAATTTTCACAGACCTGCCACCATAAGTAACTTAGTTCAAATAGCTCATCAATAGGTACCATCTCTTCTTCTAAGATACCAAGTAGGGTCATCAAGAATTCTTGCGCATCTTCTTGAATGTTTATTGGGAAGTGTACAGATCCAGTACACAAAACTGCAAGATCTCTAATGGAAGATCAATCAATCAGCGAGGAGTTCTTGTTAAGCACAGCTTATCATCCTGGTGGGTCTCCAGGTACTGGGTCCTCACTTCCTTGATCAAAGAGCCATGTCTTTAGCCTTTTCTGACTTCCGTGAGTTAAGGGCTGGTGCATAGGTGGAGGTCGTGCCAGGACTTGGTGGCGATGTAAGAGAAGGAACTACCTCCGCAGTGTCTGCGGCGGATGTGGGGGTGAGAGCAATGGTGAGGAAGGAGCCGGAGCTCCCTGGTGGGACAATGCAACAACAGGCGGTGGTTGATGTAGGTAGATCCGATGTTGTTAAGGGCCTTGTAGACATGGGTGAGCAGTTTGAAGAGGCATCTTTTCTGTGCGGGAAGCCAGTAGAGGGATTTGAGGTGGGGTGAGGTGCAGGTTCTTCTAGGGAGGTAGAGGATGAGTCTTGCTTCGGTGTTCTGGATGGTCTGGAGGCAGTTGAATAGATGCTTGGTGGTGTCGGCATAGAGTGCGTTACCGTAGTCGAGGCGGCTGGCGATAGGGCTTGTTTCACTGTTTCCTGGTATCCATTGGAAGATCTTGTGGAGCATGCTGAGAGTGCGAAAACAGGAGGAGACGGCATTGACCTGGTTCTTCATGGTTAGTCAGCTGTCAAGGATTCCTATTTTGCATGCGTAGTTGAAGGGCGCAGGTGCAGGGCTCAGTGCGGTGCGTCACCAGGAGTTGTTTCAGAGGGAGGGGTTACTTCTGAAGAGGAGAACCTCCGTCTTATCAGAGTTGAGTTTTAGGCAGTTGGCTGTCTTCCAGTTGGCAATGTCGGACATGGTATTCTGTAAGTCTTGGTGGTGGCAATGTTATCTGTGAGGGAGAGGGTGAGCTGTGTGTCGTCTGCGTAGGAGATGATGTTGAGTCCTTGGGTGCGAGTGATATCTGTGAGAGGCATGTACGTGTTGGAGAGGGTGGGGCTAAGCGAGGAGTCCTGGGGTATGCCGCAGATCATGTTTTTGTGGTTGGAGGAAGAATGAGGAATCTGGATCCTGTGGGTTCGGCCAAAGAGGAATGAGGCAATCCAGTTCAGAGCGTTGTTTTGAATGCCTAGGTGGCAGAGTCTGGTGATGAGGGTGTGAAAGGAGACGGTGTTGAAGGCTGTGGTGAGGTCGAGGAAGATGAGGGCCACTGATTGCCCCTGGTCGCTGAGGTGTCTGATGTCATCTGTATCTGTGATCAGGGTGGTCTCTGTGCTTTGGTTGGCTTGGAATCCTGATTGGGAGGCGTCAAGAAGGTTGTTATGTTTGAGGTAATCTGTGAGCTGGCGGTTGATGGCTGTTTCCACGACCTTGGCTGGGAAAGGGAGTTGCGAGATGGGCTGGTAGTTCTTGAGTTCCCTGGGGTTGGCAGAGGGCTTCTTCAGAAGAGTCCTGATTGCTGCGTGCTTTCAGGCAGAGGGAAGGTAGCTGTTGGGATGGATGTGTTGAGGATGTGTGACGTTGATGCTGATTTCTTCTTTCCCTAGGTTGTAGATGTGGTGAGGGCAGGGGTCTGTGGGGGAGCTGGAGTGTATTGAGTTCATGATGGTGGAAATGTCTCGGGTTGAGAGCTGTTTACAGTCGGCGGAGAGTCTGTATCGTCAGTGTTTGCATGGAGTTAATTGAAGTCTGTGGGCTGGGGGGCGAAGGTACTGTAGATGTCTGTGATCTTTTGATGGAAGTAGGGCGCTAAGGTGTCGCAGAGATCCTGGGAGGGGTGGATTGCGTTCTTGGTGGCTGCTGGGCATGAGAACTCTTTGACAATGGTAAAATGCTCTTTGGCGTAATAAGTGCTTAGTGAGGGCATCCTTGGTTTCCCTGAAGTGGAGGTGGTAGTTGTTGAGGGCTGTTCTGAAGGCTTTGTGGTCAGGGTTTTTTTTTTTGCTAGCGTGCCAACATCTCTCTAGTTTCTTGCAGTCACGTTTGAGGATCTGGAGTTCGGGGTGAACCAGCTGGCACGTTTTACGGGTCTATCTCGGGGGGAATCTTTGAGGGGGCAGTGGTGTCTGCTGCGAGGTGATCTACTTCGAGAAGTTCTGCATTTTGAGTTCGAGGTTGTAAGAGGGGTCGAGTGTCATTTGAGGGCGGAGGTCCGGAGGGGTTCTGTGACTGTTCCATTTCCGGTGGGTTTGGGTGGGTGGTCTGGTCGGTGGATCTGGGGTGACGGTGAGGGTGAAGTAGACGATCTGTGGTCGGTCCAGGTCAGTTCAGTTGTGTAGGAGAACTTGATTCTGTTAATGGATGAGAAGACATGGGTGTGTCCTGCTGTGTGCGTGGGAGTAGAGACCAGTTGTGAGAGGTTGAGGTTGTTCATGTTCGTCAGGGGAGTGGTAGAGTTGGTGTCTTCGAGGTGGAAGTTAAGGTCTCCCATGAAGTTGAAGTGTTCGGAGTCGATTGTCAGGGGGACAATGAAGTCAGAGATGGTGTTGCAGAAGCATGGACGGGGTAGCCCGGGAGTCTTTAGAGAGTATATGTTTTGTTCTATCAATGCACAAGTTAAAGAGTACAGAGCATAATCTTTTATCCTTTTTCTGTTTAATTGCATGAACCAGTGGAGGTACGGCACATAGTGTATTGAGAACTACATCGGTATAGCAGTCGATCCCAGAGAGGTTTAAAAACTGGAAACCAACAATTTCCCAATTATATTACATTTTTTTCGGCCATTACTTCTTTCTTTCCTTTTTTAGGTCTCGGCTAGTGTGGCTGCGCACATGCGCAGCTCGCTCGGTGAGATTGAATGATTATGAGGGAATTCTGTAAAGGGCTTCAAGCCCGCCCCTTCCATTGGCTGGCGGCACAGTTTATGCTAAACGGTGGCCAGCCATTGGGAAAGAGCACTTTGTGACGTAGACTTTTCCATTTTTAAGACTGCCCACTTGGACGGGCTCGTCTGACTTCTTATGACTTCTTACCGTCGCAAAAGGTTTCTTATCTTTATGGGGCCATGTGTGTTTATTTTTGCATCTCGCTAAACCGTGGCTGCCTGGCGAGCGCGCACTCCAGCCATCATAACCCCTCTCCTCCACTACCCGACACAACCCCCCCCCCCCCCCCCCCGGACCTCCCCCGTCTCGGACAACGCAACCGACGATAGTATATTTTGCTGCTGTTAAACCGGGATTGCAGGCAGCTCCGCCAATGCACCTCACTCCACTGCGTATTGCTACAGTTATACCAATATTTCTCACACAGAGTGTGGATCTCTCTTGCAAAGTTCACTAGTGTTTTATGCTATTTATATAATGTGTAACGTAACTGGTGCTCATGTAAAGTGCTCCAATACCTTCGGGTCGAGTTCGCGCTATATAAAAACGTAAAAAATACAAAAAAAAATGTAAAAAGTGGTCATCCTAAGACTGCTTTGTCAATGCACGTCACATAAATAATGCCCCGTTTCACTATAAGCATCACGTAGGGCATAAACAGGTCTTCTCGGGCGCTTCACTTCAGTAACTTCGTATATACGTATAATCAGTTCCCTCAGAGCTCTCCCAAAGCACCTCACTTTACAACCTCAAAATTCTACCGTATAGAGAACACTCAGCTCCGCAAATGCGCCTCACTGTAATGCCTTCTGCTGTTAATATACTGTGACCACACACTGGTCGTAGAAAGACCTTCACGTTTGTGCGTACACTCTACGCTCTGCACGGTCTGGGACTTCCATTCTGGCTCCGTATAATCTATACTGCACTATAAGGATGAAACACTCATGGTGCGCAATGCCTCACTGCTGATCATTATGGCCGATCACACTTTACATGGGTACAGTTGAGTGAATACATCTGTGAAGAATTCCTTCTCTAAATTCGTGATCCAACCAAACTAACACATCTTACACTCTCGATGTGATTTTGACGTGGGGATCAGCACTTAAAATTTCTTTCGGGGGTAGTGGTTTAGTCACGACACCCTTCATACTTGCTCTTAAGTTCATGTGCGAGTGGGCTTTTCATCAGCCTATCAAGCAGCATGAGGGGGTTCTCTTCTTTCTACCTTCAAGGCAGTTTACGTGTGTGGTATTTTACAACACGTGTGCCCTTTCGGTCATCTTGAAGCGAGCACGGGTACCTTCTTCCCAATTTAAAGCAGTGATTGGGCGTGATACTCCCAACACGTAGACCGTGTAAAAGGCTTCCCTCTTACAACCTCACTCGAAGCAATGTTGGGTAACTTTCCTCTTACGTTTTACCCGAAGCAATTTGTTAGGGCCCATCTAAGCAATATTGGGTGTAATGAGCACCCCTTCCCCAGGAGTGTGTGCGTCTGAGGCTCCCTCTTCCAGCTCCCCAATTCTCCATTCCTCCCGGCAGTTTGGCTTGACGGCCGACTTTGAAGCAGGGAAACCAGGTTTGAGTCTTGGCGGGAGACTCAAATATCTTGTGATTCTGGGTAAATCATATAATTTCCCCGTTCCTAACAATGAATGAAAGTGTCCGTCTGTGATACAACTATACCCCAAGTTCGCATTATATAACACAGTACTGCAAAAAAAAAAAAAAACCTAAATTTACCACGCGCACTTTTTGAAAATCCAATCATGTCTCGCATTTTATTAAGTTAAAGCCATTTGCTGTGCTATACAATACCATTAGCAAAGCAAATGGCTTTAACTTAATCAAAGGCGAGACCTATTGTATTTTTAATGCTTGTTTTACTCTTTTTCTGAGACATATCACTATGAACCTTTTTCAGTTTGGTGAGATTCTAGGCTTTTTGCAAACCCTGTACTCTCATAAATAAGGAGCGTAGAGGTTTCTCAAATGGTTATACCTTAACACACAACTCAAATCAGCATTTGCTGTACTTTCATCAAACTCTATAAGATACGAACCGGACAAAGTTCTAACCCGTGACAATGCTACATATGACATACCTTCCTTGAAAACGGTGCTACCAATGTTAATAAATTCTGCACCTACACTTAAACCTTGATACTTATGCATTGTGCTAGCATGTGCTAGAGATACTGGAAACTGTTTTCTGCGGTGATACAAGTCTTTTACGAGCAACAAACGTGCAACATATCTTGCTATCTGCTTCACACCTTCAAATTGATCAAACTTAACAGCCAGGCATTCAACCTGATTTCTGTATGGATACAAAATGAAATCAGTTATTTTACCCACGGCTCCATTACCTAATCCTTCCTCACAATTTAAATAACGTCCCAAAATTTCCCTACAGTTCTTATAAATATGTAAACACTTTTCTAATCCCGCAGTTTTGGAAACAAATTTTCCCAAATAATTCAGTTTTGATTGTAGTTTATCAGTTAACAATATTGTCATTCCTTGGTGTTCCATTTTATGAATTGCTGTAATATTGAATATTTGTTCTGTCTCTAGTTGTAACCGTTGTTCATTGAAAGAGGTATATTCTTGAAATGTAGGCATTAGAGACACAATGGATTTCTGTTGTTGAATAAATTCAACCATTAGCTGTGCTGCAGAATTTTTTTTAGAAGGAAATAAGTTCTTTAAAAGTCGAGTTTGCAAGCAACGTTTTCCTTCTTTTGACAGTATTCCTGCTCTAATATCGTTCAAAATATTTCCATATTGCATATCCGATGCTTGACACATGTTTCCAATTAGTTTTTTGTATTGGAAATAAATGTTTACATTTCCAATACTTTCTCAAGAATTTCAAGTTTCCTAATGTAAAAGTGTTTCAAACATAGGCTGTCTTTTCACGGGAGTAAATTGCAATAGATCACCAAAAACAATTACATGCTTTCTTCCAAAAAGTACATCATAGTCTGTCTTAAATATCTGTTGCATTCTCAAATGCACAAAGGCAAACATCAAGTTTGAGACCATGCTCACTTCCTTGATGATTACAAGTTTAAATTTTTTCAAAACTCTAGAAACTTCTTGACAAGCTTCAGCAGATAACCTTTGGTATTCCACTTTATGATTGTGTTCCAAAGATAGCATAAGTAGACAATGCAATGTAATTCCGTTGATGTTGTGTGCAGCTAATCCAGTAGATGCTGTTACTACATACAAAAAAGTGGAGTTTGTAGTCCTCTGTAGATAAGTGCTGAGAACTTGGATTAAAAAGCTAGTCCCAGTGCCAGATTGTCAGCTGACTTACAAAAGCATTGGCTTAAAACTTGAACATTTACATAGATTATTTTCGTGGAGGTATCTATGCTCTATTTTTGCTTTCACTTCCATATATATTTCTTTCTGCTCATCATTCAGTTGGTCCTTGTTAGAAATGGGGTCTCTGGTTGCCAGAGGTAGGTACCTTTGACCAAGTAGAAACCCCGATTTCTAATATTGGTGGTCTGTGGTGGGATTTGGACTTGCATTTGTGACTCATATACAGTGATTGGTGTACACTACTAGTGAGTGCAGACCATAATGCGACCACATACATTTTGGTAGAATTTTTTCCTGGGAACTTCTATTTTTGCTAAGAACTGCCAATTCTTGCCACCATGACCGAGGCATCATCCAACGCATCTATTGTTCTCCAATTTGAAGAAGAGAGGGTTGATACCTACACTGTGCCACAGGTGAAAACCTGCTGTAAAAGATTTGAAATCCCTGTGAAAGGCATCACCAAGAAGGAAGAATTCCAAAAGGCGCTGAGGGACTGGATGGCATCTAGAAATGCTACTGAGCATCCTGAGGAGCCTAGGGAGGAGGCAGAGAATGCAGATGGGCAGCTGGATGGGCCATTGGGTCTGACCGGTGAGAAAGCATCTTCCAGGCCAGGAAGCAGTGTTTCTTCAAAGGTCCTGTCCCCAGAGGAGCTGGAAGACAGGGAGAGGGATAGGATGCATAAGTTGGAGCTAGCCAAGCTCAAGCTGGATGGTCAAATGGAGCAAGAGAATAAGAAGTTAGCCTTGGAAGAGAAGAGGATGCATTTAGAGCATGAAAGGATGTTGAGGGAGTTGGAATTGAAAGCCAAGAGTTTAGAAATTACTCCCTCTGTTGGCAGCACACCATCCGTGCCTGTAGAAACAAGACTATTCATCCCCAAAGATGTCATTAAGGAGTTCCACAATAATGAAGATATTGGGCAATGGTTTAAGGCCTATGAGGTAGCTATGACTTCCCACCGGGTCCCTGAGAAGGATTGGGGAGTGGGGTTGTAGGGACGGTTCCTCAGCGATGGGCGGGATACCTTGTTAGATTTTCCCTCTGAGGATCAGAATTCCTATATCCACATGAAGGAAGCCTTAATGACCAGGTATGGGTTGATCCCAGAGCTTTATAGACAAAGGTTTAGGAATTGTAAGAAACTGGAGTCAAGTACTTGGGGGGAATACGTGTTTTTTTTCTGCAGAGAATTGGATGGTTGGCTGAAGGGTAGCTAAGTTAATGATTTTGAAGCATTCTTTGACTTAATTGCATGGAAGCACTTGTCTAGTAATTGTTTTCCAGAGCTACGCCAGCACCTTATTTATAGCAAGCTGACTAACCCTAGTAAGCTTGCTGAGGAGGCGGACTGCTGGGTGAGTACAAGGGTCATGTGGAAGACTTCGCCAAAGGTGGGCAGGGTCCCCAGCAGAAGATTGGAGGGTGACAAGGGTAAACAGGGAGTTCAAGAAAGGGCCCCAAAGTAATCCCCAAGGGAACCAAGGTAAGGGTCCCAGCCTCCCCCTGAGAAGACGTCAGGGGCCCGACAGATAAGCCTGTTCAGAGGGATCCCAAGAGATATTTTGGTTGTGGTCAGGTGGGCCACTTCTTCTGGGATTCTCAGTGTCCCAACAAAGGTAAAACAGCATCCACTGGTGCACCACCCTGGCAGATGGCTAGTGTAGCTTTGGGAGAGGAGATGGGTGCCCAAGCTGGGTGGGGTCCCTCAGATATGTCTCTAGTCTCTTTAGGAGACTGTGAGGTGGTCCCCCAGACCCAGCTGCCTGATAACACTAAGAAATACAGGCAGTGGGTGACCATCAATGGCCATAGGGTGGAGGCTCCGAGAGACACCGCAGCCAGTGTGGCAGCTGTCCGTTGTCGGCTGGTGTCTGAAGAGCAGGTGGTCCCCAATGCATTTTACCCTGTCATTGCTGCTGACAACACAGAGAGCCACTGCAAGGTGTCTCAGGTTCCCTTTGAGTGGGGGGGGGTCTCAGGTACCCTTCAAGTAGCTGTGAGGCCAGCCATGCCTGTTGACTGTCTGTTGGGCAATGATTTGGAGAGCTCCCCTTGGGCTAAGGTGGAGCAAAGTGCTCATTTGGAGATGTTGGGTCTGCCTGAGTGGGCGTGTGTGACCACTCAGTCCATGGCAGCCAGGCCCCGGTGCCTGCCTTAAAGAGAAGAGGCAGGGGGCGTGGGAAGCCAACCCCCAAAGCTCCAACGGTCCAGGAGGAGGCAGACCTTGAGGGGGATGCCCTGGAACTTACAGGGGAACAGGTAGCTGAACTGGGGGGCCTGCCTGAGATGACCCATTGGCAGCAGGAAGGAGGACCCTCCAGGGAAGAGTTCTGCGAGAATCAGAGGAAATGCCCTTCTCTTGTGGGTTTGCGGCAACAGGCCACAAACCAGGCAGCAGGTGATCAGTCAGGAGAATGGTCTCTTGTATAGCGAGCCTAAGGTTGCTGAGTGTGGGTCAGCCCGTGTGTTGGTGGTACCCCAGCACTTTAGAGCCTTCCTACTGGGGCTGGCTCATGATGTGCCTTTAGCAGGACATTTGGGACAGGACAAGACCTTTGAAAGGCTTGTCACCCACTTTTAATTGGCCCAAATGCACAAGCGTTCAGATACTCATTGCAGGACCTGTCAGACTTGCCAGGCAAGTGCTAAGAGTGAGAGGAAGCAAAAGGCTCCTCTCCAGCCGTTCTCTGTGGTCAACACCCCCTTTGAAAGGGTGGGCATTGACATCGTGGGGCCTCTGGATCCCAAGACAGCCATGGGCAACAGGTTCATCCCGGAAGCTATTTCTCTCCGGTCGGTGACGGCCCTCGTGGTGAGTCGTGCGTTTATGGGGATTTTCTCCTGTGTGGGGTTCCCCAGAGAGGTGGTGTCAGACCGAGGTACCAACTTCATATCCAAGTATATGAAGTCCCTATGGCAGGAGTGCGGTGTAACCTACAAGTTCACCACTCCTTACCACCCACAAGGTAATGGGCTGGTTGAGACATTCAACCGGACCCTCAAAGGCATGATTATGGGTCTTGAGGAACCTATGAGGTGTAAGTGGGACGTCCTCTTGCCACGCCTTCTGTTTGCTTACAGAGAGGTACCGCAGAAGTCCTTAGGGTTCAGCCCCTTTGAACTGCTGTATGGTCACCCTGTAAGAGGACCTCTGAATTTGGTAAAAGAAGACTGGGAGAAAGCTCCCAGTAAACCTCCCCAGGATGTAAATAGCTACATGCTGGCCTTCAGAAACCAAACTAGGTGTTTCAGGCAACTCGCTCAGGCGAATCTGGAAGCCAGCCAGGAGGAGATGATACTGTGGTACGATCGGAATACCACTCTGATCAAGTTTCAGCCTGGCCAGAAATTGTGGGTCATGGCCCCCGTGGAGCCTTGTGCGCTCCAGGATAAGTGGACCAGACCATTTGAGGTGGTGGAGCGCAAGAGTGATGTCACCTACTTGGTGGACTTGCGGTCTCCTAGGAACGCTTTGCGGGTCCTGCATGTAAACCGCCTGAAGCCCCACTGGGGGAGGTCCGCAGTGGGCATGCTCCTAGCGACAGACGATGGAATGGAGGAGGAGACTGAGCCTCTTCCTGACCTCCTGCCTGCGAAAGAGCATGATGGATCAGTGGATGGTGTAAACCTCTCTTCCACCCTGACCCCTGAGCAGCAGGATGACTGTCGCCAACTGTTGGGACAGTTTTCTGATCTGTTCTCCCTGACTCCCAGTATCACTGATTGGTGTGTCCATGATGTGGACACTGGGGACAGTCCTCCTGTTGAGCACAAAACTTGCAGGGTGAGAGCTTGCTTCAAGGAGGAGGTCTCCAAGATGCTTGCGTTAGGGTTGATTGAGTCCTCGAGCCAGCCCAGTGGTCTTGGTCCCAAAGGCTGCCGCACCAGGTGCCACGCCAGAACTCCGGTTCTGTGTGGACCACGAGAGCACAATTCAGTCACCAGGACTGATGCGCACCCAATCCCCAGAGCTGATGAGCTCATTGATTGGTTAGGGGCTGCCCGGTACCTCAGTATGTTTGATTTGATGTCTGGGTACTGGCAGATCGCCTTAACTGATGGGGCAAAAGAGAGGTCCGCATTCTCCACACCAGATGGGCACTACCAATTCCGGGTTATGCCCTTTGGGATGAAGAATACCCCTGCCACCTTTCAGAGGTTGGTAAACCAGGTATTGGCTAAACTGGAAGATTTCAGTGCCGCCTACCTGGATGACATTGCAGTGTTCAGCGCCAGTTGGGAAGAACATCTGCTCCACCTCTAGGAAGTGTTGATGGCGATGTGGAGGGCAAGGCCTTACGATCAAGGCGAGTAAGTGCCAGATCGGGCAGGGTTCTGTGGTGTACTTGGGACACCAGGTTGGGAGCGGCCAGGTGGCACCCCTTACAGCCCAAGATTGATACCATCCTGGCTTGGGAACCACCCAAGACCCAGACAGAGGTGAGAGCCTTTTTAGGACTCACAGGGTTCTAGAGGAGGTTTGTCAAAGGGTATGGCAGCATCGTTGCACCCTTGACAGAGCTGACTTCTAGGAAGCAGCCCAAGAAAGTGAACTGGACTGACACCTGTCAGAACCCTTTTGATGCCCTGAAAACTGCCATGTGTGCGGCGCCTGTGCTTCAGGCACGCAACTTCTCTAAAGAATTAATTGTGCAAACAGATGCTTCAGAGCATGGTGTGGGGGCTGTACTTTCACAGATGAATGAGGAGGTCCTAGACCAACATGTAGCCTTCATTAGTAGGAGGTTACTTCCACGAGAACAGAGGTGGATTGCAATTGAGCATGAGGCATTTGCTGTGCTCTGGGCACTAAAGAAGTTGAGACCATACTTGTTTGGGACTCGCTCCCGTGTTCAGACAGACCACAGGCCCCTCAGATGGTTGATGCAGATGAGGGGTGAAAATCCAAAGCTTTTGAGGTGGTCCATTTCCCTACAGGGGATGGACTTCACGGTGGAACACCGCCCTGGTACAGAACACGCCAATGCTGATGGTCCGTCCAGAATTCTCCAGCTTAGTTAAGGGAACTCCCAATAGGGTGGGTAGTTCTCCCCATAAACGGTCTGGTGCCCGCTCTTTTTCACCCCCTATTTCCCCATTGAATATCTGTGTCTCACAGGGATCCATCCTGAGCCCTACCATGTTCAAAGTGTTTATGGCACCCATGGCGCTTTTGGCGGAACAATACGGCGCTAAAGTAACATCTTACGCCGATGATACGCAGCTATTCACCTGCGAAAAGGATATGCCCCTGAATGGGACCATGATAAACATCTGCCTGTCTAAGGTGTTCACCTGGTTTAAACAGAACCAATTGTTATGCAATTCCGAGAAGCCAGAAATAATTTTTGGGGGATACAACTCGGGTGAGGAATGGCGCAATTGGTGGCCACAGAATATGCTCCCCCTGCTAATTTAGCTACCACCGTTAAAAACCTTGGGGTGAAATTGGGCGCGGACCTGTCCATGAAGTCCCAGGTCCAAGCAGTGGCCGGCACATGTTTTGGCCTACTGAAAATGTTGCCGAATTTCCTTCCATTTCTCCCAGTTCCTCATAGGAAAACAGTGGTCCAAGCTTTGATTGTCTCCCGCCTCGATTATGTGAATGTCCTGTATCTAGGCCACCCTGACTATCTTCTTGGTCGATTACAGGTGGTGCAAAACGCGGCGGCAAGAGCCATACTTATGGTCGGCTTTAGGACAGACATGACCCCGCATTTGAAGTCCCTACACTGGCATCCAGTGCGTAGGAGGACACATTTTAAAGCCCTGATATTGGCCTATAAGGCCTTCCACAACACGGAGGCCTTTTATTTGAGGAACAGAATACAGCAGTATGCTCCTTCTAGAAATCTGAGGTCGTCCTCCCAGCAGCTCTCGACTGTTCCTAGGTTCCCGTCAGGGTGGACGTTCCTTTCAGGTCGTAGCCTCTCGACTCTGGAACAGCCTGCCTCTATCTTTACACCAAGTTCCGGATCTTCTCAGCTTCAGACGTGGTTTAAAAACCTGGCTTTCTTCACAATAAGCAGCAGATATGTGTTCCGGTCTTTTTCTGTCACTGGTTCCTTTCTCTCAGCGCCGGGACACTCCTGGGAGTAGCCGTGCGCTTTATAAGTGCCCAGTATCATTAACATTTCAGCTGGAGGGGACACGTGTTAGACCTGTCACCATTGGCGTGGGTCTCCCTTCCATTTTTTCACTGTTGCCTCCTGTGTTTTTGCTGGTCTAGATACTTTGGGCGCTTTGCCACTGCTATTCAGTGCCAAAGTGCAAGTGCTCCCTATTGTAAATTGTTGTAATGGATTAGTGATTCCATGATTGGCTTATTTGATTTACTTGTCAGACCCTAGTACAGTGCACCATGTGTGCCCAGGGCCTTTAAATAAAATAAAATGCTGCTGGTGGGCTTGCAGCACTGATTGTGCCACCCACAGAAGCAGATTGTAAAATGTGGCTCAGTCCTGCCATTGCAGAGCCTGTGTGCAGTCTGGGACTGCCATGTCGACTTGGCAAGTGCACCCACTTGCCACTCCCTAAACCTTCCCTTTTCTATATATTAGTCACCCCTAAGGTAGGCCCAAGGGCAGGGTGCATTGTATGTAAAAGGTAGGACGTGCCTTGTGTGTGTGGCATGTCCTGATAGTGAATTACAGCCAATTTTGTTTTTCACTATTGCAAGGCTATCTGTTCCCATAGGCCAGAATAGGCAGTTTGATTATAGCATTTTATAATCCTAACTGACCCTAGAACAAGATAGGAAAAGAAAGTTTAGTATGCCTGAACTCAGAATGTTAAAATACATGTTTTAGTGTGAGTGATTTTTACAGTCTGTGTTTGAAAGTTTGAAAATACCACTTTTAGAAAGACATAATTAATAATGCAATTAAAAATAGAATATAGTGTTTTACATCATATACATATAAACTATTTAATAAATAAATAATTTAAAAACAGGAATAAAAAAGTATCAAACAATTCAGGGACTATGACTTGTAGTTGATTAAAACATACACCATAAAAAATATTTGATGCTATTCTTCAGTGGTAGAGGGGGGGGGATTAAGAGATTTACATCTGCTCCGCAAGATCCAGGCCCAGCTAATATATTTGGCTAGACCAATGACCACGATAGAGGACGTATCTGTCTTAAGAATCCTTCTAGCAACCTGGGCTGATCTAACACCTAGTTCACGACACACAGGCCGCAACCAGGCTCTTCTGGGTTGGACATATTCCGGACAGACAAATAGAAAGTGATCATCTGTTTCAACCAAATTCTTGCACATTGGGCATTTGTCATTGCCATTAGTAGACCATCTTGAGGTAAAAGAGCATAATGGAAGGGACCCGGTTCTAAATTGATGATATAATTTCCGGTCCAGCTTTTTAGTTATTACATCCCAATATGCCTCAAGAGAAGGGTGATCCTTAAAAGACAGATAACTTGTGGTCAGGGAGCTGTCAGTCGAGGAAGAATAACGTTTATGCAGGGACCAATGCCAATAGGAATTCCTAAAGATTTTTTTAGGGGGAAAAACAGCCAACAGTGGGTTAGACCACAAATCGCCCATACCCATGTCAGTCAGGATAGATTTAATTTCTGACAGCCAGCTTATTCGGTGGGAGCCCCCCATATCTTTTACCTCTAGCATTGCACCTGCATAAAGAGATAGCTCCGGGGTGGTCCATAGGCGACGCCAGAACGCCAAGGGCCTATATCGGATCATATCTTCAATGGGCTGACATCCTAGATCATAAAGCAGGGGAATACGTGGGGCAGATGTAGGTAACCCTACTAAGGACCTCAGGAAGTTGTTTTGAGCCACCCTCAGGGGGTCCAGTTTGCAGAATCCCCATAACTCAGCACCATACATGACTGCTGGGAGGATTTTGGACCCATAGATTTTTATCAACGGTGCTACAGGTTTAGTACAGGATAAACTGTGTTCTTTAAGCAGAGCTCCACCTAGTTGTGAGTGCTTAAGGCAGAGGAGGTCGATCTGGGGCCTCCAGCTTAAATTATCACTGAATGTGACCCCCAGATAGGAGAAAGTGGGGGTCTGTTCCAACGTTACACCTCCCATTTCTACCCTGGCTTTGACAGGACGGGGGCCACGAAGGACCATGAACTTGGTCTTGCCCACGTTAACCTCGAGCTCATGTTCGCGGCAGAATAGCTCAAACCGAGTCAGTGCTAGTTGAAGCCCCTGTCGGGTTTTGGAAATAAGCAGGGTATCGTCCGCGAACATGAGCAGAGGAACTTTCATGCCTGCTAGCGTGGGTGCGTCTGTCGGAAAATCTAAAAAATACCTAATTACACCATTAATAAACAAAGAAAACAGAGTGGGGGCCAGTACACATCCTTGTCTGACCCCTTTGGTCACGTCAAATCGCGCAGTCACCTCCCCTGGTTTACCCCAACGAACCTGAGCATATGTGTGTGAGTGCAAAATAACTAGAAACCTCAGTAATTCAACCGGCATGCCCATCTCAAGGAGGGCTTCCCACAATTTTGGTCTAGGCACTGTATCAAAAGCGGACCTTAGGTCCACGAAAGCTGCAAAAAGCATCCCCCCTCCCCCCAAGTAAACTTCCTTCCAATAAAGAAGCATGAACCTAAAAGCTTGATCTATGGTCCCGACATGCGTCCTGAACCCTGCCTGGAGTGGCGTTAAAATATCATATTCATTGATCCAGCTTGTAATACGACCCAGCAACAAGCGGGCAGTAATTTTTTGGGTTGCATCAATAAGACTTATCGGGCGGTAATTGGCAGGGGCAGAGCGATCACCCTTCTTATAGATTGGTAATATCTCGGCCCCAAACCAAGATACCGGAACCGACGCTCCACTAGCCAGGGCATTAGCTAAAGCCAGCAGATAAGGTACCCATAAGTCCTGGTCCTGCTTAAATAGATCGGCAGGAATGCCATCGGGGCCTGGGGCTTTTCCTGACGGCAATGATTTCAAAACTGTCACCACCTCACTAGAGGTAAACTCTAACAGAGCTGCACCACTATATACCCATGGGGTGTCTAAAGGCATCACCCTAGATTTGAATTGGTTTTCAAAATAAATAACCCACTGGTTAGGTGCGACATAATTGACCGGGATCATTGCTTGCGGTTTCCTACCCCATTTTAAGAGGTGCCAAAATTGGGTCATGTTTCTGCCCTCACATGCCTCAAATAACTCTCGCCAGCGTGCTTCATCCCAGTTAGATTTAGCCAAGCTTTGGGCGGATTTATATGCAGCTCTACAGCTCCTAATCGTTTGCGAGTGCCTGGATTTAATTGCTAGGATCAGTGCTTTACGTGTCGCTCTACAATCTGCATCGAACCACAAGTTTTCTATCTGGCGGGTTGGTTTAGTCGTGGCGGGGACAGTTTTAATAAAAAAGTTTTTAAGCCCAGTGAACAAATTACTGTGGATATCCGATATGGAATTTATAATCACTTCCTTTGACTCACAATTAGACAATTTAAGCAATGCTGCGTTAACCAAATTCCTAATAGCAGCCCTGGTGGGGGGGTCCGATGCAATTTTAGGCCAACGAACCCTTCTCAAGTCATTAGACAGAGTAGCTTGCACGTGCAAGGGACTTCCAGCATCATTAGTGGCACGGCAAAACTACTGTCGGATAAAGTCAGCATCAGGGGGTTATGATCGCTTTCCAAACGATCGGTCACTACCATATCGACGACATCAGTCCACAGCTCACAATTAACCAAAATATAGTCAATTCTGCTCCCGCTTCTACCGTTGTTAAAGGTTATCTTCCCCAACCTGTCGGATGTCGTTCTACCATTGACGGCCCTCAACCCCATTTCTAAGCAGAGCCCCTTCAAAAAGAGGGCTGCTTGGGTCCATTTACTAATAGGGTTTAGTTCGAGTTGCGGAATACCCCACACCGAATCCTCAGCCTCCGATAATTTACCGTCATATGACCCCAAAGGTTCGAAACAGGTATTAAAGTCACCTGCCACAACCCAGTGGCCATCTCTGGGCGTATTCCGAAGAAATTGGTCTAATACATAGACTGAAGGGGAGCATTTACCTCCAGGAGCACCCCTGGAATAAAGATTAATAATAAGGATATTTAAACCCTTTGTAGAGGAGATTCGAATGGCCAGTATGTCAGGGCTATCTGTCGGGACTTCCATGACTTCTATTCCCTCACATTGGCGGACCCAAGTTGTCAGACCACCCACCGGTCTACCTCTAGAACCCTTGGTGGCTGGTTTAAAATAGTTCATGAACCCTACTCGAAAGATGGGTTCTACCGCCCACGTCTCTTGGAAGCACCAAATATCCACCTGGTCTACAAACGCCACCCAATCAGGAGAAATTACATTTGATTGGAGGCCTGCTATATTCCAGGAGGAGAGGAATAAGTTATGGTTGTTGACTGGCGAGATCAATGTTCGAGTCACCATGTTAGGGTCGGTGGTAGAGCTAGTACTAGGTAAACTTGGGTGTTCTAGAGGGATGGGTTGGGCGGATTCCGCAGCATATGCCGTGGGATGCGGTGAAGCTTGAGACTCCCGACAGTCGGACAGTGGGCTCCCTAGTTGGTCCATCCAGGGCAAAACAGAGCTATCCCCCTGTCAATCGTTGTCCTCCAAGGATGAGAGTACAGCAAACCGATTACTTAACCCGTCTGGGTAGGAGCCTGGATGGGGGTTACGATGGGGGGCACAGAACTGCATATGAGCCGCAGCCCTTGCAGGCCTATAGAAGTAACCCAAGGGTAGGATCTGAATCTCATCATGAGATGATACATGATAGGAAGCCATCTCCAGTATACGTTTGACCAAAAAGCGGGACCTAAAACTTAGCACCACACAATCACCTGTCAATGCCTTTTGAGTGTGACCAACCCAGGGCACCCTCCTAACCATTTTAAATTCTTCAAATAGAGGTTGGGATACCCCATATTTCCTACCAAGAAAATGCAGCGCTTTGTTTTTTAGATTGGACCAATGCTCACTAGACCCTCCCGGCAATTGTGGAACATTGGCTAAAATGACTGTGTATGGGGTGGCCTCAGGAGGGAGATGTAGGCTTCTAGGTGCTACGGGTTCCACTGCATTAAGCGACATAGGCCTAGATTGTTCCTCTGTAGGCTGATGATCATTCAACGATCTTCTTATAGTATTGGGGACGGTCATAGGCCTAGTAAATTGGGCCCCAGTTGCTGAAGAAGCTGGGAAAGTGTTGGTGTTAATTCCCAAGGCAAGATGTCCTGTGGTAGCCCTTACACTGGTACTGCTAACCACTTCCTCATTATTCAGTTCAGATGTTAATACAGCTACCGGCTGTCCATTAGGCAGGTTAGCTTCTATATGGCTGAGTCTAGTCATCACAATCTCTAGCTTTTCCAAAACGGGTTGTATGAGAGTAACTAGTTGGTCTCTAATTACAGTACTTAATATGTCAAGGCTCTGCTGATCAATGGAATGCTTATTATATGTGCCTATAGGAACAGGTGGTTGTGCAGGGGGATGTGCACCTGATAAACCAGCTACAGCTAGAGGGATAGGTGGTTTGTTTTGGACCCTACCATTTCTTTTTTTACATGGGGGTTCACTGGTTTTAGGGGCTACAACTCTTTTGTTTGCTCGGGTGGAAACCATTGCCGGGAAAGAGAGAGGACTGGAAACACTGGGGGGGTCGGCGGGTCCAGAGCAGGGAGGAACACTTGCTGGGCCCTCCGAAGAGCATGAACCTGAGTGCATTACCGATGGGGTAACATTAGCGGCTATAGGGAGGGCACCAGACAAGGATGTGGTAGGGTCCAGTGACAACCTTCGTTCCACAGCCAAAATCTTATCAGAAATTTCTAGTTCGACCCTTGTTAGATAGTCGTCAAGTGTACCAACCATCCTGCCTTCGGCCTTCCTTTTACTCATGTTGATAGGGGGACAACACAACAACGACCCAATAAGTGTGAATATGGCACAAACATGTTTCTCACCTTTAGGGCCAAGTGCTATTGTAAGCCCCTGCAACGGTCAATTAGGTAGTGAGCGCCAAAACCAAGGGAGTTGGCCCAGCCCAGCCTCTAACGGCCACTGACGGGCAAGGACGGGCCCGCCCTTGGCCCGGGCTTCGCCCGGGCGCTGCCCGCGCGCGTCCCGCGCTGCGGTGTCACCAGGCGGCCTAAGTAGTGTTCCGGCGCTGCCTGGTGACGTCACCGCAAGCGCCGATGGCAATGGGGTGCTGGGAGTGGTAGTACGTGAGGGGCCGTTCACCTCACGGCAACGAAAACCAAGTGCTGGCAGCGAGGAGCGCCGACAGCAGAGTCCTTCCCTTCCGTGATCCCACGTAGCAGGTAAGAGGCACTAGGGAGCAACCAGGTCACAAATGAGCGTCCCGCGCTGCGGTGTCACCAGGCGGCCTAAGTAGTGTTCCGGTGCTGCCTGGTGACATCACCACAAGCGCCGATGGCAATGGGGTGCTGGGAGTGGTAGTACGTGAGGGGCCGTTCACCTCACGGCAACGAAAACCAAGTGCTGGCAGCGAGGAGCGCCCGACAGCAGAGTCCTTCCCTTCCGTGATCCCACGTAGCAGGTAAGAGGCACTAGGGAGCAACCAGGTCACAAATTAGGTCACGTTGTCGCATCGCATCAAAGACGCCATTTTTTTGCACCGAGGCGCCATCTTGTCGCATCGTAACCGGAACGCAGTAAGAAACCAACGCATCACCTCCTCTCCGATAAGGAACTGACGCATCACCTCCCCTGCGCTGCAGTAAAGAACCGATGCATCACCTCCCCCGAAGCAAGGAACGGACGCATCACCTTCCCTTCGACCCTTTTGTTTGTATTGCGTTATGCATCCAAGGTACTTTGAGAGTAATGTGTTGCATTTACCATCTACCTTGAATTAAGCTAATTCTACTATTTTAAATTTTGATTACATTATTGTGGATTTTTTTTCGTTTGGTCTTGTGTTGTCTTGTGTCTAGTAAAGATCACTTATTTTTCTAAACTGGTGTGGTGTCCATTTGTTGTGTTTTCACTGTATTACTGTATGTGTTCACAAATGCTTTGCACACTGCCTCTGAGATAAGCCTGTCTGCTCGTGCCAAGCTACCAAGGGGGTGAGCAGGGGTTATTCAGGAGTGTATCCCCCTTTCCCTGACTAGAAGCAAGGGCCCCTACTTGGTCAAAGGTACCTACCTCTGCCAACTAGAGACCCCCATTTCTAACAGTCCTCTAACAGATACAAGTCAATATTTTCTTCTATTGCTTGTTGCATTGCTGTTTCCACCTCTTTCATCGATATGACAGCATCATTTTCAATTATTGGCTGTCAAAGAGGATCTTGACTTAGAGGTCCCGAACTCTGGCTGATTTGTGAACTATACTTTTCTATCTCAGTTGCAATTATCTCCTCTTGTTCAATTTCCTCCTTTAACATTCTCAAGTAGTTTGGAAATATTGAACATTGAATGCTGTCTTTTACAGTATTAAAAGAGTCGTCATAGCAGTCATATTGTTCTAGTGACTTGGTTTCAAAACGCCAGGATTTGAATAACTGGAGAAATGCTTAGTAGAAAAAATCTTTATCAGTAATTTGACAAATAGGTTTTCTATGGTTTATTAAGTTACCTTTTGCATGCCAAACCAAGCAACCGTCGCAACCAATTGCAGCATATATACCTTCATCAATCCTTTCTGTCAGATTGTTTCTGCACTTATAGTGTTGCAGAACTCCATATAAACACATATTTTCAAGGTCTAGAATTCTTCTTGAATAGTAGGTATCCAACATATTTGTTTTTGTAATATCTGTGCCCTCAGGATCAAACTCTGCTAGGTACTACATTTCTGGGAAAGAGTTTAAGGCTCTCTTTTGTGTGTTGGCAAGGCCTTCACTAACCCAAATAATTCCCCTATAGTTTGAGTATAAGCTAGCTGAACTCAACCTTTCACAGCACTCAAAGGAACCTATCTCCCTTTGTGAAAACATTTTCAAAGTGAAACTGTGCAATTTCTTGCCTAGAGATTTTTCTTCAGAAATCTCCTCCCACGTTTGTCATCTCTGTTTTCTCTGACTTTGTGATGTGTGAAGTGACATAGCGAGCAACAGCAATGGAGTTGTCTGCATCAAACTGTATGTCCATATTTACATTCCATAATTTCAAAATAACATGCTCATAATCATTAAAATATTTCAATGCCTCTGATCTTCTCAGATTATATTTCTTTTTTGAAGATTTCCTTGTCAGTGTATGCCTGAATACAGCTAAAAAGCTATTCACCCTTCCTTTGGAGATAATAGGCCTTGAAAATACAAAACAACACCTTGTATAAAATGTTCCTTTCCATCTGTATCTTCAGAGGCAAAATTTGCCACATCTATGTGTTTGGAAGCGTAGAACTGATTGTTTTAGGATTTTATTATTATACTCATCTGGGATGGTGCAGGTGACATAGTGTTCTATGAAAGACAGTTCACACTCTTCACTATCAGTTCCAAATGTTGGTGCATCCTTTATCCATAAGAGCTTGTGTATATGAGGAGCACCTCTAGCCTGGTATTCTTTTTGCCCAAAAAAATCTGTAACTTCTGTAAGAGGAGATTGTGTGTTATTGCATCTGAAAGCCAGCATTGTTTGAAACTTGTGATTAAAATGCAGGATCCAAAAAGCAAATTTCTCCTGCTGTTTTCAAATTTATATCCTTAATGTTAATGTGCTTCTCTTGGAAATTGTAGTAAATCATTCCATGTATACTCCTTGCATCTGTTTGTGTCACAAACCAAGTAGGTGCACCTAACTTTTAGAGCATACACTTAAGTTCTCCTTGACAACGATACCACTATTCATTTTTTCTACATAGACATGCCAACAAATTAAGTTACATTCCAGATTTTCATCCTTACCTTGTATTTTTATCAACAAACTCCCTTGCAAAACATTTTTCAGATTAACTTCTATCATTAGAATATGGTTCACCTCATAAGTCAAAGTTGACAAGCCACTGTCAAATAACATATGGAATATATAGGGATTACACCAGCAAAACCTGTGTAACCTGTATTCAGCTGCTGGCATTTGTACAGGTTGGTCATCGTACCGGCCACCTACTCCTGTAGGAAATAGCTGTATAAAGCAGCAAGCTTCTAAACATTTTCCCCATACACTCATTGGAGCACCTCTAGCTTGTTTCAGTTGAAACAGATCAATAACATCCCCAACAACTTATTTTGAAAGAATTGGATGGATACTTCAGTGCTCATATATTTCTTATGACATCTCCGTAGCCACTTTTTCGAATTGTCCACTTAATTGTAGTGCTTCATCATCAATACAACTTATATCTCCAGTAATGTTAACAGTTTGTGAAAAACATTTTCTTTCAAGTAGAATAGGATAGGATATGATATGTGCTTATAAAGCGCTCGAATGCCGGGGCGTCTTGGCACTGGTGTAAATGGAAGTGTTGCAGCCTATATCACAAGCCTATGTTAAGGCGAACAGCCAGGTCTTTAGTTCTTTCCTAAAGGTTTGTCTATTTGATTGAAATCGCATGGCTGTTGGCAGTTTATTCCACAGCTTCGCTGCGCAGTAAGAGAAGGTTCTTCCACCCCATCTCACTCTCCTAATCCTATCAATGTGTTGAAGACCCAACGTGCTGGATCTTTATGAGCGAACTGGGATATAGAGCCTGAACATTTTTTGAATATCTTTAGCTCCCCCACCATAGAATGCTTTGTGTACCAGACACAAGGCCTTAAAATCCACCCGTTGCTGAATGGGAAGCCAATGGAGAGCTCTGATTCCAGCAGAAGTTGGTTGACCTCTCGGTATATTTAAGAGTAACCTCGCGGCGGCATTCTGCAATGACTGCAACCTACTCATCTGGAGTTTGTTAGTCCCCAGCAGCAGGCCATTGCAGTAATCCAACTTGGATAGCAGGAGAGCCACTACCACTGTCTTTTGTAGTTCCTTCCCAATGAAAGGAAAGATCTTTTTCAAGGTTTTGATGAAAAAGAAACAGGAAGAGGTAAGATTATTTACCTGAGCGGAGAAGTTTAGTTGGCAATCAAAAAGGACTCCAAGGTTTCTAACCTTAGAGACAGGGCTGGGGCATTCTCCTGCTCTCATTGGCCACCAGGAATCATTCCACAGGGGTCGCCCCTGGCCAAACTCAATGACCTCCGTCTTATCCATATTCATTTTTAGGAAGCTATGGTTCATCCAGGTCATAATCTCTTCAACACATGTATGAAACCTGATAGCTGTATCTTCAGGCTGTTTGGCTATCGAGATTATGAGCTGGGAGTCATCTGCGTATGACACTAGAGCAACACCATGCTTCCTAATGAGTCTGGCCAGGGGCAGCACGTAAATGTTGGACATTGTTGGAGACAATGCTAATCCCTACGGAACCCCACAGGGCAGATGATGGAAACTGTCTGACTGCATGCCCTCCCAATGCAGGCTCTGCTCTCTCCCTTCCAAAAACGAGGATATGTGGGACAGAGCCAGACCCCCAATCCCTACCTCCCGCAGCCGCTGTACTAACACCGTGTGATTCATGGTGTCGAAAGCCGCCGATAGATCTAGTAATACCAGAACTGCTTTACCCCCTCTATCGACTATTCCTCGAATCTCCTCAGCTGCTACAATCAAAGCTGATTCGGTAGAATGGTTTGTTCGAAAACCATGCTGGGTCGAGTCCAGCAAATCGTTGGTGTCCAAATATTTCGTTAGTACCTTATTCATTGACTTCTCTAGAATCTTGGCCGCTATGGGCAGACCGTCAATCGAACGGTAGTTCTTAGGCTCCATAGGATCTAAGGTAGGCTTTTTCAGAATAGGCCTAATCGTAGCATTCTCCAGCAAACTGGATAGCTACCTGACTCCAACACTTGGTTTAATAGCGGGGTCAGTTCGTCTCCGATTATACTAGCGGCCAGATGCATCACCGTGGCAGGGAAGGGATCTTTAAGTGATCCCGATTTTATTGAGAGGAGCAGTTTGTGGACTTCTTCTTTTGCGATTGCTGGAAAACTAGTTAGCTTCACATCTAGTGTGTCTGCCTCCATTTGTGGTAGATCTGGCTTGTCTGGGCCCATTCGAACATTCAGGAGGTTATCATATATTATTTGGACCTTATTCTGGAAAAATTTGGCTAGTTTGTTGCACATACTTTGATCTGGTTGAAAAGTGCTTGCCTGCTGGGATTTAGAAAGCAGACTAACCGTTTTAAAAAGCTCCTTAGAAGAGTTACCAGCTTCCTCAATTTTGGTGGTGTAGAATGATCTTTTTGTGGCAATAATTGCATCTTTATACTGTTGGAAAGCAAGATTATAGATTATTTTCTTATCTTTACCATAATCTTGCCTCCACAGACGCTCCTCACTTCGACACTTTACTTTTAAACCCTTCAATTCTGAGTTATACCAGGAAGACGAAGGCTTAAGTCTCCTGACTGTTGACCATTTTTCCGGTGCCACACAATCAGCTGCTGTCTGGAGCCATTCATTGAACCCAGAGGCTGCCTCATTGTTATTTTTAGCCAGCGACAAGGGGACTTGGCCAAGAGCTGTTATCAGGTCTTCAGCTTGGACTTTGTTCCAGCGCCTGGTCTTTACCTTAACTGGTTTTGTTTGTATTTGATGAATTAACAGTAAAACCCTGATATTAAAATAGATCGCATGGTGGGCCGTCCATGGAAGAGGTACCACTCTTGACATAGTTGTCTCTGTGTTATTCGAGAAGACGCCGTCTAAAATGTGGCGGCCTGGTGGGTAGGTTCTAGAACTAACTGGGTAAAACCAAAAGCTGCCAGATTGTCTAATAATCTGACTGTGTCTGAGTTATCAGTGAGTTCCAGCTGATAATTGAAGTCACCAAGTATGATAAAAGGGTGAGGGTCTATGTAAGATTCCAGGTGTGTCATTAAAGCCTGTGAAAGCGAGGCCTTAGGTCCAGGAGGACAGTAGATTAGGAGTCCCTGGAGGTTAAAAACATTGTTAAAATTAATAGTGAAATGCAAGGCTTCTGCCGGCAGATCCCTAATGGTGTCTATTCGCAATTTTAAGTGCTCTCGATGAATTAACGCTATACCCCTGCCTCTACCTTCCTCCCTGTCCTGTGAGGTGACTGTGTAGCCTTTAGGCAGCACTATATTCCAGTCTGGACTCGAGGCATTGTCTGTCCATGTCTCGGTAAAAAAGATATCCGTATTCGTGCTTTGGATCAGGTCTTCAATCTGATATTTGCTTCCCCAGAGAGCGTACGTTCACCAAGATGCATTGCATATACTGTTCCTGAACTGGTTTAGGATTTCTATGCTCATCTTGCCTAGACAGATTGCTGGGCATATTTCCCATGTCTCTGTCCTTCATAGCCCCGACCTTTCAGCATTTAGACATCTCAGTCCGAAAGAGCAATTGGGGCAGACAAGCTTGTCTGGGTTCTTATCATGCAGAGCCATGTCATGTAATTTACATGACTCTAAATCCAGGACCAACAACTGTTGTCTACTATAGGTCTCGGGTTTCCCACAACCAGGAGTTCTGGCGCTGGTCGCGCTCCGGGCGCAGAAGGGCTTGCCTTTGGCGCGCCTTCGGCGCGGCCGCCCCAGTGCTATTTAAATAGTTTCCGGTGCTCAGGACAACTAGCGCATCAACCCCTGTGCGATGCGGACCCGCTAACATCCGGGTTCGCCAGGGCCAAGCACGAGATGCAGAGAAAGAAGATAAGGGGTGGGAGCAGCCAGGTAAGGCCTAAAACAATATGTAAACGTTTTTTTTAAAAAGAAACAGCTAGATTAAAATCATAGCAGCATTATGTGCAAGACGCAAGGAAAAGTAGCAGCAAAATTCGCGTGATAACAAGGCAGGTGGCAATCACCGTCGGCAATCACCAACACTTACTTAGGCTTTTTTCTACTTTATTCGCATCCACTAAGTCTTGCCAGATTTATTTTACTTTTGGTGGGCACTCCATTTGCTAGAATAACCAGTGGTTGATCTACATCTCTCTCAACACGCAGCGTATTTTTTTTTTATCTAAAGGTAAACAAATAAGTCTTCCATTAAGTCCTTTTTGTAGTTCTGTTGGTGGTAGTTTCCCTGTTTAAATTACATTCGAACTATTGCTTGAAACACATGGACAGCTTGTTTTAGAATTGATTCTTACACATTTAATTGTTCTTTATGGATTGGTGCCTACTCTAATCTTTTATGAATTGCCATAGCTGGCCTTTTATTATCTTCTCATTTATCATAACACTGCTTACATATTGTTTACTTTGTGGCTAAATCAAAGTGTTCTTCTCCAAATGGATATGCAGCAAATTTCTGTCATTCATCTCTGTTACGTTGCTCTGTGACAGAAAATACAACCACACTATGAGTGTTTTTTTGTAGTAAGTTTGGCAACAACAAAAGCAACCATACTGAGGTTTCTAAAAAAAAAATTAATACTAATATATGTGTCCTGTTGCTCTACACCTCTAGTCACTACCTCCTCATTTTCCATATACTCTTCTTCAGGACCAAAGAAACTGAACTGAATGTCTTCACTAACTTTCTGCCACAGTACCATGTAATAAAGCTCTGTTCATATCTCCTAAACATAAAGCTTTAGTTTTTACATAATAACGTCTCCTTACTAAATTTTGCATTTTTCAATCAGACCCTCCAGGATTTCGTGATTTTGCGATTTGCCCAAAAAATTGCGAAATCGGCACTTTTGTAAAAATGCCACGATTTTTACAAAAGTGCCCGCGAAATCCAGACATCCAGACCCCCCTTCTATTGGCCCAGTGGTTCTTGCCACGGGGCCAATAGAAGGGGGGTCCTCCCAGCAGGCAGGCGAGGTGGTGTTCATCTACACTCCTCACATGCCCTGCTGTGCTGTTCTTCTTACATTCTGAGGCTGTCTGAGGGGGACTCACCTGGCTGCTGTGGAGCATCCTTGGATCCTGGATCGTCGGCGGCCCAGGTAATCTGCTGCTGCTGCTTGCTGTGTTTGGAATTGGTGCCCGCCGTGTGCCCAGTGTGCCGTGGGCCCTGGCTGGGGGGCACTGTTTTGTGGCCCGCCACACAAGGGGCAGGCGGTGGGCCCTGGCTGCCATATATATTTTTTGTGTTTCTCTTGTTGGGGCCCGCAGCACACAGGGCACGCGGCGGGCCCCAGCTGGCACATTTAAAAAAAAAGTTTGTTGGTGGGCTCACCGCGTGCCCAGTGTGCGGCGGGCGCTGGTGGCATTCCTCTTGGGGCCCGCCGCACACGGGGCACACGGCAGGCCCCAGCTGGCATATTAAAAAAAAATGTTTGTAGGTGGGCCCGTCGCGTGCCCAGTGTGCGGCGGGCCCTGGTGGCATTCCTCTTGGGGCCCGCCGCACACGGGGCACGCGGCGGGCCCCAGCTGGCATATTTTTTTTTACATTTGTTTCTTGTTGGGGCCCGCCGCGTGCCCAGTGTGCGGCAGGGCCTGGGGGGCATTTCTTTTGGGGCCCGCCACAGACTGGGCACGCGGCGGGCCCCAGCTGGCATATTTTTAAAAAAATGTTTGTTAGTGGGCCCGCCGCGTACCCAGTGTGCGGCGGGCCCTTGGGGCATTCCTCTTGGGGCCCGCCGCACACGGGGCACGCGGCGGGCCCCAGCTGGCATTTGTTTTAAAAATGTGTTTCTTGTTGGGGCCCGCCGCATGCCCAGTGTGCGGCGGGACCTGGGGGGCATTTCTTTTGGGGCCTGCGGCGGGCCCCGGCTGCCATTTTAAAAATGGCATGCTGATGGTGGCGTGCTGTTTTGCAGTGTGTGCAATGTGGCGGTGGACCACATCAGGAAACACACAGTTGATATGAAGCGCTGTTCAGATGATCCAGACCCTCACTGTTCACCAAAACGTGCCCGTCAGATGACTGTGAACTTACTTTTCACAAAGAGTACAGCTGCCGGTGTCTTTATAAGTGAGTGGGTCAATGTCTGCACAGCGCTGAACATTCCGCTGAGCAAAACCGACCACCCTGTGTTGCGCAAGTTTCTCCATGAGCGAGTACGAAATGGTGGAGCAATACCTGGAAGTCATCAGCTTCAAGAACGTTATCTTCAAGAGAGATATATATAGTAGCAAAGAACGAGCTGAAAGAAAACTTGCAAGATCAGAAGATCAGTGTTATATTTGATGAAACACCTGATGTCGAAGGGCGTTGTGTATTGAATGTGTTATTTGCAGTGGTCTCTGCGCAGGGTGGCCGTCAGATCCACACCCACCTAGCAGACACAGTGTTCCTCTCACAGTGCAACCATGGGACTTTAGCGCAAGCAGTTGTGAAGGTGCTCAAAGAGTACAGCATAGCCTTTCAGGACGTTATTTCCTTTAACACTGACAATGCGGCATATATGCTCAAGGCATACAACACTGTTTTTAGAAATCTGTACACAAACTCCATACATATCACCTGGTTGGCACACATAATGAACCTTTTTGGAGAGTCATTTAGGAAGCCTTTTGTGGAGCTAAATGCTTTCCTTCTGTGCTTCTCGCGCATCTTTTACATGGCCTGTAGCAGAAAGAGAAGGTACCCGCACCATCTTGCTGAGAACCATGGGATGAAACCACGGATGGCACCTGACCCTTGCAGTACCCGGTGGAATTCTTGGTTTGCTGCTGTCCAGTACCACTGCAAGCATTTCGATGCCTATGATGGATTTGTTGAGTCTGAGATGCAACTCAGCAAGTCTCCCCCAGATTCCCTTGAAAATCTGCAAAGGATTTTGAACAGCGACCAAAGAAACTGCCTTAAAGTGCAATTGAACATTGTGGCCAAAAAACGCTAAAACATTTTACATCTTGTGGACTTATTCCAGAGTCAGACACCAGTGGCAATGAAGGTGTATGATTACTTGAAGGACCTTCACATGGACCTAACAAACAATTCAGTCCTCACTCTGGAGTCACTACAACCATTTCTACAGACCACTGCAGTGTCTAAATTAACTCTGGCACAGAAAAAAAAGATAACAGCCCAGCTTAATGAACCTTTTGAAAATTCTCTGGAAAAAGCGGGCAAATACATGGGGAAGGCCCAACCAGGCATTGGGTTCTTGAAGCAAGTGCGCCTTTTCAATCCTGCACTTTTCTGCATCCCCTAAGGACAAGAGTGCATATTCTGTCATTCCTGGTTTCAGCGAAGTTCCTGATCAGGAGCTTTGCCTCTACTTTGAACATGTAGACCCAGAAGCAGTACAGGCATCTGTTTCTGGGGTGATTGACACTGACCTCTTTTGGCGTGGGATGGCTGACCGCATTCCAGTCCTTTCACAGCTTGCAGCTGTGTACAAGGACTGTGTGACCAGTTCTGCAGATGCTGAATGGAGCAACAGCATCTGCAAAATTATTTTGTCAGCCAGACGACGGTCCCTCTCAGAGCAATCCATCCGGGAATTGTTTTTGCTTTATAATCAGCAGCACAATATTGGGCTAGATTTGGACTGCTCAGAAGAACTGCAAGATTAACACGACAAGCATACAGGTTCCGTGGGCATTTATTCATTATGTTTATGTCCTATATGTAGCCTTGAAGCCAAACAAAGTGTCTACATTGTAAATAAACCAAATGTGTTTGTTGTAGGAAAAACTGCCAAATAAAATGCCGCAAAATTGCCTCTAAATTTCCATATTTGTGCCTCTGAATTTCCATATTTGTGCTGCTAAATTTGCTAATCCATGCCGCTATATCCTGGGGGGTCTGATTGATGTACAGCTAACATTTTAAAGTGACGAGAAGTACATTTATGCACTTTCTTTGAAAGACATGCCAGTAACTGAATTTATAAGTTAGTGTATTTTCTAACTTTGCATGAATCTAATCCTTGCAGCATTCTCATTTTCAGTTTCAAACTTATCCATGGAAATTCTCTTAGGAAAGTTATAAATTCATCAATTGATTCCTGACGGACAGTACAAATACTGTTACATTTCCACTTGTAAAGAGGAACTTATTTCCGCTTTCCTTGTGTCGTACTTTAGAATTTGGGACCGCGTAGGAGGCAGGGCCCTACCCCTGTCTATCCCGGTATTAGCGAACCGCGAATGGTCAATGCGGTATGTACAAGTGCTTTGTATAACGTTTTAGCTATGAATGCACTGTGTATATGCTATTATACATCACTACGTGGGTTCCATCTTAGAGCGGTGGCCATCTTATGGTTGCCCTCACATAGGCTACATAGCATGGAGCAAATACGAGCCTTTTAGAGCACATGTGTTTTCCTTTGACTTCTCTGTGACCTGGGCAGCTTGGCTCCGCTGCCCCAGGTCAGTCCGATCTCACGAGTTCCCCCTCCTCTGGCCACCTGTGATTAGCATCAGGGCTTGACACACCATAAAGCCTTTACATTAAACACGAGCCTCCAGCTAATCTCTTTCACACCTGACTGTTCCTGCTTTATGGCTTGTTTTCCAAACAGGAGATGCTCATGTTTATTGGGGCCTATCGATATCTGATGTGGGATCTGAGCCTTGCTGGGTAAATAATTGCGGGCTGGCTTAACTGGAATGTGGGATGGTCATCATGACTCTGCCTTTTCGTTTGTAATGTATACATGTAATGGCCATATCGTAAACTAAGGAATGTATGCCTGAAGCAGGATATTCTGTATTTAAGAAGAAGCCCGTTTCTGTGATTTTCAGCAGTCTCCTGAGAACATACACGCTGTTGTACTTCTAGGATACCTGTAATTGGTCTGCAACCAATAAACTGATCTTTGACTTCACCCAGAAGACTCTGTGTTTCTGTAGGTCTGAAACAGGAAGAACCCCGAAGTCATAGGGTGTGTTCCCCTGCACCGCTGGGCTTAAAATACCCAGTACTTCAGTTGGCGCCCAACTCGGCGCGATTTCAGCGGTACCGGTCCAAGCCAGAGGTTCGTGAGGAGCTTTGTGTGGAAATTCTGGAGGAAGACCGCCACTTCATCGACCCCTGCATGTCGACGTGGCCCGAAAGTCTTTTCTGCGAGGTTCTCCGCGTCCCGACGGCTACGAAGGACTGCTGCCCTGATTAATCGCCCTGTTTTGGACCCTTGACGATTTTTGGTAGAGCGAAACAATCGAGAGAGTCTTCTGGTGACGCCATCGATCATCAATATTCAGTTAAGTATAAGTGGAGCGTCTCCCAGTTTGAACTTGGTATCCTTCGGGATCATTTCGATTTGGTGCTTGCAAGTCCCAAAGCCAGAGGACTCGTGTATTCACGAGACTATCGTATTCGATAATTCTTTGACGTTTGAAACTAGACTAGTGAGCGAAGATGCCTGGTTCTAGTGTATTTTGTAGATTGTTTTGTTTGGGTTGTGGAAGGGATTTCCAGTTAGAGGATTCATGTCCGGTTCCTCCAATTGGAACTCCAACTTATGAGCTTTATGTAAAACATGGCGTGGGCCCCATTGCATATAATGAAATATGGATCCGATACACCAGAAAGGACGGTGTTTTAAAATGGCCCCAAAATGGTAGTTTCGATACAGATATCTTAGATAATTTGGAAGTTAAATTGTTTAAAAAGAAAGCCCGGCCGGCGATGTTTGATTCTTTCCGCCTATGGCGAAAGGAAGCAAACAGAAGGAAATTAAGCTAGCGAAGAGAAATAAGAGAGAAAGAGGTATGTCAGTGATGCAAGCAGCTGTGCAATTTAAAGATAATGAGGAGGAACAAATGAAGGAACAGTTACATAGACAGCGCAAACTAGGGATTGATAAATGTTACCCTGTTTTGTCACCCCTTGTGCAGGATGAGACGAAAGAGAAAGATTCCCTAATGTCCCATTTGTTAAGCTCGCCACCCCCGTATGCGCAAAATGCCACCGCACCTCCACAGCTTGTGAATGCGCAGCCTCCAGTAAATATGCCGCAAGCCTTCCGACAGCCGCCAGCTCCTCCTCAGCTGGCTCCTATCCCTGCAGTGCAGCCCTCTCAAGGGCCGCCAGTTTTGTTACCTGTTGCCCCCGCGCTTCCTGCGACTTTGCCTAGCACGCCAGCTGCCTCCTCTGGCGCTCCTTCTTACACTACCCAGGTATCTGAATCTGTTTTTCTTCCCTCTGTCTATCCCACCGTTGTCGCTTCAACTTCTCCTTCAGCACGACAACGACTAGCTAATGTAGTGACTACTTTAATGTCGCCTCTCTTTGGGTCATCTAGTGCGACCCCTGGTTTACAACGTAAGCAATTGCGCAGTCAGCTGCCTGATCCTGAAGAGAAAAAGGTATTAGATCATATGGCGCGTAGGTGGATTATTTTTTCTTCACTCTATGAGGTGGAGTCAGTTGTTGACGTTTTTCACCAATGGGATGCCCCGAAACAGAGGTATGTGTTCGAGAAAATGTGTGAAATCCTCTGTGAGGAATTGGATGATCATGGTAGAGATCCAAACCCGCAGGAGTTATGTCGAGTGAGATTCGATTTTGGAAAAGGCACGATTGTGGGCCCCGATGTGAATAAAGCAGTTGCGACCTTATTATCTTTGAGGAATGATGATTGCCAGCAGTCGTTGTTTGAGCAGGATTTCCCTGTGGGGAAGAAGGTAAAAGCGCGCCAATATCCGATGCGTGAGGTTCCCCCAGTTTGGAGACCTGCTGATCCGAATGCTAATCCACCTGTCTTAGCACATTTTCAGCGTGTTTGGGTGCATGTCCCATGGAAGCGATCTGAGGTGTTAGCGCTTAAGCAGACATTGCCTGACCCCCGTAAAAACCCTACAGGGTATTATAAGGAATTATCCCAAACTGCAGAATCGTGCGTCATGAATCTGGCTGACATAGATATGTTATTTGGGAATGTTGTTCCACAGCCCTTATGGGGATCCATCCGTAATACGGATCATGCTGCAGAACTAGGGGGTACATGGGCTAATATCGTTGCTGCAGACGCTAGACAAGTTGGTGGCGCAAAGCCTGACCCTTTAGTGGCAGAACTCCCTGGTCGAATTATTACATACATGAAGACCATAATGCCCGCGATGTGCGTAAATTGGGACAAACTATCTGCATGCAAGCAGAAGAAAGATGAGACAGTGTCCGATTTCTTCACCAGGTTTGAAGAAACGTTTATCGACCACAGTGGTCAAGACATGAGCACTGAAGGTGGCCAACGGTTATTTGTTGATAAGCTTGTGCAGAATCTACTTCCTGAGCTATGTAAGAAATTAAAGGACTCAGAAAGTTCTTGGGCTGTTTCCTCTTCAACGCAAATACTGGCTACTGCACAGTATTATGAAAATAGAGACAAAGATGAGAAGGATAGAACAGATAAGAAAACGAAAGAACTAAAAACAAAGGTCCTCTTGCAGCAGGCTTACCCGCCACGTGGAGGACAGAATAATTATAGGCAAACACAAGGTGTCTATCACCAGCCCCAACAGTTTCAGAATAATCAGCAAATGAATGGGTATTATCAACCACGTATCCCTATAGGTCCCAATCAATGTTCATATTGCAAAGAGGAAGGTCATTTCAAGTATAGTTGTCCTAAATTAATGCAGCGTAACAGTAATGCGTATGGCGCAAGAGGTAGAGGTGGTCAGCAAGCTCCTAGAGGTAGGGGGCGTGGAAATGTTCCCCAGAACGCGCGTCCTCTTCCGCCTCAAAATACCATAAATAGCTTTGATCAGCAAGCCAACGCGACTGGTAATACAGCTCAGTACTACAATAATGATTATTATGCAGAAGACGACAATGTAGAAGATAATGATTACTAGGACAGCCGTAGACAGAGAGAGGGAGTTGTTTCAGTGCCAGTGGATCAGAGCGGACCTTATGTTAAAGTAACTACAGCAAATGTAACAGAGCCCTTTCTGCTGGATACTGGTGCTGCAAAGAGTTCAATCATGCATTCAAAACTCCCTGGCGCGCCTTTGTCTGGCGAAATGAATGTTTCAGTAGGTTTTTCTGGCGCCCCAGTTAGGAACCCGATTTCTAGTCCTATGTCACATTCTGTTGGACCTTGTGAGCTAAAAGCACCCCTCATCCTAACAACAGGTTGTGGTGAAAATTTGCTAGGCTTAGATTTGCTAAAAAGATTGCATGCAATGCTATATTGCTCTCCCTCAGGAGTGCAACTTACATTAGGCAAGAAAGTGATTTCTCCAATGTATTTGTCTAAAAATGCAATGCCACCTGAATTGTCATCCCTTCCGGATGTCCTTTGGGCTACTGGTCCCAATGATGTGGGTCTTTTGGAAATACCGCCATATGTGGTCACTTTAAAGGCCAATGTCAGATTGCCACGTATTCCCCAGTACAAGATCTCCAATGAAGGTCAGAAAGCATTGTTAGCAATTGTCAGTGATTTGATTAAAAAGGGTGTAATTGAAGAGACAAGAGGCAACGTTTGCAATAGTCCTGTTTTACCTGTCTTGAAACGAACGGACCCTTCACAGCCACCTGTTTACAGATTTGTGATTGATATTAGAGAGGTTAATAAGATTGTTGTGCCACAGTTTCCAGTTGTCCCTGATATAACTGCTTTGTTAACTATGATTCCAGCCTCCGCTGCATGGTTCTCAGTAATCGATCTAAAGAATGCTTTCTTTAGCATCCCAATTGCAGAGGAGAGCAGAGACATTTTTGGCTTCAGTTTAGGAGGTCACAGCTTCCGCTTTAAATGCGCTCCTCAGGGCTACTGTGAAAGCCCATCAATATACAGCCAAGCTTTGAAAGCCCAGCTTGATGCACTTGTTTTACCTAGTGGCGCTATCCTCATTCAGTACGTTGACGATTTACTGATCGCCGCGGATACTGAAAAGATTTGCAAAGAAGCTACATTGTCATTGTTGCGTCATTTGTCTGCCTTTCATCACAAAGTGTCTCTCTCAAAATTGCAATATTGTCGACAAGAAGTGACCTACGTAGGTCATCTCTTATCGAAGGAGGGAAGGAAACTGACCCCAGAAAGAATTCAAGCCATTGCACAGTTGAGTGTGCCAAGAACACAGAGAGAAGTGCGTGCTTTCTTGGCCATTACTTCATACTGTAGGCATTGGATTCCTAATTTTTCCTTGTTGGCAAAACCTTTGTTAGCATTAACATGCAAAGACACACCGAATCCTATTCCATGGTCTGAAGAGTGTCAGAAAAGTTTTGTGGAATTGCGTAATGCATTGTGTTCAGCTCCTGTGTTGGGTACCCCTGACTACAGCAAGCCTTTTACATTGTATGTTCATGAGAAAGATGGTTGCGCATTATCAGTGTTAACACAGCCTTTTGGCGACAGACCGCGTCCATGCGCATACTTTTCATCAACCTTGGACCCTGTAGCGAGGGCATTGCCAAGTTGTCTGAGACCCACAGCCGCCGCAGCTATGTCTATTCGACAGTCTGCTGGCCTAGTAATGGATCATACATTGATTGTTATGGTTCCACATGCTGTGGACACATTGTTAAACAGGACCAAGACACAGCACTTAACTAGTGCACGATTATCTGGTTATGAGCTGACACTGTTAGCCAATCATATACACATAAAGAGATGCAACACGTTGAATCCAGCTACACTATTACCAATCCCAGCTGACCTAGATGAGATTGAGCAACATGATTGTCTGTTCAGAACAGAAGAAGAAACGAAAGGAAGAGTAGATCTTAAAGATACTCCCCTGACTGAGTGTGATGGTACTTTATGGGTGGATGGTTCGTGTTTCAAGCTTCCGAATGGTGATACGACTGCTGCATATGCTATCACGACTTTGCACACGTTTGTTGAAACTGCACGTGTGCCACAAAATTCGGCTCAAGCAGCAGAATTAATTGCCCTTACGGGAGCATGCGTGTTGTCTGAAGGAATGAAAGTGAACATATATACGGATAGCCAGTACGCCTTTGGCGTGGTTCATAGTTTTGGGCGATTGTGGAAAGAACGTGGATTCCTGACTTCGCATGGAGCTAAGATTCAGAATGGCAAGTTGGTAAATGATCTCCTTGAGTCACTGACCCTACCGTTGCAAGTTGCGATTATGAAATGCAGTGCGCACAAGAAAATCACTGATGATGTTGGTCGTGGTAATGCGTTTGCTGATGAAGTCGCGAAAGAAACAGCAAAAGATGTAAAGACTCGAATGTATGTTGCAGGCCCTGCCAGATGGGTTGGTGATGTTGGAATGTGTGAAAACACAATAGAGAGTGTAAAGTCCCTTCAAGCTGAAGCCACAGAGAAAGAGTTAAGCAAGTGGAGAGAAAGTATGGGTAAGTTGGATGAGAATGGTTGTTGGATTGATTTGTCAGAACATAGGCGATGGTTGTTACCTGATGCATATGTGCTTCCAGTGGTTACTATGGCACATGGAATGGCACATATCAGTACGAAAGGAATCTGTAAGTTGTTGGCTCCAGTATGGCAGAATACTGGAATTCCTAAGTGTGCAGAGAATGTGGTCAAGAATTGTATGGTATGCTTGAAGTACAACCCTGGTAGGGGAACCCCAACTCCAGCTGGTCATTTTGCGCCTCCATCATATCCATTTGAAGTTTTGCAGCTAGATTTTATCCACATGGAAAGATGCAACAACCTGAAATATGTATTGGTGGTTGTTTGCGCTTTCTCAAAATGGATAGAGGCCTATCCTCTAAAAGATAACACTGCTCTATCCACAGCCAAAGCCCTTGTGAAGGAATTTTTCCCTAGGTTTGGAATGCCAAGAATGGTGTGGAGTGATAATGGGAGTGAGTTTGTGGGCCAAGTGATGAAGAATGTGTGTGAGGGACTAGGTATAAGGCAGAAATTTCACGCTGCAAATCACCCCCAATCAGCTGGATTAGTGGAGCGCTACAATGGCGCTCTAAAACTCAAACTGGCCAAAATCCAAGCGAGCTCAGGTCTTAAATGGCCTGACGCTCTGCCTCTAGCACTCCTGTCCACTAGAATGACCGTGCATTCACGGGTGGGACTTAGTCCCTACGAGGTCGTTTTTGGCCGCCAGTCCAATGTATGGGGTGTGCCAAGACCGACGAAATTCAGTGAAATCGAACACCCAGTACTGCTTGATTACTTGTATGATTTGACGGTTAAACTGCGTGTTTTACACCAACAGGTGCACGATACTCTCCCTCCGGCCTCTGAGGCTCCAGGACACCCCATTAACCCTGGCACGTGGGTGCTCATCAAAAACTTCCAGCGGAAAACCAACGATGAGCCCCGCTGGATTGGCCCTCATCTCGTGCTACTGTCTACAAGATCAGCTGTTCGAGTAAAGGGGAAAAGGAACTGGATCCACGGCGCCCACGTGAAGAGGATCCCTTTGCCTCTGCCGTATGACCAGTGGGTCCAGGAGGGTATCGCTGACTCTGAAACAGACACTGTACCTCGTTTTGTGCCGTTCAGTGATGCATGCATAAAAGGCACAACTTCAGCACAGGAGAGTGATGATATTTTGCAAGAAGCTGTGCCACCGTCAATTCGATTGGACACCACAGAGCCTGAACTCTTGTTCCAAGATCAAACAGTACCTGGCCGTTTTCATTACAATCTAAGACCAAGGCCCATGGACAAATAAATATTCTTTTTCTTTTACCTTTTTATATTTTGATAACCAGAGCTCTCCCATCTGAAGGACTTTCTTGATTTTTTGTTTTTCGAACCACCATCCGGGTTCAGCCGCAGGGTCGCGGTGCCAAGACTTTGGGGTACAGGCCGAAGACGTTAGGTCGACGGTTCTGGTTGGTCTAGGGCGTTCCCTGGACTGACAGGCGTACTCCTTAGCAGAAGATACTCACCCGCCGCGAGCGGCACGATTAGAGGATGGAGTTTTTCAAGATGGAGAGACTCACTGAGGAAATGAACTTTAAAGCAAGAATATGTAAAATAATGAGGAGCAAACGTTTTGTATTTTTATGCCTGTTTGTATTATGTAGTATGGTAGTGTTTACTGTAGGATTTGTATTCTTCTCCTCTCAAGAGCCCATTGCACCCACTGTACAGCCTATACCTCCTCCTACTATCTCCTCACACTCTTTTCACCCTCTGCCTGAACATGAACAAGCTAGACGATCAGAGTTTGTGAATAACTCGTTTATTCAGCTCCTGCACCAGCACCAACTAGTCATGAATACAACAAATTGTTGGGTGTGCGGTTTAATGCCACATACCATTAATAAGGGTATTCCCTATCTAGTGCTGCCGTATAGTTACAATGGATCGTCATGGGCATTGCAGACCATGTTTCTCTATGCTCTAGATGCCTACTCCCCGCGACAACCGCGTTCCATCCGACCTAGCACCAATAATAAAGCTTTAATGAAAGGAGTTGCCGATATGAGTAGAGATATCGATGCATACTCATCTATTCCCAAAGAAGAGTTGAGTGCTTATGTAGGGTGGAACGCGACGGGGTATAGTATTAGTCTAGGTGAAAGACAGCGGAAAATCTCATCCCCAATCTGGGTCGTACCCCACATAGGTCGGTTCTGTTTGCAAGGTAATGGTCAGAATCCTAGAGCTCAACTGGGAAGAAGTGACTGTACTGAAACGTACACTTTTCCGTCACAGTTTTCCCCTGCGTTTTTGGCTGCCAAGGGTACATATTTTATCTGCAATGACCGAGCATATACATGGTTGCCCCCTGACTTCTCGGGCACATGTTATATTGCAAATCTGCTACCGCCAACATTTACTGCCGCCTCCGACTATCACAAGACCAGAGTTGTGAGAGGCGTGATTAGTAAGGAGGATACTGCCGGTCAGGAAGCGGGAGATTTCTTTTTGGGTTTCCTGCCGTTTTGGGGACCTATGGTTAATAGTAGGAACCTGAGACAGCTGACTCGTGTGGTTGAATCCACTTTTAATGTTACGGCTGGTGCCCTTGGTAATTTGACAGCTGAGCTCCAAGCGGATCGCCTCATGACTTTGCAGAACCGCATGGTTCTAGACGTCATACTTGCAGACCGCGGTGGGGTATGTAAGGTTATCCAATCCAGTTGTTGCATTTTCATACCAGACAATGCTCCAACAGGTTATCAAGCCATCTCCAAACTACATAAAATATCTGAGTCCATACACGTGGACAAAGGAGATTGGTCACTGGTGGGGTGGTTCTGGGAACAGATATCTGCCTGGGGTTGGAAAGTTCTGATGGTCATTGGAATGATCTTAGCCATCCTTTTCCTGTTCTGTCTGTGCATACAGTGTGCTCCTGCGATATGTGGCCTCTGTGCTACATTATGTGTAAGGAAACCTGTATCGAGGGACGAGCTAAGTAATAGGATGATGCTACAGCAACATCTCTATGACTTCATGAATATTGACCTAGACCCGGATTGAAATGAGTATAGTTATTGCCTATGTAAGGGCAAAAGGAGGGTCTGTCGTACTTTAGAATTTGGGACCGCGTAGGAGGCAGGGCCCTACCCCTGTCTATCCCGGTATTAGCGAACCGCGAATGGTCAATGCGGTATGTACAAGTGCTTTGTATAACGTTTTAGCTATGAATGCACTGTGTATATGCTATTATACATCACTACGTGGGTTCCATCTTAGAGCGGTGGCCATCTTATGGTTGCCCTCACATAGGCTACATAGCATGGAGCAAATACGAGCCTTTTAGAGCACATGTGTTTTCCTTTGACTTCTCTGTGACCTGGGCAGCTTGGCTCCGCTGCCCCATGTCAGTCCGGTCTCACGAGTTCCCCGTCCTCTGGCCACCGGTGATTAGCATCAGTGCTTGACACACCATAAAGCCTTTACATTAAACACGAGCCTCCAGCTAATCTCTTTCACACCTGACTGTTCCTGCTTTATGGCTTGTTTTCCAAACAGGAGATGCTCATGTTTATTGGGGCCTATCGATATCTGATGTGGGATCTGAGCCTTGCTGGGTAAATAATTGCGGGCTGGCTTAACTGGAATGTGGGATGGTCATCATGACTCTGCGTTTTCGTTTGTAATGTATACATGTAATGGCCATATCGTAAACTAAGGAATGTATGCCTGAAGCAGGATATTCTGTATTTAAGAAGAAGCCCGTTTCTGTGATTTTCAGCAGTCTCCTGAGAACATACACGCTGTTGTACTTCTAGGATACCTGTAATTGGTCTGCAGCCAATAAACTGATCTTTGACTTCACCCAGAAGACTGTGTTTCTGTAGGTCTGAAACAGGAAGAACCCCAAAGTCATAGGGTGTGTTCCCCTGCACCGCTGGGCTTAAAATACCCAGTACTTCACTTGTACTTCTTCAGCTATCCCTTGTTCTACATTCCTAGGAACTATCTGTTCTTTTTCTTTTGTAGTACCATCTTTTACTTCATAGCAATGGCAACTTGTGTCAACTGTATGCACTAATGTGTTCTCTTACAAGTAGCTCTCTTCTTTAAAAACAGTTCTGTGCTAGACTTGTGCATCCATTCATCTCTAAAAACTTTACGAGAATTAATTTTGTTAACAAGCTTTTTCCTTAATGTTATTTTCCTCGTGCCTAGTACTATTTTATCTAGTGTCTTCATTCTGTTCAATATTAAGATTTTAAAAAATTCTCTCCACAGCAAACGCTTTGTCTACTATACTCTCAATATGTTGCTTTTGTTTAACTATAGCACTTCTCTTTTTATACTTCTTTATCCTCTTTTCTAAATGTTGTGTTACTTATGACCACAAGGTCCATTGCATCCCAGCAGGGGAGCCAGAAGGACATTAGCCTGAAACAGTGGCTTGGTACCTGCCAGGAAGAGGAGGGGCAAGGTGTTCAGGAAATTCCCTGAGTCCAGGAGGAAGCTGAGCCGGAACATTGCTGCTTGGCCATGGAAAATGCTTAGGATGGGGTCCTTGGCTTCCACTAATGACTCAGTGGGGGTCCTCGGATTCCAATAATGATTTTGTGGGAATCCGCAATTTCAATAAGGATTTCATGTGGGCCCACAGAAGTCAAAAGGGTAAAGAGCCACTTGTCTACACTATAGTCATTTTTCTAAATGGTTCATATCTTGATATGTGCTGTGCATGTTGAAATGGAAAACAATTTAAAACAAAAAGAAAAAATAATTCAATGAGATCATTAGTGAAGGCTGCAGTACTTCATGAGTGTTTTAAATAACGCTGATTTTTCAGAATGCTATTTTTGGGGGGTAAGTAAACTCATTATGCCTACATCCAACATCCTTGTCACAGTCATTACTATTGAGTTGATCCCGCTTCATGACAGGAAAAAGAATCCTGAAAGTAGGAGTAGTCCTGCCTAGTCCCCATCCACCCTATGGGCTCTGATAAAAGGCTTGACTATTCATAGATCTTTGTTTTCTTTTTCCTGTTACATGACTGAGACAGGGATGTAGGACAAGGTCCCTTCCTGGCTAGGATCCCCACTGATATGCTATACTCTGATCCTGTTATGATGGACACAGGGGATGAATGTGTGCACAGCGTGCATGGTGGAGCCCCGGGGCGAAAGCTGTTTTTTATCCCTGGCATACAGTCCGAAACCCTGCCAACGAGGATGGTCGCAGGTCGGCAGGCAGGAGAGGTGAGTGACTTACCGCTGTGTGGGTGGTAATGGTTTCTTTTCCTGTTAAGTCCCAGGGACAACCGCGCTCCTATCTGCCTCCTTTATGGGGTTTTGGTGCACGCTTGCATGAGAGGCTGATCCTCCGTGCATGTGCATTGATTATTTCCTGGTTCATCTGCATTTTGTGGCTGACAGAACCAGGTCAGATTGTGTTTTTCTCTTTCTCCTGTGCTTTGAAGTATCCAGATGGAGAATATACTATAGGAAGAAGAGCCATGTCTCTTCAGACAGATCTTCTATGCCTTGATCTCCCTCTCCTCCTCCTAAGAAAAGATCTAAAAAAAAATTCTGCTCAGTAATGCAGAGGAGGAATTTGAGGAAAGAGTATAGCAAATCCTTTTGGAGACTTTATCCTCCGCAAAGCCTACAGATAAAACCAAGAGGAAGACCCAACACTTTTATTTAATCTGATTCACAGGATGAGGAATTAGCGTTCCTAGCTAAACAGAAGGGAAAATACCTGCCTGAAATTCTCGTTAGGATTAGATGCAATATGGGTTTCCAACTAAAAATCCTCCTTCCACTTCTACTGAACTACGTCTCCATCAATTCCTGAAGTCTAGCTTACCATCTTTGCCACTACATCTCATGTCTCAGATGTCATCTTACACAACTGCAAGGATCCAGATAAGATGGTGACTATGTTCCCTTTAGGGTGTGTGCGTTCACCCTGCTTCCCTGAAGCGCCAAGAGTCTTTTACGGAGCACTCAGGCCGATCCAAAAACAATCAGCATTTCGGTGTTGATGCACGTCTTTAAAATGGTGCGCATGTGAAAGGCGGCATATCTATTGTTGAACGGTACTCCAAGGAAGATTAAAGAACTCAGCTGGGAAGGGGCCAAACGTTCCCTGCCCTGTGATGGAAGCAAGCTGTGCGATAAGTCTGGAGGTGACGAACTTTGGGGGGAGGGGGCTTCTGAGAGAAACAAAAGACAGCTCTCGCCGTTTGAAGCGCAATTAGAAATGATTGAGCCAATAAATGAAGTAGAACAGAGTGAATGGTCTGACTTTGCACAAGCGCAGACCTTGACAATGTTAGATGTAAATGTAGATCACACAAGGAACACAACATACAAATATGATAAAGACTTTTCAGAATTCGAAAAAAAGAGCATTTCTTTAACATTACACATTTCACTGCACGGAGACATATTTATTAAAAGTGATAATTAAAAAAAAAAAAAAATAATGAACTTAAACACCTTCAAGCCTCTTGCTCCAACAACAAATCAAGAGGCATGTCAGTTGTCTTGTGCACTTATACCCAAGGTTCTTATTATACATGAAGCAACATTATAGTCTTAAATCAACATACAATAGGATTTTTTACAGCGCACATACTTTTCGTGTCCAGCATTTAATAAACACGCGGACACGGAATGGGGATTAACACTTCCTTTATTCTTTATTTCTGTTCCCGACTAGCGCTCTCTCGCGCTGCCCCTCTCTTTTCCTTCCTGTCATGCCTGATCCGGAAGTAGCGGACGGAGTCAGGCATGACGACACAACATCTCCCCCCTGTTTGATTTGGGAACGGCCCCAGTTCTGTCACTTCTCTTAAAGGTCTTCAATGAGTCGAACTGGTCTCCGAATTATTCTCTGGGTCCGACGGGACAGGCTCCGTACTCGGGCCTCACCCACATCGGTGGTGCGAGGGTGTTCTTCACACTGATCCATTTCTGGGCTTTATGTGTCTGTGTCACAGTCTGCTTCATTTTCTTGACTGTAGGCCTCTGGGTTACATTTTATGAAGTGTGAAATGTTTCTGGTGGTCCTCTTGTTTGCAGAAGCAGCTGTGATCATATTCCCTCTTTTCTTTGTTACATGGAGCGGGTGAGCATGATAGCGACTGTCAGCTTTGGTTTTCCGCTCTTGCTTCACCAATACCCAGTCTCCTTCTCGGATGTCAGACACCTTAGAGTGCCGACGATCGTCAGCATATTTCTTCATCCTTGCTTTCTTGTCCTTGTCGATGTTCACTTGTGTCTCATGGTCTGATGCTGGGGGCCTAGACCGTGCATCTGCATCTGAGGTCGGGATCCGGGTGCGCGGGTTTCTCCCAAGCATCAGAGTGGCGGGACATCTGTTGGGGGTTCTGTGTGGCGTAGTCCTGTAAGCTCGCAGCACTTCATTGAGAGCCGGTTGGACGTCCTGTTGAGACAGTTCAGCTTGTTGTATTGTCTTCTTCAGGGTGGCCATGAAGCGTTCGACCATTCCACTGGCTTGGGGACATAAGGGAGTAATTTTCCGATGCTTGAAATTCAGGTGATTTGCAAACTCTGTGAATTCATGTCCATTGAAGGGTGTTCCGTTATCTGTTTTCACTACTTCAGGGATTCCCCAGGCTGCAAATGCTTCGTCAAGGATGGGTATGACAGTGGACGCCTTTGTGGATGAGAGTTGATGTGCAATGGGGAAGCGAGAGTACTCATCCATGAGGACAATCACATATTTGCCGGACTTCAGAGGGCCAAAGAAATCGACAGCTACTTGTTGCCATACGCTGTCTGGGAGGTCTGACATTTGCAGCGGAGCGGGTGGTTCTTCACGCCCGACTAGTTGGCACTGTGGGCAATCTTGCAGCGTGACTTCCACCATCTGGTCAAGAGACAGGAACCAGACCCTCTCTCGCAGTGCTTTCTTTGTGGCCACTACGCCTTTGTGGCCTTCATGTGCTAGATTGATGGTCCCTTGTCTTAATTGGTGAGGAATGACAGTTCTTCTGTCCCTTAACAGTAGCCCATCTGCACTGATCGTGAGATCATCTTTGACGTGTCTGAAAGATGAGTTCTTGCAGGTTGGTGGCGGTATTTGTTTGCACGTCCTCCAGGTGTCTCCAGGAGCCGGTGCAGACGCGTTGCATGACGTTTTGAAGTGTGGCATCATTGGCGGTGGCCTCTCTAATGATTTCCAGTGGGACAGCAGGTGGGCGTGCTTGGTCAATGACAAAGTGGAGGTACTCTTCAACCACTGAGGCCCGTGTTAATGTCGACCCTTGAGGATGGCGTGATACGTAGTCCGCCGGGTTCTCCACCTTCCCCGGTTTGTGGATGATGGTGTATGTATAGTCTTGCAGGCGGATCCCCCTCCTCTCGATCCGTGGAGGCATTTTCGCTCTTGGGTTGCCAAAGATGGTGATTAGGGCTTGATGGTCGGTGATGAGGGTTAAGTGTTTCCCGTACACAAACAAGTGGAAATGCTCACATGCCCATACAACTTCCAGACTTTCCTTCTCGAGCTGTGAGTATGCTCTCTCCGTGTCGGTGAGGCTGCGGCTGGCGTAGGCCACGATGTGACGTTGATCTCTCTCGTCATCATACTGGGCTAGGATGGTGCCAAGCCTGACAGGGCTGGCATCAACGGTAATTTCTGTCTTTCGTCTCTGGTTGAAGTATGCCAAGTGTGCGGCAGAGCTCACAGCTGTCTTGATTTTAGTAAAAGCACGCTCGCATGCAGTGGACCATTGGAAGGTCTGCCCTTGTTTCGTGAGCTCTCGCAGTGGGTAACTGATGGTCCCATAGTCCTTGATGTATCGGGTGCAATAACTGGCCATGCCCAGGAAAGATGGAATGTCACTGACATCATGAGGTTGTGGCGTGTCAGCCAATGCTGAGACCTTCTCGGGGTCAGGTCTCATGCCGTCTTTGGAGAAGATGTGACCGTAGAACTTGAGGGTGGATTTGTGGAATTCACACTTGTCTTTGTTGAAGGTGAGATTGGAGTTGAGAAGGGCGTGACGCACTCGATCCAAGGCGGTGTCATGGTCTTCACGTGTGGTGCCGAAGACAAGAATATCGTCACTGTAGTTAAACGAGTTTGGGATGTGGTGAATTACTCGCCGAACAGCCTCTTGAAAGATCTCGGCCGCTGAGGAGATTCTGAAATTGAGGCGCTTATACCTAAAGAGTCCTTGATGCGTAGTAGATGTGGTGATGTACCTGGATCTTTCATGGAGTTTGAGTTGGTGATATCCTTTGTTGAGGTCTAACTTTGAGAAGACTGTCGCTCCATTCAGGCGTGTGATCATGTCACTGATGTGGGGCCCTGGGTGCCTCTCTCGTTCTATAGCGGTTTTTGGGGCTTCTCATGTCCACACACAGGCGTACTTTGTTCTCGTGTCCCCGTTTTGGCACGAATACCACTGGCAACACCCAGGGGGTAGGTCCAGTTGATCTCTCTCAGCAAATCTTGGAGTTCGTCATCAACCGCTTGTTGGAGATGAAACAGTACCTTTCTGTGGTGTTGAGCCACTGGTGTTACTTGTTCATTTATGTGTAGCCTGACTTTGACATTAGCTAACTTTCCCGGGCCTGAGAACAGTTTCGGAAACTTGTTTACGATGTCAGGTGAGTCGTCGACTTTGAATAGGATCTCTACCAGCCTCAGCCGCTCTGCTGTGGGTAGACTGAGGAGGCAGTCAGCTGCATCAGGACCCTCTATTACGTGAATGTGGGCCTGAATTGTTCTGTCTTTGTAGGTCACCGTTGTGGGGAATCGTCCCATGCACGGCAGCGGTTCTTTGGACATCCATGTGTAGACACGTACTGCGGCTGGCACCACCTGCTGCTTCGGGCGCATTTTCTCGTATTCAGTTATGCAGATGTAATTAAGCGACGCCCCTTTGTCTAGAACAAACTTGGCCGAGTGGTTTCCCATCTGAATGTGCAACCGGGGATAATTTTTTAGTCAATCCGGGTCTGCCACCATTCACACATATTCTTCACTGTTTAGCGATATGGGGGTGAGGGCGGACGATTCCCTTGACGTTGATCGTCGAGAACGATATGATGAGCGCGACTGGGTGCTGGATCTGGACGAGCTCGTTGAGCGGTCTCTCCTCCTTTGCACCGCCCTCGCGTGGTGGCGCGGTCCAGTGCTTCGCTTGGTAGATTCCGATTCCTTCCGACGGGTTTGGCACATTGCTTCAAAATGGTTGTCTCTTCCACATCGGTGACACTGTTGTCCCATGGCTGGGCAAGTGCCTGTGTGGGGATAGTCCAAACCACAGCGATAACATTGAGGTGGTTGTTTCTGGGTGTTGCCGTCTCTGGTCCCACCACGGGACGAGTTTGTGGATTTTCCAGATCTCCTCTGATCCGGCCGGCGTTTTGCGTCTGTTTGTGATTGTATCCAGAATACCTGCTCTGGTTTCTCTGTCTTTCCAGCCTCCATTTTCTTTGCTTGTTCCTCTGCTTGATCGTTTATTCGTGTGAGTTCCTCGATGTCGTTGAGCGAATAGTGTTTCTTTAGTAGTCGACGTCGTAGGGACTCTGATTAGCACCCTTCGATGATGCGCAGGCGAAGAGCATCTTCTGTGTTGAAATTATCAAACTCGCAGTATCGTGCCAGGCGTTGAAGTCTCCCATGGACTCACTCTGTTCTTGGGATGCAAGGTTAAACGTGTATCGTTCATAGTCCAGATTGCGCTTGTGGAGGAACTTCCTGTCTAAAGCTTCCCTCACATCTGCATATGACGCGCTATTTGCTGGAGGCAGTTTTTTGATGATCTGGCCAATGTCTTTTCCTACCAGATTCTTTAGTGCTATGAGTAGATGGTCCTGGTCATTTACTCCAGACCCTTTCATGAAGTCCCTCCAAGTCCTCAATCCAGCTCTTCCACTTGGGGCCCATGCTGTTCCCAGATGTTAGTGGTAGGGGCTCGGGGGGACACAAAAATGACACCCCTATGAGTATGGGTCCCTGTGGCATGTCTTGGACCGGGCCTGGTTGCGTAGAATCGGGCTGAGTGGTCATGTCGTCAGGTTATCAACCTTTACTGCTTGTTTGGAGTGCTCCCGTGTTTTTTTTTTTTTTTTTTTTTTCTTTTTTTTTTTAAAGGGCTTCAGGATGTATTGCTGCTTATTTTGTGTACTCCCAGTGGCTTCGGGAGGCTTCAGGGTTTATTTTGGGGAGCTTAGGCTTGTTTCCGGTTCTTGCCTGACTTTAAGATGGCCGCTGGGCTGGAAACATCGATCCCTTATGAGGGATGCCTGACCTCAAAATGGCCGCCGAATGCGACCACTGATGCCGGTTTCTGAAGAGGGATTCTGTGCTCTTACCCCAATTTTCGCCGGCATCGGTTGTTTGAGGCTAGGGCTCAGGTCGCTGGGTGCTCTGGTGCACTGTGAGCAGTCTTTTTCCATGTATTAGCTCCGACGAGGCATCTCTTGCTGCCAGGCTGCAGGTGCTCTGTGTGCAGCTCTTCTTGCCTCTGTGTGCTCCTGGTGGGGGTCCTTATCCCACCCTCGTCGCCAGGTTTCGTGTCCAACGCTTAATAAACACGCGGACACGGAGTGGGGATTAACACTTCCTTTATTCTTTATTTCTGTTCCCGACTAGCGCTATCTCGCGCTGCCCCTCCCTTCTCCTTCCTGTCATGCCTGACCCGGAAGTAGCGGACGGAGTCAGGCAGGACGACACGACAATACTGAATGCATATTTGAAGGTGCTTTCATTTGTGATAAATATTTGCATGGAGTCCAGTGCTGGACTTGGAAAAAATTAGTTCAGGAACCCATAAATTGAGGGTCAAGGTGTAGCAGAGGTAAGGGGGTGAAGTCACGGGGGTCGAAGCTTGAAAATCAGAGTCTGACAGTGGACCTATACATTTATTCCTCTGCTGCAATGTGCCATCAAGGAAATATGTAACTAAATCTATTTTAGATTACCTAATTTGTCAAAAAAAGGCTGCATATTAAAATACCTTACAGGGTTAAGACACCTGCTGCAGAGATCATTGTTTGCCCAGCAATTTTGAAGGGATTATATTAGTGTTAAGAGAACTCTAGTGCTTAACACAGTTCTGGGAGTGTTCTGTGTTTTGTCCAGTCACATTTTTGACTCCTAAAGTAGCATAGAGGGTTAATATGCGGATCACAGATTTTTGTATTATTTAAAGAGGTGAGTTACTGCTATTGACGCAATGCCCGTCCCAAGTTCCCATCCCTCAAATCATCCAGGTCATGAAAAATATTTATGCCCAAGTATTTAACGATACGTTGTGCCCAGAGAGTGTTGATCCGCAGCACCTCCGGTCTGGGCAGAGGCCCTGCTATGGGAATCAAATAGATCTTGGTTTTGTTGACCTTAAGGCCCGAAAAGGAGAGCAATGTCGCCCAGAATCCGTAGAGCCCCTGCAGCCCCTTTGATTGCCTCCGTAAGGTACAGCAACAAGTCGTCTGCGTATAGAAAGATGTGGTGCCGATGCCCGCGCAAGGTCATCCTCCTCTCACTCAGGCGAAACCGTTCCGCCAACGGCTACATGGCCAAGGCCAAAGGAGCAGGAAAAGAGAGCACCCCTGCCAGGACCCCCGGGAAACCTTATACATTGTAGATATGGTTCGGCCCGTCTTGACTCTCGTGGTGGGTGAGGCATAGAGAAGCCGCACGCAATCACCTCCCAGTCCCATACAGCGCATCACCTCAAAAAGATATTCCCAGCTCACCGTGTCAAACGCCTTCTCTAGATCGACAGATAAAACCGCTGCCTGTTGGAGCGCCAGTGTATCCGTGTGGTAGAGTACAGAGTAGAGCCTGCGGAGATTGTAGGAGGTATTACGAGAGGGAATAAACCTGTTTTGGTCCGGGTAGATCAAGAACTTCATATGCGGGAGCAGACTCCTGCCCACCAGCACCTTACTCAAGATCTTAAAGTCTAGATTGTGCATGGAAAGAGGTCGCTAATCTCTGACTCCCGCGTCAGGTTGCTTGTTTTAAGGAGCGGAATCACAGGTGCTGACTGAGTGGAGTCTGCCAAACCCCCTTCTCTCTCATATGCCTCCGCATACAGCACCACAAGACGCAGGGTCAGTATATCGGTGAACGGCTGATAAAGCTCGGCCGGAAGGCCATCAGGCCCAGGGGTCTTGCGGCCTTGACTTCATGCGCAGTGATTGGCCCCCCAAGTCTTCCCATGCATCTTCCTCCAGCGTACAGAGCTGCAGAGGGGCTAGGAAGTGCTGTGTATCTGACAAGGGAGCCATGGTCGGGGCCCCGTACAACCACTCATTGTACTTTAAGAAGGAGTCATTGATGGCATCTGGGTCGTGCACCACGTCTCCCATATCTAAGCCTAACCGCGTGACTGGTGCTCCCCCCGACTAAGGTTTGATTAATCGTGCTAGCAGTCGACCCGCCCTCCCCTCCTCTCTTTGTACTTTATCTAGGTAGTCTTTATAGTTGTAGCACCTCAGCCTGTCCATTGCGTCATTATATTGTGCCGATAGTCTTGTAAGGACACCTGGGCCTCTGGCTGTCTCCCACAGCACTCCTCCGATCACTGCAGCTCTCTGTTCGCGGGCCTCCGGTCTCCGCCCGTGCCTCGGGGAAAGCCAGACTCTGCTCTGCTGGGAAGAACAAATCCACTCCGGGCCACCATCGTGGGCTACCTCAAGCGCCAGCGGTCGCCTGGGATCTGGACTTACCGCCGCCCATAAGGTGGCTAGATCACCAGGACAAGATTCTATGTGCTTCAGCACCATCCGGGCAACTGTTGCGGCGTCCTCCGGCCTCCAGCACCGCAGGATAGGCTGATAAATGTCGGGCCGGCGCGGAGCTCCGAGCTCACGCGTCTGCCATTCTCTGCTCCTTGGCTACGCCCCCTTGGAAATAAATACTTTAATATGATAAAAACAAATCAGTACACTTGGTGATGCCATTTACACACATCGTTTGTGTGCTGTATGGTTTCTATTAGTAAAACTGTATGTGCAAATGTAATGGTAATTTCGATTGAAAAAGTGTTGTCTGTAATGGCAGTGCACAAACACACCATGCACACTTACGCTGCTCTGCACCACACCGCTGCAGTTTACTTTGCACCATGCTACTGCACCATTGCACTCTACTCCACTGTGCACCACTGCACCAAGCCAGTTTACGTCTGTTGACTATACACCACTCTACTCTATGCTAATGCACTCTATGCCACTCTACACCACATCACTCTTCACCACTGCTCTCCACACCACTCCAGTCTAGGCTACTCCAGTCTACTCTGCACTACTCCACTGTACGCCAATCTACAACACTGCACTCTATACCATTCTACTCTATTTTAGGAAGCTGACTCTGTATATACTATACCAAAGTGAGGTATAGTGTGCACAGAGTCCAGTGGAACCCCAAAGGTAGGCAGAGGTAAAGTTAGATAGCACCTCACTCTCTATTTGTGGTAGTGTGGTCAAGCAGTAAGGCAGCATCAGAGGACAGTGTTAAGCATTTTTTTCTACACACTCAGTCAGCAAATGAATTCACATACTCAAAGACTGAACTTCAGACCGATTGTTTTTGTATCAAAATATTCTTTTAGTTATTTTATTTTCTAGAACCAAGCAAGCCTGGCAGAGGTAAGTTAATAAATACTTTGCAGTAAATATACAGTTTGAAATGCAATTGTAAATATACTTTGAAGTGGTTACAGTTTGAATTACTGGTAATGCAATACTGTGGAATGCTGTACATATACTTTGTATGGATATTGCAGTACAAATTACAGGTTTACTTTTTCTACTCAGTGTGATATGCCTAGATATCACGCTGGGACATTTCCTAGAGAAAAGGTAAGTAAAATCAGTTTTGTATAATTGTTATTTTTTAGGTTTCCATACAAATTGCGATTCTCCTATTAACATGACTAGAGAATCTGGATTTCATTAAAGACACGGAGGCTATCATTATGCATTAATCCTTTAATGCAGTCACAGACAGCCGCACTACATCACAAAGAAAGAAACAGTTCTAGAATGTAGTGATCAGGATACAAATGGCATGAGACACAAACAGACTGCCTCTTTAAAATGCAACGAAGTAAAAAAAGTTCAGACGTAAGGTCCAACTTGGTCTTGAAATTGAAGGTAGTGACGAGTCCGAAGAGAGGTAGGATGAAGGTTAGATGATCATGTAGAATTATCTGAAAGGAAAAGGAGAGCGAAGGTATAAAAAGGTAATATAATAATAAGGTCATAACTTGATGTACAATACAAGTAAACATCAGCAAAGTACATAACTTCAAGTACATAGATCAAGAAATATAACAACCAAGGGAGTGGAGCAAAAGGGTGGGATAATGATAGCCTCCGTGTCTTTAATGAAATCCAGATTCTCCAGTCATGTTAATAGGAGAATCGCAATTTCATTACAAGACCGGAGGCTACATTATGCATGTTGGTAGCCATGAAGTACTACATCCGACATGTGTTCAATAGGTTTACAGTAATGGTGAGCGAAGGTTGAGGCATTAGACCAATCAGCTGCTTTAAGAATATCATCTAACTTTCCTCCAGACCAGAAGGATTTGCTTGCCATAGCACCTCTGAGAGAATGAGCTTGGAACTTAGAAAGATCAATTCCAGCTAGATTCATTACACACTTGACCCATCTAGAGATGGAGGAGGAAGCAACTGGTTTAAAGGGTTTAACAAACGAGATAAGGAGTTGTTTGGCATCTGGAGGACGAAGGTCCTTTGTTCTCAAGTCATATTCTCTCATACAGTCTAAGACGCACAATTTCTTGCAAAGGTCAAAACGAGGATAAAAAATAGAGTCTGACATGGTTTTAGTTCTTCTAAATATATCAAATTTAACTCCAAACATATCGTAAGATCTATGAGAAATATCCAGGCATTTCACATCTGAAACTCTACGACAAGAGATTAGGCATAAGAGAGTAGCAAGTTTAAAAGAAAGGTATTTTCTGTTGAGGTAGGCGTTATCTGGCCAAGAACAGAAAAGGTCTAGGATAGCTTTAACATCCCACATGGATTGGTATTTGGGTCTGGGAGGTCTTTTTAGTCTCATACTTTTCATCACTCTACAAATAATATTGTTCTTACCTACCGTTTTACCATTGACTAGGGAGTGTCCGGTGGAGATTGCAGATCTATAGCAATTAATAGATCTATAAGATAAACCCCTGTCGAATTGTTCGACAAGGAAGTTAACTATATTGACGATAGGAGCCTCCAAGGGATCCAAGTTCCTCTCCATGCACCAACAAACCCATTTTTTCCAAATGTTGTTGTATCTATAATGAGTTCCAGGTGCCCATGATTCTCCGAGGAGGAAAAGAGCTGATGACGAAAGGCCAGACAGTTCGTTGGATTGCCTGACACTTTCCAAGCAAGAAGGTTCAAATTCCCTGAAGAGATTAGGTGGTGATCTTCTCCGTCTGCGTTGGTGACCAGACCTTTGTTCGCTAGAATGAGGAAGGGGGTGTCGCAAGAGAGTTTGAGTGTGGTGGGGAACCAAGCCTGAGAGGGCCAAAATGGGGTTATCAGGATCAAGCAACATTGGTCTATTCTGACTTTCTGTAGAACCCTCTGTATCATGGCAAAGGGAGGGAATGCGTAACCTCGGAGGTTTGACCAGGATTGAAGAAAGGCATTCACCGCTAGAGCTCCCGGGTCTGGCATCCAGCTGAAATATTTGGGAGTTGGAAAGATAATCTGCTTGCAAATAGGTCCACGTCTAGAGGACCCCAAAAGAGAGAGAGGGAATTGAAAACGTTCACATTGAGTTTCCAACCCGTACGGTCTGAGAGGAATCTTGAGTTCCAATCTGCAGAGGAATTTGACTTCCCTGGAAGATATTCCGCCTTCAGGGAAATCTTGTGTTCTAGACAGAACATCCAGAGTTTTTTCGCTAAAGCGGATAAATCCGCTGATTTGGTACCGCCAAGGCGGTTGATATATACGGAACCGCGGAGATGTTGTCCATCTTGAGAAGAACAGATCTGCCTTGAAGAGAGTGTCTGAAGCTCATTAGGGCATATAATCCGGCTGTAAGTTCTAAGAAGTTTATGTGGTGGGAAGATTCCGCAAAGGACCATGCGCCGCCAGTGTTTTGATCGAGGAAACGAGCGCCCCAACCGTGGAGGCTCGCATCTGATTCCAAGACAAATTCCGGGACAGAGCCGAAAATTGCTTTGCCATTCCAGGCATCCAGGTTCTCTAGCCACCATGAGAGTTCCAATTTCGCTTCTTGGTCGAGAGTCACAGAGTCCTCGTACCAGAGACCAGATTTGAGAGCTTTCCCCTTTATTCTCTGAAGGGCGCGGTAGTTCAGTGGTCCTGGAAAGATAGCTTGGATGCTGGATGAGAGGAGACCTAGAAGACGGGCTAACTCTCGTAGGGTTATAGAGTCTTTTTTTAGGACATACCTGATTTCTTTGCGAATTTTGGCGATCTTCTTGGTAGGGAGAAGGAGGAGACAGTTCGAGGTATCTACGGTGAAACCGAGAAATTCTAAGGATTTGGAAGGTGTAAGGATGGACTTCTCTCTGTTTATGATGAAACCGAGACTTTCGATAAGGTGGATGGTGGTAGTGAGGTCCTTCTGAATTTGGGAGTAGATTTGGGACATGATCAGAATGTCGTCTAGGTAAATAATGAGGCGGATACCCCTCTCTCTCAGAATAGAGACGATAGTTCTCATCATTTTGGTAAAGCACCAGGGTGCGGATGAGAGATCGAAGGGAAGAGCTTTGAATTGGTACAGACGTTCTTTCCAAGTAAACTGGAGAAAGGGCTGGTGTTCTAGTGCCATCAGAATGGTAAAGTAGGCGTCCTTGAGGTCTAATTTCACCAACCAGTCTCCTTTCAAGAGAAGATCCCTGAGGAGGTGAATACCCTCCATTTTGAAATGTCTGTAAACTAAGTATTTGTTCACCTCTCGAAGATTTATCACTGGTCTCCATCCTTTGTCCTTTTTTTGAACTAAGAAAAGGGTGCTGATAAATGTTTTTAAGGACCAGGGAACTTGTGTGATAGCTCCTTTTTTGAGCATTGAAGAGATTTCCTCTTCGACGATCTTCTGATGGTATCTACGGTGAAACCGAGAAATTCTAAGGATTTGGAAGGTGTAAGGATGGACTTCTCTCTGTTTATGATGAAACCGAGACTTTCGATAAGGTGGATGGTGGTAGTGAGGTCCTTCTGAATTTGGGAGTAGATTTGGGACATGATCAGAATGTCGTCTAGGTAAATAATGAGGCGGATACCCCTCTCTCTCAGAATAGAGACGATAGTTCTCATCATTTTGGTAAAGCACCAGGGTGCGGATGAGAGATCGAAGGGAAGAGCTTTGAATTGGTACAGACGTTCTTTCCAAGTAAACTGGAGAAAGGGCTGGTGTTCTAGTGCCATCAGAATGGTAAAGTAGGCGTCCTTGAGGTCTAATTTCACCAACCAGTCTCCTTTCAAGAGAAGATCCCTGAGGAGGTGAATACCCTCCATTTTGAAATGTCTGTAAACTAAGTATTTGTTCACCTCTCGAAGATTTATCACTGGTCTCCATCCTTTGTCCTTTTTTTGAACTAAGAAAAGGGTGCTGATAAATGTTTTTAAGGACCAGGGAACTTGTGTGATAGCTCCTTTTTTGAGCATTGAAGAGATTTCCTCTTCGACGATCTTCTGATGGTCGACTGAAAGAGTTAAAGGATTTGGGGGATGAGATTGAAAGGGGATTTCTAAAAAGTCTATTTTGAAACCCTGGACGGTCTCTAGAACCCAAGGATCTTGAGTTAGGGACTCCCACATGTGGTAGAATTGTTTTAGTCTGCCCCCTACTTGGGAAGAAGAGGAAAGAGGAGGAAGACTTACTTGCAGGACTGGAGATGTTTGGATTTCCACGGGATCTGTAGCCTCTATTACGAGGTCCTCCTCTGGCTCGACGGGTGTAGAATTGTTGATTTGAGGGGTAGGAGCCTCTACCAGAACCTCTGAAGGACGAGAAGGGCCGCTGGGAATTGCGGCCGAAAGAACGGCCCCTTCTTCCGGCCTGTCCAAAAAGGCTTGTGTTGAAGACACGCTTCATATTTGATTGAGCCCTGTCGAGGGCGGTAAAGGTAGCGACATATTTGCCGATTGACTTGATCATGTCTTCTCCGAAGAGAAGACCCTTAGGGTTGTCAGAAGGTTCTTTTTCTGCCAGGTCGCTGAGTTTGGGATTGATCTTTGTCAGGATAGTTCTCCTCCTTTCGCTGTTCAGACTCGAGTTCACATTACCAAGGAGGACAATAGCTCTTTGGCTCCATCCGCGAATGAGGTTGGTATCGAGAGGCATATTTGAAATGTGTGACTCCTCTGCTAGGTCTAGGATCCTGGTGAGGGGGCCGAGCACGTCAAGGAGATGGTCTTGGCAGGCCTTGAGTGCTCTCTCCAGACCTCTTCTAGGGTCTTTTCCTAATTTAAATAGGAATTTAATTAGGTCGGGTCGAGGTTAGGGGTTTGAGAGACCTTATCATGAATGGTGGGTCTCGGGCACTCAGATTTGAGGGTATTCCTGGTTTCTCTTTCCAGAGAGTTTCTTAGCCATCTCCTAATGAACTTAGAAACGTGTTCTTGGGAAAACCACTTTGAGCTGTTAGGGTGGGAAATGCTTAGGGGGGAGAACATTTCTTCTCCTAGAGGATTGAGAATGATATTATCGGAAGAGGAAGGTGATTCTCCATCGCCAGGGTTGAGGTCTAGGTCTTGGTTTGGGACGTCAAGGTCCAAGACGAATTCGTCATAGGGGTTGTGAAAATTTTCGTCCTCTGAATCAGTCTGCGACATCCTTCCCGTCATAACGGGATGTACCGCGAGGGGTACCAGTCAAGTTTGTGCCGCTAGGGGCCCCCTTCCAATTTGTGCCGCGAACGGCAATGTTCTCGTTTGAGGCGCGAGGGCCTCCCAACATAGAAGAGGTGCTAGGACCTCCTGGGTCAACTGAGGTACTACGACCTCTTGTAATGTATTCATAAGGATGTTCACAGTGTTTCACTTTTTTATTCTTTTTGCCGTGAACTGTGAGGTCGAAGGTAGGGTCATCCTGACCAGAGGGGAGATCTTTTAGAAGATATCACTTCTTTGAAGGTAGATAACATGCAGGATCGCATTTCTTTCTGTAAGAATTGTTTAAAGGAGTCATTGTCATGGAGGGGTGAGCTAGCAGTAGCATCATCCGAGTCAAGGTCTGACATCTGGTAATAAATGAGATTGGTTAATAATATATGAATATATATATTTTAAATATATATTTTATTTATTTATTATTGTGAATATTAAATTCTCCCCTTTTTTTTTTTTTAGTAGATGGCAAAGGTAATAATTAGATTAGGTAAACTGAAGCAATCAGGTAAAAATGGGGTGTTGTAGAAGTTGATTGGGCAGAAAAGAGTTTGATTTATAAGCTTGTTTCTGCTAAGGTATTCTTTCTATGGAAATCCGTTGAAGAGCGATCTCTGGCAGCAGCTGATCGAGCGGAGTAACTGAAGCTCTCGCTCGAGATCAGCTGCTGCCAGGGAGCCGTCAGAATCAGAGGAAAGAGCCTCGGGGGAAGGCTTGCAAGCGTGCACCGTTTCTAAGGTGCATTCCTCTAAGGATGTGACGCGCTCGCTCGGTACTACGTGAGCGCGTCTAGGCTTCCCAAATAATCACGAGGGTGTTGATTTTGGTTACGAAGGGATTAAGATCTAACGAGGTAACGGGAAATAACCTTGAGGTATTGTTGCTAAGTTAGTTTTGAGAGATTGAGTACGCGCGAGGAGGTAGGGGATCGACGACCTTAATAGGAAGTCGATGGGAAGGGAGGTAGGGGAAGGGGAGGGGTAGAGCCCATAGTCAGTTACTCGCACGATAGCAGAGCTGTTGGGTATAAGGCGTTAGTTAGAAGAAATGTTGGCATAACGTTTAAACACCATCCAAATCAATTTAAACACCATCAAATTCAATAAAGCATTGTAAGATGTTAATGGTAGATCGTTTTTTTTTTTTTTTTTTAAATTAAACAAATATCTTAAGTCAATTGTAATAAGAGGTACTTATCTGCCTGTGAGCCGCATTTAAAAGAGGCAGTCTGTTTGTGTCTCATGCCATTTGTATCCTGATCACTACATTCTAGAACTGTTTCTTTCTTTGTGATGTAGTGCGGCTGTCTGTGACTGCATTAAAGGATTAATGCATAATGTAGCCTCCGGTCTTGTAATGAAATCAACTCCACACTTTTCAAAGAAAAACAGTCAGTGGATTCCTATGGAGAGAAATGAAGTTAACGGTTACCAGGTAAGTAGTCTTTGGAGTTGAGCTTCTGGGGTTAGAACAAGGGTTCCCCCAGGGTCAAGGATGCACTCTTGTTACACCCTCAGCGGCACTAGGGCAGCCAGGTGCATAGTGCTGAGGCCCAATGTTATCCAAGGGGGGATAGGGTCCTCCGGCTGGTGGCTGCTGGCAAGCAGGCAACTGGGTTGTGGGAGGAAAGCTCAGGGCAAATGGGGAAACAAAGTAGCACCAAAGATGCACTCTCAGCGGCACTAGGGCGGCTGGGTGCAGGGTGCTGTTTCGACATAGGGAGCCCTTTTGGTTTCAATGGGGAACCTCTGCTTTGCAAAGGCACTGCAGGCTCAGGGACAAAGGTCTTGTGGGTGCGACCACAACTTCGAGAGGTAAGTTGCAAAGTTAGGGGTTTGCTAGGCACCGTTGGTTTGGGCACACCAGGCCGTGGGGCATAGGGTGCAGGGGTGCCTTTTGGGGTCGGATCTTCTTACCATCTCCTGGTCGCGGTTGCGGGGACCATCTGGATTTAGGCTGCAGGCGTCAGCTGGAGGCAGGTCAGGGGTCACTGGATCTCGGGTCAGGATCGCTGGGGTGACCTCCTTGTGGTGTTTGCCCACTCAAACTCGGGCTGTGGTTGGCGGGTGCAGAGTGGGGCGGATCCGCAGTGTCCGGGTAGCCAGAGGTTGCAGATAAACTAATCTGGTGTTCACGGGAGACAGAGTCTTTGTAGTTGAAGGCAGGCAGGTCCTCCGGAGTTTTCGAGGTTGCTGGCTTCAGGACACACCGGGATTTCACAGGAGCAGGTTCCAGGGAGAGACAAACCGGTAGGGTTGGGGCCAAGTCATTGGGCGTCTTCCTCTTGTTAGCTGCTGCACGGCTGTTCGGTCCTTCTTCTTCTTGTTCTTCTCTGAGGAAGCAAGGTTCAGGGGTGCCCCTAAATACTAGATTTAGGGGTGTTACAGATAGGTGAAAGGCAGGCACCAATAGGTCCCTTCTCTGGGGTGAGTACACCCCCTATTATGTCACCATCCAGTGGGAGGGTGGCATGAGCCTGTCCCTTTTTGGCTGTGCCCCCCTCATATTCAAGATGGCGTGGACTGACAGTTGTGCTTCACCTCTCCTCCCCCACCTGAGGGGTGGCGTTGGCCACACCTCTCTTCCTCACTTGTTTTTCCCACTGGTTCTCCCGTCCAAAGTGGGGGTCAGAGCCAGTGGGGACCAGTTGCTGGGAGCAGCAAGTAGCGTGGGGAAGGTCACAAAGGTGGCAAGCCTTTGAAGCTTCTCCTTCGTGAACCCTGCAAATCCTGTAGGAGGAGGCTTGGCACCTCTTCCCATGATGTGCATTGTTTCAGGCCCCAGAGAGCAACAGGCTCTCGACCCAGGGGTCCAGAAACATGTCTGATGGTGGCAGCTGAAAGCGGCCACTCAGCCTGGACACTGATGGTAGGATAGTTTTCAGAGGGCATCTCTAAGATGCCCTCTGTGTGCATTTTTTATTAAATCCCACACTGGCATCAGTGTGGGTTTAATGTGCTGAGACGTTTAATACCAAACTTCTCAGTTTTCAGTGTAGCCATTATGGTGCTGTGGAGTTTGTAATGACAAACTCCCAGCACCATATACTCTTAATGGCAGCACTGCACTTACAATGACTAAGAATGGACTTAGACACTGTAGGGGTACAGAGCTCATGCACCGGTACCCTCACCACTGGTATAGAGCACCCAGCTAGAAGGGTGACTGATCTATGCCAGGGCAGTGAGTAGGCATGGCACACAGGGATGTGTGCCATGTCGACTACACTTTGTTCTGCACCAAGACATGCAGCCTGCAAAGGCAGTGTGTGAGTGGCAGTTTACAGGACCTCAAGGGTGGCACAATAAGTGCTGCAACCCTTAGAAGCCTTCTCTGGTTTACAGTGCCCTAGGTACCTGTGGTACCATTTACCAGTGGCTGACCTGTGGCTAGAGATGCCAATTGGGTTTAGTCTTCAATGAAGTTTTAGGGAAAGAACATAGGCCCTAGGTGCCTGATTAGCAGGAGCCCAGGGCACACTCTGTCAAAGTACATCAGCAAAACGTGGGGGCAACCATGCAGAAAGAGGGCAGTTTCTCACATCTATGCCATTACACTCTACGCCAATCTACTCTACTCCACTCTACTCCACTGTACTCCATGAAACTGCACTCTATCTCTTCGTCACTGAACTCTACGTCTCTCTACTCTGCTCTACTGCACTCTTTGCCAATGGACGCTAGACAACTCTACTCTTCATTGCTGCACTCTATGCCACTGCATTCTGCATCACTCCACTCTGTACCCCTCTCTGCCACTGAACTGTACGCCACTCTACTTTGCACCACTCTACTTTGCATCATACTACTCTATGCCACTCTATTCTGCCACTGCACTCTATGCCACTCTACTCTGCACCACTCGACTCTGCACTATTGTACTCTGTGCCACTCTGCGCCACTCTACTCTGCACCACTCTACTATGCACCACTCTTATCTGCCATGCTACATTGTACACCACTGAATTCTATGCGATTGCACTGTACGTCACTGCACTCTAAACCACTATACCCTGCAACACACTACACCAATGCACTCTAAACCAGTCCACTCTACGCCACTGCACTCTATCTACTGCACTCTATGCCCCTGCGCTCAAGTCGGCACCACTGTACTCCATGCCATTGCATTCTATGCCACTCTAGTCAATACCACTCTGCGCCACTGCACTCTACACCAGTGCATTCCACCCCACACTGCACTTTACGACACTCTACTCTGTCACTGATCTCTATGCCACTCTACTCTGTACTACTTCATTCTATGCCAGTGTACTCTACTCCTCTCTGACTCACTCCACTGTACCCAACTTCACTCTGCTGTATGCCATTGCACTTTGTGTCACTATATTGTACTCTGCACCACTCGATGCCACTCTACTCTGTACCACTCTACGCCACTGCACTCTGTCAGTCTACTCTGCACCACTGCACTCTACTATACAACACTCTAATATATGCACTGCATTGTACGTCGCTACATTGTACGCTGGTTAATTCTATGCCACTGCACTCTGCTACACTCTATGCCTACACCAGTCCACTCTACTCCATGCCACTGCTTTCTATTCTGCAGCACTCTTCGGCACTGCACTCTACTCAACACCACTTTACTCATAACCCCTTCACTCTGCACCACTGCACTTAACCCCACTCTACACCACTGCACTCTACGACAGTCTAATCTGCAACATTGCACTCTATGCCACTCTACTCTGCACTCCTGCATTCTAAGCTGCTCTACTCTGCCTCATTCTACTTTAAGCCACTGCACTCTGCAGCACTCCATGTGCTTCAGCACTCTATGGCACTATGTTCCACTCTGCCCCTCACTACGCCACGCCACCACACTCTACCATGCCACTCTCTAATCTACACACTGCATTGTACGCTGCTGAATTCTGTGCCGCTGCACTCCGCAACCCTCTATGCCAATGCACTCTACATATTCCACCCTACTTTTCGCAACTCCACTGTATGCCACTCCAGTACACAACACCTTCTGCCACTCCACGACAATTTACTCCACTCTTCAGTAGTCCACTCTGACACTCCACGCCGTTCTCCTCTAACTTTTAGCGATGCTGAACACAGCTGCGCTTGTTTACAACTGGCTAAAACGCATTGGCAAAGCCAGTAGTTCTTGCATGGGCAAGACCTATTGGCTTTGCCAACGCTTGTCTCTCTTTGCTCCAGGATTCCCAACAATCAGAAATTGCAAGTTGTGACCTGTCTTTGAGATGATCTTGCTTAAACCTTCTCTTTAGCAAGTTTCTGGAGAGCTAATTTAGTTGTACAGTTGTTTAAGAATTAGAAACAATCAACTAACAAACTCTACTTGCTCGAGCAATTTTAAAAGTGTTAGGTTAGCAGATTAATACACTCAAGTCTGAAGCACTAGTAATATGTATCCCTAAACTGGATTTGGAATACCTCTTGAAAATGTTTTGGCTGACTTGGAATGAGACAACATTAAAGTAGCTAGGTATCTACCGCACAATTAAGCTTTAAGGTGGTGTCTAGACAACTGTTCGCACTGGAAGAATCAGTTGTTTTGAGGATTTAAGAATGTGAAGCCCCATGTTAATTTCATGGCTGAGTTTAGTACGTCTTCTCGAAATGAATGTCCTCCTACTCTTGTGGCTTTTTCAAAACCTCCCAATCCCACGAACGTAGCTAATAGAAATCCAGGCTAAACTAATATAATTTATATTGGTGGGTGGAGAGGTATGTGTCAGTAAAAGAACATTCATGACATAAAGGACGAAGGGTGGCTTGGCATATCAAGTTGTGCTCAAGTTCCACCTGGCAGCACATTTACAGATGATTCCGAAACTGACCGCCAGGGACACAAAGAGGATGAGGGTGCTAAAGGAACAGGTAGTGGTGGAAAGAACAGTGTGAGATTTGCCCTTGGTAGAAAATGAGCAATGTCCAAAGAATGCATACATACCAACCCTGTGAAAAATCAAATACTGGTGGTTTGGAGCGGAATATCCCAGAAGCTAGGTTTAATGAGTTTTCCTACACCCACCCAATACACCCGTTCATGACAATACAGCATTCATCTTGGCTCTAAAGGACATAACCTTTATGTTAACTTAAGTGGTATGTCGATTTTGAAGGGGTGAAGAAGGTGAGCAGGCTTGGACTAATGCTGCCATTACGCTCTTTATGTTTCCTGCTGACAATTGTGCAATTTCAGGTCTCGGAGGCAAATGAAAGCCATCTCTGTAACATGACCCCTAGCATGACCAATTGGCAGATAGGCAGTGCATCCCACCCACACTTCCGGACCCCATCTGAGCCTTTACACGAAAGGAGCTTGTTCGTGTGAAACTAGCTTGCAATAAAACAACTAGCCCCTATCGTCACACTTGCCGCCTACAGTCACCTAGCTTGCAGCCACCATCAGGGGACTTCGATCCCCATGATTCCAAGCGCCGGGAGGCACCAGTGCATTCTTTCGCGCAAGGGCGGGCGAGACCGGAGTAGGCTGGGCAGGGCCACCCCTTTAACAACTAGACCCTGGTACTAATGAGCATTACTTTATGAGGTACTGTGCAATTTATTTTTATTTCCATCACTATTAGGGGGTGCTAAATTGAGCAAACGCAAGACTGTTAACGACCAGCGGGGCCAGGGAGTCGTGGGGACACTTAACGCTTTTCTTCTGAAGGCCGAGTCAGCCCTCATTCACAAAATTGAGTTAACGGAGCGCCGGCTTTCGCTGGAGCCTCAGACTTCCCAGAAACATCCAGCTCTCGCAGGGAACACTTCGCTAAATAATTTTCAAGATCCTCCCGATCAAGCAATACAGTCACTAAACACGGAGTCAGATCTTGAAATCACTACACCCCCTGAGCTAGCAAGCAGGCCAAATATAACTACGAGGGGTCAGAAGGCAAAAGCAAGACGAGACAGTAACAGTGAGCCGCCAGCCAAAAAGAGAAAGGGCCCGGGTCCTCAGAAACAAAAATCCTCAAAGGTAACGAGAAGTGAAACTATAAATGTTGACAGAGACTGTGAACAGGGGCTCAGTTCAAAGTTGAATACCAATGGAACTGCCAGATTACCTCCAAGGTCGAACGAGGAGGACTTTAGGAAAAGGCTTGAGATTATGGTATCTGTTTTAATTGAACCATTTTTTTTTTTTTTGCAGAGTTTTATATAGCGCGAACTTGACCCGAATCGGGTATCAGAGTGCTTTACATGGCACCAGTTGCGTTACATGAGGACACACATTCATTTTTGTTAGGCACGGGGAGATTAAGTGATTTGCCCAGAATCACAGGATGTTCAGCATCACTGCTGAGACTTGAACCCAGTTCCCCAGATTCGAGGTTGACCGCCCTAGCCATTAAGCCAACTCCTCTCCCCAATCCATTGTCACCGAAAATATCCCAAATTGAAGATAGACTCACTAAATTGGAGGGGTTGGTTATAAATAGTTGACCGGTTCACCAGGACCCAAACCTTGGAAGAGGTTCTGCTATAATGCTAAATCCGGGAATTGGGGTAAATCAAACTGTAACTAATCCGGACAGTGGACAAGTACACTACACAAGTACTCACGGTAGTATTCCCGATGCGTCAGTCTTTGCTGGACCCTCCCAACAACTCGTAGCATCTTCAGAATATATAGGGCATAGTAGAGTAGGTCCAAGCACTACACGTACACAAGCTGCTAATACCTCTAATGGGGCCCCAATTACCATAGGGATACCTACGTTGGGTAATGCAGGGAGAGACATTAACACCCACAACCCTTGAAGGTCTAACCCGAGACATGTTACAAACCCCAATCAGACCCTGCATCTCCAACCAGAAGCAACACCTTACACGATTGTGCTGGCAAATGTTTCCCCCCCACCACCTTTTCACGCCCCTGAACAACTCTGAGGAGTAAGTCATTATATCTACTGAGCACTAGAACAGGTCTAACCAGTATTCTCTTCTCGGAATTTAAAATGGCTAGAAGAATAAGATGGGTTGGCAAAACAAACAAGCTTCTAGCTGGTGATTGTGTGGTTTTAACTTTTAGGTCCCTGCATCTGGTGGAGTCCATCCTTGGCAGGGCTGGCAACCAGTCCATTATGGCCCAGGGAATTAATATTTTACCATTAGGGTACTTTTACCAACCATCAAAGGCCTTATGGAACAAATCTGTGGAGGAGAGCCATCTAGTTATAATGCAGTATAGGTATAGGGTCCCAGTCAGTAACCGTTTTTATACTTTTAACACCTTATAAGATATAGACTGACTAATTTACCCTAGAGACGCTTACCCTACTCATAAGTATGACTCAGGCGGTTATATAAGCGAAAAACTACCAAAAAAGAAATCCACTCTCAATTATGCGCAAAAATAAATACATAACTACCCTTTAACACCGGCTCTCACTGAGCGGAGAGGAGATATATTGGGCGCCAGTAATTTGAATCTGAATGTGTGCCCTAAACCCAATACACCCATAAGCTTAAATCAGTTCCCAGTCACAACTCCGAATTATCTCCTAGTAGTACTAGATTAATAAGGCCTTAAGGTAACATCAACAGCGTCTCCTGTAACCTTGTTTTTTGGAACATTTCAGGTTTACGGTCTCAGCTGACTAACCCTATATAGTGTGAGTCTATACTAAATTTTGATATAATGTGCTTTCAGGAAACATGGGTAAAGGACAGAATTCATGTCAATGGATTCAAAACCTTCCACACCCTAGCCGTTGAGGTGGGTTGTGGAAGGGCAAAGGGAGAGCTTTGCACTTACATTTCCAACAGGTTGAATGTAAAAGAAATAGAGATGCATACAGAAGAAATGTATTACCAACTGATCAAAATCCATGTGGATAGGATGCACTGTATTGCATTGACAAATTTTTACAATATTATTCCCCTGGACCAAATTGGGGTAGTTGTGAAAAAACTAAGTAATGATTTGAAGTCATTCTACAACGATAATGTCAAGGATATGTTTTTAATTCTGGGAGGGGATTTTAACTGTGCTTTATGTCCAAATGCTGATGGTAAACTATGTGGATTCACAAATGAAGACGGGACTAGTAATACTCATTTTCGACGCTCAAAATTGGGGGAATTTTATAACGAAGTGTTGTTTGGCCTTAACATGGGGTTTGCAAATGAGTTATGTGTTACGCCTGCTCCGATGAGTCATACTTTTAATGGTAGAGGTTCCCATACCACCATAGACTACATATTGCCGTCTAATAGTCTTGCAAGTAGACTTCAATTATTTTACTCAAACGACAACTCACTGAGTGACCACTTTCCATTGAGCATTTCTTTCTTACTACCAAAAAGACCATCTGGTAAACAGGATGAAACAGATTAGGTCTTACAAAATTTATAGGACAAATGGTTATCCCTTGCACTGGTCGATGGTGGACCCCCTAGAAATCACCAGACAAGTGGTAACTAAGTGTAAATTAGCGATTGATGTCTGTTTGAGTGAAATAGCTACACCCGATAGTGTTCTATCTTCATTTAAAAAAAATTCGGGAGCCGTAAGGGAGCCACTATTCGTACAGAACTGTAAAAAAGGGAAACAGGGGTGGTTTGATTCGAAGTGCACACAAGCATATGCCAACCTAAAGTATGAACTACACAGGTTCCCAAGAAACCCCTGCGATGTTAGACAGGCTAGAGGGGCGTATAGGCTAGCACTTAAGGAACGAAAAAGCATCCCTGAGCAGTGAAGCATGGGTATCCCTGCACAAGGCCTCCTTATTGAAAGATAGTTCGGCTTTTTGGAAAGCAGTGAATGCCCCTTCTTTGACTCCGGGAGGTGTCCCGACAATTGATATAGCAATAACAGAAGAACAATGGATCGAGCATTTCTCCATGGTGTATAATGGTGAGGAGAGAGATGATGCGCCAGATACCCAACACCACAGGGATGCTGCTGTGGTACCTATGACCCACTATACCGATCTCCAGTTCACGCTGGATTAAATAAATCGGGCTATCTCCGCAAGCTTAGGTGGTAAGGCTCCTGGGCCGGATGGGTCCCTGTAGACTTATATAAGTCAAATATGAACTATGGGGACCGCTTATAACCCAGGTAATCACTACAAGCTGTGTTTCATCTTTCTTAACAACTTGGGCGAAACCGACCATAGTTCCGATTGCCGATAGTTAAAAAGGGGGATCGCCATGACCCTGGCTGTTATACGCCAATTTCATTGTTGGACTCTTTGTTAAAAGTGGTTAGTCGAATTATCCTAGAACGTCTACAAGACTGGGACGAGAACAACAAGGTTTTGTCTGACATCCAATACGGTTTTACGTGAGGGCCTAGGGACCGTCGAACAGAGCTTAAATTTAACTATTATTATAGGGAAGTATACACGGGTGAAGAAAGGTTAGGCAGTTTTTAGCTTTTGTAGATCTCACCATAGCTTTTGACTGTGCTAGGCAAAGCAAGCTCTGGGAGATCCTTGAGGGTATGGGAGTGGAAATGCAAATTATCCACTTTCTTAGACGGATATACAGTGATGCAAAGGCGAGGGTATGGTATGGTATTAACGATGAGTGCTGTGCTCTGTTTCCAATTAGGAGGGGGGTTAGGCAAGGATGTCTGCTAGCCCCCTTTCTTTTTAACCTTTACATTAACGGCCTGGGCGAAGCTCTGACTAAAGACTGCCAAGACGGCACTCAAATAACTAGACGCCCAATACCTGTTCTTCTAGATGCGGATGACGCAGTTCTGATGTCACGCACTTAAGTAGGACTGCAAAAGGTTTTAAACAGCTTCTCAGGCTTTATGCGCCATCTTGGCCTTAGGGTGAACACCTCGAAAACCTTTATAATGAGGTGTGGTCATGGCAGTCCGAAATGTAGGGCTATGTATATAGATGAGCAGAAGATGGCGTTCACTAAGAGATGTTCATATCTCGGTATACTTTTCGATCAGAATGACCGATTGGCCCAAGCAGTGCTAGCAAAACAGTTGGCGTTTTTAAAGACCACCGGCGCTCTTGCAAATTTCTCAAGAAAGTTGGGTAGGAGGCCGCCGTTGGAGCTCATTCAGATCAGTAAGGCAAAATGCACCTCCACGGCCATGTATGGGGCAGGAGTCTGGGGTTTTGTTGAGGTGTACCCCTTACAAATAGTGGAAAACGCGTTTTTACGTTATATCTTAGCAGTACGGAGTAGTACATCATCGTATGTCTGCCATTCTGAGTTTAGGTTTACCATACATTGCTGACCTCATAAAAATGGATCCTATTCTTTTATGGCATAGGATCTGGACATCGACAAAAACTTTACTTAACCAGGATATTTTACCGGACAGTTTAAAACTGGAAGGGGCTTTAACTATCCCTTGGCTAAGGTATGTTCAAGACTTTGTGTGATCTAGGCCATTTAGAATATTTTACCGACCCTAGTACTATGTTGATGATCACGAGAAAAGAGCTAAAAAGAGTGGCATTTGCTACTAGATACGCTCAGAATGTCGGCAGAGATCATAAAGCCCACTGTGTGGTACAATCAAATGATTTTAACAACTTTTAGTATACAATCTTATTTGATAATGGTACCTGGAGGCTATGACAGGTTTTTATTGACCAGATTCAAACTTGGGATCTTACATAAACTTGTGAGTTTCCCAAAAATGAATGACACGGCTCGAGAAATGCAACTGTGTCCCTGTGATAACCATCCTGAACAATCAACGATACATGTTGTTTTATTTTGTAAATCAGACAATGTCTCCCTGCGTTTACTGTACTACAGTTTTTGGAAAATGAACACATAGTCTAGAGGGTAGCCATGTTTTTAAAGAAAGTACTTAGACATAGGAAATGCATTGTAATATAATCATGTAGTTTACAATGAGTTAAGTGATACTGATTTAATGGAATTAATTTTATCATCAATTACACATTTGATAATTTGTAACTTTTGTCATGTAATGAACTGTGTGTTTTTATATGCTTTTATGATTGTCTGAAATAGCAATCGAATAAAGTTTTACTTGACTTGACCAAATGGCGTTGCCAGCAAATCATTATGGCTGCCACAGGTTGCGAGGCTGGAACACAAAGCACAGGAAATCGGTGATGTGGGACACATCAAATATGCCATTGCTTGCTACAGTGGGGTGACAAGGGTGGTATTCTAGTGTTGGTGCTCTTCAGCTTTAACAAAAGTAAGACGAAGGTTCATTTTAGGTAGAGATGCCACTCGTGTCAGACTAAGTTTACTTCTGGACAGATAAGACTTCCTGAGGCTTTTGTGGATATCATGTACTAAAACACCAGTAGATATTACATAAAATCTCTCTATACAATGTGTATGTCAAAATATGTGACAGGCAGTTGATGTACTTTTGGAAATATGCATAAGTGTATATATTGACCATTTATTTGCAATTACACCTCTAATTCCTGTATTTGTTAAAGGAAATGACAACATAACTCGAGCCTACATTAAGGAAGAGGAAGGGGTCAATCTTGTCACCATTACAGAGGAGGAAGGCTATCCGGTCATCATTAAAGTGGAGGAAGAGATGGAACCTGCCAGTTTTAAAGAAGAGGAAGTGAAATTTGTTGTGGATAGTCATGATTCGGAGAGAAGTGACTTTGTTAGTCACACAGGTGTGTTTTTTTGCCTTATATTTCCCTTCTGTGGCGGTCTGTGTTCATTGAGCCCTATTATAGCCCTATTATAGCTGTTGGCAGTATTAGGTCTCTGAGTGAGGCCAGACCTCAACTTGCCCCGTAATTTACCAGTACTATAACTCATTCAACACTCATACAGTACTTAAGTCGTCACAGGTGGTGGATTTAACTGGTCATGACATGAATTACATAGACTAACCAATAGTTTTTGTAGGTTTGCTATTTCAGACTAAACTACCTGAGGCCTTGTATATTTGCTAAAGCATCTTCAAGCGTATGTTGCAGATACAGTTGACTGTTCCCTTCTCTTGTACACAATAAATACATGTTTTTTTAACCAACCTAGTTCCTGTTGCTGCACCTTGCTGTTTAGTCTTAAAACACGAGATAGAAAAATGAATCTGATCTACCAAGCTATCCTTAAATGGATTGAAGAAGACAAGATTTGTTTTCATTGAATAGTTGAAACTTTTCATAAAATGTTGGCAACCACTTCCTTAACCAGGCTTTTGAAGCAAAATACAGTATGTATAAACAAACATTATCACAAACCTCATCTCAGCTACAGAATATGATGAACGTTTTACAGTGACCGACCACTTCTCAGCAATTTCCTTAAGCTTTATTCAAGCCTCTGTCAGGGCTACTCACATGTCAAAAATTACAAAGTCCACACAGCACAGGACAACAATCCTATTGCAGGACTGGCTAAGCAGCACATAAACAAGGCAACCCAACTTAATATTCTCCTGATTTTCATAAGAGGCAAAATATAATTTGAACAGCTCTTACACCAGCTCTTTGAATCTAGGCAAATGTGTGACAGTAATAACATATAATCTACTCTTGAAACTGTGAAGGATAATTCCCTGACACGAATCCGTTTTTTTCTACCCAGTATGGTTTAAGATTCGCCATCCATCTTCAATCTTATGCAAACCCCTGTAAGTGGTACAAGGCAGCCACCAGACCCAGATGGTGCCGATACCCGAGAATAGCCCCCCCCCCTTATTTGGGTGCTACGTTACGCCATGCTGCCAAACTAGAAAGGCCTCAGGCTTCTTATTCAGCCACACCTCTATATGACTTCCCAGAACATGTGCGTTACTTAAAGCTCACTATTACTTCTTCCGGTGCAGTGTGGAGCACTGCTAAAAGGTCGCCGCAGTTCATCTGTCTGAGGCAACACCCTAATCTAATTTCTTTTTTGCAGAACTTGATCCGAACCCAATCCGGTATCAGAGCGCTTTACATAGCACCAGTTACGTTACATGAGGACACACATTCATTTTTTGTTATGCACGGGGATATTGAAGTACTGGGTTTTTCAGAACCAACCCAGCGATGCCAGGGTACACACCCGAAGTCTTCGAGTTCTTCCTGTTTCAGACTACAGAAACACAGAGTCTTCTAGGTGAAGTCAAAGATCGTATTTATTGGCTGCAGACCAATCACAAGTATCCGAGAAGTACAGCACGGTGTATGTTCTCAGGAGACTGCTCCTGAACCAAAAACCAGTCTTTTCTTATATACAGAATATTACGCTCTGGGCAACACCGCCCCTATTTTACAAGTGGTCATTCACATATTTTCGCTTCAAAGAAAGAGCAAAGTCATGATGATAATCCCACATTTCAGCTTGGTCAGCCCATAATTATTTACCCAGCGAGGCTCAGAACCCTCATCAGATATCAGCAGACCCCAATAAAACGGGCACCTCCTCCTCGGAAAACAAGCCATAAAGTAGGAAACAGAGTCAGATGTGAAAGAGATTAGTCAGGGTTTGTGTGGGATGCATGACTTTATGATATGTTGGGCCCTGATGCTAATCCCATTTGGCTGCAGTAAAAGGAACCGGCCGGACAGGACTGACCTCGGGAAGCGGAGTCAGTTTGCACAGGTCACAAAGAAGTCACAGAAAGATTGCGTGTCCTTTAGGCCTAGCATGGCCTTAGTGCGCAGCCTATGTGAGGGCAACCACAAAATGGTTACCGTTCTAAAATGGAACCCGAGGGTTCAATATGTAGTATCGTATACACGGTGAATTCATCAGTGAAACATGACGAAAACACTCATACATACCGCATTAGTCATTTGCGGTTCGCTGATACCAAAATCGGCATGGTAAGACCATGCTACCAACATGGTTCCGAAATTTACAGTACCACAGACCCTCCTTTTGCCCTTACATAGGCAATAACTATACTCATACTAATCTGAGTCCAGGTCTATATTCATAAAGTCATGAAGATGTTGCTGTAGCATCATCCTATTGCTTAGCTCGTCCCTTGATACAGGTTTCCTTACACCTGATGTAACACAGAGGCTACATATTACAGGAGCACACTGTATACATAGACAGAACAGGAAGAGAATGGCTAAGATCGTCCCAATGACTATTAGAATCTTCCATCCCCAAGCTGATATCAGTCCCCAGAACCACCCCATCATCGACCAGTCTCCTTTATCCACGTGAATGGATTCGGAAATCTTATGCAGTTTGGAAATGGCCTGATAGACTGTTGGAGCGGTATCTGGTATGAAAATACAGCAGCTTGATTGGATAACCTTACATACCCCACCACGGTCTGCAAGTATGACATCTAGAACCATACGGTTCTGCAACGTCATGAGGCGATCCGCTTGGAGCTCAGCTGTCAAGTTACCAAGGGCACCAGCCGTTACATTAACAGTGGATTCAACTACACGAGTCAGTTGTCTCAGGTTCCTGCTATTGACCATTGGTCCCCAAAACGGCAGGAAGCCCATGAAGAAGTCTCCCGCTTCCTGACCGGCAGTATCCTCCTTACTAGCAACGCCTCTCACAACTCTGGTCTTGTGATAATCAGAGGCGGCAGTAAATGTCGGCGGTAGCAAATTTGCAACATAACACGTGCCCAAGAAATCAGGGGGCAACCATGTATATGCTCAGTCATTACAAACAAAGTATGTACCTTTGGCAGCCAAAAACGCAGGGGAAAACTGTGATGGAAAAATGTACATTTCAGCACAGTCACTCTTCCCTAATTGAGCTCTCGGATTCTGACCATTGCCTTGTAAACAGAACCGACCTATGTGGGGTACGACCCAAATCGGAGATGAACTTTTACGCTGTTTCTCGCCCAGACTAATGCTATACCCCGTCGCGTTCCAACCCACATAAGCTCGCAACTCATCCTTGGGAATAGATGAATATGCATCGATATCTCTACTCATATCAGCAACTCCTCTCATCAAGGCTTTATTGTTCGTGCTAGGTCTATTGGAACGCGGTGGTCGTGGGGAATAGGTCTCAAGTGCAAAAAGAAACATAGTCTGGAATGCCCATGATGACCCATTCTAGCTAAACGGCAACACTAGATACGGGATACCCTTATCAATGGTATGCGGCATCAAACCACACACCCAGCAATTTGTTGTGTTCATAACTAGTTGGTGCTGGTGCAGGAGTTGAATAAACAAATTGTTTACGAACTCAGAACGTCTAGCTAGTTCGTGTTCAGGCAGAGGGTGGAAAGAGTGTGAGCGAACAGTAGGAGGAGGTATGGGCTGTATAGTGGGTGCAAACGGCACTTGAAAAGACAATAATACATAACCTACAGAAAACATCATCATGCTAAATAGTACAAACAGACATAATATTACAAAACGTTTGCTATTCATTACTTTACATATTCTGCTCTTAAAATGTATTTCCTCAGTGGGTCTCTCCATCTCGAAAAACTCCCTCCTCTAATCGTGCTGTTCGCGGCGGATGAGTGTCTTCTGCTAAGGAGTACACCTGTCAGTCCAGGGAACGCCCTAGACCAACCAGACCGTTGACCTTACGTCTCCGGCTTGTACCCCAAAGTCTTGGCACCGCGACCCTACAGCTGAACCCGGATGGTGGTTCGAAAAACAAAAATCAAAAAGTCCTTCAGATGGGAGAGGTGTAATATTAAAAAATAGCAAGGGAAGGGAATTTTTTATTTGTCCATAGTCTTTGACCTCAAATTGTAATGGCTTTTCCCAGGTACTGTTTGGTCTTGAAACAAAAGTTCAGGTTCTGTAGTGTCCAATCGAATTGACGGTGGCACAGCTTCTTGCAAAATGTCATCGCTTTCCTTCTCAGAAAGTGTTCCTTTTACTCGTGCATCGCTAAACGGTAGAAAACGAGGCACAGTCTCAGTCTGAGTCAGCGATCCCTTCCTGGACCCACTGGTCGTAAGGCAAAGGGACCCTCTTGCAATGAACGCCGTGGATCCAGTTCTTTTTCCCTTTCACTCGAACAGCTGATCTCGTCGAGAGAAGGACGAGATGGGGGCCGGTCCAACGAGGCTCATCATTTTTTTTCCGTTGAAAGTTTTTGACCAGCACCCATGATCCAGGATTGATAGGGTGTCCTGGAGCTTCAGAGACCTGAGGCAGAGTATCATGCACCTGTTGGTGTAAAACACGCAATTTAGCCGTCAATTCATACAGATAATCAAGCAGCACTGGATGTTCAATTTCGCTGAATTTTGTCGGTCTTGGCACACCCCATATTTGGCCGGACGGCCAAACACAATCTCGTACGGACTAAGTCCCACTCGCGAATGCACAGTCATTCTTGTTGATAGGAGTGCTAAGGGCAGAGCGTCAGGCCATTTAAGACCAGAACTCGCCTGAATCTTAGCCAACTTAAGTTTCAAAGTGCCATTGTAGCACTCTACTAGTCCAGCTGATTGGGGGTGATTTGCAGCGTGGAATTTCTGCTTAATACCTAGTCCCTCACATACATTCTTCATCACTCGACCTACAAATTCACTCCCATTATCACTCCATACCATTCTTGGCATTCCAAACCTAGGGAAAAATTCTTTAACACGGGCTTTAGCTGTGGATAAGGCAGTATTGTCTTTTAGGGGGTATGCTTCTATCCACCTTGAAAAAGCGCAAACAACAAGTACATATTTCAAATTGTTGCACCTTTCCATGTGGATGAAATCTAGCTGCAAAACCTCAAACGGATACGTTGGGGGCGCAAAATGACCAGCCGGAGTTGGGGTTCCCCTACCAGGATTGTATTTCAAACATACCATGCAATTTTTGACCACATTCTCCGCACACTTGGGAATTCCAGCATTCTGCCATACTGGAGCCAACAACTTACAAATCTCTTTCACACTGATATGCGCCATTCCATGTGCCATCGTGACCACTGGAAGCACATATGCATCAGGTAACAACCATCGCTGGTGTTCTGACAAATCAACCCAACAACCATTTTCATCCAATTTACCCTTACTTTCTTTCCACATACTCGATTCTTTCTCTGTGGCTTCAGCTTGAAGGGACTTCACACTCTCTATCGTGTCTTCACACATTCCAACATCACCAACCCATCTTGCAGGGCCTGCAACATACATTCGAGTTGTAACATCTTTTGCTGTTTCTTTCGCTATTTCGTCAGCAAAAGCATTACCACGACCAACATCATCTGTAACCTTCTTGTGTGCACTGCATTTTACAATCGCAACTTGTAACGGCAAGGTCAACGACTCAAGGAGATCATTCACCAATTGACCATTCTGAATCTTAGTTCCATGCGAAGTCAGGAACCCACGTTCTTTCCACAAGCGCCCAAAACTATGGGCCACGCCAAAGGCATACTGACTGTCAGTATATATGTTCACTTTCATTCCTTTCGACAACACGCATGCTCTTGTAAGTGCAATTAATTCTGCTGATTGCGCCGAATTATGTGGTATACGTGCAGTTTCAACAATCGTGTGCAAAGTCGTGATAGCATATGCAGCAGTCGTATCACCATTCGGAAGCTTGAAGCACGAACCATCCACCCATAAGGTACCATCACTCTCAACCAGGGGAGTATCTTTAAGATCCACTCTCCCTTTTGTTTCTTCTTCTGTTCTGAACAGACAATCATGCTGTTCAATCTCATCCGTGTCTGCTGAAATCGGCAATAATGTAGCTGGATTCAACGTGTTGCACCTCTTTATGTGCACGTGACTCGCTAACAGTGTTAACTCATAACCTGACAATCGAGCACTAGTTAAGTGCTGTGTCTTGGTCCTGTTTAACAATGTGTCCACTGCATGCGGAACCATTACAATCAATGTGTTATTCATCACTAACCCAGCAGACTGTCGAATAGACACAGCTGCTGCCGCTGTGGCTCTCAAGCAATTTGGCAATGCCTTAGCTACCGGATCCAAAGTCGACAAAAAATACGCGCATGGGCGCTGTCTGTCTCCAAAAGACTGTGTCAACACTGACAATGCGCAACCTTCCTTCTCATAAACATACAATGTAAAGGGTTTACTGTAGTCGGGGGTACCCAACACAGGAGCTGAACATAATGCATTACGCAATTCTGAAAAACTTTTCTGACACTCTTCAGACCACGGGATGGGATTCGGTGTATCTTTACATATTAATGCTATCAAAGGTTTTGCCAGCAAAGAAAAACTCGGGATCCACTGCCTACAGTATGAAGTAATACCCAAGAAAGCACGCACTTCTCTCTGTGTTCTTGGCACGCTCAATTGTGCAATGGCCTGAATTCTTTCTGGGGTCAGTTTTCTTCCCTCTTTCGATAAGAGATGACCTAAATAGGTCACTTCTTGTCGACAATATTGCAGTTTTGAGAGAGACACTTTGTGATGAAAGGTAGACAAATGACGCAACAATGACAATGTAGCTTCTTTACAAATCTCCTCAGTATCCGCGGCGATTAGTAAATCGTCAACCTACTGAATAAGGGTAGCACCACTAGGTAAAACAATTGCATCAAGCTGCGCTTTTAAAGCCTGACTGTATATTGATGGACTTTTACAGTAGCCCTGTGGAGCGCGTTTAAAATGGAAGCTTCGACCTCCTAGACTAAAACCAAAAATATCCCTGCTCTCCTCTGATATCGGGATGTTAAAGAAAGCATTCTTTAAATCGATCACTGAGAACAAGCAGCGGAAGCTGGAATCATAGTTAACAAGGCAGTTATATCAGGGACAACTGGAAACTGTGGCACAACTATCTTATTGACCTCTCTAAGATCGATCACAAACCTGTAAACAGGTGGCTGAGAAGGGTCAGTACGTTTTAAAACAGGCAAAACAGGACTATTGCAAACGTTGCCTCTTGTCTCTTCAATTACATCCTTTTCAATCAAATCATAGATGATCGCTAACAACGCTTTTTCACCTTCATTAGAGATCTTGTACTGGGGAATGCGTGGCAATTTAACATTGGCTTTCAAAGTGACCACATATGGCGGTATTTCCAAGAGGCCCACATCATTAGGACCAGTAGCCCAAAGGACATCTGGAAGAGACGACAATTCAGCTGGTAGTTTATTCTTTGACAAATACATTGGAGAAATCACTTCCCTACCCAGTGTAAGTTGTACTCCTGAGGGAGAACAATATAATGTCGCATGTAACCTCTTTAACAAATCCAATCCTAACAGGTTTTCACCACAACCTGTCGTTAGGATAAGGGGTGCTTTCAGCTCACACGGTCCAACAGAAAGGGGCATAGGACTAGAGATCGGGTTCCTAACCGGGGCGCCAGAAAAACCTACTGAAACATTCATTTCGCCAGACAAAGGCGCGCCAGGGAGTTTTGAGTGCATAATAGAACTCTTTGCAGCACCAGTATCCAATAGAAAAGGCTCTGACACACCCGCTGTAGTCACCTTGACATACGGTCCACTCTGATCCACTGGCACTGAAACAACTCCCTCTCTTTGTCTATGGCTGTCCTAGTAATCATTACCTTCCGCATCTTCATCTTCTGCATAATAGTCGTTATTATAGTACTGAGCCGTCCTACCAGTTGCATTGGCTTGCTGATCAAAACTATTCATCGTATTTGGAGGCGGAAGAGGACGCGCGTTCTGGGGAACATTTCCACGCCCTCTACCTCTAGGAGCTTGCTGACCACCTCTACCTCTTGTGCCATAAGCATTATTCGTACGCTGCAACAATATAGGACAACTATACTTAAAATGACCTTCTTCTTTACAATACGAACATTGATTGGGACCTACAGGAACACGCGGTTGGGAATATTCGAACCTTTGCATGTTTCTCTGAAACTGTTGAGGTTGCTGATAGTTACTCTGACTACCGCGTGGTGGGTAGGCCTGCTGTAACAGAACCTTCGTCTTTAATTCTTTTGTTTTCTTGTCTGCTCTATCCTTCTCATCTTTATCCCTATTTTCGTAATACTGTGCAGTAGCCAGTATTTGCGCTGAAGAGGAAACAGCCCAAGAACTCTCTGAATCTTTTAATTTCTTACACAACTCGGGAAGCAAATTATGCACGAATTTATCAACATATAACCGTTGACCTCCTTCCGTACTCATGTCTTGACCACTGTGGTCGATAAATGTTTCTTCAAACCTGGTGAAAAAATCAGACACTGACTCATCTTTCTTCTGCTTGCATGCGGATAATTTATCCCAATTCACACGCATCGCGGGCATTAAAGTTTTCATGTAGGTAATAATTCTAGCAGGGAGTTGTGCTACTAAGGGCCCAGGTTTCGCACCACCAACTTGTCTAGTGTCTGCAGCAATGATATTAGCCCATGTGTCACCTAGTTCTGCATCATGATCTGCATTACGAATCGATCCCCATAAAGGCTGCGGAACAACATTCCCGAACAACATATCTATGTCAGCTAGATTCATGACACACGATTCTGCGGTCTGTGATAACTCCTTATAATATCCTGAAGGGTTTTTACGGGGGTCAGGCAAGGTCTGCTTAAGGGCTAAAACTTCAGATCGCTTCCAAGGAACATGTACCCAAACACGCTGAAAATGAGCTGGCACAGCAACAATACCTCGAGCGGCATCAGCTGCAACAGCGTCCTTCCATAACGGAGGGACTTCTCTCATCGGGTATTGTTTAACCTTTTTTATCAGTGGAGTCATGTTCAAACAGTGACTGAGAAGGACCCTCTATCCTGAAAGACAATAATGTCGCAACTGCTTTCTCAACATCGGGACCCACAATCATACCTTTTTCAAAATCAAACCGTACATGACACAACTCCTGCGGACTTGAGTCTAAACCATGATCTTCCAATTCCTCACAGAGGAATTCACACATTTTCTCGAAAACGTATCTCTGTTTTGGTGCTTCCCATTGATAAAAAACATTTACAACAGACCTTACATCATATCCTGAAGGATAAACAATCCATTTATGTGCCATGCGGTCTAATACTTCTTTCTCTTCAGAACCAGACAGCTGACTACGCAACTGCTTACGTTGTGAACCAGGGGTCGTACTAGATGACCCGAAGAGAGGCGATATAAAACTAGTGACCGCACTAGCTATTCGTTGTCGTGTAGAAGGTGAAGTTGAGGCAAGAACAGGGGGAAAGACAGAGGGAAGAAAAACGGGTGCAGATACAGGTACAGGGGTCGTATCAGGAAGAGCGCCGAGAGAGGCAGCTGATGTACTAGGTAAAGTCGCAGGAAGTGCAGAAGAGATAGGTAGCGTAATCGGCGGCCCGTGAGAGGGCTGCGCTGTAACGATAGGAGCCGGCTGAGGAGGAGCTGGCGGCTGCGGGAATGTTTGCGGCAAATTAACTGGAGGCTGTACATTTAAAGGTTGCGGAGGCGCTGTATCACTCAGTGCATACGGGGGTGGCGAACTCAGCAAATGTGACATTAGGGGATCTTTCTCCTTTTCTTTTGACGCATCTTGCTGAAGGGGCGGCAAAACTGGGTAGCATTTATCAATCTCTAGTTTACGTTGCCTTCGCAACTGCTCTTTCATTTGTTCTTCTTTATTATCTTTAAACTGCAAAGCTGCTTGCATTATCGACATACCTTTCTCTCTTTTATTTTTCTTCGCTAATTTGATTTCTTTCTGTTTGGCTTCCTTTCGCCATAGGCGGAAAGAATCAAACATCGCCGGCCGGGCTTTCTTTTTAAATAATTTAACCTCTAGATTATCCAGAATCTCTGTGTCGAAACTACCATATTGGGGCCATTTTTTTTTTTTTTTTTTTTTTTGAAACCGTTTATTACAAGACTCAAAAAAATATACAAATATGGGCCTACAACCTTCCGGCCGGCCGCTAGCAATAAAAGGAGCATACGATATACATTTATAAAACACATGGTGCTGCGGCCGAGCATGCACAGGAGGTAACATCGTTGCGAGCCACACTATCCAGACCCCACTATACGGTTCCATTTTAAACTTAAAGAACAACAAATACAAACAAACCCACAAGGCAATCCTCAATCGGAATAGCAACACGTGCTCCCCTAGAGGGGGGATCCTAGCCATCCATAGGAATCTCAAGAGGGGGGGGAGAGATCAGAACTAGGGCTGGGTACACCTAATGCCCAGGTACCGGGGGGATGAGTTGGCTAAGGAGACGGGGCCGGCGACGGATCGGGCAATAACGGTGGAGCACAGATTCCCCCGCGGTAGGCGTTCCAGGGGCCCCACACTTTCACCCATGTCGCAGGCTTACCTCTCGCCACATACATCACCTTTTCCCAAAACATGCACCAATCCATATGTTCCTTCCAGGCCGAGACAGTCGGGGGCCTCTGGGATCCCCACAGCTGGGCAATATCACGCTTGGCAACCATATACCCCAGAGTCACCCACCACGTCTGCGGCACCGAGTAATCGGTAGGCTCCCACACATTCAACAGGCATCTCCTCGCTTCGGGCAACAGCGCCACATGCGTGACCACTCGCAGCACCTCATGCACACCACGCCAGAACCCCTCCACCTCCGGGCACTCCCACAAGATATGCAGAAAAGTCCCCAGCGCACCACACCCACGCTTACACAAACCGTCCTCAGCATAGCCCATACGCAGGAGCTTTGGCCCCGTCATGTAGACCCTGTGGAGTATCTTGAGCTGGACGAAACGAAGGCGAGCCGGTATGGCCACCTCTTTCGGGGAGGCCACCGCGGAGATCCAGTCCTCGTCGTCCAGCTCCAGCCCATCGGCTACCCAAGCCTCACGAAGGGCAGTCAACAAGTCTGAGCGGTCGTTGATCAGTTTTTTGTAGATCAGTGAGATCGTGCTGTCAGGGACGTGTCCATCCAGCACTCTATCCTCCAGGGGGGAACACTCCGGGATGGAGGCAACGTCCGGAAAGACGGAGCCCAGCGCATGCCGGACCTGCAAGTACCGAAAGTACTCGCTGCCCTGCAACTGAAATTCCGTCTGCAGCATCTCGAACGTTTTAAATCCTCCCCTCGTCCAGAGATCCCCCACTTTGCTGATGCCTATTAAATCCCACTTCTCAAAGCCCTTCGAGGTCCACAAGGAGCCCAACCGCTCAGATGCGTATAGTGGTGACGCCCGGGTCAAACGGTCCTTCCACCCCATTGCAGCATTGGCCGCGTGCCACACTCGCACCATGACACGCGTGGGGCCCGTTAGGCGAGCGTCGGGCGCGCTAGAGTAGAGCGCTCGATTATGGTCACCACCTGGAAGTAGCATCCTATCCATTTCAAACGCCGGGTTTAAGGCGGGCCCATATAGGCCCTGATTAATCGCAGCTAGCTGGGAGGCCCAATAATACCGTTTAATATCCGGGAGGGCAATCCCCCCATCATACCAGGGGAGCGTCAGCTTAGCCAGGGCAATACGTGGCCTCCCGTCCCAGAACAGGCGGCGCTGCAAACTCTCCACTTCGCGGAAGTAGCGCGCTGGGACGAGGTCCATAGTGTTCTGCAACGCGTATAGGAAACGCGGCAACGACATCATTTTAAACAATGCCGCCCGGCCGAGCGGCGAAAGCGGCAAACGCCGCCAGCGCGCGACATCCTCTTTCAGACACTGGAGGGGGGGAAGCAAGTTCCGATCATACCGAGCCTCCGGGTCCAGAGTACTGAAGACACCCAGGTACCTAAATCCCCGCGGGGCGACCTGGATCGGACAGCCCCGCGGGAGGATAGGAGCCTCCCCAGAGAGAACATACACACACGATTTAGCCCAGTTGATGACCAGACCGGAGTTACGACCGAATGAATGCAGAACATCAACCAGTACTATGAGTGATTTACGTGGGGAAGCTAGGTACAAGAGGATGTCATCAGCGTATAGGGATACGCGGTCCTCATACTCAGGGGTCCAGCGGAGACCACGGATGGAAGGCTCCCACCGCAGCCACTCCGCCAGGGGCTCCAAGGCAAGTGCAAAGAGGAGCGGTGATAAGGGGCAGCCCTGTCGTGTGCCCGAATACAGCAATTTGACCCAACTGATGAACCCTGGGCCAAATCCAAACTTCGCAAGCATCGCCCAGATATATGGCCATTCAAGCGTGTCAAACGCCATGGTGGCGTCTAAGGACGCCAAAATGGCCGGCTCCCGTATGAACGGGGCACGTGCGAGCACACCGTGCAAACGCCGCAGATTAAGGGCTGTGTTGCGATGGGGTATTGGGGCCATTTTAAATCACCATCTTTCCTGGTGTTTCGGATCCATACTTTATTGTACGTAATGGGGCCCACGCCATGTTTCACATAAAGCTCATAAGTTGGAGTTCCAATTGGAGGAACCGGACACGAATCCTCTAATCGGGAGTCCTTATTACAACCCAGACAAAACAAATTTTCAAATATACTAGAACCAGGCATCTTTGCTCACTAGTCTAGTTTCAAACTTCAAAGGATTATCGAATACACAAGTCCTTCGGCTTTGGCACTTGCAAGTTCCAAATCAAAGCGATCCCAAAGGGATACCAAACTAAGAACCAAACTAAGGACTGGGAGACGCTCCACTTATACTTAACTGAGGTATCGATGACGTCACCAGAAGACTCGTTAAATTGTTTCGCTCTACCAAATCACCAAGGGTCCAAAACAGGGCGATAGTCAGGGCAGCAGTCCTTCGTAGCCGTCGGGACGCGGAGAACCTCGCAGTAAAGACTTTCGGACCACGTCGACATGCAGGGGTCGATGAAGTGGCGGCCTTCCTCCAGAATTTTCACACGAAGCTCCTCACGAACCTCTGGCTTGGACCGGTACCGCTGAAATCGCCCAACGTTGGGCGCCAACTGAAGTACTGGGTTTTTCAGAACCAACCCAGCGGTGCCAGGGGACACACCCGAAGACTTCGAGTTCTTCCTGTTTCAGACTACGGAAACACAGTGTCTTCTAGGTGAAGTCAAAGATCGTATTTATTGGCTGCAGACCAATCACAGGTATCCGAGAAGTACAGCACGGTGTATGTTCTCAGGAGACTGCTCCTGAACCAAAAACCAGTCTTTTCTTATATACAGAATATTACGCTCTGGGCAACACCGCCCCTATTTTACAAGTGGTCATTCACATATTTTCGCTTCAAAGAAAGAGCAAAGTCATGATGATAATCCCACATTTCAGCTTGGTCAGCCCATAATTAATTACCGAGCGAGGCTCAGAACCCTCATCAGATATCAGCAGACCCCAATAAAACGGGCACCTCCTCCTCGTAAAACAAGCCATAAAGTAGGAAACAGAGTCAGATGTGAAAGAGATTAGTCAGGGTTCTTGTGGGATGCATGACTTTATGATGTGTCGGGCTCTGATGCTAATCCCATTTGGCCGCAGTAAAAGGAACCGGCCGGACAGGACTGACCTCGGGCAGCGTTGTCAGTTTGCACAGGTCACAAAAGTCACAGAAAGATTGCGTGTCCTTTAGGCCTAGCATGGCCTTAGTGCGCAGCCTATGTGAGGGCAACCACAAAATGGTTACCGTTCTAAAATGGAACCCGAGGGTTCAATATGTAGTATCGTATACACGGTGAATTCATCGGTGAAACATGACGAAAACACTCATACATACCGCATTAGTCATTTGTGGTTCGCTGATACCAAAATCGGCATGGTAAGACCATGCTACCAACATGGTTCCGAAATTTACAGTACCACAAGATTAAGTGATTTGCCCAGAATCACAGGATGTTCAGCGACATTACTGAGACACAGGTCCAGGGTCGAGCGCCGTAACCGTTAGGCCAACTCCTCTCTCTGTGGCATTAACACATGCGCTTGCTGCAGGTTTACTCCACATGTGGGGAAAACCACAGACTTCTGATTGCCAATATTTTCTTTGTTGATTAGAGTATTCCCTGAAGACCTTTGGTGACTGGTACTTACAGCCGCAATTTTACGTGTGATTGTGAGCTGAACTTTGATGTACTTTGAAGGTTTTAGTTGCTTCCTAATCATTGTTACTGATGGACTGCGCTGCTTTGCTGTTCGCTTTGGTCGCAAAGTTGCGATGTGAATTTTTATTAACTGCTAGGGAGTTCGGTCACTGACCTTATCCTCTTAATGTTTAAGTACTGACCTCTTTTATTTGGTTGTCAGTATTGTTTTTATTCACATATTTTTCAGACTATTTCCTTAGCTGAGGCAACATAAAAAACACATTCTAAAAAAAGGTCCTCTATTTTCAGACCAGGTCCTACAGGCAGCACCTATGCCAAGCAAGCAACGAATGTGTTATGTATTGGCGTAATCCTCGAAGTGAAAATGTCTTAATGTGAATTGTTCCCATTTGGCACAGCTGTGCACAACAACTTCCTGGCAGTAGCCTGATCTAGCGCGAACATTTTGTATCCAGAGACGAGAGGTGAAGTCGCCTTCATCGAACGTCTACAAATTTGTTCTTTTCCAAATAAATTTAAATAAAGTACCAACAGTTTGTCTCTCAGATTTAACATTACGTACGTCTCCATCCTGGGCACCCAGGAGAATATAAATTTCACTAATCTCCATGGTTCTTCCCAGGCATCAGAAGATTATTTTACGCAAGCACTGTAGACTGGTACATCTTGGAAACATATGCAAACAGACGGTCTACTGTTGCTGTATCGCACTTAAGGCTTTTCACTGTGAAAGAGGATTCATCTTGGGCAGTTTCCGAGATGTCCGATACAACCAGTGCGTGTGTTTTTCAGTGTTGTGCATTAGCTCCTCTTTGCATTATATAATTGTTATCAGCAATTATAGATCTTTATTTGAATCAATATTATCCATAGAGAAAGATTGTCCAATATTTGTAGTGAATAATGTCTTTATTATTGATGTAACATATGGTGCTCTAACAATATAGTAACCAAACAGCCGACACGTGTTTCACCCTCCGGTCAGTACGACCTGGGCTTTCTCAAGGCTTTCTGAAATAGGGTTTAAGGTCTATACAACTCTAATAAATCACAAATTGTAATTCTTCAAATCAGGTAGAAAGAACAATATATGTCATTATTTCGTCCGGTCAGAAGTCCGGGGTCAATCCTTCGCATACTAATTCTTGAATATGAGGCTGGAGTGGTCCAGGGCCTCAAGCAGTAGCACCTCACAATCAAATCACATTAAATAAAGGCAATAATATCCAATTTTAGGATCCTTGGACCTCGTCTCTAATCCTTCCAAACAACCAGTGCGTGTGCACTGTAAAGTAATGATTTCTTTGACTATTAACAGATTTCACTAGTTTGTGTAGATCAGTTGTTACTGTTCTGCAAGCATTCTTCGCACACCGTGTATGGCAGAGCTATCTTCCCATCTTCAGCCTCTTGAATCAGGTTGTCCCATTTGGATATTTCTTTAGATTGCCCTCTCTAGTGTGGCAACGACATAAACTGTGCCTTCAATATTAATTGAAATGTACCATGCCAGTACTGGGTGACTCCCAAGTTTACCATTCATCCACTCTGATGACATTATGCCTCCTCTCCTGCCTGTCCGTAAACACCTCAAAACCCTGTTTTCTCAGTAGTTTATAAAGAAAATTGTCTAGACACCCTGCAGTATTTGGAGAATGGTGGACTGATATTTACAGTCACAAAGAGTTATTTTTTTTTACATCTCACTGGAGCTTTAGATATCCCATCATCACCTTATGCCTTACTCTTATGCAGTATTTTTGTGGGTGAAAATGTATAAATGCATTCTGTTATATCCTGAGTATTACATTTAATTGTAATCAGCCTAGGTCCTACTAGCTGCTCAGCCAGAGTGAGAGATGGTAACGGAATGTTGGTGTGACTGTGATGAATGGAATGCCTGGGTGCCTGTGTGGATGAGTGTTGACAGTTGGAGATGGGCTGAGCAGCTAGGCAGGCTGCTCCTGGTGGGGCTGGTGTAGGAGCTGGTACATGGCTGAACTAAGACTGATATCATTTGGAACTGGAACCAATAAAGAAGACTTAGAAACTTACAACATGGCTACCAGTGTCTTCATGTACAGAGTACAACATAATTTTGGCGACGAGCGGACCTGCACCCAAGCGTACTTAAGGATTGTACAGAAACCCAGAGACTACAAAGAAACCATTGTAACCAGCCCAACTACAAAAGAAAAAAAAGAAAGAAAAATACATGAAGCAGAATGGAGTAAAGGGCAAGCCAGCCCCACCAGTATCCTGTCATCGGACGGCCCCAACCTGTGTCCTGCCTGATCTTGCTCCATTAACTTGACCACAGGTATGGTCTGTATGTTAGGGTATAAATTGACTGACTTTCACCCTACCACTTCCTTTTGAATCTGCCGTATGGATGTATCCACTGCGCAAAGGAATTGTGGCTGTTCAAGATGTGAGTTGTGGTCCAACTCAGTGAAGTAAATTCACAGGTGCCACACAGGAGCGGTGTGGTTCTTCTGAGATTGCTGTTTTATTGGCACATAAGAAGCTCTAGTATTGTCTTTGAACAGTGTGGGAGTAATGTGCCTGGAAGTTATTATACAAAGCGACATTTTCCACATATCTGGATATGATTTCTACCATTTGTCTTCACCAACAATATATTTATTCAAATTTGGCTTCATCCACAGATTACTACTACGTAGTGCTAGTGGCAAGTTGTCATGCTGTAACAATGGTCTTACACAGAAACAGACCCGTGAAATCCTTTAGCACAAGGTCAACTTCGAACATTTTACACGCTGCTGTTTTGAAAGAAGTCCAGTTTATTTGGAGGATTTTTGGGTTAAGGATCATCTCCCGGCCATCCATTTTACATAGGTGAGCTTGTATTTATGGGTGTAAGTCTATTTTTAATTTTATGGAAGTTCCTTGTTGCCCTGAACCCTTGACAGTTCAATCGCTGCCTTTACTTTTAAAAGTGTGGCACGAGCTATGCATGGCGTGCACTTACTGACCGCGTGCAGCATTTTTTAAATGGACTTCTTTCTGCTTGAAGACGCCCGCAGCTCTGTGGATATTCTATGACGCCTGTTCCTCTGCTCCTTTGTTGCTTTCCAACGTTTTGGTGCTCCAGCGTGCCCTGAGCCACCCGGCGTGACGCCCAAAAACGTGCCACCATCTTGGGGCTGGCACACTCTGCAGGTTATCTTCTTTCGTGTTGCCAGTCATGTTGTTTCCGGTTTTGAAAGACCTTACATTCAAACTTTCTCCTCAACATGAAGTACAAGACAATGCGTGGTTCGTTTGGTCAGAACAAGTGAAGAATCGTCTATGTAGGATTCGGCTGAATATGTTGAGGAGTCTACTACGAGGGATTCCTTTCTGGTTGGTTGCTCCGTTTCATGTATGTCGGAGTTGATTTTATTTTCTTGGAATGTCATTTTTAGTTCTCCTCATTCCTCACTGTAGCAAATTATCTGCTTTGTGTTTTTGAAGACCACACACCTTGCTAAGTTCTTTGGTGACGTTTCGCTATGCTGTCTATGTTTCATTTTGGTGAAGATCCATTTTTGGGGCACACTGTTTGACTGTCTTTAATTTTAAACTATGGGTACTGCGGTGCCCTGTGATTGATGTCATCATTTTCTGCAGACAATTTCTGTGACATCGCACACTAGTGTTGTTTTTGGGATAGAGTTCTTATTCTATTAAGAATATCTACACATGACTAAAGGAGAGTGTATTTTCATGCTATAGCTCATGTTTTTTTAATAGCATCTTGGTTGTTGTTGTGCATTTTGTTCCCTTACGCAGGGGGAGTGCAGTCCTAGCACGACTTCGGTGAGAGATCGCTCACCGGTGTGGGAAACAGGTCTCTAGTGTTCTACTGTAGATTCAATTGTATTAGTAATATCAAAAGATTCATATTTTGTGATGCCACAGTTTTTACGCTGTTTATTAGTTGCTACGTCCTAGTCTCCTGGTGGGTGGACATCACAGGTTATCCTTTACATCAGGGTGGTTCTGGTCTTGGGTGGTTTCCCACTTCTTTGTGGTGTGTTGGTAAGTCGCCTTGCGCTGCACGTCTTGTCTGTTTGTATGTGTATAAGTCCCTCTGCGCCTCACATGTCCTGTGTAAGTCGCCCTGCGCTTCAGATGTTGTTGTGTGTAAGTCGCCCTGCGCCTCACGTGTTGTCCTGTGTAAGTTGCTCTGCGCTTCAGATGTGGTCGTGTGTAAGTCGCCCTGCGCCTCACTGTGTGTACCCTCTATGTGGTCCATATTGTAGTACACGTGTATCTGTAGTCTTGGTTCACCCTTGGTGTCTGTTTCTGGCCTTGGGTGTTTGTCGTGGGGTGTGTGCAACCTTCACTACTTGATTTTCAAATGTTCATGGGGAAGGATGGGGTTAGTTTGTAATTTAATTGCTTGACAATTTTTATTCCTTCCCAAAAGTACGCAGTGTTAGACTGCTTCTCTGCATTTTAACATTGTTTCTGATTTGATAATTTATTTCACGCTTTGATATGACTTAATCTTCATGAGGGAGAATGGGGGATTTTTATGCATGTTTCTATATGTAGTATTTTGCCCATCTTTTCCTTTATTTGCATTGTTCTCTCTTTTGCGATGCTTTACTTTTAGCTCCCAAGAGTAACGTGATTATCACAACTGGGTAACTTCCTAAAGAAATGACAAGCTGGCCTATTATGGTCGCTGTGAGAAAATAACTCACAGGATAGGTTGGAAATAGAACGGTATGGAGATTGGGGAATTCCTCCTTTTTGAAAAAGTGCCCTCACACACCCATGCGGGTGTCATACTTCATCATCTGGCGTTGCTCCTCGTGGGGGTGGCGCTGCAGTCCCCGCGAGAGGGCTCTCTATCGGATCAGTTCTTTTTAGGAGTAATACCTCAGTTGGGAATGCGGCTGTGTGGGAAAGGGAAAGTGAGGGATTAAAATACCATACTGGTACCCTAAAGGACCTTTATTGAGGAGCCTGTGTGGTAAAGATAAAAATAGTGTCACCGAAGAACTCGAGAAATTATATCTGAGAGGTGAATATTTGTACCTTCTGATCTGTTGTCAACTAGTGCAGAAGTGAGAGTGGTAAGTGAGTGCGTTAGGTCAACATGTTTCACGCCTGTTAAGGGTCCCTAATGGATCCCGTGGCGTTTCTTCAGGACCGTGAAAAAGTGTGAAAGAAAATTAAAAATAGGAATCTGGGACGGCAACACCCAGTATCCCTATGGTACCTATATTCAGGCTGTTATGTAGGAGTTCCTTGATTTAACCTAAAACGAAAGACACGAATAGGAAGAAAAACAAAATGACATTTCATTTGAAACCAGAAAAAGGCAAAAAGGCACGTGTTAACATCGTGATCAGATAATGCCTATGTTGCAAATCGTATGGGCAAGGAGGCATGCTATTCCAGTCATACCTCGAAAGCCAGAAAACCGGCAGTGAAGTGCTCATACATATTGCAGCATTGTGAGCCCAGTCAATTGCTTGTTGCGGAATTTAAAAAGTACCTCTACACATAGAAAATAAATGACAAAGGCCAAATGCTGGTTAGTGCACAGCATTGACATGTTTATCCATAAACGAATGGACCCACATCTGTGATGTCTAAAAAGGCGTGGGAGCTGTGACGGGTGTTGTTATCCGTAAAGATCATTCGTTGACATATCAAGTGTGCGGATGCTCACCTGTGAATAGTCTCATATTGTCGTGTCATGCGAAACACACAAACAAAACATGTAACACATATCACCTACCCCACCAATAGTAATGGCTGGCCGCCTTGGCGTTTGGAGCGTTGTGTGGAAAAGGATATCTGCGAATTACATTATCAGAGTAATCCGGGTACGCTCGAGATAGATAATACCGTCTCAAAGGTGTGGAGCCAGAAGGAAAATGCTCACTTAGCCTCTCCCCGAAAAGCAGCCTATTACCTGCTCGTCGCTGCTCAAATGCTGGTGCGGGGCAGTCACCGCTGCTTCTTGATATGTACCCTCCCTGGTTGTTAACCCAGAAGATCAGAAAACGTGAGGGCGGGGCTTGTTTGATGACGCGCACGGAACGAACAGGCGTCAGAGACGTGGCGGCTATATTGGAAGAGGATAATGCCACAGAATTGAGAGTGGTAACGAAAATCTCGAATTAAGAGGCCTCGATAATCCTGACTCTGATATTATGGGGGAATTACAGGGGGAATAAACCAGTGGGCACATTAAATAGGCACATTACATAGGACCGACTGGAATTGAAAAAATTATTACCCACAGAAGAGTTGCAAGAGGGAATCGTCCTGCCAGGTGCTTCATTTTTTTAAAATATAAAAGTATCTTTATCGGCATTTTTACTTTATCATATATTGGATGCAAAAAGAATAACCAGAAAAAAAACTGTACACCATCAACATTTGACTATTTTCCGGAGTACATGCTCTGTCCCAACTGTTGCCCTTATAGAATCGTTAGGGGAGTTACTCCATCGCCGGTCAACCATTATACAGTTCTGTAATGTTATATACCTTTACATACCAAATACTTTATTTGGACTCGAAAATCAATACGAAGAATAAAGGAGAACTGAGAAAATAACATGTAGCCAGTTTGGGGGGTAGGGGAGGGAGTAAGACAATGAGTAAAAAAGAAAGAATAATGAAAACTAAACTACTCATGCAGAGGAGTGGTGCGCGCACTGCTAGTCATCTTCATACCCAGGGAGGGGTGGGCAAAAGAGCTAGATTAGGAAGGAAACACAAAGAAGACACACAAACTGTTCTGGGCGCACCTGCCTCCTCGGATTCAGATGGCTCAAGTCCAGGGTTCTGCATCGGCAGGTCAGCCATGACTTGCGCAACAAGTTGAGGTCTCAGCAAGATTAAATGACTTCATCCACCGTGCCCGGGGTCACCACCAGTATCTTCATGCTACCGCTGCCAGATGAGTCCGAGTCATTGTCCCCAGTGCCTCTTGACGTGCGGGACCCAGCCTCCGGGGAGGGGCTCCTGCTCTACATGAGCGCCGCCACAGCCTGTGGGGCATCCGCCCTCTCCCGTTCTGTGTGAGACGTAGTCTGTTTCTTGGGGGCCGCCCTGCGGGGGCGGTGCCGCGATCACCTCCTCGGCCCCACTTTGTTGGCTGTTACAGAAATGGGTGCTACCATCGAGCTCGATCCTCAACCGGGCTGGGAGCATCAATGAGTACTTAAGGCCCTCATCCCTCAACACATTCTTAGCCTCTAGGAACCAGGCTCGTTTCCACTGGACCTCCAGGGTGTAGTCTGGAAAGAGGGAGACCCTGCTGTTGTCGACGGAGTAGGGGCCATCCATCCATGCTCTCCGCAGGAGTAGGTCTCTATCCCTGAAGTGGAGTAAGCAAGCCACCACCGGGCACGGCGGGCGCCCCTAGCGCCGGAGGTCTGGCCAGAACCCGATTAAGCTCTCTCCAGGGTGTAGAAGGCGGACAAGCCATCATGTGCTACTGCTGCAGATCGGCACATATAAATTCTCCCTGCTTCCGCGGACAGAGTAAACCTACAGTCACACGCACAAACACACATCATACGCTAGGGCCCATCACACTAAATTCACACTATTACTCTATCCACACTAAATATAAGAGAGAAACCTAAACCAATCTGCATCTACAATGAGATCAATGCGACCTTAACGACCATTGTCCTGAGTCATGATTTTAAACATAGAAAATACATTTGAAACTCAATAAATGACAAGGAATAAACACCCGACACCGGAATTCAAACAAATGCTTGTTTATCTAAATTAATCCAAATGGAAAGTCAATCATTAGAAAAATCATTGTTCTCATAGTTACCTATTCTAGCTAAAAGGGTCAGGACAGATCTCTCAGTAAAGTCTCTCGAGCTGCCGTCCTCAGCATAGGTTCAGGAAGAAGTCCAAAACGCAATGGAACAGCAAGGGACGCAGTGAACGCAATGAACTGCGAAGAACAGCAATGCCCAGCAATGAACACGGACCCTCTCTAATCTAGCATATTTATAGGGAAAATAACAAATAAAAGTAACAAACAAATGTTGAATATCCGTTGAGCCGCTGAACAGAGCGAGCAAGAAAGGATGTCACTCAGTTACATTTAGAAAACCTCCGCTCAGGAAAAATCACAAAAATAAAAAGACGGAAGAAGGAAACTCGAGCTTGCAAATGTTACTTTCGTAAATGTTCTTCCTCGATATCTTAGCAGAGCCACCGCAGATTTGTCATTGTTCATTGTGGCTTTATCCTTGTCCAAGGACAGCTGGAATCGTTCCCGGAGCTGCTGTCCTCACGGAAAACTTTCTAACCAAGCAAAGGCTGTGGTCAGGTGACTCTCGACCATGTTCAGCAAGGCCTCTCGTCAAAATTCAATCACTCGAGTGCAGGCTGTAAATGGCAGCCATCTTGTTTTAGGCCAAAACAGACCATCTTAATTAAAAGAGACACAAAACAACGTTACCACAGCATAATGATTAAACAGTGTTAATTCCTACTAATACCCTTATGTGTATGTATTTAACTAGCCTTTTGCGACACAATAAAGCATTAGTACACGTTATTTTTAAAAGCGTTTGTGCTTTAAACAAATAGCACTTTTGCGACATTCATTTAATTAAAACCGCACATTATTATTAAGCAACATATATGCATTCCCACGTGTAATTTCTCTCATCAGTAATGTTGGTTAGTCCGACTTCAACAAGACAAACTATTAATTAGTGTTTTTAAACTAGTATTTTTAATCAAAACATATAAACAAAACTGGAGCTTAAAACTCGATAAATTTTCAACAGAAAACTCTGCTCCAGCACTACCACCTCTCGCAGCCAGCACTCCAGGCAGGACACCATGTCATTGTCTTCAACTCCTTCCGGTAGGCCCAGGATTCGGACGTTGTTCCGCTGATTACGACCTTCCACATTTTTGGCCTGCCGTTCCAGCACCCCCACCCTATCCGCGGGGGCTCCCATCTGCTGCTCCAAGGCTTTTTGGGTGGGGGCTATAGGTTCGATGGTGGACTCTGCCTCCTTCACCCACTCCGACAGCTTCTTATGGTCCTCTCGCAGGAGACCCAGTCCTACCGCCACTGTGGTGATGTCCTGGTGGAGGGTGGCCTTTGTATCTGCTATGGCCTCCAGTTTCTTGCCCACCTGTTGTTGCAGCGAAGCCTCCGGTGTGGGCTGCGATTGCTCCTGGGCGCCATCCTCTGGGTCCTGGGAGGCCCCAACCTGCCAGCCCCGTGGTTTGCCCATGATAGGCAGCGGCCCACTGGTTATTGAATCGTGTCCGGGAGGAGGGTCAGGCCAGCAGCCGATTTCTCAAGTCCGCCATTCACTCCAAGGCTTCGGGGGGGGGGGGGCAACACTCCAGTTAAGGCTTCTGTTCCTCCACCGCAGGGCCCACAGTGGTGCAATTGGGTTGGGCACTTCGCGTCCGGGTGCCGACTGTGATTCTGGGAAGCGCCTGGCGGATGACAGCCTCCTGCAGTCCAGGGCTACATGTGCCCCGTCTGCCACCAACATAGACCAGTCCTACATGTGCAGGGCTTCAGGGTTTTGCCTGGTTCTATTGCAGTGCACTCGGGTGATGGGGAGGGGGGAAGGCACGGTCCAGCGAACCACGGGCCACCTCTGTTGTCGTTGCTGCAGCCCCCTCACCTCCGCATGTCCCCTTCTCTATGGTGTCTCCACCGTATGCCCCGTCGTGCTCCGACTGGAGCGGACCCACTCTTGTTCACCGCTCTACGCGTATCACATGGTGGGCACGGGGCAGCGGTACTGTCGGCTGCGACCCCACAGTCCAGACTGCCCCCACACCTCACCTCCGCCTGCTATGGGCCTCCGTGGACATGCTCTCAGGTTCAGTGCAATCCACAGAGGAGGTAGGGGCTCCGTACTGTGCAGCTAGCTGAGACCGCCCCGGGCCGCCATCTTGGATCTGCGCCGGCGCCACCGGTGATTCGGTCGCTTCGCCACCTTTCCACCGCCTGTGCAAAAGTCAAGATCAGCCTCCGTGAGTACTGGTGGCGCCCGGTCCTTGCCGATGCATTCCCAGCCTTGGGCTCCTCCGGGGATGGCTGATAAATGTCTGGCCGGCGCGGTGCTCCGAGCTCACGCGTCTGCCATGCATGGCTCCTTCGTCCTCCTAGGTGCTTCATGATACATCTAACGAGGATACTTCAGATGTATGAGTGGGTGCTGTACATAAAAGACTATGAGTATAGACAGCTGCAGAACACCTGACCTTATGGTGTATATGGCCTCATGTTTTTTTACATGGCGCCCTACCACCACTTGGTCATGGATGGTCTGTGTGATGTTGGGGCGGTACATCCAGGATGGCTCTCATGGTAACAGTGAAGGAAGGACCTCTGTGATAGGGGAGGTGGGGCGTAAAGACAACTGGCAATGTTGGATGGTACTGATAGTGTCTCTCCATGCTTGCCCTGAAACAATGAATGAATGAAACCGCTGAAGGTGCAGAGTGGGTTTAATAATTGAATCAGTTAATAAATTCATCCCACGGGATTTAATCATTAAGACCTATGGTGTTACGCTTAACACCTTAACTCCTGTGAGTTATTTTCTCACAGTTTCTCACAGCGACCATAATAGGCCAGCTTGTCATTTCTTTAGGAACTGTTACCCCTTTGTGATAACCATGTGGGGGAACAAAGAAGCACCATCTGATGTAAAAAGACCAACACAAGGATGCTCAATCACTTTTTGGAGGCTGGGCATACACCATATAGCTTGAAATGGACTATTATAGAGTCCAACCAGAATTGGTCTACTAGAACCTTATTCACACAAGAACGAAGATAAGTGTTTCGCCTTAAGAGTAACTCCATAGGCTTTAATGATGAAATCCAGTGGGTTGAATTTATTAACTGGTTCAATAATAAACCCACTCTGCACCGTCAGCGGTTTTATTCATTCATTTCTTTAGGGCAAGCATAGGCTAAATGAGTATTTTCCTTATGGTTCCACACCTTTGAGAAGGTAATATCTTTATCTTGAGCGCACCCTAATTACTCTGATAATGTCACTCGCAGATATCCTTTTCCACACAACGCTCCAAATGCTGAGGCGGCCAGCCGTTACAATTGGTGTGGTAGGAGATGTGTGTTACATGTTCTGTTTGTCTGTAGGTGTTTCGCATGACATGACAAGACGCGACTATTCAAAGGTGAGCAACCGCACACTTGATATGTCAACTAATGAGCTATACGGATTAGAACACCTGTCACAGCTCCCACACCTTTTTAGACATCACAGATGTGGGACTATTAGTTTAATGGATACACGTGTCAACGCTGTGCACTAACTAGCATTTGGCCTTTGTTATTTATTTTCTATGTGTAGAGGCACTTTTTAAATTCCGCAACGAGCAATTGACTGGGCTCACAATGCTGCGATATGTATGAGCACTGCACTGCCGGTTTTCCGGCTTTTGAGGTATGACTGGGCTAGCATGCCTCCTTGCCCATACGATTTACTACATAGGCATTATCAGATCACGACGTTAACAAGTGCTTTTTGCCTTTTTCTGGTTTCAAATGAAATGTAATTTTGTTTTTCTTTTCTTTTGTTTTAGGTTGGTTCAGGAACTCCTAGAGGATGTTCCTTAAGGTGCACTGACACCTATATTAGAGCCTGAATATAGGTACTGTAGGAAGGTGGAATCTGACTAATGGTTGCCCCCAACTTTTTGCCTGGTATTTGAGTGGTTTTTGACTAGTCTGGCTGGGATCCTGCTATCCAGGACCCCAGCCTATCTGCTTTCTCCCTGAAACTGATGTGAAGTACCCTAGGTACAAACCAATTGGATGCTGAGGATGCCCTGACAGTCCCTTGTAGATGGTACCCTAGGTACCCAGGGCATGGGTCCCTCAGTAGGCCTACCAGGGCTGCAGCACTTATTGTGCCACCCTGGGACAGCCATACAAACTGACACCACCAGACCACTACTGTAGTCTGGGTAAGGTGGTGCTAGCACCCCTTACAGGGATATAGGTACCCTATATCCCACCCCATAACAACACATATACTCTCATAGGTCACCCCTATAGCAGGCCTTGGTAATCCTACAAGGCAGGGTGCTGAGGTATGTGTGAGGGGGGACCCCTACGTGAGTAGGGCCTCTCTGCAACCTTCGTAAAATCATTGCTGGGTTGTTTCTAGTGTAGCCATACCATATACTCTTAACCGCATTATAAGTCTATCGCGATAACTTGAGAATGGCTACACAGAACCATATCGTGTTTGGTGTCAAACATGTAGGAATCATACCCCCAGTCCAGCCATGGGCATGAGGGTACGATTCCCCCCTGCTAGAGAGGCGATATGGCAAAAGCGGTAGAATTTAGACACCAATTTAAAAGTGCACAAGTAGCACAAAATGGCTACTGCCCGCCACCTACACGACCCTGGCTGGCTGTTGCTGGGGAAAACCCCAGCCTCGCCAGCTGGACAATAGGGCTCCTGTGGCAGGGAGGTGCTAGCATCTCCCCAGACAGGATAATGTGGATTGGAACAGGGTGGGTGCACCAAATGTCCTTTCAGAGTTGCACGTAGGCAGCTGCAGAGACCTCATTCTGCATACACCGCTTGGAACCGGTTCAGGGGCATCCTGCCCCTCGCCCAGGCGGGAAACGCACAAAGGGGAGAGGGTGTAGCCACCCTTTCCCGCCTCACCTCTCATTGGTGGACACTACTCTGGACACTCCCCTAATCTTGGGGATAAAGGTGAATAACGTGGCCCCAGAGCCTCAGATTAATCTTGAACTTTACAGTCTTGACCTTCGACTTGCTGCTGCCCAGCTGACGGAAGAAATCTCCCTTGGGATAAAGGCGTTATCCCCCTGCTTGGCAGGTACCTGAAACACTGCAAGTGACCCGGTTGGAACCTCGCTGCTCCTGCGGACTTCGACGACTTCCAGCACCCTTGAGGTGGGTTTCCAGCGCATCCCAGATGCCAGTGAGTGTGCTCAACGAGTTTGGGCACCGTGGACCGCGTGGGTGCCGAGATCCCCAATACCCCAGGACACCGGCCACCTCTTGCGTAGCACACGACCCTGACCAGTGGGGAAGTTGTGCTTTGGCCCGTTTTCGAGCCAACCACTCTACAGCAATTGTGCCAAAGACCAGCGCCCTAGCCCCCTCCGGTGGCCCATGGGTGCCCTTTTACGCACTCCAAATTGCCGTCTCCCGCGGTCCCTTGTCTCTCGACTTGTGGGCCCTAGCGCAGGTCTATCTCAAGAATCAAGAGTTCCCCTGGTTGCTCCAGGCCTGCTCTACAGTCTCCTCGAAGGAGACCTCTCCCAGACCTTGTGGGTCTGCACTGTAGCAGATTTGTTCATCTTTCGTGGGTTGCGGTTGCCAAGGCTTAGTGGATCCAATCGGGACACTAACACCGCAACGACCCTCATCCGACGTGGGACAGTCGCCCTCCAGAAGCTGGCCTTCCTTGAAGCCTCCCGGAGCTCGTGGCTGCAGATCCAAGCTACACCACTTTCCACCTGAAGCACCTGACATCGAAGGGCTCTTTGCTTTGAGCCTCCTGGTCACTTTGCCGTGACCCAGACTCTGTCCCCTCTGCTTTCAGGTTCTTCTCTACAATCTTCACATCTTTGATCTTCACGGATTCATCGACGGTTTTGGCTTGCAGAACTTTTGACTATTTTCCCATTGAAAATCAGCCCGCGACCCGACAGCAGAAACAACCTATGCACCCGGCTTCCCTGGGGCAGGTAACAGTGGTACCTCGGTACTCTTGTGGTAGTGGGCTCCTCAAAAGCTTAAGTCTAAAGTTTTAACTTTGTACTCCTGCTAGAAGTAGTTTTTAAACTGTTTATTTCCAACCGCGACATTCTCCATAGGCTGTAATAGAGATCCCGATAGCAGCTACTTCCACTGCACGCGCCTCCCCTTCCTCATAACCTGGGGTGGATTCTTAAGGGGCGATCCTAAATGCCCTAGGCATTGTCTGTGGAATTGTCGTGGTCCTTATACCATTTTTTTAGTATATGGTTTGGTCCCCCCCTGGGGCCCAATGTTAATAGTGCTATTTATTGTATCTATCAATGCTTGTTTGAAATTGTAACTTTGCCACAGCTTCATAAAGAGACTGTGGGATTCTGTCTAGAATAAATACATATATTTTATATATATACCTGTGTGGGCTACTCTTTCATTTGGTTATTCAAGAGGTTATTATGGTAAAACAATAAGCTTAACACTCCTTCAAGACTTAGCCTGAAGGCTGCTCTCCACAGCTACCACTAGGATAGCTTTCTTTAAAGGTTGTCTTAAACCTATCATCAATAAGAGTCGAATTGGACTGGTGCAAGGTGTCCCTATAACTAGGAGACAGCATATGCCAGGCCAACTTCTCACAGGTACCATAGGGATACTGGGTGTCGCCGTCCCAGATTCCTATTTTTAATTTTCTTTCACACTTTTTTATGGTCCTGAAGAAACGCCACGGGATCCGTTAAGGACCCTCAACAGGCGTGAAACATGTAGACCTAAAGCACTCACTTAACCAATCTCTGAAGGAAAACATTCACCTCCCAGATATAATTTCACTTAAGTCCTTCAGTTGTCACTATTTTTATCTTTATCACACGGACTCCTGAATAAAGGACCTTTAGGGTACCAGTGTGGTAATTTGAATCGGTCATTTTCCCTTTCCCACACACCCGCATTCACAACTGCGGCATTTCTCCTAAAAAGAACTCCGATAAAGAGCCCTCTTGCGGGGCGTGGGGGACTGCCGCTCTACCCCCACGAGGAGCAATGCCCAATAATGAAGCATGACTCCTACATGGGTATGTGTGGGGGAATTTTTTCAAAAAGGAGGAATTCCCCAACCTCCATACCATTCTATTTCCAACCTATCCTGTGAGTTATTTTCTCACAGCTTCTCACAGTGACCATAATAGGCCAGCTTGTCATTTCTTTAGAAACTGTTAGCCTTTTGTGATAATCCGTGAAATATTTCTGTCACTTAAACTGCACTCTTCTCAAAATAGCTTGCATCCTGGAAAAACAGGAAAACTAATGCAATTGACATTTTACAGCCTGCATAGGCTTTCTCTAAGCACTTACTGCTGTTCATTGACGCACTAAAGGTCAAAACTAATGACTAAAGGTCAAAACTAATGTCATTGAAGTTTTACAGCCTGCATAGGCTTCCTCTAAGCCCTACTGCCGTTCATTGAAGCACATTGATGGGGATCTAGCCTAAGCCTTGCTCTTGCTTGCTGGTGAATTGGCAGGTAGCTAACCACTCCAGACCGGAACCAGGTGACTTTGATTGTGTGACTCTACACCCTACTCCAGAGAGTCTGGTGATCTAGGCTTCCACGAGCCAGGTAAACCACAATTAATTTCCCACAACCCCCCTCCCCCAGACATAGAATCGAAGCATATGGAGTCAAATGTTTTCTTTGACCAGCCTAGCTTTAAGGTCCCCCTACTCAAGTTGTCTACTGGGTCGATATATATGTACGCCCATGGCTATGTCTGATATCAATAGTGGTGTTTGTGGCGGACGTGCTACGGTGGAACCTTACATCTGCTAACAGATGTCGCACTTAAGGACAAAGCCATTGGTCTGCTTCGAAAGACCTTACCACCAATAACGCTGTTTCAGTAGTGAAACTGTCACAGTAATGCCTGTGTGAGCTGAACCCAGACCCCTGTCTGCAGCTAGAATTAAACCTAATCTGTGATACATGTTTGGTATTACTCTATCCCCCACTCCTGGAATTTGAGCATATGGAATGTTTTGCACATCTAACTTGTAGGAGACTTGAGTGGAAGGCAAGGTTCAGCTGTTGTCATGCGTAGCGTTCACAGCTATCATTATCTGTCCGTCTATTCTCGTACTAGAACGTTTGCGGCAATGCAGCAGTTCTCACTGTTGCCGTGGAACAAGGCAGTGCTGCCCAATATCCCCTCTTATATTTGCTCTTGTCCTCGAGCCCCTTGCCTGTTGGATATGTGGAGATCCAGTGATACGGGTATTGAAGTTTGAAAATAAGGGGGAGAACAGAATCTCCCTTTACGCGGATGATATTTTACTTCATGTGGCCTACCCTTGTGCTCCATCTATAGAAACCTCAAAATCTGTTCCAATCACCGCAAACATTTGGGCTACGTCATAAACTGGTGTAAGTCAGTTGTCTACGTACTTCATGGGCCAGCACCAGCCCTTCCGGCCAATTGCGAAGCCACAGTTGTTGAGGATGGATTTCAATACCTAGGGGTATACGCAACAGCTGATCCTTTGCTTTTCCATAAGCGGAACCTTCTGAGCCCCCTGGCCCGATTGCAGAATGATGTCCGTCATTGGTGAACGCTGCCTGTATCGCTATTGGGGCGCGCTGCACTCTACAAAATCATGGCTCTACCCTGGCTCCTTTATGCATTGTAGAATACTCCATACGGCGTTCCTGACGCGTATTTCAAATCAATCGACGTGAACTTAGGAATTTGCTTTGGCATGGGAAACCCCCACACATTGCAGGCCTAAACTGGTTCATGGGTGGCATGATGGTGCTATTGCCCTGCCAGATATCCGAAGTTATTATTGGGCTTCACACCTGTCTGTCGTCAATAGATGGGTGTATGAATCACAGCAAGATCCTGCATATCGGATGGATAGATGGCTGATGGGTCAAGGAGGGTATAAAGAGGCACTGTACACAAAAGTGCATGGACAACAGCTCACCGGGTCCACTGCTCTTACAGTTGCCATATGGCACACTACCACTACAAAACTTGGTTGGGCCAGCAAATTGACGCAACTGGCACCCCTATGGCATGCCGCTATACTAGGCAACTTGAGCAAGTGCAAAGGATTTGATAAGTGAAACACCCTCGGAATTTCGCAAGTCAACGACTTAATAAAGAAAGGTAAAATACTGACATTTGCAGATTTGCAAGAAGAATACACACATACATCAGCTAAACCTTCCAATATTTACAAATACGCCATGCGCTACTGGAGGCAATTTAAGAAATTGATGAGATCCCAGAAGCTACCCCGCTGGAGGAGAGACTATTAGCAGACCCGATGCAACGTGGGGCGATTTCACTCACGTACCGGAAAATAATTAATAACGTACCAGATCAGTTGATACATCTATGTGTACGCTGACGTGGGTGACTTAGAGGAGGAAGACTGGCGGGATGCTCTGTCCTCCCTGCGCGAGCTGGCCATACCATCGCGACTACATCTGGTTCAAGTAAAAGTGCTACACCGAACATATATCACATGCACGACATTAGTCAGGATGGGCCGGACATCTGGGGCAGGACAAGACCTTTGAAAGGTTTGTCACCCACTTTTATTGGCCCAGATGCGAAAGAGTTCAGACACTCAAAAACCAGAGAAATTCACCTGATATAGTTAGTTGATTTAACTATAACTTGCGCTCCCGCAATGCACTGCTGATGATGTCACATATTACATCACTCATGACATGGTCAGTGACATCACTGATGACATCTCAAATGACATCCCTCATGACATCACTCATGACATCATCCAGTCAATGTGTGTTTCTATAAAATGTAAATATGTTTTATATATATATATGCCAAGGTGTATTGAAGAATGAATGCATTTACAAGTGCCTAAAGGAATTATTTCGTATGTGTGTGACTGACTGTATAAGTGAGTGATTGAATGTGTCTTACTAAATGCATGGGTTAGTGACTAAACTGTGTAAAAGTCTGTATTAGTCTCTCCACTGGTGTGTAAGCAACTGCATGAGTTGCTGAATACCTACATGAGTGTCTATATAAGTTATTGATTTGTTGTCTGAGTATCTGCATGGGTCCCTGAGTGTGTGTGTGTGTGTGTGGGTGGGTGTATGAGTCTGTGCATAGATGTCTGAGTGGGTGATTCAGTGGTTGTATGGATTAAAAAGTGCATCTGAAAAGGGCTGTATGGGTGAGTTAGTGTGGTGACAATTTCCGTTCCGCTCGCGGAAATTGCGAAATTTCTACATTTTCGCGATCCGCGGCAGAACGGAAATATGCAGGGCAGGATTCATTCTGGCACGATGCTCCTGTCATTAAACCCCAACAGGAAGCACTTACAGATGTAAATAAAGCAGGTGCCCGAGTTGAAGGTCAAATTCAGTAACGCATTAATCAGCACAAGAGATTTGTGAGCACGGTGGAGGCTAGGCAGGTGTGCTTTTTCCCCATATCTACCGTCAACAATTTGCTGTAATCCTTGATGGAGGTCTGTGCATCCATGCTCTGCTGGTATCAAATCAGGAAGCACATAAAAGACATGCCTTCCAGGGTGACAGCACAAGAATACATTCTCTTTCATGAGGTTGCCTTATGCCGCAGACACGATAATTTTTCCACCGGCCCGCAGCGCGCGCGCTATCTGAACGTATTTGTGTCAAACGGTTCCAGTGCTAATGGGCTGCGGAGGATGCAGGCGGCCTCGCGAGACCTCCAGGGACACAGCCTCCGATGAGCCGGCTCGCGGCTCCATGCCACTGCGGCATTCTGGAGAGTAAAGGCGCGGAAGGGGCAAGCTCCAAGGCTTCCGCCGGAGGTTAGGCGGCAAAAGGGAAGCACTTCTACATATCCAAGCCCCCCCCTCCCTCTAGCGCCCACCCCTTGGTACAGAGGGAGCTAAATGCTCCACCGAATAGTAGAGCTCTGGCACTTTTCAGCTGTGCAAAATGAACGTCCATTTGGCACATTTTTATATATACATTTTCAGTGATGGATATTGAAATATCTGTTAGTCATTCTATAACCTGAGGTGAAGTTGGGGCAATAAAGTGTGCTTTCACTTCACCTTCGAGGCACTATGAGCTTTAGGTAGTGATTTGTTTCACCTTATACATTTTCCCAAAAATAATGTAACAAATAAGTTAAAAAGCAGTAAAGATTTCTAAACCTGGCAAACATGACAAAGATGCTGCCCACGCTTCTTAGGCCCTTTTAGCGAAAGCATGGAGTTGATATGTGCCTTTGTTTGCATTGGATGTGAGCACAGATTAAGGGTCTGAAGTATCAAAGGGTTTTACCCACTCTACATCTATGGGGAAATGCAATTATATGTACGGTCCTAAATACTTTCTATAAGACACTAGTGCATGTGATTTAATTGCCAATGCCATGACTACTTTGAGGACTGGGGGTAATTTTAATTATGCCATAGTATTCTAAGTAACTCCGCATTGCAAATTCAGTAACGCATTATTCAGCCCAAAATCTCCGCGAGCACGCGAAGTTTCGCGTGTTCGTGGAGATTTTTTCGCCGTTTCGCGAAATTGTGCGAAAGGCAATTTCGCAAATTCCGCCCACCGCTAGTCTATGGGTGTGTTGAAGAGTGAATAAATGTTTCAGTGGTATATCTGTGACTAACTACATATGTTTTAAGCCACTATATGTGAGTGTTGGAGTATATAAATGAGTATACGTGAGTAAGTTATTTCAAGAGTGGGTGTATAAATAAGTGTCTGCTTCTATCAGTGATTGTATAAGACAGTAAATATGTGTTAGTATCTGTATAAATAAGTGATGTGGTATGTCTAAAAATTATGAAGTTGGTGTGTATAACTGTATACATGATTAAATGGGTATGTGATTCATTCTTTGCATTACCGGCTAGGCGTGTGAGTAACTCTATGGATGAGTGCATAATATAGTCTTCTATTGATGAGTAACTACATGTATAAGTGACGGGATGTGTGTGTAGACCTAGGAAATAGTGAGTGCTATGTAGTATATGGCATTCTTCTGTGTATGGTTTCAAAAATAGTAGTCAGCATTTTACAATGGGTGTATCAAAGTTTGTTAGAGCATCAGTATGTGCATCAGATTGTCACGTGGATGATGTCATGAGTGATGTCATTTGAGATGTCATCAGTGATGTCATCAGCGATGTCACTGACCATGTCATGAGTGATGTAATATGTGACATCATCAGCAGTGCATTGCGGGCGGGCGAGTTATAGTTAGCTCAACTAACTATAACAGGCAAATTTCTCTGGTTTTATACGAGTCAAATGTCCAACTAACTATAACGTCCCTGAAACCTATGGTTTTTTCAGTGAATTTCTAAGGTTTTTTTAAATGCTAATTCCTAACTATAACGTCTGTAAAACCTATGGTTTTTTCAGTGAATTTCTAAGGTTTTTTTAAATGCTAATTCCTAACTATACCGTCTGTAAAACCTATGGTTTTTTCAGTGAATTTCGAAGGTTTTTTAAATGCTAATTTATAAGTATAACGTCTCTGAAACCTATGTTGTTTCCAATGAATTTCAAAGGTTCTTTAAATATCGAACTACTATTGTGTATTTGTCATTAATACTATTTTTTCAAACTTTTCAACTACATAAAATAAACGGCAAAAGTACTATGTAACGTAATACATTTCACAAATTACAATAAGTTTTTAAATAATACAAAGCAATTTAACATTCAGATAACAATTTTTCTCCGTTTTTTTGCTGTCATCAACTACTACTTATCTTCACTATTTACAGTGATGCCAGTGTAGTTTCATCATAAACAGCAGGGGGAAAAAAAACAATGAACTACATTGTTAAAAAGAAACGAAACCCTAATTCTCTCAAATATAATACAAAATCAATACAAATAACACATCCAATAGTACTTCAAATGTTCAAAGCTTACTTTTACTTCGTAGATTGTCTGCAAATTTACCCAATACGCCAGATAATGTATCAAAAATTTCGCTTTGAAAGCATCCAGTATGAGTTCCTTCAAAATCTTACGTAGTTTCTCTGCACAATTTTCCCAATGCTCCAGATAATGTATCAAAAATTTCGCTTTGAAAGCATCCAGTATGAATACCTTAAAGATCTTACATAGTTTCTCTGCACATTTTCCCAAACGTCAGAAAATGTATAAAACATTTCGCTTTGAAAGCATCCAGTATGAATTCCTTAAAGATCTATACACCTTCCCATTAAAGCCAAATAGTGTATCTAAAATCTTTGTTTCAGAGTTGGGTAATTCATAAGGCAATCTCGGTTTCATTTCCAAGTGTGTATCATTACAGTGACTCCAACCATTATTACACTTTAAATAAACTGTATTATGTCCACTTGTAGTAGTACTTCCAGCATGGCAAGCAATAGCAACTGTTGCAAAAGTTCTTCCAGAAATAGATACTTGATTAGCAACAACATTTTTAATTTTGGTTTCCACTTTTCTTCCATTTGGTCGACAGCGTTGCAGCATTATAATCAAATATTTTCCATATCTTTGTAGGCATAATGCAGATAGCATTCTTGATTTATAACAAGAACACATCATCTCATGATCAGCCTATTTTACTAATTTGGAAAATGGTACAGATTTGCAGTCAGGTATTGTCAAATATAAAAACCGTTCTCTGTCAACTATAGTCCTTGAAGATAATAAACACTCTTCACATTTATGTTCCCATTTGTAACTGTCCAAATAAACTCTCAATCTGAATTCCTTCATCTCCTAGTACTCCAAGCATTACCATCAGAAATTCTTGTGCATCTTGCTGTATATTAGCACTGAACGTTAAAGATCCAGTACATGTATCCAACAGTTGGCGAATACCAGAAACAGAATGAATCTTACTTCTATCAGTTCTCAATTCTTGAAATAAAGTGTATAGTGCAGAACATAAAGTTTTTTCCTGACTTTCCATAATTTCACCACAAAGATCTTCAAGATAAAATATAACATTTAGAATGACATTACCATAGCAGTTGGCACCAGAAGCATTTTCTAATTAGTATCCAACATCATCACTTGTTTGTATTTTCTGCTTCTTTACATCTTTTCTTTTCTGTTGATTTTCTTTCTGTTTTTTAACCATAGTTAACTCTTCAACATATTTGCGTTTTGAACACACAACATGTTTCTCATAAATAGGATATTCACCTAAATGGGGAGCATAAAGCCTTCTCAAACGATTATATTCTCTTACACAATTAACATCAGCACTAACCTTGTTCTCATCAAAATCAATTAAATACAAACCAGACAGCGTTCTAACTCGAGATAATGCAACGTATACCATTCCCTCTTTAAACCCAGTTTTTCCAACATTTACCAAAGCTACACTTAAACCTTGTGATGTGTGAATAGTTATTGCATATGCTAAACAGAGGGGAAACAGTTTTCTATGAACATAGAAGTCTTTTACAAGCAAAAAAGGTGCACCAGAACGTGCAATTTGTCTTACGTCTGCAATCTGATCAAATTTAACTTTCAAAAATTCAACTCCATTTCTATTTTGATATTTCACAAAATCAACAACTTTCCCCATTGCTCCATTCACTAAACCTTCTTCTACATTCAGATTACGCTTCAAAATTACCCCACAGTTTAAACATACATCTAATTTTTTTTCTAAGCCAGAAGTTTTTGATACAGACTTTTCCAAAGAATCCAATTTAGTCTGTAGTTTTTCTGAAAGAACAATTGTTATTCCTCGATGCTCTATTTTATCAATAGCTTCAATGTGAACTATTTCTTGATTTTCCAATTTCATAAGCTCTCTATTAAATGTAGTATACTCTAACACTGTAGGCATTAAGCAAACTATAGACTTTTTTTCTTTCATTTTCTTGTACATTACTTCTGCTGGTGTGTTTTCATTTGTAAACAAGTTCTTTAGTAGACGACTTTGAAAAGCTTGTTTACCATGTTTGCTTAGAACACCAATTCTTACATCTTTTAGAATATTTGCATAATCTTCATCTCTTGCTTGTCGCATATTCTGAGTGAGTTCTTTATATTCAAAATGTAACCACAGATTCACATTTCCAATACTTCCCAAAGATTTCTTAGTGTCTTCATGTAGAAGAGTTTTAAACACTGGTTCTCCTTTTACATGGGTTAGTTGTAGTAGATCTCCAAATACAATTAAATGTTTCCCCCCAAAAAGAACGTCGTAATCTGTTTTTAATACCTGTTGCATTCTTAACTGTACAAAAGCAAGCATTAAGTTTGAGACCATGCTCACCTCATCAATAATTAAAAGTTTCATTTTCTTCAGCAGTCATGATACTTCATAAGAAGCTTCTCCAGACAACTTCTGATATTCTAATGTATTATCATGCTCCACTGGTAACATCAATAATCTATGCAAAGTAACTCCTTTTTTTTTTTTTTTTTTTTTTTTTTTTTAGAAAACCTTTATTTGTGCATATGAAAAGGACAAATACGGGCCTACAACCATCAGGCCGGCCACAAAACGGTTAAGTACTGAGACACACATTACAACCCCTGTGCGTCAATGGTCAAGATTAGCAACGATTCAGGAGTTATACACTGGAGAGATCCTTGACACCAGGGGAAGGAGAAGTAAAGGTTAATTTTAAGGTTTTCAAAATAATTTTATCGAGGAAAAAGTCAGTAGAGGATAGAACCAAGGAGATTCGAGTCCGCAAGATGGCTTCATCACACGGGAGAGCAGCAGCATCATTAAAACGGCCATAGAAAATCTCAGACAGTGAGGCGATGCAGTTATATACCAGGATAGTCACATGAGTAAATACGCACCCCTCCAAAGCCGCCCCCACTCAATCCACCCCACACCCGGACCCCGAATCGGAAACAAGTATAGCGCAGAGACATAGAAGAAAGAGGCCCATAGAACTAAAAAGAAAAGGTAAATTACCCCCCCACCCTACACCAATGCGGAGGCTACGGCCTGCCCCCCCCCCCCGGCATAGTGCCTGTCGCCCAATGAACCCGAAATATAGACAAGAGAGAAAGTAGGAATAGAGTAAAGAAAATAAGAAAACAAAGAAGAAAGCGGGGAGGAGCCCACGTAACCTCGGAGCGCCCGAAACCACCGGCCAACTACGTCTCCACACACTGAGAACCCACTACACCCAAAGGCGGTCGTGTGAAGATAACATGTCACAACAATATAAATGGAGGCAGACAAATCGCGACGAGTGCGCACAACATATGCAGACAGTTCCAGTCCCAGTCCAGCCCATCCGTGACACCATGGTGATAGAAATCAATCTAGCCCTGGCCCGATCGCGGGCGTAAGATTAGACTAGCCCCCAGATGAAGGCCCCGCAGCCCGTGCAGACAAAGACAATATGGCCGCTTGGGAGAAGATGGAGAAGTAGAGTCACAAAATGGCCGCCGATCATCTATTGAGGTCCCCTTGTGCACCATATAAAATCCAGACCTGGCCTGTAAAGTACAGGAGTTCCACATAAAAGAAGCCGTAGGCCACCGTGAACGGTTCCTCGAGGACGTCAGGTGTCGCTCAGCTGGATACTCTTGCGGACGCGGTGAGGCAGGCAACAACAAAGCAGGCAGCAATGAACGGGGAAACATAGTGTCCACAATTGAGCAGGAGATCGATTGATCCTGGGTGCCGGGAAAGCCAGATGCAGACACCAGTGTAGCACGGTTATACACAGTCGTTGCGTCCCCGCAAGAGGACAGAAGCACTGGCAGACCCACGTCTTGTTGAGAACAAACGGGGCGCTCACGACCCGCAGCCGACAGTATGGAGTCGAACCGCTCACTCAGCGTTTGCAAGCCGTCACACAATTGCAGACGAAGGTCCCGCAGGGCAGCCAGAACGGAGCCGCATGTCAGCGGAAGCTGCGCCCCCACATCGGCAGCAATCCGGGACGGCACTGTGGAGCTGGAGTCTGGTAGAGGGAGGGCGAAGCGGACAGCGGGCGAGACCGGAGCATCACCCCCCAGCAGCGAGCAGGCAATCAACGCCATGTTTTACCGCTGAACGGTACAGTGGCCAGGGGGGGGATCGTAACAAGGAGGCAATTCCCCGCAGGTCTGCGCCGCAACAGGTGAAAGCCAACAGTCGCTTCCCCTCCCTCGGACTCTCTTTGCAGCCGACTAGGCAATAGAAGAAGGGGGTCCGCAGCCTTCCACAGCGCGGGCCACAGAGCGAAGCAGGAGACCCGCCACACCGGGGCTTACCCTATAGCTCCAGCCCGTCAGGCGAAAGGTGAAGGAGGTGTCCGGGCGTCAATCCCCCGGCTCATCTGGCGACAATCCGTGGTGTGAGGCGGGATCGGGGCCGCGGGGCTCAGATTTGCGCCGGTGGTCCAGTGACTGCGGAGCTTCCAGGGGGCCGGCCAAGGCCACAATAGAGCAGGGGTCCAGCGCGGAGAACAAAGGTACCAAGAACTCCGGCATCCGGGCGGGCTCAGACTCCGGGAAAGCGGCGGCGCGGTCAGCGCGTCGTCGCGCACGTTGCACCTCGAAAATCGGCAAGGATAGGAATCAGGATGATAGTCCGAGGCCAAGGGCCGGCGGAGCCGGGCGCTCAAGCGTCTGCTCCGGTCGCCATCTTGGCTCCTCCCCAAAGTAACTCCTTTAACATTGTGTGCAGCTAATCCAGTTGGAGCTGTTACCACACAACATAAATGTGAACCAGTAGTTTTTTTAAGATAACTGGTCAAAACTTTTATTACATTTGTTTTACCTGTCCCAGCTTGACCACTGATGTACATCTGAAGAGGTTTAAAAGATGAACACAGACCTTCTTTTTTTTCATGCAACAAACCATGTTCTGTCCGTTCTCTCACTTGCACATATATTTCTTTCTGTTCAACATTTACTTGTTCTTCTAACATTTCCAATGTTATATTCTCCTCGTGTGCTTGTTGCATTGCAATTTCGACTTAATGCATATCGCTGCTTCATTTTCCAACATTGGTTTTCCAAGAGGATCTTGACTACATGGACCACTACTTTGACTATCTTGAGAACTTTCATGAGCTATTTCAGCTATAATAGTCTTTTCCTGTTCAACTTCATCGTTCAACATTTTTAAATATGTAGGGAAAATTGGACATCGAATGCTATCTTTACAAGCATTAAAAGAATCTTCGTAGCAGTCAAACTCTCCAAGTAATTCACTTTCGCTACGCCATGGTTTAAACAGCTGCAGAAGTGCTAAATAGTAAAATTCTCGCTTATCTGGAGTTTCACAACTAAGTTTCTTATGGTTTATAAGATTACCCTTTGCATGTTTTTCTTTTGAAGCTGTAATGTTGAAGTACTTCATACAGACATAGCTGTTCCAGATGTTGACTCCTTTTCGGATAGTATGTGTCCAACATATTAGTTTTAAGAATGTCTGTACTATCTGGCTCATTTGCTGCTAATTGTTCATTTTCTTCCAATGATTTCAACACACTATTTCGTTTGCAGGCAAGACCTAAACTTGCCGAAATGATTCCTCGTGACTTTGAATATAAACTTGAAGAACACAAGCGGTCTGAACATTCATACGATCCAATTTCTCGGTGGGAAAGCATTTTCAAACCAAAGCTGTACAATTTTTTTCTAAGACTATTCTCTTGTGCAATTTCTTCCCACATTTGTTTCATCTCTGTTTTTTTAGATTTTGTTATGTATGATGTAACATAATGTGCAACAGCAATTGAGTTATCCGCAACATACTGGATGTCCATGTTCGAATTCCACATTTTTAAAATGACTGGATTGTAGTCATTGATATACTTTGACACTTCTGTTCTTTTTAAGTTGTAGGTATTCTTTGGAGATTTCCGAGTTATTGTGTGCCTCACAGAAGAAAAAAATGAATTTACTCTTCCTTTACAAATGACTGGACGGGGTAAACCAAACCGACATTTGGTGTAAAATTTTCCTTTAGACTTGTATTTTCTTCTGCAATACTTTCCACAACTGTGACTTTGGAAACGTAAAACTTGCTGTCTCAAGCTTCTATCTCCTCTTTCTCTTGGAATCTCACATGTCACATACTGTTCGATGAAAGACAAAACTGTTTCATCAGAATCATTTCCAAATTTAGGTGCATCCTTGATCCATACTAGCATATGTATATGAGTTGCACCTCTTGCTTGATACTCCTTTCTCCAAAAGAAATCGGTAACTTCTCCAAGAGGTGGATTCTTTTTATTACAGATAAAAGACATCATAGCTTGAAACTTATGATTAAAATATCTGCACACATTTACAGGATCCAATGAACACAGTTCGCCAGGAGTCTTTATTTCAACATTTTTTATATTAGAATTCGCTTCTCTTAAAAACTCAAGCAAATCTTCCCATGCATACTCTGCACAGCTAAGTGTGACAAACCATGTTGGTGTACCTAAGTTCCGTGACATACACTTGAGTTCTCCATGACGACGATACCAATGCTCATTTGTTCCACGTTGACATGCCATCAAATTGATTAAATGTGCTTCTAAATTTTCATCTGTTTTTTGAACTTTCTCCACAAATTCGTTCGCAGAAAGAAGTGATTCATGAACTCCAGTTTTAAGTATATGATTCACTGCATACGAGAGAGAAGACAGATCACTTTCAAACAAAAGGTGAAATATGTATGGAATGCACTGTCGAAATCTAGGATCTTCAGAATATAATCTTGTTGACCGATATTCTGAAGCTGGAATCCGTACAGGTTGGTCATCATATCGTCCACCTTCTCCAGTAGGAAACAACTGTGGAAAACGACGAGCTTCCAAGCTTTTCTCCCATACACTCATTGGAGTTCCCTGTGCTCTTTTCATTTGAAGTAACTCAATGCTACTTCCCATCACTTCTTTTGAATGCAAAGGACATATTGTATAATGTTCATAAATCTCTTCGGTCCTTGACTTGTCCACTTTCTCTATTTGACCACTTGAAATTTCAAAATCATCTTCTAAACGTATTACCTGTTCATCCACATTTACATTTTTGTAATAAATATTGTTCTCTATAAGATATAAGGTAGCCTTTTCAACTTTATTAACATCCACAAATCCTTGCCATATTTTCCGACTCTTTGTGGGTACACCATTTACTAAAATAACTACTGCCTCATCTTCCTCTTTCTCTCCAGCAATAGTTTCAATGTTTTTCTTAAAATCCAAAGGTAAGTACACCACTCTTCCTTTCAGCCCTCTTTGCAAGTCTTTTGGTGGCAGTTTACCTGTTTTAGGCTCCATCCGAATTATAGTTTGAAAAGGATGAACAGATTGAATTAGAACCGACTCATATGTATTCAATTTGGCCAGCTCCTGCGGACTAGCTACTAACTCCAACTTATTATGCACTGCTCTAGCAGGCATTTTGTTCTATTCTAATTTGTTGTAACAATATTTACATATACGTTGATCACTACCTAACTCAAATTGACCTTCAACAAACAAGTAAGTTGCAAATTCTTCCCACTTACCATTGTTCTCCTTTTCACTTTTCAAATACAAATCAACATTCCTACTTTGACTTTTATAATGAGTACGTCGACAACAAACATAAACATAGTTTGATATTTCAGAGCATATTACATTAAACTTTCCAATTTCTTCTTCAAACTGATCAGGGCTAATCACTTTCTCATCTCCTCCAACATCTGTAATTGTCAAACTTTCACTTTCCATAAACTGCTCTTCTGAACCAAAATATCGCATTTCAATATCATCACACTTTTTTTGAACATCTTATAAAGAACCATATAAAAGACTTCTATTCAGTTCACTTAAACTTAATGCAGGACTTTTTACATAGTACAGTTTCTTTACAAAGTTCTGCATTTCTGAATGGTGTACTGCTAACATCCTCAAATGATGACAAACACTTTTACAAACTTTTCTTGAAAGACAAGCCAGAGAATGCCCATACATCTCAGTATATTTTCTTACATTACATGGATCTAGTCCTTATAACAACTTAATCTTCTGTTTTATACTTTTCTGAGTATATTCTCGTAGCAAATTTCGCATTATATCAATGGATTCCTGTTGTATACTACAAATGCTACTACAACTCCACTTATACACAGGAGCTCGTGGACGTTTCCCTTGCACTTCTTCAGCTATTATCTCTTCTGCACTTTTACCAACCATTTCCTCCTTTGGAAGAGGAACACTATCCTGAACTTTGTAGCAATGACCTCCAGTATCAACTGCAAATGATAAACTATTTTCCTGGAAGTAACTTTCCTCATTAAAAAAGGCTCAGTACTAGAAGTATGTCTCCAATGTCCACTAAAGATTTTACAAAAGTTGGTTCTGTTCACAAGTCTTTTTTTTTTACTTTTGTCTTTCAATACTTTGACTATTTTATCCAATGCTTTCATTCTCTTTAAAATCAAAATGAACAACTTCTGTTTCAAATTGAAAGCGGTATCCACTATAGTTTCAATACGCTGCTTCTCTTTGAATTGGAACATTCTTCTCTTATATTTCCAGCATGTTTTCAATAAATTCTAAATCACTCTGGATCGAAAAAGTCTCTGACGAATTTCTTGAAATTGTTTATGTCTCCGAGTACCAGATACTATTTCTTTGTCATCTTTCCTTTTCCTCGTATTAGAAATTGAACTCTGCTTCACCTTAATTAAAAAATTCTTCTTTTTGCTTTGTGTGATATTTTTCTCATTAAATGTTCGTAATATTTTTTTCAAAAATTGTCTTTTGCTTTTACTCGAACAAAGTTTCTCTACTACTCGCATTTTGTTCTACTTCAAGATCTTTCCTTTTCGTCAAATATATATTCTTTTTTTTTCTTCACTTCTTCTAGGCATTTCCAAATTTCGATCCAAACAAAATAATTTTCTGAAAAACAAAAAATGTAATCAATTATTTTTCACATTTCTTCACTATGTTAAAATAATGCGGTACAAAAGGGGGTGGTGATGGACGGAGCATCAGAACCAATCAAAACTCACACCCAGTCAACAGATCTGGGTTTGATCCATCACCGTTCTTTAGCCCACTCTGCCACCCCAGTTCAGACATGGCCATATGCAAATCAGTCTGACCCTGTGCCTCATGGGAACAGTCCAGCCCGAACTGCCAAGCCATGCCTTCCCTGGACCGGAAACAAGCTTCCTAGGACCGGTTTCTGGCATTTCAGCCGTCTTCAGCCAGGCTTGCTTGAATCCAGTGGCAAAGTGAGCAAGGGACTCATGTCTGAGCATACCCTGCCAACTTATGGCGAACAAAGCGGTACAAAAGGGGGTGGTGATGGACGGAGCATCAGAACCAATCAAACACTCACACCCAGTCAACAGATCTGGGTTTGATCCATCACCGTTCTTTAGCCCACTCTGCCACCCCGGTTCAGATATGGCCATATGCAAATCAGTCTGACCCTGTGCCTCATGGGAACAGTCCAGCCCGAACTGCCAAGCCATGCCTTCCCTGGACCGGAAACAAGCTTCCTAGGACCGGTTTCTGGCATTTCAGCCGTCTTCAGCCAGGCTTGCATGAATCCAGTGGCAAAGTGAGCAAGGGACTCACATCTGAGCATACCCTGCCAACTTATGGCGAACAAAGCGGTACAAAAGGGGGTGGTGATGGACGGAGCATCAGAACCAATCAAACACTCACACCCAGTCAACAGATCTGGGTTTGATCCATCACCGTTCTTTAGCCCACTCTGCCACCCCAGTTCAGACATGGCCATATGCAAATCAGTCTGACCCTGTGCCTCATGGGAACAGTCCAGCTCGAACTGCCAAGCCATGCCTTCCCTGGACCGGAAACAAGCTTCCTAGGACCGGTTTCTGGCATTTGAGCCGTCTTCAGCCAGGCTTGCTTGAATCCAGTGGCAAAGTGAGCAAGGGACTCGCGTCTGAGCATACCCTGCCAACTTATGGCGAACAAAGCGGTACAAAAGGGGGTGGTGATGGACGGAGCATCAGAACCAATCAAACACTCACACCCAGTCAACAGATCTGGGTTTGATCCATCACCGTTCTTTAGCCCACTCTGCCACCCCAGTTCAGACATGGCCATATGCAAATCAGTCTGACCCTGTGCCTCATGGGAACAGTCCAGCCCGAACTGCCAAGCCATGCCTTCCCTGGACCGGAAACAAGCTTCCTAGGACCGGTTTCTGGCATTTCAGCCGTCTTCAGCCAGGCTTGCTTGAATCCAGTGGCAAACTGAGCAAGGGACTCACGTCTAAGCATACCCTGCCAACTTATGGCGAACAAAGCGGTACAAAAGGGGGTGGTGATGGACGGAGCATCAGAACCAATCAAACACTCACACCCAGTCAACAGATCTGGGTTTGATCCATCGCCGTTCTTTAGCCCACTCTGCCACCCCAGTTCAGACATGGCCATATGCAAATCAGTCAGACCCTGTGCCTCATGGGAACAGTCCAGCCCGAACTGCCAAGCCATGCCTTCCCTGGACCGGAAACAAGCTTCCTAGGACCGGTTTCTGGCATTTCAGCCGTCTTCAGCCAGGCTTGCTTGAATCCAGTGGCAAAGTGAGCAAGGGACTCATGTCTGAGCATACCCTGCCAACTTATGGCGAACAAAGCGGTACAAAAGGGGGTGGTGATGGACGGGGCATCATAACCAATCAAACACTCATACCCAGTCAACAGATCTGGGTTTGATCCATCACCGTTCTTTAGCCCACTCTGCCACCCCAGTTCAGATATGGCCGTATGCAAATCAGTCTGACCCTGTGCCTCATGGGAACAGTCCAGCCCGAACTGCCAAGCCACGCCTTCCCTGGACCGGAAACAAGCTTCCTAGGACCGGTTTCTGGCATTTCAGCTGTCTTCAGCCAGGCTTGCTTGAATCCAGTGGCAAAGTGAGCAAGGGACTCACATCTGAGCATACCCTGCCAACTTATGGCGAACAAAGCGGTACAAAAGGGGGTGGTGATGGACGGAGCATCAGAACCAATCAAACACTCACACCCAGTCAACAGATCTGGGTTTGATCCATCACCGTTCTTTAGCCCACTCTGCCACCCCAGTTCAGACATGGCCATATGCAAATCAGTCTGACCCTGTGCCTCATGGGAACAGTCCAGCCCGAACTGCCAAGCCATGCCTTCCCTGGACCGGAAACAAGCTTCCTAGGACCGGTTTCTGGCATTTGAGCCGTCTTCAGCCAGGCTTGGTTGAATCCAGTGGCAAAGTGAGCAAGGGACTCACGTCTGAGCATACCCTGCCAACTTATGGCGAACAAAGTGGTACAAAAGGGGGTGGTGATGGACAGAGCATCAGAACCAATCAAACACTCACACCCAGTCAACAGATCTGGGTTTGATCCATCACCGTTCTTTAGCCCACTCTGCCACCCCAGTTCAGATATGGCCATATGCAAATCAGTCTGACCCTGTGCCTCATGGGAACAGTCCAGCCCGAACTGCCAAGCCATGCCTTCCCTGGAACGGAAACAAGCTTCCTAGGACCGGTTTCTGGCATTTCAGCCGTCTTCAGCCAGGCTTGCTTGAATCCAGTGGCAAAGTGAGCAAGGGACTCACGTCTGAGCATACCCTGACAACTTATGGCGAACAAAGCGGTACAAAATGGGGTGGTGATGGACGGAGCATCAGAACCAATCAAAACTCACACTCAGTCAACAGATCTGGGTTTGATCCATCACCGTTCTTTAGCCCACTCTGCCACCCTAGTTCAGACATGGCCATATGCAAATCAGTCTGACCCTGTGCCTCATGGGAACAGTCCAGCCCGAACTGCCAAGCCATGCCTTCCCTGGACCGGAAACAAGCTTCCTAGGACCGGTTTCTGGCATTTCAGCCGTCTTCAGCCAGGCTTGCTTGAATCCAGTGGCAGAGTGAGCAAGGGACTCATGTCTGAGCATACCCTGCCAACTTATGGCGAACAAAGCGGTACAAAAGGGGGTGGTGATGGACGGAGCATCAGAACCAATCAAACACTCACACCCAGTCAACAGATCTGGGTTTGATCCATCACCGTTCTTTAGCCCACTCTGCCACCCCAGTTCAGATATGGCCATATGCAAATCAGTCTGACCCTGTGCCTCATGGGAACAGTCCAGCCCGAACTGCCAAGCCATGCCTTCCCTGGACCGGAAACAAGCTTCCTAGGACCGGTTTCTGGCATTTGAGCCGTCTTCAGCCAGGCTTGCTTGAATCCAGTGGCAAAGTGAGCAAGGGACTCGCGTCTGAGCATACCCTGCCAACTTATGGCGAACAAAGCGGTACAAAAGGGGGTGGTGATGGACGGAGCATCAGAACCAATCAAAACTCACACTCAGTCAACAGATCTGGGTTTGATCCATCACCGTTCTTTAGCCCACTCTGCCACCCCAGTTCAGACATGGCCATATGCAAATCAGTCTGACCCTGTGCCTCATGGGAACAGTCCAGCCCGAACTGCCAAGCCATGCCTTCCCTGGACCGGAAACAAGCTTCCTAGGACCGGTTTCTGGCATTTCAGCCGTCTTCAGCCAGGCTTGCTTGAATCCAGTGGCAAAGTGAGCAAGGGACTCATGTCTGAGCATACCCTGCCAACTTATGGCGAACAAAGCGGTACAAAAGGGGGTGGTGATGGACGGAGCATCAGAACCAATCAAACACTCACACCCAGTCAACAGATCTGGGTTTGATCCATCACCGTTCTTTAGCCCACTCTGCCACCCCAGTTCAGATATGGCCATATGCAAATCAGTCTGACCCTGTGCCTCATGGGAACAGTCCAGCCCGAACTGCCAAGCCATGCCTTCCCTGGACCGGAAACAAGCTTCCTAGGACCGGTTTCTGGCATTTGAGCCGTCTTCAGCCAGGCTTGCTTGAATCCAGTGGCAAAGTGAGCAAGGGACTCGCGTCTGAGCATACCCTGCCAACTTATGGCGAACAAAGCGGTACAAAAGGGGGTGGTGATGGACGGAGCATCAGAACCAATCAAACACTCACACCCAGTCAACAGATCTGGGTTTGATCCATCACCGTTCTTTAGCCCACTCTGCCACCCCAGTTCAGACATGGCCATATGCAAATCAGTCTGATCCTGTGCCTCATGGGAACAGTCCAGCCCGAACTGCCAAGCCATGCCTTCCCTGGACCGGAAACAAGCTTCCTAGGACCGGTTTCTGGCATTTCAGCCGTCTTCAGCCAGGCTTGCTTGAATCCAGTGGCAAAGTGAGCAAGGGACTCACGTCTAAGCATACCCTGCCAACTTATGGCGAACAAAGCGGTACAAAAGGGGGTGGTGATGGACGGAGCATCAGAACCAATCAAACACTCACACCCAGTCAACAGATCTGGGTTTGATCCATCACCGTTCTTTAGCCCACTCTGCCACCCCAGTTCAGACATGGCCATATGCAAATCAGTCTGACCCTGTGCCTCATGGGAACAGTCCAGCCCGAACTGCTAAGCCATGCCTTCCCTGGACCGGAAACAAGCTTACTAGGACCGGTTTCTGGCATTTCAGCCGTCTTCAGCCAGGCTTGCTTGAATCCAGTGGCAAAGTGAGCAAGGGACTCATGTCTGAGCATACCCTGCCAACTTATGGCGAACAAAGCGGTACAAAAGGGGGTGGTGATGGACGGAGCATCAGAACCAATCAAACACTCACACCCAGTCAACAGATCTGGGTTTGATCCATCACCGTTCTTTAGCCCACTCTGCCACCCCGGTTCAGATATGGCCATATGCAAATCAGTCTGACCCTGTGCCTCATGGGAACAGTCCAGCCCGAACTGCCAAGCCATGCCTTCCCTGGACCGGAAACAAGCTTCCTAGGACCGGTTTCTGGCATTTGAGCCGTCTTCAGCCAGGCTTGCTTGAATCCAGTGGCAAAGTGAGCAAGGGACTCGCGTCTGAGCATACCCTGCCAACTTATGGCGAACAAAGCGGTACAAAAGGGGGTGGTGATGGACGGAGCATCAGAACCAATCAAACACTCACACCCAGTCAACAGATCTGGGTTTGATCCATCACCGTTCTTTAGCCCACTCTGCCACCCCAGTTCAGACATGGCCATATGCAAATCAGTCTGATCCTGTGCCTCATGGGAACAGTCCAGCCCGAACTGCCAAGCCATGCCTTCCCTGGACCGGAAACAAGCTTCCTAGGACCGGTTTCTGGCATTTCAGCCGTCTTCAGCCAGGCTTGCTTGAATCCAGTGGCAAAGTGAGCAAGGGACTCACGTCTAAGCATACCCTGCCAACTTATGGCGAACAAAGCGGTACAAAAGGGGGTGGTGATGGACGGAGCTCAGAACCAATCAAACACTCACACCCAGTCAACAGATCTGGGTTTGATCCATCACCGTTCTTTAGCCCACTCTGCCACCCCAGTTCAGACATGGCCATATGCAAATCAGTCTGACCCTGTGCCTCATGGGAACAGTCCAGCCCGAACTGCTAAGCCATGCCTTCCCTGGACCGAAAACAAGCTTACTAGGACCGGTTTCTGGCATTTCAGCCGTCTTCAGCCAGGCTTGCTTGAATCCAGTGGCAAAGTGAGCAAGGGACTCATGTCTGAGCATACCCTGCCAACTTATGGCGAACAAAGCGGTACAAAAGGGGGTGGTGATGGACGGGGCATCAGAACCAATCAAACACTCACACTCAGTCAACAGATCTGGGTTTGATCCATCACCGTTCTTTAGCCCACTCTGCCACCCCAGTTCAGACATGGCCATATGCAAATCAGTCTGACCCTGTGCCTCATGGGAACAGTCCAGCCCGAACTGCCAAGCCATGCCTTCCCTGGACCGGAAACAAGCTTCCTAGGACCGGTTTCTGGCATTTGAGCCGTCTTCAGCCAGGCTTGGTTGAATCCAGTGGCAAAGTGAGCAAGGGACTCACGTCTGAGCATACCCTGCCAACTTATGGCGAACAAAGTGGTACAAAAGGGGGTGGTGATGGACAGAGCATCAGAACCAATCAAACACTCACACCCAGTCAACAGATCTGGGTTTGATCCATCACCGTTCTTTAGCCCACTCTGCCACCCCAGTTCAGACATGGCCATATGCAAATCAGTCTGACCCTGTGCCTCATGGGAACAGTCCAGCCCGAACTGCCAAGCCATGCCTTCCCTGGACCGGAAACAAGCTTCCTAGGACCGGTTTCTGGCATTTCAGCCGTCTTCAGCCAGGCTTGCTTGAATCCAGTGGCAAAGTGAGCAAGGGACTCATGTCTGAGCATACCCTGCCAACTTATGGCGAACAAAGCGGTACAAAAGGGGGTGGTGATGGACGGAGCATCAGAACCAATCAAACACTCACACCCAGTCAACAGATCTGGGTTTGATCCATCACCGTTCTTTAGCCCACTCTGCCACCCCGGTTCAGATATGGCCATATGCAAATCAGTCTGACCCTGTGCCTCATGGGAACAGTCCAGCCCGAACTGCCAAGCCATGCCTTCCCTGGACCGGAAACAAGCTTCCTAGGACCGGTTTCTGGCATTTCAGCCGTCTTCAGCCAGGCTTGCATGAATCCAGTGGCAAAGTGAGCAAGGGACTCACATCTGAGCATACCCTGCCAACTTATGGCGAACAAAGCGGTACAAAAGGGGGTGGTGATGGACGGAGCATCAGAACCAATCAAACACTCACACCCAGTCAACAGATCTGGGTTTGATCCATCACCGTTCTTTAGCCCACTCTGCCACCCCAGTTCAGACATGGCCATATGCAAATCAGTCTGACCCTGTGCCTCATGGGAACAGTCCAGCTCGAACTGCCAAGCCATGCCTTCCCTGGACCGGAAACAAGCTTCCTAGGACCGGTTTCTGGCATTTGAGCCGTCTTCAGCCAGGCTTGCTTGAATCCAGTGGCAAAGTGAGCAAGGGACTCGCGTCTGAGCATACCCTGCCAACTTATGGCGAACAAAGCGGTACAAAAGGGGGTGGTGATGGACGGAGCATCAGAACCAATCAAACACTCACACCCAGTCAACAGATCTGGGTTTGATCCATCACCGTTCTTTAGCCCACTCTGCCACCCCAGTTCAGACATGGCCATATGCAAATCAGTCTGACCCTGTGCCTCATGGGAACAGTCCAGCCCGAACTGCCAAGCCATGCCTTCCCTGGACCGGAAACAAGCTTCCTAGGACCGGTTTCTGGCATTTCAGCCGTCTTCAGCCAGGCTTGCTTGAATCCAGTGGCAAACTGAGCAAGGGACTCACGTCTAAGCATACCCTGCCAACTTATGGCGAACAAAGCGGTACAAAAGGGGGTGGTGATGGACGGAGCATCAGAACCAATCAAACACTCACACCCAGTCAACAGATCTGGGTTTGATCCATCGCCGTTCTTTAGCCCACTCTGCCACCCCAGTTCAGACATGGCCATATGCAAATCAGTCAGACCCTGTGCCTCATGGGAACAGTCCAGCCCGAACTGCCAAGCCATGCCTTCCCTGGACCGGAAACAAGCTTCCTAGGACCGGTTTCTGGCATTTCAGCCGTCTTCAGCCAGGCTTGCTTGAATCCAGTGGCAAAGTGAGCAAGGGACTCATGTCTGAGCATACCCTGCCAACTTATGGCGAACAAAGCGGTACAAAAGGGGGTGGTGATGGACGGGGCATCAGAACCAATCAAACACTCACACCCAGTCAACAGATCTGGGTTTGATCCATCACCGTTCTTTAGCCCACTCTGCCACCCCAGTTCAGATATGGCCGTATGCAAATCAGTCTGACCCTGTGCCTCATGGGAACAGTCCAGCCCGAACTGCCAAGCCACGCCTTCCCTGGACCGGAAACAAGCTTCCTAGGACCGGTTTCTGGCATTTCAGCCGTCTTCAGCCAGGCTTGCTTGAATCCAGTGGCAAAGTGAGCAAGGGACTCACATCTGAGCATACCCTGCCAACTTATGGCGAACAAAGCGGTACAAAAGGGGGTGGTGATGGACGGAGCATCAGAACCAATCAAACACTCACACCCAGTCAACAGATCTGGGTTTGATCCATCACCGTTCTTTAGCCCACTCTGCCACCCCAGTTCAGACATGGCCATATGCAAATCAGTCTGACCCTGTGCCTCATGGGAACAGTCCAGCCCGAACTGCCAAGCCATGCCTTCCCTGGACCGGAAACAAGCTTCCTAGGACCGGTTTCTGGCATTTGAGCCGTCTTCAGCCAGGCTTGGTTGAATCCAGTGGCAAAGTGAGCAAGGGACTCACGTCTGAGCATACCCTGCCAACTTATGGCGAACAAAGTGGTACAAAAGGGGGTGGTGATGGACAGAGCATCAGAACCAATCAAACACTCACACCCAGTCAACAGATCTGGGTTTGATCCATCACCGTTCTTTAGCCCACTCTGCCACCCCAGTTCAGACATGGCCATATGCAAATCAGTCTGACCCTGTGCCTCATGGGAACAGTCCAGCCCGAACTGCCAAGCCATGCCTTCCCTGGAACGGAAACAAGCTTCCTAGGACCGGTGTCTGGCATTTCAGCCGTCTTCAGCCAGGCTTGCTTGAATCCAGTGGCAAAGTGAGCAAGGGACTCACGTCTGAGCATACCCTGCCAACTTATGGCGAACAAAGCGGTACAAAATGGGGTGGTGATGGACGGAGCATCAGAACCAATCAAAACTCACACTCAGTCAACAGATCTGGGTTTGATCCATCACCGTTCTTGAGCCCACTCTGCCACCCTAGTTCAGACATGGCCATATGCAAATCAGTCTGACCCTGTGCCTCATGGGAACAGTCCAGCCCGAACTGCCAAGCCATGCCTTCCCTGGACCGGAAACAAGCTTCCTAGGACCGGTTTCTGGCATTTCAGCCGTCTTCAGCCAGGCTTGCTTGAATCCAGTGGCAGAGTGAGCAAGGGACTCATGTCTGAGCATACCCTGCCAACTTATGGCGAACAAAGCGGTACAAAAGGGGGTGGTGATGGACGGAGCATCAGAACCAATCAAACACTCACACCCAGTCAACAGATCTGGGTTTGATCCATCACCGTTCTTTAGCCCACTCTGCCACCCCAGTTCAGATATGGCCATATGCAAATCAGTCTGACCCTGTGCCTCATGGGAACAGTCCAGCCCGAACTGCCAAGCCATGCCTTCCCTGGACCGGAAACAAGCTTCCTAGGACCGGTTTCTGGCATTTGAGCCGTCTTCAGCCTGGCTTGCTTGAATCCAGTGGCAAAGTGAGCAAGGGACTCGCGTCTGAGCATACCCTGCCAACTTATGGCGAACAAAGCGGTACAAAAGGGGGTGGTGATGGACGGAGCATCAGAACCAATCAAACACTCACACCCAGTCAACAGATCTGGGTTTGATCCATCACCGTTCTTTAGCCCACTCTGCCACCCCAGTTCAGACATGGCCATATGCAAATCAGTCTGATCCTGTGCCTCATGGGAACAGTCCAGCCCGAACTGCCAAGCCATGCCTTCCCTGGACCGGAAACAAGCTTCCTAGGACCGGTTTCTGGCATTTCAGCCGTCTTCAGCCAGGCTTGCTTGAATCCAGTGGCAAAGTGAGCAAGGGACTCACGTCTAAGCATACCCTGCCAACTTATGGCGAACAAAGCGGTACAAAAGGGGGTGGTGATGGACGGAGCATCAGAACCAATCAAACACTCACACCCAGTCAACAGATCTGGGTTTGATCCATCACCGTTCTTTAGCCCACTCTGCCACCCCGGTTCAGATATGGCCGTATGCAAATCAGTCTGACCCTGTGCCTCATGGGAACAGTCCAGCCCGAACTGCCAAGCCATGCCTTCCCTGGACCGGAAACAAGCTTCCTAGGACCGGTTTCTGGCATTTCAGCCGTCTTCAGCCAGGCTTGCATGAATCCAGTGGCAAAGTGAGCAAGGGACTCACATCTGAGCATACCCTGCCAACTTATGGCGAACAAAGCGGTACAAAAGGGGGTGGTGATGGACGGAGCATCAGAACCAATCAAACACTCACACCCAGTCAACAGATCTGGGTTTGATCCATCACCGTTCTTTAGCCCACTCTGCCACCCCAGTTCAGACATGGCCATATGCAAATCAGTCTGACCCTGTGCCTCATGGGAACAGTCCAGCCCGAACTGCCTAGCCATGCCTTCCCTGGACCGGAAACAAGCTTCCTAGGACCGGTTTCTGGCATTTGAGCCGTCTTCAGCCAGGCTTGCTTGAATCCAGTGGCAAAGTGAGCAAGGGACTCACATCTGAGCATACCCTGCCAACTTATGGCGAACAAAGCGGTACAAAAGGGGGTGGTGATGGACGGAGCATCAGAACCAATCAAACACTCACACCCAGTCAACAGATCTGGGTTTGATCCATCACCGTTCTTTAGCCCACTCTGCCACCCCAGTTCAGACATGGCCATATGCAAATCAGTCTGACCCTGTGCCTCATGGGAACAGTCCAGCCCGAACTGCCAAGCCATGCCTTCCCTGGACCGGAAACAAGCTTCCTAGGACCGGTTTCTGGCATTTCAGCCGTCTTCAGCCAGGCTTGCTTGAATCCAGTGGCAAAGTGAGCAAGGGACTCGCGTCTAAGCATACCCTGCCAACTTATGGCGAACAAAGCGGTACAAAAGGGGGTGGTGATGGATGGAGCATCAGAACCAATCAAACACTCACACCCAGTCAACAGATCTGGGTTTGATCCATCACCGTTCTTTAGCCCACTCTGCCACCCCGGTTCAGATATGGCCGTATGCAAATCAGTCTGACCCTGTGCCTCATGGGAACAGTCCAGCCCGAACTGCCAAGCCATGCCTTCCCTGGACCGGAAACAAGCTTCCTAGGACCGGTTTCTGGCATTTCAGCCGTCTTCAGCCAGGCTTGCATGATTCCAGTGGCAAAGTGAGCAAGGGACTCACATCTGAGCATACCCTGCCAACTTATGGCGAACAAAGCGGTACAAAAGGGGGTGGTGATGGACGGAGCATCAGAACCAATCAAACACTCACACCCAGTCAACAGATCTGGGTTTGATCCATCACCGTTCTTTAGCCCACTCTGCCACCCCAGTTCAGACATGGCCATATGCAAATCAGTCTGACCCTGTGCCTCATGGGAACAGTCCAGCCCGAACTGCCTAGCCATGCCTTCCCTGGACCGGAAACAAGCTTCCTAGGACCGGTTTCTGGCATTTCAGCCGTCTTCAGCCAGGCTTGCTTGAATCCAGTGGCAAAGTGAGCAAGGGACTCACATCTGAGCATACCCTGCCAACTTATGGCGAACAAAGCGGTACAAAAGGGGGTGGTGATGGACGGAGCATCAGAACCAATCAAACACTCACACCCAGTCAACAGATCTGGGTTTGATCCATCACCGTTCTTTAGCCCACTCTGCCACCCCGGTTCAGATATGGCCGTATGCAAATCAGTCTGACCCTGTGCCTCATGGGAACAGTCCAGCCCGAACTGCCAAGCCATGCCTTCCCTGGACCGGAAACAAGCTTCCTAGGACCGGTTTCTGGCATTTCAGCCGTCTTCAGCCAGGCTTGCATGAGTCCAGTGGCAAAGTGAGCAAGGGACTCACATCTGAGCATACCCTGCCAACTTATGGCGAACAAAGCGGTACAAAAGGGGGTGGTGATGGACGGAGCATCAGAACCAATCAAACACTCACACCCAGTCAACAGATCTGGGTTTGATCCATCACCGTTCTTTAGCCCACTCTGCCACCCCAGTTCAGACATATGCAAATCAGTCTGACCCTGTGCCTCATGGGAACAGTCCAGCCTGAGCTGCCAGTTGGTTTGATTGGTTCTGATGCTCCGTCCATCACCACCCCCTTGTGTACCGCTATGTTAAAATAATAAAATACAATTGCAAGCCTTCCACTGACAACTTCCAGACCCAGTGCTGCAATGTGATGGAGCACGACAGATGACCACTGGTATGACAAGTAGTGCCATAGAACATACAGCAAGTATTTATTTAATTATTTACATACTCCTTTACAATTTATATATAACTGCACTACCTCATACTTTTCACCTCTCCGCCACACCCCACCACCCCACACCACTTTTTCTGTAACTCACTGCACACGACTTTATAAATAGTATTTTTAAAAATGTTAATCTATGTAATGTTAATCTATGTACTTAGAATGATATTATCAACCAAACCACACACACAAAAATATCCATTATTACCTAACAATTTTATCAACAACTTCGCAAGCATAACACTGCACCCAGGGCTTTAACTGAAGGGGGTGTCTGTGGGGATGTGACCACCAGCACTTTATTTTTGGGAGCCTCCAAACGGGTCTTTATAGGGCTCTATTTTCCGACCTCACAAACGTAATCTGTTTTTTTTCTTTATTGCACTGCAGTGACACTGTGAGAGCATGCACATTGCTCACTACTTAGAAGTGCAGACATCATGCCAAGTGACTCGCATTGTAGAAGGGAAATCCTTTAAAGAGAGCCATTTTCTCTCAGTATTTCCCTTCTCTTTTTGCAACGCACCAGCAACATCATCGTGGAGTGATTAGCAGACAGACCACCAGGCGCGCAACGCCCATTGCCCCGGACTCTCTGACGCAGCTTCCCGGGCGCATACACAGAGCCACACCCGAGTACTTCACCGGTCTTCAAAGCATCATTTTTTTGTAAAGGAGACTCTGTTCTTTTTCACCCCTTTTTACAACCCCTACATGCCCACTCTGCCTGTTGCTGAAAGAATTAGACTCCCCCGAAATTTCCCACTGGTTGCGCCTCTGCAAACGACCACAACAAGGTAACTTCAGCACGAACCTGCTCTCACCTTACACACGGTCTTGTTTTAGTGCTACGAAAACACACACTTTGCCTGCCTCACTAAGTTCTCACACCCCCTCTTTACTATGAGCATAAAAGCTTTCCAATTACTTTTATATTCCTATACTGTACTTCACATGGAAATATAGAACTCCAGGGTCTCACCACCCCAAATTAGCTCTCTGGTATACTTTCTCAAATATGAGAAGTACAGGTATTCAGTATCTGTCAGTCACGACCACTTTAAAACAGTGTACCTATAAGCAACTCGACAAAACGTTATGTTTCTAAATTAACGTATTACACTTAAAAGCTCCTTTACATTTCTTTCGCTAGATGTACCTTTGTTTAAAACACCACCAGAGAAGGGTGTTGAAGTATGCTCCACAAAGAGTAACTCAAAGCTTTGTTATTCTTTATTAAAAAATCTGCCTGTCAATGCTTTTCGCAAGCCTTTTCAACGCATTAAGAGGGTAGCTGGATGAGTATAATAAGTCGTATTTAAGATCAGGGGCGTACAATGCACGGAAATAACAACATATAGTTGAATGAAGGGCGAGTGGATGCATGGCCAGATGCATCAATGGATAGATAAATAGATCAATGTATCAATGTATGGATGGATCAATGAATGCAAAGACCAGTACTTACGATAGACGGGTGGGCTGATAAATGCTTAGGATTGATTCTGGGACAGATATATCTATGCATATATAGGCGTATCGCTGCGTGAGTGGCACAGTGCTTACTATAGGCGAGTGCGCTCATAGATGCTTAAGATAAGCGGACGAACAGATTTATGTATATATATAAGTAGGAATAAATCCGTCAATTAAAAGATGGTTGAATGGCGCAGTGCTTAGGATGCATGGATACTGCGCTTTAATTGGGCCGGGTCTGGGGACCGGCACTTATTTACAGGCAGCCTCCGAACGACTCTCTACCAGGCTCTATTTTCGGCCCTATCAAAGATAGTCAATTTGTTTTTTTTTTATTACACTGCAGTGACAGCATGCACATCGATGTATGCATGCTTATATTGCTCACTACTGAGAACTGGAGACATCACGCTAGGTTACCCACGTTGTAGAAGAAAGGGAAATCCTTTAAACAATGTTTTTTTCCAAACCTACGATAATTGGAGCGGATTTTCTAAAGCACACAATGATACTTAGCTTGATTTAGACCACGCCCCAACTTGCATAGCCCACACCTCTGTAAGAGCTTTCCCCCCCTTTTAGATAACCCCCACTTATTTTTCTCCCACTTAGAACCCTAACTACACCATAGTAACAAACAAACAGCGTAACCTTCCATTAAAATCTACAATGGCACCAAGCTTCATAATTTTCCATCAACGCTATCAGCCTTCTACCACAGTACAAGAGTGTCTATCAGCACGAAGATGTCTTATCCACAGAAATGTTGTGTAATTTCTGTACCTGTCTGCTGGAACACTCATCACCAAAAAGTATTAAAAGATGGGAATTTGCCTGAAAAACATATACCATACCATAAAGCGATTCATAAATGGGCACACTGCCACTGCACCACCCTCTTCCCCATCCTTCCTTAACTTTACAAAATTAAAGAAAGAGCCACACCAAATCTAGTAAACACACTATACCAATACAAGAACTTAATTTCAACAACCGTCTCATGAGCAAAGCGTATTAAAACATACGAATTTGCGGGTAAGACATATACCATCCCATAGGGCACTTTGTAAGTGCTCCCAGTGGTACTACATCACCTTCAGTAGTTTGACATCTGCACGTTACTAAATTCTGTGTTTTAATCAGAAACATACCCACCTCCCCCACACCCACCCCCACCCTTCCTTAACCGTACGAAATCAAACAGAAACCCCCACCATTCCTAGTAGCGCCACTATACCCATACACAGCCTTAATTTTAACAGGTGTGTGCCGGAACACTTACCGACAAAAAGTATTAAAACCTGCAAATTTGCGGCAAAAACATAAACAAGACCATAGCACGGTTAATAAATAGGCCCACTCAAACTACATTACCTTTACTAACTACACATGCCCACGTTACAAATGTCCGTCTTATAATCAGCAACATACGCACATCCCCCACCCATACCCATGCTTAACCTTAGGAAATCAAACAACGAGCCCCTGCACTCCCGTTACCGCCACTATAGCCATAGATAGACTTAATGTCAACAGGTGTCTGCCGTAACGCTCATCAGCAAAAGCTTTTAAAACTTACAATTTTGCAACTCAAACATACACCATACCATAAGACGGTTTATAAATAGTCACAGTACCACTACACCACCTCAACACCCGCCCTTGCTTAAAACTTTACGCAATAAAAGAAAGAGTCCAAGCAAACGTTGAAGCGCCACTATAGCCATACACAGCCTTAACTTCAACAGATGTCTCCTGAAAAGCTCATCAGCAAACCGTATTAAAACATGCAAATTTGCGGGTAAAACATATACCACGCCATAGGGCGCTTTATAAGTGCTCCCAGTGGTACTACATCATCTTTAGAGGCTCCACATCTCCACATTACTATATTCTGTATTTCAAACAGCAACATAACTACCTTCCCCACACCCACCCCCGCCCTTGGTTAACAGTACGAAATCAATCAGAAACCACCACCATTCCCAGTAGCGCCACTATACCCATATACGACGTTAATTTTAACAGGTGTCTGCCGGAACACTTATCAGCAAAAAGTATTCAAACATGCAAATTGGCGGGTAAAACATAAACCATCCCATAGCACGGTTTATAAATGGGCCCAGTCGAACTACACCACCTTTACTAGCTAGACATCTATATGTTACGAAAGTCGTTTAAACACTCTGTAGAGTGTATAGCAGGGCATGGGGAGAGTAAACAAAGTTCTAATTCCCAAACATTTGATATAAAGTCCCTTTACTGTATCTATATTAAATGGAATGAATAAATTGAAGTGTCTCAAAAGGGATAGTGAAGCTCACCATCAGTAAAACACGAACCACTTCAACACCTACATATATCATCCGCCACAGCGACACAGCCTAACAAATAGTATCACTTATAATCACATGTATTTCTCTAATGTCAACAGTCATACAGAAAATATACCGCACATTTACTTTTTTTTTTATCTCTCACACATTTATAAAACATCTCTTCTAAAGAAGCACTCCCCAACTACTTCTATTCCATAAGAGCAAACAATAATGAATACATTTACTACCATATATTTTAGTATATCTACCTTTTTATTATTCAATAGTCAGAAACTACTAAAACTATTCACTATACTCAAATGCCATATTCATATTTATCTCAACTTAGGATCACATGATTCAAACTATGCGTGCATATAAAAGGAACATATCACTTTTCCTATCCCCATCTCCTCTCCATGCAATCTCCAAACACTGTTCACGGCCCCACTGTACAACAACCTACCCTAACTTACATTCAAACCTACCTCTCAGTGTCAAAAAAAGACCACAACCTGCCCACATAACATTTCTGCATTTCGTTTTATCTCTTTTAACTTAATAATACATACGTCTCCTACCACCACCACCCCCCTATTTCCACAAAAACGTATCAGTTGCAAACGTGCGTCATTTTCTTTATCTCCCCAAATACATTACAAACTCAGATTAACGCTGTACCTCATTTTCAAAACTATACAATTATATAAAGATGACAAACTACACTTCTCTGTGAAAAATTCCTAAACATATCATTTTATGCATATTTCATAACCAATATCAAACACCACACTTTACTAACACTATATTACTTTGAAATAAAAAATACTTTCAAATTTTAAAAACATCACCTCAAATACTTAATCAATACTATAAAACACATAACACACCTTGTTCATTTCTAACTCACCTTTGTAGTTGTTATCCAGATTTCAAATGACACATGCATACAATTCTCTCTTTCTCACATAGAACATGTAAAGCTCCGACTTCATCAAGAATGAAACCAGGAATGGCACATTTTCTCTGTCGCTCCACACATAAATACATGTAAAGAACAATTCAGAATACTTCATTCCTTCAACGACATTCCAAAACTTACCTCCATTGGTTAATTTTGAATTTTCCTTCCGAAAAGCTACTTATTATTCCGCGCCACATACAGGTCACAAGTTCAACCTATTTTATCACCACTCTTTCTGGAACCTTCTACGATACCTGCAGGTTAAAAGTTCATCATTTTTTTTTTAACCTAACCATATACTTTTGCAACATTTTATCGAACATTCAATGGCACGTGCACGTTAAAAGTTCACAATAGGGGTCAGTAGTTCATCAGCTTCATTCCCAACTCCAGCAGCACCTCACCTTACGCCCCCAGCGCCATCAGACCCCTAGGAGTCAGTGCTTTCCACTTTCCAAATACCAAATTCATTTCTTACACACAAATCTACCTTCGTACTCCCTAAATAACACACCCTAAGCACCATACACAAGTTACAATGGTCGAAACAAAAGTTCCTCCAAGTAGCTATTTCTACATGCTGTAGGAGAATAGGATCTGCACTTATGTTGCCCTCACTTTTTTTTCTGATGTATACACTGGTTTCTGGCTATAGTCTGGCTGGATCCCTGCTAATCACGCCCCCAGCCTCTCTGTTCTCTCTAAACAACTTGGAGTGCATATTAGATGCACTAGTGATTGGATACTGTGGTACCTTATGAGCCCCTAGTATATGGTACCTTAGGTACCAAGGGCATAGGTACTTCACAGGCCTACCTGGGGCTAAAGCATGTATTATGCCACCCCTGGGAAGCAGACTAAATCTGACACCACAGGCCTGCTACTGCAGCCTGGGTGAGGTAGTGTTAGCACTCCTCACGGAGGTAGAGGTTCCCTATATCTCACCATACACACACATATAAACCTCTCAGTCACCCCTAAGGCAGGCCCTAACAATCCTGAGGGCAGGGTGCTTGGTTTACAATGTGAGGGGGTGCCTCTGCATGAGCAGGGCCCCTCTGCAGCTGGCAGAGTCTAATCTCTGTGGCTGTTTGTGGATGCGGTTAAAGCATATAGTCTTAAGTGCATTATAACCTACCGGTAAATGCTAACTTTGGAATGACTGCATCAAAACATGTTGTGTGTGGTGTCAAACAACTTGGAATCATACCCCCCACACCAGTAACTGGTGTGGGAGTATGATCCCACGATTCTAGAGGGGAAGACATGTACCTACTGTGGAAACACGGTAGAAATCTGAAAGAGCCCTGGCATCACAAAATGGATGCCACCAGCACAGACACTGGGCTGCCCTCCTGCTGCTGACTGAAACTCGCAGTGGAGGAGGCCCAACAATAGGCATCCTGTCACAGGGAGGTGTCGCCACCTTCCAGACAGGATTTAGTGTATTGGGGCTGGGTGGGTGCACTCCTAGAGTGCTTTGAAGTCGTGCACTGGGGGAGCAGTGGGCTTCTCTGTGCATATGCCAGCTCAAACCGGTTCAGGGGCTACCAGCCCCTGCTCTGGCGCGAAACTGGACAAAGGGAAGTGGGCGTAACCACCCACTCCCCTGACCCTCCCCTAGGAGTGTCCATAGAGATAGTCCCTCCCTTTCCTTTAGTATAAGATAGGGAACCCTTGCCATTGCAAACTAGATAACCCTGGATGACGCTTTACAAGAAGAATCCTGGCCCTTCGACGTTCCACTACCTTTAGAAGACTGAAGAATCTCCCTTGGAGTCAAGGAGTGACTCCCCTGCTTGGCAGGCACCAAAACTTTGAATCAACGGTCGCAAACTTTCCCGCCGGAGTCCGAAGTCCCTGCAGTCCCCGAAGTGGATTTCCTGACTTCTCGACGGCCATTGTGAGTCCCCAGCAAACATGAGGCTAGTGGACCCCATGAGTGACGAGGAACAGCAATACCCGGGTACCGTGTACTATTATCGAGTGCAACCCCTTCACAACGTTCTACGAACTTGTGCATTGGACCACGTGTGGTCCAAGCCTCCAGCAGGATTTCCCTCAAATCAGAGGCCTACCCCGTCCAGAGTGACCGTGGGCTCCTGTGAAGCGAGTCCTCACGAGGCGTCTTCGCGATCCCTTGCCGGCTGGCTTGTGGGTCCCCTGAAGACTTTCTCATTGAACCAAAGGGCTCCCCTGGGTGCTCCAGGCCTGCCCTGACTTACCCTTGCTGGGTGAGTCCCTCAGACCTTGCTGGTCTGCACCGCTGACTTTCTTCACTTTCCACGAGACTTGCTGTTGTCAAGGCTTGTTGGCTCCAATCCGGTTGCCGACACTTCAGTAAGCTGCAGACATCGTGGGACACTCTGAATCCAGTTCCTGGTCATCGTCGATGCCTCCTGGACCTCGTGGCTGAAGAGTCAAAACACCTGTGATCACCTGAAATCACCCGACGACTGTGGGCATCCATCTTCCTGGGCCCGGGTCACTGGCAAGTGACTTTGAACACTGTCTCCTCTACTTTCATGTCTTCCATCTTCTGAATCCAGCCTTGGATTCCACTGGATACTTCTCCAGTCTTCACAAGCAGCAAATATTCTTCGGCTTCCATTGAAAATGACGACGCGACCCGACACCAAAAGACACCTATGCACCCGGCTTCCCTGGGTGAGGTAACTTGTGCACTCCGGTGCTCCTGTGCGTGTTGGCCCTCGAATTACTTACCTTGTAAGTGGCTTGCTTGTAGACTCTTTCGAAGTATCCTAAAACTTTAAAAATCCAACCGCGACTTGCTCCTTTGAAATCAATAGGGAACCCGCGGCTGTGTTCTCACACTGCACGCGTCTCCTATGGGTCCTTTACTTACCTGCCTTGGGTGGATTAGTGAGGCCCCAGCGATTCTACAGTCCCTAGGCCTTGTTCCCTTGCAAGTCGACTTTCCTAAACCTCTTTTTTAGTATATGGTCTGGTTCGCCCCTAGGGCCCCAGCCATATTTGTGCTTAACTTATTGTGAAACGTTGATATTTGCATATGTTCTTAACTTCTAATCTCATAAAGAGATTAGTAGAGTGTGTCTAGTAATAAATACATATATATTTGATATATATACCTGTGTGGTGTCCTTTCATTTGGTAATTCAAGAGATTATAAGGTAAAACTAGCTGCTTTACATTCCTCTGAGACTTAGCCTGAAGGCTGCTCTCCACAGCTACCACAAGGATAGCTTTCTTTAAAAGGTTGTCTTGAACCTATCTACCATAAGAGTCTAATTGGACTGGTGCAAGGTGGCCACTTTAACTAGTGACCAGCATATGCCAGGCCAACTTCTCACACATGCTGACACTACTTGCACAGATGTAGTACAGCGGCCAGAGCACATGACTTCACAGCATATGAAACACAGTTTGAGCTCACGATTTCATCCCCGAGTCCGGCAGCAGCTCAGCTTAGCAGCATGAGACTCTACACACTACCTCACATATTTTCCATACCCCAGAACTTTCAGACCAGTACGGGTCAGAAGTTTGTACTAGTAGTTATAAACACATGCTGACACTACTTCCAGAGCTGTACTGCAGCGGCCACGGCACATGACTTCACAGCATAAGACACACAGTGTGGGCTCACGCTTTAATCCTCGAGTCGTGCACAAGCTCACCTTAGAAACATCACACACTAGCCAAAACCTCACTTAATTTTCGTAGCCTAGAACTTTCACACCGGTAGGTATGATTAGTTCACTTCGCACCCCCGGTATAGCACACCCTAAACACCCCACAAAGGTTACAGTGCTCCTACCCTTCTCTTTCCCACATTTTTTGCCCTTTTTCCCCCTTACTCGCTTCAATGGATTCACAAAATGGCGGCCAACACTTCCTGGTTGCAAACGATCGCAGCGCTCGCAGCCAATCAGCAACAAGCTCGTGCGCGTAACGCCTCAGCCAATCAGATGGCAGGATTCCCAAATATCGATATCTGTAAATTTTGATAACTCTCAAAAACTACTGAACGGATTTACACCAAATAAACAAAAGTGTGCTTTCTAGACCAAGACCCTTCTCCCTGCCAAATTTGGGGTAATTCCGTTCACCCGTTTGACCTGTAGCCTTGTCTAAAGTTTCCTATGGAAATTAACATTGAAGAAACCCCCTTGACGAATCACCCCCAAGCTTTCAACATAGGAGCTGATACAAATTTTTCAAAATGAAAGATCCAATTGGGGCACCTACGAAAGACAACAGAAGGGAACAAGAGGACAGTTCATTGACAATCAAAGATCTGGATACTATGGCCACCCTAGAAGAACTAGAAGAGGAATTCAACTCACAGGAATTGAGGCATAGAGGCTATCGGGACAGGATAGAGGAGATGGAAATCACGCAAACAAGAGCATTGAGTCCGTTCAAAACTACTTCAAAGTTTTATCCTCAGATGCCACTGGATGCAATAGACGTATTTGCAGATAACGTCAATAAAGATCTTCTCTCACTAAGAATACGAAAGCCAAAAACAAATAAATGGAACTTAACCTACAACCAAAACAAAGCCATTCAGGATTTGAAAAACGACAAAAAGATTGTTGTGAAACCATCGGATAAAGGGGGCAACATTGTCCTACAGACGAAAGAAGACTATTGCAGAGAGGCATTAAGACAATTGAATGATCGTGAGAACTACATATTGGTCAGTGAACGAGACTATTTGAACAGCATAGAGGCATGTGAAAAAATGATTGACAAATGGCATCATAAAGGCATTTTGTCAACAGATGAAGTCAATTGCCTATGGAACAAACACCCACGGTTCCCCACATTTTACCATCTTCCAAAGATACATAAAGACACCACGAATCCCCCGGGCAGACCAATAGTCTCCTCGATAGGAGGCCTGACAGAGAATTTGTCAAGATATGTGGACTATTTTTTGGCTCCCTTAGTATCACAGTTAACATCATATACACGTGATCCGAAAGATGTTTTGAGACAAATTCAAGGAATCAATTGAGAATCGGACTTTATGATGATAACTTTGGACATATCTAGTCTATATACAAGTATTAGACATACAGATGGAGTAACAGTGGTGGAATACTTTTTGAAAGGACGATCACTCAAATTTTTGGACCATAATGAAATGATCATTGAGTTTATACTGTTCTGCCTGAATAACAATATTTTTTTATTTCAGGAACAGAGATACAGGCAGATACAGGGTACGGCGATGGGCACCTGCTTCGCCCCCAGTTAACGCGAATTTATTCGTGGGCTGGTGGGAGAAGCAGGTGGCCTCGGCCGAAACCAATGAGGGTGGTGTCAACAACATAATCTGTTGGAGAAGGTACATTGACGACCTCTTCATTATATGGAGAGGGTCCAGGGAATCAGCGGAGAAGTATGTCTCCTCACTGAATATTAATGAATTAAATCTTCAATTTACAGGAGAGATGAGCACCACGGAAGTCTCATTTTTAGACTTGCGAGTATTTGTAGAGAACAACATGTTACACACTGCACTCTATAGAAAGAAAACAGCAGGGAACTCCATATTACACAGAAAGAGCAGTCACCCCGCCAGTTTGATTCGGAGTATCCCCTATGGGGAATTACTTCGAATTAAACGGAACAGCTCTAGGGATGAGGACTATAAGATAGCAGCGTCAGAAAGTCTTCAACGCTTTAGAGCGAGGGGATATCCCAATGATATTTTGACAATAGCAGAAACCAAGGTAGCACAGAAAGACAGGTCCGAACTTTTGAGTCAGGAAAGTGTACGAACGAGAAGAACAGATGTTGAAAATAAATTTTGCATGATCACCAGTTACTCGAATGCTGCATTTGATATTAAACGTATCTTACAGAGCAATTGGAAAATTCTTAGATCTGACACTATCATTGGCAGGGATTTGCCTATGAAACCGAATATCAGCTTCAGGAGAGCGAGATCTCTAAAAGACCAGTTGGTGGAGAGCCATTTGGAAGCCAATAAATCTGAAACAGGTCTACAGAGATTACGTGGCTCTTTTCCTTGTGGCAAGTGCAGAGCATGTGCCACGAGCAAACGAGTCACGACATACAAAATTTGCAATGAATTGAGACAGCGACATATTAACAAATTCATGACATGTAGTACCCCATATGTGGTTTACTGCCTGGAATGTCCGTGCAGTCTAAGATATATCGGGAGCACTATAAATCCTGTGAAGATGAGAATTTTGGAACACCAAAGGGCAATAACCAGTAGAGACACGAATTATCCGGTTGCACGCCACTTTGCGAGTAAGCATAACAGTAATAGATCTCTGTTACAATTTTTCTGCTTAGATCATGTCCCGAAGAGTACCAGGGGAGGTGATAGAGAGAGGAGTCTGAGGAGATTGGAATCTCGCTACATTATTGACCTCCAAACAAAATATCCAGGTGGTCTTAACAGTGGGGAGGAACTTGCAGTTCATTTATGATGAATAATAGTAATAGAAATTGGTAACCTTCATTCTATATATTTTTGCATGCGATTACCAAACTGGAAACGATATGGTCACACCATATAGTGATTTTCAATGTCAACTAATAGTCCTTGGACATATCCGAAAACACTAATATAGAAAGCCCATACAGGGCGATATGTAGACATTAGTGGATTAGGCAACATGATTGTTACCATATGCTGCGTGTTAGATTCATCACATATTGAAATATGTATGTAAACGTGTTCAAAGATGGCGCTCTACTGGAACAATAGACCCTTGTTTATTACATTGAATCATTCAAGTTATTTTGGAAGGGGGTTTCTGAGCAGCACTAAGATATGGTGGGATTTTATGTCCATATAGCGAAAGCCCATCCAGGGCGACATCACGCTATTTAAGAACGCATTTTACTAGTGCAATTTTAGTTATGCGCTAACACTATTAGGTTTGTGAAATAGCCCATTAATTAAGTGTGGCCATGACAAATATACTGGATACATATGACCATAAAAATGCATTGTATTATAAGTTGTTGAATTATTTAGCAAAAGGCACGATATGTGAATAGTAACATACTCTAAGATGGCGCTCAAAGTTGAGCATGAGTCCTCTGTCTGTTGCATGCAATTGTTTTGTAATTTAAGTTGCCACGACAACGGCGCCCGTCGACACCGACGAAGGCTAACGCCGAAACGCGTTTGTTGCTATTGATTGTAACTCGTGAATAAATCTATAACGGATTACACCTAACGTGAGTGCTGGCCCTAATTTACTGTAATAAGTAAGGAGCTGGATATATATATATATATATATGTGTGTGAATCCCTCTTGCTTCACAACAAAAAGATAAGAGATTGCAATAAGAGAAACATTTATTGACTGACGCGTTTCAACCTCACGGTATTTGTCCAGGTCACTTCAAAGACAGGAAGTGGCTACTTATAAATGCATTTACAACCAGGCATGACCAAGCAAATTTCAAAATAGACATAAAAGAAAGAGTCATGAATATGCATGAAAACAGACTCACCCCACATTTAAGCCAGCATTTGTCGAATAATATTTTTTATAAAGAATGAACAAAATGCCTTTAGTATATATGCTTAGTATGGGAAATGAAGAATACAATGAAATAAATTATATATAAACAAATCAGAAAAAAGCGCGAGCCATCTCAATAGCGCAAGCTTAAAACGCTGTGCGCAAGAGAATGCTCCCATCAAATGTGTACCAGGAATAAAATGGTTCACATCTGCAGGCAGTGAAAATGCCAAGTGGCATTGCAGATATAAGTAGAATGAAGTTGGTGGGTAATAGACACCAAAGAAACATATAAATTGATATATTTATAGCAATACCTAACAAATGGCAGGTTGTGTAATATACTATTACTCTGCAAGTATCAACTGCCCGGGAATGGGCGCTAGATGGCATAGCTAAGTAATGGAAATAAAAAACGTGAATAGAAAAATTACACAGTAAGTGTGTCAAAGGAAAAGTGAAGAATGGCTTGGATAATGCTGGGAAAAACCCTCCCCCAGTGCATTCAAATCAGAACGTGGTGGCTATGCATGCTAATTATGCAAGCAACCGCATGGAAGGAGTTGCGTCCAAAAGAGTATAGCAGGAGAAAGAGGACTTGGACTATCATGAAGGGGATAATTGTAGAGGTGTAATAACAGGAGGAAAAGACTGCAGGGGCAGGGAAAAGGGCCATGGTAACCAGAGTATGTATGTGTATATATGTGTGTATATATATTTAAATTCACTTAAAAAACCATAGGTTTCACACAGGTTATAGTTAGGTGGATATTTCACTCGTAAAAAACAAATGAAATTCCCCCGTTATAGTTAGTTCAGATAACTATAACTCGCGCGCCCGCAATCCACTGCTCATGACATCACATATTACATCACTCATGACATGGTCAGTGGCATCACTCATGACATCACTGATGACATCATCCTTGTGATAGAGTGGCGGTCGTGCGAGTTATAGTTATCTGAACTAACTATAACGGGGGAATTTCATTGGTTTTTTATGAGGGAAATATCCACCTAACTATAACCTGTGTGAAACCTATGGTTTTTTAAGTGAATTTGCAAGGTTTTTTAAATGCTAATTCCTAACTATAACGTGTGTGAAACCTATGGTTTTTTAAGTGAATTTGTACGGTTTTTTAAATGCTAAGTTATGTATTTATTAATTTATTTTTTTTCCAAGTTTTTTCACCGTGCGTGCACCCCGCAAATTTTTTTCCAAAAACATAAAATGTTTTTTTGCCCCTTGGGGGTCCTTCTGTGACCCCATAACAAAGGCTAGGGGGTCAGGAACTCTCTTCCCTGTCCCCTTTTCAAGTTTTCCACCTTTTTTCCCCCTTTCCTTTTCAGTGCGAGAGACAAAATGGCGGCCGACACTTCCTGATTTTGAATGTTTACCGACATCTAACAACCAATCAGAATTTCGCTCGCGCACGGCACCGTGCGCGCACGGTGCGCGCGTATAGATATTTATATGCTTTTAAATGCTATTTTCTCAGGAAATACTGAACAGATTGACACCAGACCTGCAAAAGGCACTTCCCTGACCTGAGGACTACCTCTCTGCCAAATTTCAAGTAATTCTGTTCAGCCGTTCGGGCTGTACCTTCGACTAAAGGTCCTATGGAAAAATGCATGGGGAAAACGCGTTGTGGGACCCCCTTTTTTCTCGGCCCCCGCTTGACGAATCACCCCGAGACTTTCAGGGTAGGAGCTGAGCGGAGCGCCCCATTTGTTTTAAAAATTTCGCGAGGATTCGTCAACCGGCGCCAAAGATATTCAAAATAGAATTTTGAGATTTCCTATGGAAACACGATCCTAACTATAACTATCTACTGGCGACCGCCAGTAGATAATATATATATATATTACCTACTGGCGGTCGCCAGTAGGTAGTTATAGTTAGGACCACGTTTCCATAGGAAAACCTCAACATTCTATTTTGAATAACTTTGGCGCCGGTCGACGAATCCTCGCGAATTTCTCAAAATAGGTGGGGCGCTACACTACGCTCCTACCCTGAAAGTCTCGGGGGGATCCGTCAAGCGGGGCTGAGATAAAAGGGGGGTCCCAAAACGCGTTTTTCCCATGCATTTTTCCATAGGACCTTTAGAACGAGCTACAGCCCGAACGGCTGAACAGAATTACTCAAAATTTGGCAGAGAGGTAGTCCCTAGGTCAAGGAAGTGCCTTTTGTAGGTTTGGTGTAAATCTGTTCAGTAGATTCTGAGAAAATAGCCTTTAAATCAATATATATATCTGAGCCCGCTTACGGTACGCTTACCGTACGCTTACGGTAAGCGTACGGTGGCGTGCGCGAGCGCGATTCTGATTGGCTCTTAGATCTTAGTAAACATTCGAATCGGCCGAAACCAGGAAGCGGCGGCCGCCATTTTGTGTATTTCACTCTGAAAAAAAAGAGTGAAAACAAGGAAAGGGGGCAATGAGGAGAGTTACAGACCCCCTAACATTTGTAAGGGGGTCAAAGAAGGACAGAAAAGTACAAAGAAAACATTTATTGATTTTAAAAAAAATCACGGGGTACGCGTACGGTAAGCTTACGGTAAGCGTACGGTAGGAAAAAAAAAAAAAAAGATGAAAATCAGATTTAAGTGTTTAGATATTAGGGGGCTCTAAAAAGAGCCGTTGTGTTTATGAAATGATTTTTTAGTGGTACCTACAAGTAAGTACCGATGCAGAGTCTAAGGTTCAAGAGGAAGACTCTGTTCCCTTCATCATTGAAGTGCACACCATCTCCTCTATAAATGTCATAACGCAAGTTGTTGTGGTAAATGGCACCCATACCATAGTACGGAACGAACTGCGTTAAGTGGGCGCGCACGCCACGAATGGCGTAAAGTAACTTAGCATTTAAAAAACCGTACAAATTCACTGAAAAAACCATAGGTTTCACACACGTTATAGTTAGGAATTAGCATTTAAAAAACCTTGCAAATTCACTGAAAAAACCATAGGTTTCACACATGTTATAGTTAGCGGAAATTTTACTGATAAAAAACCAATGAAATTCCCCCGTTATAGTTAGTGCAGGCAACTATAACTCACGCGACCGCAATCTTCTGCTGATGACATATGTGTCTTTATGAAAAAAAAATATTTGTAATATATGTATAGCTAAAAATGTATGGAAGAAGACATGGGCAAATAAGTGTCTAAATACAGTATTAGCATCAGCAGAGGATTGCGGTCGCGTGAGTTATAGTTGCCTGCACTAACTATAACGGGGGAATTTCATTGGTTTTTTATCAGTAAAATTTCCGCTAACTATAACATGTGTGAAACCTATGGTTTTTTCAGTGAATTTGCAAGGTTTTTTAAATGCTAATTCCTAACTATAACGTGTGTGAAACCTATGGTTTTTTCAGTGAATATATATATATATATATATATATATATATATATATATATATATATATATATATATATATATTCCAAAATGTTGGGGCACCACAGGTTTATGATATCTCCTCATCCTAGGTGACCATGAAGGTCTTTCTCACGATTGAGACCTCCGGGAGCCTTGCTCTGCAGGCGAATGATGTATTCAGATTCCAAGCGTCGCAGGCGGCATTCACGGTCACCTCTGCGAGGATGCACTGCAACCCTGTCAATTCCAAAATATGAAATCTTAGAGTGGACATCAGATACCTCTCCATGCTCTAGCGTGCAGTGTTTGGCAACAGTGCTATTTCTGATAGCGCGGAGATGCTCAAGTATACGCTTCTTCCCAGGAAACACAGTGCTGCCAACATAGCGCAAGCCACAAATACAGGTCAAAACATAAACAACAAATTCAGTATTGCAATTGATAAAAGGAAGTATTTTCTCATTCCTTCCAAACAGTAACAAATAACTTTTAACATTGCTACTGTTAGCAGAGGCCTTGCACTGGCTGCATATGTGAAAGCCGGGGAGTTCCTTCAGCCAAGTGCCTGTTCTTTTAAGTTGTTGTGTGAGATGACAATGTACCAGCGTGTCCTGTAAGGATTTGCACCTACGGTATGTGATGTGTGGTTTAGGGCTGACCAGCTTACCTATGACTGAATCCTGCCTGACCAGGTACCAATGTTTGCTAACAATTTTATGCAGTGCCTGAGATGCCTTGGAAAAAGTGGTGATGAGTTTAACTTCCTGCTTGCCCTTTTCTCATGTTCTCGGGATCAGAAGACTATCCCAGTCTCTGGTGGAGGATTTTTCAATGGCTGCTCTGATGGTTTTTCTCGAGTAGCCCGTGCTTTAAAGCGGTCAACCATATTCACTTGTTCCTTAGACAGTGCCTGTGGTGTACTACAATTGCGTCTGGCTCTGAGGAGCTCTCCATAAGGGATGCTCCTCTTAAGGCCTTCTGGATGGTGACTCTGTGCATGTAAAATGCTGTTCCCGGCAGTAGCCTTCCTGAACAGGCTGGTGTGTATGGTATCATCATGAACCTCCACTTCCAGAAATTCAATGGTGGTAGTATTAATCTTACTGGTGAACCTAAGATTAAGGCTGTTGGTGGAAAGTCCAGCAATTAAATCATGCAGAGAATCCTGTGGACCATCCGAAATCAGAAAGATATCCTCAATGTAGCGGGTCCACAGGATGACATTATCTGAGTAGCACCCATTGCCTTGATGCCAGAGATGCTCCGCCTCCCACCATCCCATAAAAATACAGGCATAACTAGGGGCGACGCAACTCCCCATCGCGGTACCTGTGTATTGTTTGTACGATATGTCCCCAAATAGAAAGCAGTTGTTATGCAGGCAAAAGTGTAGCAGGTCCAGCAGTAGCACAGTGTGGTCAAACATGGAGATTGGTCTGTCACTCAGGAAATATTTACATGCCTCAAGACCTAAATCATGTTTGTTGCAGGTGTACAATGACACCACATCAATGGTAGCAAGTACATATGAGGCTTTCCATGGAATGCCTTGTATTTTGGAAAGGAAGTCCATAGTGTCCCTACAATAGGATGGTAAATTAAAAACATAGTCACAGAGGAAAAAGTCAAGATATATGGAGGAGTTTTCTAGTAGGCTTTGGTTAGCTGCAATGATGGCTCTCCCAGGTGGATTAGTGAGGTTTTTGTGCACCTTGGGGAGCATGTAAAATACTGGGGCAGCTGGCTTCTTTATCATCAAGAAGAGGAATTAATTGCGTCTCAGGGTCCCTTGCCCATGCCATGTCTCTTAATAGTTGGTGATATCGGACAATAGTATTGCTATATTCGGCTTGGCTTGATCTTAAGTAGGTACCTGAGAACTCCAGCTGCCGTATGGCTTCAGCCTTGTACTTCTTGATATCCCGCAGCACAACATTACCTCCTTTGTCAGAGGGCTTAATGATAAAAGAATCGGCATTCTGTAGGGATTGTAGGCCCACCCTCTGTGCAGATGTGAGGTTATTGCCAAAGGAATTGTTTTGTTTCTCCCAGAGCCCCATTAGCTCCGATAGAATTGTCTTCTGGTATGTATCGATTCCATCACGTAGGGTCACTGGATTAAATCTGGATTTTGGTTTGAAATCATTCCTAGACTTGTGATCAGTAGTAACTCCCATGCTAATCAAAAGTTCCCAATCCGTGTCCCAGTCTTTACTGCCCTGCTCAATCTCTCTTGCCGCTGCCAATAACCCAATGCCACATATAGTCAGAGGGTCAAGTACATCACTCAGAGTACCGGGTGGTGGTATCAAAGCAGGGACAACCCCACCTTGTTTCAAAGTGTGGACCTTAAGAAGTTTTAATTTCCTTATAAACCGAAAAATGTCAAACACTGCACGTTCCTCATTGGTAAGATTGTGAGAGGAGATGTTAATAATAGAAAGATTGTTAGTGTCAGATTGCTCACCCATCATTTGTTGCGCTTGGAACGCCGTTGTCCTTTCCCATAGGGCGTCTCGTTGTCTTTGGCCTTCGCCTCCTCTAATGGTTTGTCTCTTTCTTGTGCGCTGATTCCGCCTTTTCCTCTTCCCCTGGGTGGTTTCTTTCTTCCACCCAGGCTTTCCCGTAAAAAACGGTATTCAGTGAGTGAAGGAAAGGGGCCTCTTGTTGGTGCCGATGTACCAGGTGCCTCATCCAGATCCGATGGGACATCCGAGCTGGATTCCGAGGTTCCAGGCTCTGCAGTGTGCACTGTCTCGGGTTGTGCGAAATCCCTCCTTGCTGAGTCATGTTTAAGACCAAAGGTTAATATACATCCCTGGGCATAATCATTGCCGTCCCTTATGAATTTCCAACGCTTCTAAGATTTTATGCCTTCCTCATACTTCAGAAGCCTGGCATCCATGTCTTTCAAAAGGGAAGCGATCTCACTCTGGGATTCATGCTTGTCCAGCATTTCACAAAGTGATTTAATTTCTGCCTCAACTTGTTCCAACTCGAGGGCTGCATATTTGGCTAGCATTTCCAACATCTGCCTACATGTAGAAGCCATGAGTGCAGACCATTCCTCCAGGAGTTTGGGGTTGGGATTCTGGTCAGTAGGTGTAATCAGGATCCTAAGTCCACGTGGGACGCGCTCCACCTCGATGTAGTTATGGAGCGAAATAACCTCCCAACTCCTGTTGATCTCCTTCTTGCACAGTTTTTCTAGTCTGTTTAGTTCCTGTTTGAGTGTGGATAGGCTGCCACCAGGTAATACGCTTCCTCCACCCTCATTCTGGTTGGCGTCGCCTTCTGTGAAAGCAAAGAGTGATTTAGCCACGTCCATTTATTTTTGCATTGCTTCACTCATGATTAAGAGATCGTAATAGCAGTTGGCAGCTGTGTAGATCCCCTATTGTATATCCCTTTGAGAACTGAATACTTAGATATTTGTCACCAAACCCCCGGTCTCCGTAACTTTAAATCTATCCAGGCAGTCGTCCCCAGTCGGTGGTGCAACCGGGATAGTATTCTCGGGGTAATCAGCAGCCGCTGATGACGGGTTTTCTCAGTTACATAGAAATGTTCCCGTAGCTATGCCCATAACAATCTCTTGACACAGCCCGATATTCGGCAGGGATCGTGTTATGGGAAAAAGTCAACAACCGCTGTTCACGGATTTTCTTGGTTGCTTAGAAATGTCACTGTAGCAATCTCCGTAAAGAACTCCTGTCACGGCCCAATCTCTTCTATCTGCGTACCGCTATCGTAGCAGCATAGCCTGTCAGTACTAACTTAAACAATTAACTCTTGCTGATACAATCCTCCTCCGTGGTCACGTCCCTGCCCAGTCGAGCACAACTGAGTCAGGCGGTGATCGGAGCACCCCTGCCGCTTTCAGATATTGAAACAGGACATACCAGACGTGCTTCTGAGACTCCGAGAGCAGAGAGAGCCAGCAGCCGCTGAGCTCAGTTTGGAAGCTCCTCACGTTGCCAGGAAACCAGTCCCGATGCTTTTTTGGTTCCACAAACACAGATTTCTCCGTAGCGGCGGCGGGAATGAGGGAAGTAAACATCAGATGGAGCTCCAGCCTTTCATCCGACCTCATCCACCAGCTGGGGTTGGTGCAAGCAGGCGGGCACTGGACCCGCTGTGAAATATGTGAATCCCTCTTGCTTCACAACAAAAAGAGTCGCACTCAGAATTGCAATAAGAGAAAAATGTATTGACTGCCGCGTTTCAACCTCACGGTCTTTGTCAAAGTCACTTCAAAGACAGGAAGTGGCTACGCATAAATGCATTTACAACCAGGCATGACCAAGCACATTTCAAAATAGACATAAAAGAAAGAGTCATGAATATGCATGAAAACAGATGTTTCTGGCTACTCATTTACCCGTTTTTTAATCGTCCTGACACTGTCCCATTGGATGGAGTTCGCCACACCCCCTCATTAGATGTCTGCTCACTGCTTGCTGTTCATGGGAACTACAAGCCCCAGAATCCATTGCCTAGGTAAGTGCTGCACGGGGTGTGTCCATGTGTGTGTGTATATATGTGTGTGTATATATATATATATAAAATTCACTGAAAAAACCATAGGTTTCACACATGTTATAGTTAGCTGGAAATTTTACTGATAAAAAACCTAGGAAATTCCCCCGTTATAGTTAGTGCAGGCAACTATAACTCACGCGACCGCAATCCTCTGCTGATGCTAATACTGTATTTAGACACTTATTTGCCCATGTCTTCTTCCATTAAATTTTAGCTAAACATATATTACAAATATTTTTTTTTCATAAAGACACATATGTCATCAGCAGAGGATTGCGGTCGCGTGAGTTATAGTTGCCTGCACTAACTATAACGGGGGAATTTCCTAGGTTTTTTATCAGTAAAATTTCCAGCTAACTATAACATGTGTGAAACCTATGGTTTTTTCAGTGAATTTGCAAGGTTTTTTAAATGCTAATTCCTAACTATAACGTGTGTGAAACCTATGGTTTTTTCAGTGAATTTGTACGGTTTTTTAAATGCTAAGTTACTTTACGCCATTCGTGGCGTGCGCGCCCACTTAACGCAGTTCGTTCCGTGCGCGCACGGTGCGCTTCACGCACCGTGCGCGCACAGTGAGCACGCGGTGCGCTTCGCGCACCGCGCGCCCACTTTACGCAGTTAGTGCCGTGCACGCACGGTGCACGCACGTTACGCTGGATGGGCCATGTACGCACGATGCGCTTCGCGCACCGTGCGCACATGGAGGGCATATTACGCGCTTCGTTGTGCAAGGTAAACTTTTACATTTTCATTGCATACAGATGCCATGCACAAATGGTGCCCTTCGGACACCATTTGCACACGGGGTGGGGAGAGTATGGTTAATTTTTTTTTTTTAAACATTTAGATTTCCTTTGATGTTATATGCCATGCACATATGGTGCCCTTCGGGCCCCATTTGCACACGGGGTGGGAAGAATATTATTATTATTTTTATTTTTTTTTATTTTTTACCGTAAGCGTAATCGCCGATTTTTCGAAAAAAATAAATATTGACTTTTTGCCATTGGGGGTTCTTTGGGGACACCTACATCAAATCTAGGTGGTTAGGAGCAGTCTATACAGCTCCTTTATATGTTTTTTCCCTTTGTTTTGCCTCCCCCCGTCTGAGTGCGAGAGAGAAAATGGCGGCCGCCGCTTCCTGGTTTCGACCGATTCGAATGTTTACTAAGATCTAACAGCCAATCAGAATCGCGCTCGCGCACGTCACCGTACGCGTACGGTAAGCGCACCGTAAGCGCACCGTAAGCTGGCTCAGATATATATATTGATTTAAAGGCTATTTTCTCAGAAACTACTGAACAGATTTACACCAGACCTACAAAAGGCACTTCCTTGACCTGAGGACTACCTCTCTGCCAAATTTCAAGTAACTCTGTTCAGCCGTTCGGGCTGTAGCTGTGTCTAAAGGTCCTATGGAAAAATGCATGGGAAAAACGCGTTTTGGGACCCCCCTTTTATCTCAGCCCCCGCTTGACGAATCCCCCCGAGACTTTCAGGGTAGGAGCGGAGCGTAGCGCCCCACCTATTTTGAAAATTTCGCGAGGATTCGTCGACCGGCGCCAAAGTTATTCCAAATAGAATGTTGCGGTTTTCCTATGGAAACAGGGTCCTAACTATAACTACCTACTGGCGACCGCCAGTAGGTAATATATATATATATATATATATATATTCACTGAAAAAAACCGTAGGTTTTAGGCACGTTATAGTTAGGAATTAGCATTTAAAAAACCTTAGAAATTCACTGAAAAAACCATAGGTTTCAGGGGCGTTATAGTTAGCTGGACTTTTCACTCGTACAAAACCATTGAAATTCCCCCGTTCTAGTTAGTTCAGCTAACTATAACTCGCGCGCCTGCAATGCACTGCTGATGACGTCACATATTATATCACTCATGACATGGTCAGTGACATCACTGATTACATCACTGATGACATCTCAAATGACATCACTCATGACATCATCCAGTGAATGTGTGTTTTTCTGAAAATTACATATGTTTTATATATATATATATCTCAAGGTCGATGGAAGAATAAATGGGTATATAAGTGTCTAAATGGATGATTTGTTTTTGAAACATTGATTGTATAACTGACTGATTAACCTCATCGCTGCTTATGACGGAGTGGTTCCGTCATGCGCGTCGGTCGCGCTGTGCGCATGACGGAACCGCTCCATCACGGCCCCGCCCGCGCACGAACCCTTCAGCACAGCGCGGTAATCCGCGCCGCGCTGAAGGGGTTAAGTGTATCTTAGTGAATACATGGCTTAGTGAGTAATGTTTAAATATGTAAATATCTGTATCAGTCTCTCACTTTGTGTATAAGTGGCTGCATGGGTTGGTGAGTAGCTACATGAGTGTCTATATAGGTTATTAGTTGGTTTTTTGAGTATCAGTATGAGTGTCTGAATGTCTGTATGGTTCGGTGGGGGGTATTACGTAGTGCATAGGTGTATGAATGAGTGACTCACTGTTTGTATGTGTTGAAGACAGCATGTGTGCAGGACTGTATGGGTGGATGAGTGTGTGCATGGGTGTGTTAGTGAGTGAATGACTGTCTCAATAGTGTCTTTATGAGTAACTACATATGTTTTAAACTAGTATATGTGACTATTGGTGTATATAAGTGAGTATATGTGAAAGTGAGAGATTGAAAGAGTTCCTGTATGAATAAGTTTGTGTTTCTATAAGTGATTGTTTAAAAGACTAAGTATGTGTAAGTTTCTGTAGAAGTAAGTGTGGTGGTGTGTGTAGAACTGTATATGCAAGTAAATGGATGTTTGATTCTTTATTAGCAGGAGTGACTGTGTGTGAGTAACTATGGATGAGTGGCGTTGTGTAACAGGATGTATAGGTGTATGAGTACATATGATGAGTGAGTACATGTATGAGTGACTGTATAGGACTGTTGGTCAATGAGTGGATGTGTATGTGGATCTTAGAATTACTGAATAGGTTGTTGTAACTGATATTGGTATGTCAATTGTTTTGAAAATTTTAGTTTCTATTTTTGAATGTGTGTATCAAAGGTTATATTAGGGGGAGAGGAGGTCTGCCACACTATCACAAGGATGATGTCATCAGTGATGACATTTGAGATGTCATCAGTGATGTCATGAGTGATGTCACTGACCATGTCATGAGTGATGTAATATGTGACGTCATCAGCAGTGCATTGCGGGCGCGCGAGTTATAGTTAGCTGAACTAACTATAACGGGGGAATTTCAATGGTTTTGTACGAGTGAAAAGTCCAGCTAACTATAACGCTCCTGAAACCTATGGTTTTTTCAGTGATTTTCTAAGGTTTTTTAAATGCTAATTCCTAACTATAACGTGCCTAAAACCTATGGTTTGTTCAGTGAATTTCAAAGGTTTTTTAAATGCTAATTTCTAACTATGCCTACAGAGATAGCACATGTGAAGAAAGAAGAAAAAACGCAAAGAAAGAAAAAAAAGAAATGCAGAAAGAAGCAACAGAAGTCCTCAAAGACGAAGAAAAGTGCAGGAAGAAGGATATTGTGCAGAAAGAACAAACAGAAGAGCAGAAAGAAGCCTTGTTGCAAAATCATCCTGTACCCTCAACTTTTTCAGACGGATACTGGTGGTAACTGAGTCTGACTAACCAGTCCTAGAGCCAGTGCTATGTTAAGACACTCAGAATACAGTGAAACCACCTACATACACTAGGGAACACTATGCGTTTGGATCACCGTGTGATCAGCATGACTTCCTCTGTAAGCCCCCACGTCACCTCAGGCCCGTCCTCTCACTTCCCCACTGTGTAAACACGCCCTGTGGCTGTTTTAAGTTGGGAGATTAAGTCCCCTTGAATCCTGAGGGTCCCTAGTGTCCAACTAGACCACTAGGTACCTCCAGTAAGCGCCACAGAGCAGCGTTGCAGAGAGATGTAAAAAGGGGCACGGCCTAGAACACCTCTCTGCAACGCAGCGCAGTGGCGCTTACTGGAAGCACCTGGTGGGCTAGTTGGCCCCCTGGGTCCCTCAGGATTGAAAGGAAATTATTTCCCCAACTTAAAACGCGCCACAGGGCGTGTTTGCACACGTCACCTCAGGCCCCGTCCCCTCCCTTCACCACTGTGTAAACGCACCCTGTGGCCGTTCTAAGTTGAAAGATTAAGTCCCCTTGAATCCTAAGGGTCCCTAGGGTCAAACTAGCCCACTAGGTACCTCCAGTAAGCGCCACAGAGCTGCGTTGCATAGAGGTGTAAAAAGGGGCGAGGCCTCAGAACACCTGTCTGCAACGCAGCTCCCTGGCGCATACTGGAGATACCTGTTGGGCTAGTTGGCCCTCAGGGACCCTCAGTATTGAAGGGGAATTAATTCCCCAACTTACAACTGGCCAGGGGGCGCGTTTGCAGAGTGCTGCAAGGGGGGGCATGGCCTCCGGTGCGATGCCGGTCTTTTATTTATTTTATTTTTTAGGAAGGAGGGCTGTGTGGCCCCCCCTTCTTTTTCTAATTTACTGGCCCTGGGGACCCCATCCCCCAGGGTCTGCACCCTAATTTCTTTTGTTGAAAAAAATTAATTTGGCCCTCCCAAGGTCTTAATCGGCCCCGGGGACCCAAACCCCCGGGTCATGGCCTTTTTTTTTTTTTTATTCTTTAGGAGGGGGTTGCGTGGCCCTTCTCCTCAGGCCACTTATGGCCCCGGGGACCCCATCCCCCGGGGCCGGCCTTTGTTTTTTATTATTTAAAAAATATATATATTTATAGAAACACCTAGGACATGCTGGACAAACCGTATGTACCTATCACCATGACGATTTGCGTGATATTCATTAAAAGGCGACTATGCATAGAATGAATCCACGTGGAATGTATTTACACCGCTAGTGAAGCTCTGACATGTCTGACGACCCACCGTGCCTAATCCCGGCGTCCCCGCCAGTGGGTACTCTCCAAGTAGACACCCTTGTCGTTTATTTATACAAACATAGATAGCTATTAACGGGCACATTTAATATACACGCACACCAAGCCATTCAAAGGGGATTCGACAAAAATTCGACCAAACTGCAAGAAACCCCTCTCACGGTAAATAAAATACACATCCACCACCGGATGTGTAATACTTTTTATTTTACTCTCTGGAAAGGAGATGAATCTCACTTGAGAGTCACAGCGTGCTCCGGGCTGAGCCCAATGCTGTGTTACACCCACCAGTGCCCGCCGAGTGCCTCACACCTCTGTGTTGTATTCCACCAGCTAGAGCGTATGCTATGACACTCTCTAGCCCATGTGCACTGTAACACCACCCCGTGAATATGTCATGCCACACTTGCCTTCGCGCGGGTTATATTGCCCCATCTAACGTGCCTTTCTCGATGCCTAGGTTATAACGCACAGCGCTAGAACATACATATTACAATCTGGGATCCATATCTTTGTCACAGTGCATATGCAACGTTACACTCCCCAGCACATATTTTATATTACAACTTTAGAGACTAGTTAGGTTACACAACACTGCCCTGAGCATATTACACTCCAAGGCGCATATTGCATAGCACACGCTAGTGCCTATGCTATCTCGCGCTCTCCAATGAATCTGTCATTGCGCACAATGTATTGCATATTATATTTCAAGCCCCCGTTCATCTTATATCACACTTTTTGGTGCATAGTTTATACCATATACTATATCTCGTTTTCATTTTCAATCGAGCTCTCCGGACTATGTTCTATATAACACTGCATCCACCTACCCTTTTCACGGGCATTACATTTTGCGATGGGGGGTGGGGGGTCAGGGGGTGTTTCTGCCAAGTGAGCCCGGAGTCACAGTCACAAACGTCCTCTTCTTCCTGAATAAAAGTGAGATTATGCTGCATACTTGTTCATATTTTAAGTAGTTCGCACAGACACACATTTTAAAAACAATAAAGTTCCTAATACCCACCTTCTCTGAACAGTTAGCTTGCTGCCCCATCCACCTCCTCCCTATCCTCTGGTGTCTGAATCCATGGACTAGCCTCCCTCCTGCCATGCATGGTCTGATGTGCTGCCACTGCCCTCCATTTAGCATGATGTACCAGTCCACTCCACCTGCCCTCCATTGCCCAATTCTATGGCCCATCATTGACCTCCTACTTAGCCTCAGTGCTTAGCTTGCCGCCCCTATTCTCCTCCCCATCTGCCCTCCGATGTCTTTGTGCATGCCCCTGCTCCATCCTTTTTGCCCACCATGCCCTGCCACTCCTATCTATTCTGAGTGTTCTGTTGAGCTGCCAATCCCCTCCCACCTGCCTAGCATTGTCAGATGACTGTAACTTGTCCCTGCCACCTCCACCCTACCTGTCCACATGCCATGCCCCTATCCCCTTCCTCCTGTCCTCCAAGGTCTATTTTACTGCCACACCCTTTTGCCCTCCCTGGTGTGTTGTGCTGCAACTGCTCCTCCTGCCTGCCACGCACGGTCTGTTGAGAAGCCACTTCCCCTGAACTCTCTTGTCTGTGCCAGGTCCTGACCCTCCCTTCTATCCTCCATGGTCCTTTGTACATGCCCCTGCACCCTCCTTCCAGCCCATCATAGCCATTGTGCTGCCACTAACCCTCCCGCTTGCCATGCATGGTCTTCTGTGCTGCCATGGCCCCTCCCACCTTCCCTATGTGGTCAGCTATCTGCCCCTGACCCCCTCCCACCTTCCCTCCATGGTCTGTGTGTATGCCATCATAGTCTCATTGTTGCTCTCCACGGTGTGTCTTGTTTCTAGTGCCCATCCTGCCTGACCCCCATGGTCATCTTGCTGCTCCTGCCCTGCCCCCTTGCCCCCAGCCCTCTGTTTCCATGTGCAGACCCCTATTCCCTCCCTCCTGGCTTGTCTTTTCCATTGTAATGCCCCTGATCCGTCCCACCGCCATTTATGGTCTGTTATGCTGCAGATTTCTCTCATGTCTGTCCATTATGGTCAGCTAGCTACCATTGCCTCTTTCCCCTCTGTTCTCTGTTGTCCATGTGCATGGTCGTGTCCCCTCTCTATTGCTTTCTATGGATTGTTGTGCTGCACTCCCGTCCCGCATGCGCTGTGTGGTGTATTGTGCTGCTGCAAACCCTGATTCCTGCCCTGTAGGGTCAGTTTGGTGCACCTCTCCATGTCCCTCCTGTCCTCTGTTATCCGAGTCCATGTCCCTACCCCAACTCCTCCTGCCTACCATGATCCAATGTACCATACTTGCGAACATTTTGAACTTGGTAAGAGGGAGATTTTGAAAAAAACTGGGGTATTGATTTTCCCCTTTGAGTTACATTGAATAAGAGGAGATTGTAGACAGGAGACAGATCAAATAAAGCCCATTTGAGCTTAAAAACATTGGACGTTTCCTGGCTGAAACGGGTCTGTTGGCATGTATGGTTGTACTACCACTGCCTCTTCCTTCTGCCCACAATGGTCTATTATATTGCCACAGTCTCTCTTGCCAGTCCTGTATTGTTGGTTTGTTGCCCCTGCCCCCCTTTCCACTGCCCTCCATAGTCTGTTGTGCTGCCACTGCCCTTCCTGCCTGCCCAGTGTGGTAAAATTGTTGCCTCTGCACTCTCCTACCTGCCTTCAATTTTCAGAGACCGTGCCCCTGGCCTCTGCCTCTCAACAGTATCCCAATGAACAACTAGATTGCTAACATTCTATATTTATTACAAAAGTGTGGAACGCCTGACGTCATCTTGATGTAATCAAAACTGTAATACCTAGAGTATTTCCTTTAGAAATTACATATATGAGAGGGTCTTATTTGCATCAAAATTATGGTTAGTGCTCTAAAAAACTAAAATGAGGACATATTTTCTGAGTTTTCAAATAGCGACAAAGAACTTTTAAATTATTTGTAATCTTTATCTTTTTTTATCCAGTTGACCACTTGATTAAATGTTGCACCTTGGGGAGAGGATGTGGTGTTACTTCCAGAGCTGCAGACTTCGCAACTGGGGAACCAGGTTGGAGTTTCTGCTTCAGCTCAACATTCTGTGATTCTGGTCAAATCACTTGATCTCCCCATGTCTACAACCAAAATGAATTTGATCGTGTGATGTAACCAATGCTCATGTAAAGCACTCCAATACCTGACAAGTCTGCACTATATAAAACTGCAAATACACAAAAAATAAGTGATTTGCACACTTCTGTCATTGGGCTACATGTGGGCTACATCTGGGTGATATTTGTGCTGCATTTGGGCTCTTTTGTCTGGTGGCTATCTTGGGAGATTTATTTGTTATGAAGTTTTAAGTGTTACCAGTTTATTCGAATCAAGATGGCTTCAGGTGCGCCATACTTTTGTCATAAGTAAGACAGTAAGCGCTCTAGTTGTTCTTAAGAACACCCTGGGACATTCTGTCATCGGGCTATACTTGGGCTACATCTGGGTGATATTTGGGCTACATTTGGGTTCTTTTGTCTCTGGTGGCCATCTTGGGAGATTTATTTGTTATGAAGTTTCCTAATTTCCTCATTTACTGCAGTCTCCTCAGTGGGAATACTTTCAGTTTTTTATTTTGGTTCCATCAAGAAGATATTCAGATGTGTCACACATTTGCCATAAATTCTGAATGTTAGCACTCTAGTTGCTCATTAGATCACTGTAGTAAAACTACTGCTCACCAGGGAAGTCTGCTGCTGGTATTCAAAGTGCATGTGTCAGTCTGCATGTCAGAATTTGGTTATGAAATAGAAGAGGATTTGAGAAGTCAAAATGTGCCCTAATTTTTTTTCTGCAGAACTAATCATAATTTCTATGGCAAAATGAACCCCCTCATTTTGTTCCTTTGTAAATTAAATGTTTTAAGTGTTACCACTTTATTCCAATCAAGATGGCTTCAGGTGTGCCATACTTTTGTCATAAGTAAGACTGTTAGCGCTCTAGTTGTTCGTTAGAACACTCTGGGACATTCTGTCATTGGGCTATACTTGGGCTACATCTGGGTGATATTTGGGATTCATTTGGGCTCTTTTGTCTCTGGTGGCCATCTTGGGAGATTTATTTGTTATGAAGTTTACTAATTTCCTCATTTACTGCAGTCTCCTCAGTAGGAAATACTTTCATTTTTTTTACTTTGGTTCCATCAAGAAGGCATTCAGATGTGTCACACATTTGCCATAAATTCTGAATGTTAGCACTCTAGTTGCTCATTAGATCACTGTAGTAAAGCTACTGCTCACCAGGGAAGTCTGCTGCTGGTATTGAAAGTGCATGTTTCAGTCTGCATGTCAGAATTTTTTAATGAAATAGAAGAGGATTTGAGAAGTCAAAATGTGCCCTAATTTTTCTTTCTGCAGCACCAATCATACTTTCTATGGCAAAATGAACCCCCTCATTTTGTTCCTTTTTAAATTAAATGTTTTAAGAGTTACCACTTTATTCCAACCAAGATGGCTTCAGTTGTGCCATACGTTTGTCATAAGTAGGACTGTTAGCGCTCTAGTTGTTCTTTAGAACACTCTGGGAAGCTGCAGTAGAACACAAAGGAATCAACTGACAGTCTCTGCCCTTGTTGGATGTACATGTTTTATTGAGAATGTCAGACTTCATTCTCACGTGACTGAGAAAGATAATGTGAATTTACAGAAAATATGCTCTCAGTTTAGCTTATAGATCACCTTCCAAACCTCTGTGGGAAAAGCATGAGAAAATAGTTTTCTCTCAAACATGATTCATGATATCACAGCAGAAGGCTTTTTAAATCCTATCATATGAGCTGCCTCTTTCCTACGACTGCAAGTCTTACACAACTAGAGCAACACAAATTAAATCTCTGACAACAATTACTGTGTGCACACAGACTCATGGTGTGATTCTAGGCAGAACACGATATTTGATTGGCAATTTCAAAGCACATTTACTACTGTGGTAGAGCAAGTGATATTTACTGTAACAGCCTGACACATTTTCCTTATAGTTTAGAGAGGCAGAAAAGAGCACATGTCCTAACAGCTACTTGAGACCATGAGCATGTGGAACCTGGGTGAGTGATTAGACTACAGCAAAGGAAATGAGCCTTGATGATGTTGAATGTGTTAGCGTTACACACTGCTATCTGAAATACCACACAGTGCTGAATAGTAACCATGGGAGTGCAGGAGAAGCAGCTGGCTGTGTGCTAAGAGTGTGTTTCTGGAGACTGTGTATTGTCAGGTGCAAGAGAGCTGTGCATGGACGCTTTCACAACTGCATGAAGACTGCATAGATGTTTGTAAGATCACCTGTGGTAAGGGTTAATTGGAGTTTTGAACATGTAGGAACTACCTCACCCATTGCAGGAGTGGAAGGAAAATCTACCCTGTTGTTTTCAAATGTGTCAGCATTTGCCTCGCATCTGTGAGATAGTGATTTCTGCTGAATGCTAACCATCACAGTTCAAGAAAACAAGCTGCCCCTTTCCTACGAGTGAAAGTCTTACACAACCAGAGCAACACAAATTAAATCTCTGACAACAATTCCTGTGTGCACACAGACTCATGGTGTAATTCTAGGCACAAAACAGTATTCCTGGGTGATACCAGTACACCTTAACTTATGGTGAAGACATACTCCATAATATCTTACAAGTTCAAGGCAGTTAAATATCTTCCAAAACATAAAATGTAAAACACAACTTTAAAAGAAGAAACAAATTTCTCTTATTTATATCAAAATACACCACATACATCCCCTCTCAAATTCATAACTCACCTTTAAAAGTAGTTAGTTGAGAAAAAAATGTGCCACTCACACAGCAGATTATCAGAGCCAGAATCTCTGAGCTGTACTCCTCTCACCAGAACCACTAAATGGCAAAATTCCCCTCTCTTTTTTCACACATATACATGTTAACTTCAAATCACATTGCTTCCCACATCTTTTTAAATGGAAACACACATTTCTATTGGTTGCAAATTTCAACCCTTTCCAAATGATTCCTACCCCCAACATGACTTCTGCCTGTTGAACACTCGAGGGGTTGCAGTTGCCGTGGAGTAACCTATCTCCTTCTTTCACCGCTGACTGCCTTACCGGTTACCGCCTCCCGCCGCCGCAGTTCCACCCATTGCGGCCGCGGAGTGGAGGTGGGGACTACAGATCCCAGGCTCCTTAGCGGCAGGAAAGCCGCCAACGCTGTTTCTGCGCACTGAGGGGCATTTAAACGAAGCCCACCCCCCGCGTCGCGGGACCGCGCGCGGGCCGCGCCGGGCTAAGCCCGGGCAAAGGGCGGGCCGTCTGTGGCCGTCAGGGGCAGACAGAGGCAGGGCTGGGCCACCCCCTGCCAAAAAGATACTGGTAAGGAGAGGCACGATAAACATCATAACGTTATGCTCGTGCAGACAATATCACACATGGTGTGAGTTTTTATCCCCTCATCTAAAGGACATATAGTGGACTAACTGACAAAGTGGGACAATCTCAAAAGTGCGTTATATAATTTTACTCTCAACTATGGAAAATCGTAAAAGTGCGGTGGGGACTTTAGACGCTTACCTACTGAGAGCCGAATCGATAATAGAACAGGAAATAATATCTATTGAGAGGAGGCTCTCGCTCGATCCATCTAGTAGATTAAGCAGAGATCCTGAGACCATCAGTTCTTCCCCATTAAATAAAACACCCAATCTGATCTTTTCACCTGACCCCCCCGGTCCCTTCCCCTCAAAAATCACCTGAGATTATAGAAGTACATTCAAATATTACTCCCTTACAAACTAAAGGACCTTTAACTCGGGGGCGAAAACCAAACAAAAATCAATCGGAGGGAGGGGGTTAACCATAAAAGGGTGCCCTAAAAAAAAAGAGGGGAAGATCTCATTTCGCCCAGCCTTATGCAACATAGGAACGCAGACAGAGGATAACCACCTCAACTCCGTCATACATTTAGAAACGCCTACAGCGATAACGGAGATGATTCTCAAAAATTCCGAAAAATCATTACAATCATTAGTGAACCGTGCACTGGAAGAAAAAATGGGTGAAATGATTTCCATACTTTCCTCAGTCTTTGAAGAAAAATTTGTCCGACTAGAAAAATTGATAACTGACAGCAAAACACGAGCGAACTCACACAGACCCCAAGCTGACATAACCGAACCTATCCCTCAAAAGACAAACACTCTACCATCTGCAAAGGAACGTCCCAATAATTCCATAACAAAAACTCACATTATTCCCTCCATAACAATACAAGACAACACACAGGGAACAAAAGGAGTCACCAGTGCAACTAGAACACCGGAACAATCATTAAGAGCCCACGTAGAACATCAAAAGGAAATAACGATCTCGTTCAATTTTCCTCCTCAACCAAACCGAGACCTTCTAAATTTGCCACCTGTTACTTCCCCCTACGTTCTAGTTCTAACAGGGGTCCCTCCCTTAAACAAAGGATCAACAGAAATATGGACCTCACTCAGAAACAAGGTCACGGACTGGCTCATTAAACATAAATATTTTCATCCAAATCACATCAATGAAAGTCGAATGGTTAGGAGAGTGGGTTGGATCGGTCATTCCCAAAAAAACTTAATTGGAGACTGTATAGTTGTAAATTTTAAATCACCAAGACTAGTACGATCTTTACTCATGGCCAGAGAGGAAACAACAAACCCAAAAACAGCAATTAATTTGGTACTCCTTGGCTCTTTCTACCATACAGCACCTGAACTTGACAACAGACGGAATGGCAGCATTCTACTACAGAACAGGTTTGAACAGCTGACAACACTAGAGGAAGTAGACTGACAACTAACACTGCTTGACTATACTACTCCCCAAAACGCAACTCGGACAGATAGTGTAACCAAAAATCTGCCCGACCTAAACCACAGCCGAGAAATAGGTATGGTAAACTCTACTCCTGGCAACATCTCGCCTGTAGTCCAACCCCATCGTATCCTTACCTTAAAGCCCAAAGGTATGCATGAATTTATATCTCCCATTATAGATAGCGAACACAAAACCGGCAGCACCTCTTTTCCTAAGGCCCTACCCGCCATCAAACCGATTCCTCAAAACTCTCGTAATAGCACAAAAAATAGCCATCTGACTGATTCAAACCTAAATATAATCTTCTGGAATGTCTCGGGCCTTCATACAAAGGCCAATAACGAAGGGTGGCTGTCATTTACAAGAAGAAACGATATAGTTTGTCTGCAGGAGACATGGGCAATCTCCCCCATCCACCTACACGGTTTTAAAACATTCTTCTCTCCAGCAGTGGCCTCAATCTCAGGCAGAGCAAAGGGCGGCCTAGTGGTCTATGTCTCGAACTTAATTCCAACATTAGAGGCTCATGTCCTGAAAAATGAGACATACTATCAGCTACTAAAAATAACTACCAAAAAACCACCATCTATTTTGATAGTTAATATCTATAACAACCTTACAGATACCAAGTTCATGGAGATCGTAAAAGAAATACGCCACCTTTTACTTGACTATATGAATACTAACCCAGGGAAAGAGCCTATAATCGTATGGGGCGGCGATTTTAATCTAACATTATGCTAGAATAGACACAACAACAAATGCGGTTATGTAGACCATCAAAATAATAACATTACGCACTTCCCGCATTCACAAAAGGGATCCCTTATGAACGAGACTATGACCCTTCTCCAACTACTCTTCGCCAACGAACTGCTTGAGCCCGCTGCTGCTTTTTCTCCAACATTCAATGGCAGAGGCCTGTCATCCTGTATTGACTTCATCTTAATGGGAAATTGTCCCACAGAAGCAATCACTATGTTTACTACCCACGATTGTGCTTTTAGCGATCATTTCCCAATATCTATAACCCTTCGAATCACAGCTCCACCAAAAAAGACACAAACCCTATTCCATGACGATAATCTACTAATGACCAGACCGAACGGCTACACATTAAAGTGGTCTCATATTGATCCCACCGTTATTTTAGAGACCATACTTAGAGGGGCAACCCCAGCTATCTCTGTGTGTCTATCAGAGACCTCATCTCCTTATGAGATTGTAACAAATTATAACAAAATAATATTTGAAGTCAAGAAGGCCCTGACGGTGAACTTTAATGGGGAGAAAATCTCAAAGAAAAAACCGAACTTCGGATGGTTTAACTCAGCATGCTCAACGGCCCATGCGACCCTTAAAAAAGCCTTTAAAAAATCCCCAAGAGACCGAGCAGAGGTTACCCAAGCAAGGAAACTATATAATAAGACCTTAACCTCCCGAAAGAAGGAACTAAAAGAGGCACATTGGGCCGCTCTTCATGACAGCTGCAAAAATAAGGATTCTGTGGCTTTCTGGAAGATTGTCAATTCCCCTTTTCTTTCAGGCCTAAAAGATCGAGGCCTAATTGAAACAACCATCACCGAAACAGAATGGATCACTCACTTTACAGAAATATTCTCTATTCCCGCAGGGACAACTGGCCAGAAATATACCCACCCAGCTGATCCAATTACCCCATTAGAACTAGATCTCAATCTCACCGAGGTCAAGTTAGCTTTGTGCGCTAGTAGATCCGCGAAGGCCCCGGGCCCTGATGGGGTCCCTGTGGACCTCTGTAAATCAAACATTGACCTTTGGGCCCCCTTACTACTTAACGTACTAGAATCAATGGGTAAGGTGGGACTACCTGACTCTTGGTCAGATTCCATCCTTGTCCCAATTTTCAAAAAGGGTAACAGAAATAGTCCCACATGTTATCGACCCATATCCCTACTGGACTCTCTAGGTAAAATAGTAGGAAGAATTCTCCTGGTACGTCTTCAAGGTTGGGCAGAAACAAATAATATAATATCCGACCTCCAGTACGGTTTCAGGGAGGGACAGGGTACTATCGAACAAGTCCTAAACCTCACACTACTGAGAGGAAAGTATGTCCAGGCTAAGGGTGGCAACCTTTGCATGGCATACGTAGACCTCTCCGCAGCCTTTGACTGCGTGGCACATAACAAACTGTGGAGCATACTGACCGACATGGGGGCAGACATCAAACTGGTCAATTACATTAGAGAAATCTATTCTAATGCAACGGCAAAAGTGAGATATGGTTCAGGAGGACAGTTAACATCAGCATTCAAGGTAGAGCGGGGAGTCAGGCAAGGATGCGTCCTCGCCCCCTTCCTCTTTACCCTATATACCAACGGTCTTGAAGCAGCTATTCTGAAGGGTTGCCAGGACCTTCCTCAAATTCAAAAACGCCCGATCCCCCGCTCTCCTTTATGCGGATGTCGCAGTCATAATTGCTCGTACCCCTCTTGAATTACAACGCTCCTTAGACAGATATAAAAACTTTATGACCCAACTAGATCTAAAAATTTACGTAAAAAAGACATTTATAATGACTTCAGGTAAACAAATTCGTAAGGGAAATGGTATCTATCTAAATAAAACAAGAGTAGAAAACACAACCACTTATCCTTACCTGGGAGTCATAATAGATCACAAAGGCACCTGGAGAAGAGCTATTGAGACGAGAAAGCTCCAATTCCAAAAAACCACAATGGCATTGGTTGCCTTCGCACGGAGACTTGGAAAAAGATCACCAAAAGAACTCCTTGATATCTACCACTCAAGATGCCTTAGCACGGCTATCTATGGGGCAGGGATCTGGGGAAATGCCCAAGTGGACCCGATCCAAAAAACAGAGAACAACTTTCTGAAATTTTTATTGGCTGTCCCGCCGTCTACATACACTATGCATAGCGAACTGGGCCTTTCATACATTACAGATGTGATCCGGATGCAGCCAGTTCTTCTCTGGCACCGCATCTGGACCACAACTGAACTAAAATTTACACAGGCACTTATCACCGATTGCATGAACTTAGACCAGGGGCTTAAACTTACCTGGCTATCTTATGTAAAGAAATTCCTTTTTGACTTGGGATATGAACATTTCTATTTTAGCCCACTGGAATTAAATACCATCCCCAGAAAGAAATTTCGAGACGCCTGTTCAAAACATCTGGCAGACCTACGCCTGGCCTCAGAAGCAAATAAAACATCCGTTCAGCACTCTCTTTTAATTCAATCAATAGACACGATCGAGCCATACTTGACCCTAAATCTGAGTAATTATGATACATTTTTACTGATAAGATTCCGACTTAACATTTTTCATCGGTTAATCACCTTTCCAGTGATAAACGACTGGTCAAAACAACTGGCTCACTGCCCATGCGATGATTCTTCAGGTCAGTCGACCCTGCATGTAACCATGTTCTGCAAATTTTATGCCGAACCAAGAAAGTTGTACCTGATCCCTCTGCTTAAACTGTTGGGCCTAAAACAATGCCGCCCTGCCCTTCCGGCTCTCCAAATGCTAGACACAGAACTGCTGGTGATAAATATGATTACGTTTTTAAAATTTAGTATCCAACACAGAACAAACCTTTAGATTTTTACAATCACCCTCTGGAAAACACCGAAATCATATTATAAAAAGCAAGAAACAAGAATGTACATTTCAGAACGACTCCTAGGCGGACACTCCTAAAAATAATATACCCTACGATGATCTGGGACTATCCCCCATAGCATCATAAACTTGCTGATGGGGGCCTTCCTTTCTTTTCCGCCTAACAGAGACGCAAATTACAAAAAACCTAATCATGTAAGAGAAAAACGAAAACCATCAGATTATTCATGCACTTAAGATTGCTATTTTGCACAGACCTCCATGCCACTGGCAAAACTGGACTCTTTTAACAAACCTCCACTTTTTAAACTTTTTTTAATTAACGCCGTTTATCTATTGAAATGTATAGCACCAATGTTCAATATAAAATGTACATGCTTTTATGGTCTGTGAATTTCTTACCGAATAAAGCTTTTTCTGATCTGATCTGACTTCTGCCTGCTACCATAGCAACAGTTCATGGAACACTGGTGTGAGCAGAGAGGTCAGAAGTTCAGCACACAATGTTTCTAATCCAAAGAGCAAGAGTGCTTGACTTTTCAAACCTAACAGCATATCCAAAGTAATCTTCTGTGGGAACACATTTTTCTGAACCAATACAAAACATGCTTTTAAAAAATTAAACATACAGCCTAGTTTTTAGTGTTGAATGGTCTGAAACAGCCAATGAGTTCTTTTTATTTAAAAAAAAGTATGTAAGCCTCCATTTTACAACTATCTTTCTTTTCATATTGCCATTCTACTGAAAGACACCTTCTGAGTGCATCCAGATCTCCTTGAAAGATGTTCACAGTGTGGATTGTAGATCATAGTTATGTCTACTGGAGTGAAAAGTATGCAGAAAAAAGAGGTATTGTGAAAGACCTTGCTTTACCAAATGTAGACATTAAATGGATTGGTCAGAGAGGGTTAAAGTGGCACCAATTAATGCCTTTGGTGAAATCCTTTCTACATCTCCCACAGCCTGACCTTATAATTGTGCACTGTGGTGGAAATGACCTAGGCACTTTAACTGGGGTAGGTCTGGAAATGCTTGTTAAGGACACCTTTGTGCAATTGATGTCACTTTTTCCACAAACTACCTTTGTATATTCTAATATATGCCAAAGGCAAAAGTGGAACTGGTCCAACCAATATTGTCCGCAGATTGAGAAAGCAAAAAAGCACGTCAATAAGTCTGTTTCTGCTTTCCTCAGAGACTATGGTATGGGTTCTATATACCACAACAACTTGCGTTACAACATGCAAGGCATTTATAGAGGAGACGGTGTACATTTCACAGATGAAGGGAACAGAGTCTTCCTCTTGAACTTTAGACTCTGCATCGGTACTTACTTTTAGGTACAAAAAAACACTCAATGAACATAACGGCCCTTTTTAGAGCCAACCAACATCTAAACACTTAAACTTGATTTTTAATTCTATTTTTTTTATGAATTTATTGCCGCCGTGCGCGCACAGTGCGCGCACCCCGCAATATTTATAATTTTTTTTTTTTGTTCGGGGACCTAAGGGGTCTTTCATGGTCCCCCTGAGAAGGCCTAGGGGTCAGGAACTCTCTACCCTGCCCCCTTTTCACGTTCTCCACTTGTGTTTTTAGCTCTCTTCTGCCTCTAAAACTCAAAATGGCGGCTAGGGGTGCGTGCACCCCGCGATTTTTTGAAAAAAAATAAAATGTTTTTTTCACCCTTCGTGGTCCTTCAGGGACCCCCTGACAAAGGCTAGGGTGTCAGGAACTCTCTACCCTGACCCCTTTTCACGTTCTCCACCTTTCTTTTTCACTGCCACACACAAAATGGCGTCCGACACTTCCTGATTTCGACCAATTCGAATGTTGACTGACATCTAACCACCAATCAGAATTACGCTTGCGCACGGCACGGTGCGCGCACGGTGCGCGCATATAGATATTTATGTACATTTAACTGCAATTTTCTCAGGAACTACTGAACAGATTGACACCATATATGCAAAAGGCACATGCCTGACCTGAGGACTACCTCTTTGCCAAATTTTAAGTAATTCTGTTCAGCCGTTCGGGCTGTACCTTCGACTAAAGGTCCTATGGGAAAATGCATGGGGAAAAGGTGTTTTGGGACCCCCCTTTTTTCTCAGCCCCCGCTTGACGAATCACCCCGAGACTTTCAGGGTAGGAGCTGAGCGGAGCGCCCCATTAGTTTTGAAAATTTTGCGAGGATTCGTCAACCGGCGCCAAAGTTATTCAAAATAGAATTTTCAGATTTCCTATGGGAACTCGGTCCTAACTATAACTATCTACTGGCGACCGCCAGTAGATAATGTGTGTGTGTATATATATATATGTGTGTGTATATATATATATATGTGTGTGTATATATATATATATATATGCGTGTGTATATATATATGTGTGTGTATATATTACCTACTGGCGGTCGCCAGTAGGTAGTTATAGTTAGGACCCCTTTTCCATAGGAAAACCTCAACATTCTATTTTGAATAACTTTGGCGCCGGTCGATGAATCCTCGCGAATTTCTCAAAATAGGTGGGGCGCTACGCTCCGCTCCTACCCTGAAAGTCTCGGGGGGATCCGTCAAGCGGGGGCTGAGATAAAAGGGGGGTCCCAAAACGCGTTTTTCCCATGCATTTTTCCATAGGACCTTTAGAACGAGCTACAGCCCGAACGGCTGAACAGAATTACTCGAAATTTGGCAGAGAGGTAGTCCCTAGGTCAAGGAAGTGCCTTTTGTAGGTTTGGTGTAAATCTGTTTAGTAGATTCTGAGAAAATAGCCTTTAAATCAATATATATATCTGAGCCCGCTTACGGTACGCTTACCGTACGCTTACCGTAAGCGTACGGTGGCGTGCGCGAGCGCGATTCTGATTGGCTCTTAGATCTTAGTAAACATTCGAATCGGCCGAAACCAGGAAGCGGCGGCCGCCATTTTGTGTATTTCACTCTGAAAAAAAAGAGTGAAAACAAGAAAAGGGGGCAATGAGGAGAGTTACAGACCCCCTAACATTTGTAAGGGGGTCAAAGAAGGACAGAAAAGTACAAAAAAAACATTTATTGATTTTTAAAAAAATCACGGGGTACGCGTACGGTAAGCTTACGGTAAGCGTACGGTAAAAAAAATAAAAATAAATAAATGAAAAGCAGATTTAAGAGTTTAGATATTAGGGAGCTCTAAAAAGAGCTGTTGTGTTTATGAAGTCATTTTTTTAGTGGTACCTACAAGTAAGTACCGATGCAGAGTCTAAGGTTCAAGAGGAAGACTCTGTTCCCTTCATCATTGAAGTGCACACCATCTCCTCTATAAATGTCTTGCATGTCATAACGCAAGTTGTTGTGGTAAATGGCACCCATACCATAGTCACGGAGGAAAGCAGAAACAGATTTGTTGACGTGCTTTCTTGCTTTGTCAATCTGTGGACAGAAATGATTGGACCAGTTCCATTTTTGCCTTTGGCATATGTTGGAAAACACAAAGGCAGTTTTAGGGAAAAGTGAAAACAGTTGTGCAAAGGTGTCCTTCATAAGCATTTCCAGACCTACCCCAGTCAAAGTGCCTAGGTCATTGCCACCACAGTGCACTATTATGAGGTCAGGGTGTTGGATTTGCATGAAGGATTTCACCAATGGCATCAATTGGTGCCACTTTAACCCTCTCTGACCAATCCATTTAATGTCTACATTTGGCAAAGCAAGGTCTCTCACCATATCTGTTTTCTCTGCAAACTTTTCACTCCAGAAGACATAGCTGTGCCCTACAATCCACACTGTGAACATCTTCAAAGGAGATCTGGATGCACTCAGGAGGTGTCTTTCAGTAGAATGGCAATATGAAAAGAAAGACAGTTTGGAAATGGAGGCATACATATTTTTTTCAAAACAAAAAGAACTGATTGGCTGTTTCATACCATTCTAGAATAAAAACTAGGCTGTATGTGTAAATTAATAGAAGCATGTTTTGTATTGGTACAAAAAAATGTGTAACCAAAGAACAGTACTATGGATTTGCTGTTAGGTTTGAAAAGTCAAGCACTCTTGCTCTGTGGAATTGAAACATTGTTTGGCGAACTTCTGACCTAACTCAACACAGCAGTGTTCCATGAGCTGTTGCTATGGTAGCAGGCAGAAGTCAAGTTGGGGGAAGGGTACTAGGCAGAAGTCAAGTTGGGGGAAGGGTACTTTTGGAAAAGGGTTGGTTTTCAACCAATAGAAATGTGTGATTACATTTGAAAAAAAGGGGGAAGCACTGAGATTTGAAACTTACATGTATATGTGTGGAAAAATAGAGGGAAAGTTTGCCATTATCTGGTTCTGCTGAGAGGAGAGAGGTGAACACAACAGAGATCCTGGCTCTGATAATCTGCTGTTTGAGTGTCACATTTCTTTCACAACTAACTAATTTTAAAGGTGAGTTTACAGTTTGAGAGGGGATGTATGTGGTAACTTAAGAAATGAATAATAGAAATGGAAATTGTTTTTGTTGTAGTTGCGTTTATCATTTTCTGTTTTGGGAGAAATTTAAATGTGAGGAACATGTAAAATAATATGGAGTATGTTTTCACAATAAATTAAGGTGTACTGGAAAAAAAAAGAATAGTTTAAGGGTTTGAGGTTGGACTCAGTAATGCAAATACATTCAGCATCACTAAGGCTGGTTGCCCTTGCTGGAGTGTAGGCAGTCACCGAGAATACACATGGTGGTGGTCTGAAAAAATAGTTTGGACATGTGCATTTAAATAAATCAAAAAAAGTGGTTTCATAATGTGTCAGTCTGTAAAAGTGATTTTCACTTGCCCCGAAAAAAAAAGAGCAGTAAGTGTGCTTTCAAATTGGCAAAGAAATTTCGTTTTGGGACTAATGTGAAAACATGACTCTGTGTGCAGAGAGGAATTATAGGCAGAGATTTATTGCGTATTGCTCTGGTGATTTCACAGTTGCATTAGATGGAAAGGGGGAGCGAATTTTTGGGGGAAGAAGCAGACTCTTAGCACACACCCATGTGCTTGCCATGTATAATCATGCACAGTATTTACAAGCGAGTGGGGTTTTCAGGTTTCAGTCTGTAATGCAAATACATTCAGCATCACTAAGGCTGGTTGCCCTTGCTGGAGTGTAGGCAGTCACCGAGAATACACATGGTGGTGGTCTGAAAAAACAGTTTGGACATGTGCATTTAAATAAATCAAAAAAAGTGGTTTCATAATGTGTCAGTCTGTAAAAGTGATTTTCACTTGCCCCGAAAAAAAAAGAGCAGTAAGTGTGCTTTCAAATTGGCAAAGAAATTTCGTTTTGGGACTAATGTGAAAACATGACTGTGTGCAGAGAGGATTTATAGGCAGAGATTTATTGCGTATTGCTCTGGTGATTTCACAGTTGCATTAGATGGAAAGGGGGAGCGAATTTTTGGGGGAAGAAGCAGACTCTTAGCACACACCCATGTGCTTGCCATGTATAATCATGCACAGTATTTACAAGCGAGTGGGGTTTTCAGGTTTCAGTCTGTAATGCAAATACATTCAGCATCACTAAGGCTGGTTGCCCTTGCTGGAGTGTAGGCAGTCACCGAGAATACACATGGTGGTGGTCTGAAAAAACAGTTTGGACATGTGCATTTAAATAAATCAAAAAAAGTGGTTTCATAATGTGTCAGTCTGTAAAAGTGATTTTCACTTGCCCCGAAAAAAAAAGAGCAGTAAGTGTGCTTTCAAATTGGCAAAGAAATTTCGTTTTGGGACTAATGTGAAAACATGACTCTGTGTACAGAGAGGAATTATAGGCAGAGATTTATTGCGTATTGCTCTGGTGATTTCACAGTTGCATTAGATGGAAAGGGGGAGCGAATTTTTGGGGGAAGAAGCAGACTCTTAGCACACACCCATGTGCTTCCCATGTATAATCATGCACAGTATTTACAAGCGAGTGGGGTTTTCAGGTTTCAGTCTGTAATGCAAATACATTCAGCATCACTAAGGCTGGTTGCCCTTGCTGGAGTGTAGGCAGTCACCGAGAATACACATGGTGGTGGTCTGAAAAAACAGTTTGGACATGTGCATTTAAATAAATCAAAAAAAGTGGTTTCATAATGTGTCAGTCTGTAAAAGTGATTTTCACTTGCCCCGAAAAAAAAAAGAGCAGTAAGTGTGCTTTCAAATTGGCAAAGAAATTTCGTTTTGGGACTAATGTGAAAACATGACTCTGTGTGCAGAGAGGAATTATAGGCAGAGATTTATTGCGTATTGCTCTGGTGATTTCACAGTTGCATTAGATGGAAAGGGGGAGCGAATTTTTGGGGGAAGAAGCAGACTCTTAGCACACACCCATGTGCTTGCCATGTATAATCATGCACAGTATTTACAAGCGAGTGGGGTTTTCAGGTTTCAGTCTGTAATGCAAATACATTCAGCATCACTAAGGCTGGTTGCCCTTGCTGTAGTGTAGCAGTCTGGACATGGGCTTTTTAAAAAATCTGAAAAGTGGTTTCATAATGTGACAGTTTGTAAAAGTGATTTTCACTTGCCCAAAAAAAAGAGCAGTTAGTGTGCATTCAAATTGGCATAGAAATTTCGTTTTGTGACTATTGTGAAAAGAAATGTAGTAATATATTTAAATACAATAAAGGAATTTTTTTAAAGTTTTTTTCAGGTATTGCTGAAGAGCAGTGAACAAAATTTAAGATGCCTACAAAATCCAGAGTTCAAAAAACGCTAAAAAAAAAACTATATTTGAAGACAACTGGAGGACCAAAGTTAGTAGAAGATGCTCATGTTGGGAAAAAGAAAAAATCTTCTGGTAAGCAGAAAAAACAATTTCTTAAAAATATATTCAAAACAAGGAAAAATGTACAAAATGTCTGTACTGGAAAGAATGTTACGAAACGAACAGAACAGGAAAAAATTGAGAATTTAGTTAATGCAAATATACCTTCTGCAACTGAAAAGATTTACATAAACAGAAAAACAGCGTTTAAAGAGATACGTAGAAAAATGTTTCAGAGAAGAGTTATGTCCAATTTGATAAAGGATGTGAAGAAATATAAGCAAAAGGCAAAATATTACAAGAGAAAAAAAGAAATTGAAGCCATTGCAGCAAAGGCATTAGAATTAAAAAGGAAACTATTCATATTCATTTTGAATAGGATGCGTACATTAGACAAAATGGTTAATGTACTGAAATCACATAGCAAAAGGAAAAGCGTAGTGAACAGAACAAACTTTTGTAAAGTGTTTTTAGGAAAGTGGATGCATAGTTCAAGTAGTGAACCTTTTTTTAATGAAGAGAGCTATTTTCAAAGTAATAGTTTGCTGCATGCAGTTGACACCAGAGGTCGTTCATACGAAGTAACACATGGTTGCATAATGGAGAAGGAGATAATGGTTCCAAGAGATGAGGTACAAGTGATGGCAGATGAGGCAATGGGGAGACGTCCTAAAGCCCCAGTGTACACTTAGAATTGTAGTAGTATTTGCACTGTGCGTCAGGAATCTATTGACAAATTTCGTGAGTTTCTAAGAGAATATAGTAAAAAAAGTGTAAAACAGAAGATTAAGGTGCTTCAAAGTCTTGATCCATGCAGAGTGAGAGAGAATACTGGTTTGCAGGGTCATTCTCTGGCTTGTCTATCTAGAAAAGTGTGCAATAGTGTTTTCCATCATTTTAGGATGCTGGCTGTTCATCATACTGAAATGAGAAAGTTTGTGAGACGGTTGTATTTTGCCAAAAGTCCAGCAATAAAGTTAAATGAATTGAATAGGGCTCTGTTCCGAGGAACAGTATCAGATGTAGAGAAGGTTGTTGATGAAATTCAGTTTTGTTACTTTGGTCCTGAACAAAACAGTGCAGAGAAGGACACAGTAAATGAGGAAGAAGTGGAAGAGAATGTAGAACCCTCTGTAAGTAACACATTTAATGATCACATAACAAAATTTGCAATAGTCTCTAATGAAAGACCAAATTTTACTTGTATTTGTTGCCGCAGAACTCATTATAGAAAACAAACTAGGAATGTTGATCTCTACAGAAAGAGTGAAAATGAAGATAATTATAAGTGGAAGGATTTTGCCACATATATATTTCTAGAAAATTGTTTTGAATTGGGTGAAGATCAGCGTATTTGTAAATACTGTTACAACAAGTTAGAGGAAAATAGAATGCCGACCAGAGCTGTACATAATAATTTAGAATTGGATGCTATTCCTGCTGAACTTTCTGAATTAAATACATATGAGTCTATACTCATTCAATGTGTTCATCCGTTCCAGACCATAGTACGTATGGAGCCCAAAACTGGTAAATTACCTCCTTCAGATTTACTGAGAGGTTTAAAAGGTAGAGTGGTGTATTTGCCCTTGGATTTGAAAAAAAATATGGAAACTATTGATGCGGATACTTTGGAAACTGAACCATTAATTATTCTGGTTAATGGTGTACCTACAAAGAATAAGAAGATTTGGCAGGAGCTGGTAGATGTGCGGAAAGTACAAAGAGCAAATTTGTATTTGAAAAAAAATAACAAATGGTATGAATCAATTTATATAGAAGAAGAAGAAGAAGATTTACAAGAAGACACAGAAATACCAACTGGACAAATTGAAAAAGTGGACAAGTCAAAGGAAGAAGAAATTTATGAACATTTTAGCATACATCCTCTTCATTCGAAAGAAGTTATGGGAGACAATATTGATCTCTTTCAGATGAAGAAAGCAAAAGGAAGTCCCGTGAGTGTATGGGAGGAGAGCTTGGAAGCTCGATGTTTTCCCCAGCTGTTTCCTAAAGGAAAAGGAGGACGATACGATGAACGTCCAGAACAGATTCCAGCTTCTGAGTATCGGACTACAAGACTATATGCTGAAGATCCCAGATTTCGACAAAGTATTCCTTATTTGTTCCATCTTTTATTTGAAAGCGACTTGTCTGCACTGTCTTATGCAGTAAATCACATTTTAAAAAGTGGAGTACATTTACAAAATGTGTCTGCTAAGGATTTTATGGAGAAAGTGCAGCACCGAGATGATCATTTGGAAACACAACTGATCAATCTGATGGCTTGTCAGCGTGGGACAAATGAATATTGGTACCGACGCCATGGTGAACTAAAATGCATGTTACGGAATTTAGGAACACCAACATGGTTCCTTACCCTAAGCTGTGCCGAGTACGCTTGGGATGATTTACTGGATTTTCTACGAGAGGCCAATTCAAACATTAAAAACATCGAATACAAGACAGCAGGAGAACTGTGCTCATTGGATCCGGTTAATGTTTGCAGATATTTCAATCATAGATTTGAGGCTATGATGTCCTTCATCTGCAATAAAAAAAATCCACCCCTTGGAGAAGTAGTGGATTTCTTTTGGAGAAAAGAGTACCAGGCAAGAGGTGCTCCTCATATTCATATGCTGTTGTGGATCAAGGATGCCCCAAAGTTTGGAACAGATGCTGATGAAGCAGTGTTATCTTACATTGAAGAATATGCAACATGTGCTATACCAAAAAGCACAGAAGAGAACAAGTTAAAGGAGCAAGTTTTACGTTTCCAAAGTCATCGGTGTGGAAAATACTGTCGACGGAAATACAAGAGCAAAGAAAAATACTACACTAAATGTCGATTTGGATTTCCTAGACCTGTTCTTTCAAATGGAAGAGTCAACAGTTTTATGTCAGCTGTGAGACATACTATCACAAGAAAATCACCTAAGAATACCTACAACCTAAAAAGAAAAGAAGAATCAAAAAATATAAATGACTACAACCCAGTCATTTTATCCATGTGGAACGCTAACATGGATATACAGTATGTAGCTGACAATTCCATTGCTGTTGCTCGATATGTAACGTCTTACATTACGAAATCAGAAAAAACAGAATTGAAGGAAATGTGGGAAGAGATTTCTCACGAGAAGACTGTCAGTAAGAAGCTGTACAGTTTCAGTTTGAAGATGTTATCGCATCGAGAAATTGGATCCTACGAATGTTCAGATAGGTTATCTTCTGCAAGTCTCTACTCGAAGTCAAGAAGAATAATTTGGGCAAGTTTAGGCCTTGCAGCAATGAGAAATCGGGTACTGAAATCTGTAGGAGAAATTGAATATTTGGCCGAGAATGACCCAGAAAGTACAGATATTTTGAAAACAAACATGTTGGACACATATTATCCCAAGAGAAGTCAACATCTGGAGAACATGTGTCTCTATGAAGTGCTGCAGAACTACATTTATTCACGGAAAGCCACAGAAGACATCAATAATGGAAAATATAAAGTCGTTGGTGAAGAAGGATGTTTGGTGAAGCATACAAAAGGAAGTTTGATAAATCACCGGAAGCTGAGTTGCGACACTACTGACAAGAAGGAATTTTACTACTTGGCTCTTTTACAGTTGTTTAAACCATGGCGTACAGAGGATGAACTACTGGGAGAATTCCAGAGCTATGAAGATTCTTTTAATGCTTGCAAAGACAGCATACAATGCAGTACATTCTCAACTTATCTGCAAATGTTAAATGAAGAAATTGATCAGGAAACTACAATTGCAGCAGAAATCGCTAGAGATAGTTCTCAGGACAGCCAAAGTTCAGGAACACTCAGTCAAGATCCCCTAGGACAACCAATCATTGAAAATGAAGCATCAATAGCCATGAATGAAGTGGAAACGGCTATGAATCAAGCTCAAGAAGAATTTATAGACTTAGAAAATTTGGAAAGACAACTGAATCAAGAGCAGCAACAAATTTATGAAGAGATCAAAAACAAAATTGATCACGGATTTCTACATGAAAAAAAAGAGTGCTCATGCACATCATTTCATCCAATCAGGATGTATGTAAGCGGACAAGCTGGAACTGGAAAACGTTTCCTAATAAAAGTCATCAGAAGCTACCTAAAGCAAAAAACTGATTCTACTTTGTCTTGTGTGGTTACTGCTCCAACTGGGTTAGCAGCATATAACATAAAAGGAATCACTTTACATCGTTTGCTAATGTTACCAGTGGAGCATGAGAACAAAATACAATTCAACAAGCTAACTGGAGAAGCATCCTTGGAAGTTTCAAGAGTATTGAAGAAGATGCAAGTTCTCATTATTGATGAGGTGAGCATGGTATCAAACTTAATGCTTGCCTTTGTGCATTTAAGAATGCAGCAAATTTTGAAGACAGACTATGACATGTTATTTGGTGGAAAACACGTCATAGTTTTTGGAGATCTTCTGCAGCTTACTCCAGTTAAAGGACAACCAGTGTTTAATACTGTCACACATGAAGACACGAAGAAGTCATTGGGAAGCATCGGAAATACAAATATTTGGTCCTTCTTTGAGTACAAGGAACTTACTACTAATATGAGGCAAGCAAGCGATGAAGAATATGGAAGTATTCTGAAAGATATCAGGATTGGACTACTCACAGAAGTTGGCAAAAAAACATTACAGAGTCGGCTGCTACATAATTTATTTCCAAAGGAAGAAAAAGTTGCAGAGAAGATATACAAGAACATTGCAGAAAACAAAAGTGTCATCTGCTTAATGCCAACTCTACGTGAATGCTCAATATTCAATGAGGAGCTTTTTGAAATTGGAAAAGGAAGAGATCAGGAAATTGGAAGCAGTGGACAAAATTGAGGATGGAAGAATTAGTGTCACAGTAACAGGCAAACTGAAAAATAAATTGGACTCACTAGAGAAGAACATCTCCAAAACAGCTGGATTAGAAAAAAATCTATATGTTTGCATGAACTGTAGAGTATTTTTAAGGAGAAATTTGGATGTTGAAAAAGGTTTAGTTAATGGAGCGATGGGAAGAGTTGTGGGTTTTATTAATTACCAGAAAAAAGAAGGAGTTGAATGTTTAAAAATAAAATTTGATCAGATAGAAGAAGTTAAAGATATTTGTCGTTGTACAGTACGTTTTATGCTTGTGAAAGACTTATATGTACGTAGGAAGCAGTTTCCGTTTTCTCTAGCATATGCTGTAACTATTCACAAGTCTCAAGGATTGACTGTAGATTGTGCATTTGTGAACATTGGTTCAACTGTGTTCAAAGAAGGTATGGCATATGTAGCTTTGTCACGAGTGAAAACATTATCAGGTTTATTCATGATAGACTTTGATGACTCAAAAGTTAGTGCTGATACAAACTGTGTAAAGGAGTATAATAGATTAAGAAGAAGCTATGCTCCTCATTTAGGTCAGTATCCTGTGTTGGAGAAACGTGTAGTTTCTCGTAAAAGAAAAAATGAGAATATCTGTAATGAAGATGTAGAGAAGAGGAAAAAAAAGAGGAGTGATGTAATTGCAAGCAAAAAGAAAAAGGAAAATGAAGAACAGGTTGTAGGATGTCATTTTGAAAATAGCTCTGGTGTCAACTGCTACGCAAATGTAGTGCTGAATGTTGCATTTTATCTGAAAAGTTTGCAAGAGCAGATAATAGTAAATCAGGGAAAAAGATTCTGTTCAGAGCTGAGTCTCCTTTTTCAAAAGCTGAGTAAAGATAAAACTCAAATAGAAAGTGCTACTGAAATTAGAAAACTTTTAGATGTATGTTCAGGACGAACACAGTGTTCTCAAAATGAACAGCAAGATGCAAAGGATTTTTTGATGTATTTTCTTCAGGTAGTGGAAGAAGAAGGAGTTCCCATTGACATTTTTTTTGGTCTCTCTTATAAATGGGAACATAGTTGTGATAATTGTTATAATATATGTGGCTCTATTGTTGATAATGAAAGATTTATTTATTTGACATTGCCAGAGAGTAAAACAGTCACTTTTGCAAAATTAGTTAAAGATGCTAATCATAGCATGAAATGTAGTGAGTGTAATTCTGACATGTTTTCAACATTAATTTTAAAGGAATACGGACAGTATGTCATTTTAATGATGCAACGATGTAGAGCTGATGGTTCAAAATTGGATACTTTAATAAAGAAGTTTACAGGATAGCAATTATCAATTTCTGGAAAAACTTTTGTAACTGTTGCAATAATTTTTCATGATGGACCTACTGTTACTTCTGGACATTACACAGTTTATCTTAAATGTGAAAAAGGCTGGACACTGTGTAATGATTCCCAATTGATTTTCAAACAACGTTTGCCTTTTGATTTAGCAAATTCCTATCTAATCTTCCTGAAACCTAAATTTTAGACAGATTTGGCAAGATCTCGACAAAATAATTTTACCATTTTACTGGATTACCATTGCAATTTTGTAGAAAAAAGATTTTTTAAATTATCATTTGGCCTAATGGAAAGATAACCAATTGTAATGTGGACTTTTTAATTTTTTAATGAAACTTTGAAAAACCAATAATTTAGAGATTATCGGTAACTTCTGCACATTTTAAATTTTGGAATGTTATTGGACTGCCATTGGAAATTTTTTCAAAAATGATTTAAAAAATTACTATTTGGCCATGCGGAAAAGTAACCAATTCTATTGTGGACTTAATAAATTATTCAAAAAATTTTCGTGAACCAAAATGTTACAGAGAATCGGTGAGATCTGGACAAATTAAACTTTAGAATTTTATTGGATTACCGTTGGAAATTTATTCCCAAAAAAATTTAAAATTACTATTTGGTCTAAAGGAAATGAAATCAGATGTATTTTGGAGTTATTTGAGATATAATATTGTGATTATACTTCTGAAACAAACATATCAGACGGTATTTTAAAGAAATAAGTATTGGTATTAGATGATATTTTTTTAGAATATTATGCATTTCTATAATGTTAAGTTTAAGTAAAAAAACAATCAGGGCTTTTTTAATACAATCTTTGTGATTGTTATTTTTTTTTGCCCGCTGTAAAATGATGAATGCAATTGCTTTCACAATTTATAGTGAAATGCAATATATTTTGGAAAAAAATGTAAATATGTGTACTGTATTATAAAATGTTTTAAAAATATTAATACTTTTTTCTTTTTTTCCAGATAGATATAGAAAATTTTCGAAAACTACAAACATTTTTAAAACTATTTTTTAAAAAAACAAATGAATAAATATTTTTTCAGTGAGTATGGTAAGTCAATAATAATAATTGTAGTCTCTCAAGGACCTTGTAATGTGTTTATTGATTTTTAGTGTTTTTTAAAAAAAAAAAAAAAAGTACGCGCACCGTACGCGTACGGTAAAAAAAAATAAAAAAAAGTTTTTAAAAACATATGTAAAAAAAAGATGAAAGATAAGGTTGGCTCTTAAAAGAACCGTTGTGTTCATGCAGGGACAGAGGAAAGGAAGCATGGGAAAATTATTCAAAGCGACAAATGTGCTGATCTATTTTGTTGTTCACTAGGGAAACACTGGTCTCCCTATAGCAAATTAGATCTTGACAAAATGTGCATCGAATATCAACCTTCCGAAATCGAGGGTTGATTTCCAGAGGGCCAGCAAAAGGAGATTCTCCCCCCACAGATGAAGGGCTCACCTGACCTGCAGAAGAAGGAGTCAGCCCTGCAGATGATGGTCCAGGCTGAGCTGCTGTGGATGTACTGGCTTGTCTTTCTGAAGAGTTACCTCCAAAAAGATGACCATGTGTCCTTCTGTGTACATCCTGGAGGTGTCTCTTCATGGTGTGATTCCCAAAGGAATACTTCCGGTTAGGATTACCTCTAGAAAGTACACGCTTACACAGCTTACAAGTCACTAAGGGTGCATTTACCTTTTGCTGGCCTTCAGGAAAAGTAAAATAATCCCATACATAAGAGGGCTTTTGTTTCCTCGATCTCTGCCTCAAGACAGTGCTGCTAGTGCTAGCCTCACTCTCAGAAGAGCTCTGCTGTTCTGCCATCGTATCCCAAAGACAAACCAGCTCCTTCTCCCAAGGGATCACAAGCAGAAATGAGGGGAATGGGTGTGGTGTAGGAGAGTTCTAGAACTGAAAGTAGTTTCAACCAATCAAAAGTTGTGTTTCATGATCACATGACCTACCGTACGCTTACGGTACAGTTACGGTACGCTTACGGCAAAAGTGCGCATGCGCGTAAAAAAGACACGCGCTTGCGCGCATGCGCATAACAGACACTCCCGGCACTTCCGCGTAACGTGCGCGTGTAGCGTACACGCGTACGCGTCCCACGCGGAGTACGCGCGGCTACGCAAATTGCGTAACTATACGCAAGCAGCGTAGGAAAATTACGGACGTTGCGTAAACCGTACGCTTACCGTGAGCTTACGGTACGCGTACTAAAAAAATAAAAAAAAAAATAGAAAAAAAGTACTGCAAATAAATTTTACATGTTTATTTTAAAAAATATATAAAAAAAACATATTAAAGAATTTTAAAAATTTAATCATAGTCTTTATAAAAGGTAAGAAAATTAAAATAAAAATATGTTAGAAAAAATAGAAGAAAAAAAAAAAATTAGCATTTAAAAAACCTTGCAAATTCACTGAAAAAACCATAGGTTTCACACACGTTATAGTTAGGAATTAGCATTTAAAAAACCTTGCAAATTCACTGAAAAAACCATGGGTTTCACACACGTTATAGTTAGGAATTAGCATTTAAAAAACCTTAGAAATTCAGTGAAAAAACCATAGGTTTCACACACGTTATAGTTAGGAATTAGCATTTAAAAAACCTTAGAAATTCAGTGAAAAAACCATAGGTTTCACACATGTTATAGTTAGCTGGACATTTCTCTCATACAAAACCAATGAAATTCCCCCGTTATAGTTAGTTCAGCTAACTATAACTCGCGCGCCCGCAATGCACTGCTGATGACGTCACATATTACATCACTCATGACATGGTCAGTGACATCACTCATGACATCACTGATGACATCTCAAATGACATCACTGATGACCTCACTGATGACATCATCCTTGTGATAGAGTGGCAGACCTCCTCTTCCCCTAATAAAACCTTTGATACACACATTAAAAAATAGAGACTAAAATTTACAAAACAATGGACATACCAATAACAGTTACAACAACCTCTTCAGTAATTCTAAGATCCACATACACATCCACTCATTCACCAACAGTCCAATACAGTCACTCATACATGTACTCACTTATCATATGTACTCATACACTTATACATCCTGTTACACAATGCCACTCATCCATAGAGCTACTCACACACATAGTCACTCATGCTAATAAAGAATCAAACATACATTTACTTGCATATACAGTTATACACACACCACCACACTTACTTCTACGGAAACTTACACATACTTAGTCTTTTAAACAATTACTTATAGAAATACATACTTATTCATACAGGAACTCTTTCAATCTCTCACTCACATATACTCACATATAGAAACCAATAGTCACATATACTAGTTTTAAACATATGTAGTTACTCATAAAGACACTATTGAGACAGTCATTCACTCACTAACACACCCATACACACACTCATCCACCCATGCAGTCCTGCACACATGCTCTGTTCAACACATACAAACAGTGAGTCACTCATTCATGCACCTATGCACTACGTCATACCCCCCACCGAACCATGCAGACACTCATACTGATACTCAAAAAACCAACTAATAACCTATATAGACACCCATGTAGCTACTCTCCAACCCATGCAGCCACTTATACACAAAGTGAGAGACTGATACAGATATTTATATATTTAAACATTACTCACTAAGCCATGTATTCACTATGATACACTTAATCAGTCAGTTACACAATCAATTTTTCAAAAAGAAATCATCCATTTAGACCGTAATATACCCATTTATTCTTCCATCGACCTTGAGATATACATATATAAAACATATTTAATTTTCAGAAAAACACACATTCACTGGATGATGTCATCAGTGAGGTCATCAGTGATGTCATTTGAGATGTCATCAGTGATGTCCTGAGTGATGTCATGAGTGATGTCACTGACCATGTCATGAGTGATGTAATATGTGACGTCATCAGCAGTGCATTGCGGGCGCGCGAGTTATAGTTAGCTGAACTAACTATAACGGGGGAATTTCATTGGTTTTTTACGAGTAAAATGTCCAGCTAACTATAACATGTGTGAAACCTATGGTTTTTTCACTGAATTTCTAAGGTTTTTTAAATGCTAATTCCTAACTATAACGTGTGTGAAACCTATGGTTTTTTCACTGAATATATATATGTGTGTGTATATATATATATGTGTGTATATATATATATATATATATGTGTGTGTGTATATATATATTCACTTAAAAAACCATAGGTTTCACACAAGTTATAGTTAGCTGTACATTTCACTCGTAAAAAACCAATGAAATTCCACGTTATAGTTAGATCAGGTAACTATAACTTGCGCGCCCACAATAAACTGCTGATGACGTCACATATTACATCACTTATGACATGGTCAGTGACATCACTCATGACATCAATGATGACATCTGAAATGACACATCGTGCATTGCGGTCGCGCAAGTTGCCTGATCTAACTATAACGTGGAATTTCATTGGTTTTTTACGAGTGAAATGTACAGCTAACTATAACTTGTGTGAAACCTATGGTTTTTTAAGTGAATTTGCAAGGTTTTTTAAATGCTAATTCCTAACTATAACGTGTGTGAAACCTATGGTTTTTTCAGTGAATTTGTACGGTTTTTTAAATGCTAAGTTATGTATTTATTTTTAATTTTTGAGCGCACGGTGCGCTTGGCGCACCGTGCACGCTCTGTGGGCACTCGGTGCGCTTCGCGCACCGAGTGCCCACGTTGCGCATTTCGTACCGTGCACGCCTCGCAATTTTTTACAAAATATCAATTGTTTTTTTCTCCCTTGGGGGTCCTTAGATTTATATATTAAATGTGATTGTTAATTCTTTTTTTTTTTTTATTTTTTTTTACCGTACGTGTACGGTAAGCTTACCGTACGCGCACTCCGCGATTTTTTTTTTTAATTATTAAATTTATTTTTCATACTTTTTGGTCCTCCGTGAACCCCCTGACGAACGCTAGGTGGTCTGCAACTCTCTTCGTTGCCCCCTTTTCATGTTATCAACCTTTGTTTTTCAGGGCGAGAGACAGAAAATGGCGGCCGATACTTTCTGATTTCGACCGATTCGAATGTTTACAGTCATGTAACCACCAATCAGAATTGAGCTCGCGCACGGCTCCGTACGCGTACGGTAAGCTTACCGTAGCGCACGGAGCGCGCTTACAGATATATATATTGACTTAAATGCTATTTTCTCAGGACCTACTGAACAGATTTACACCAGATCTGCAAAAGGCACATCCCTGACCTGAGGACTACCTCTCTGCCCAATTTCAAGTAATTCTGTTCAGCCGTTCGGGCTGTAGCTCGGACTAAAGGTCCTATGGGAAAATGCATGGGGAAAACGCGTTTTGGGACCCCCCTTTTTTCTCAGCCCCCGCTTGATGAATCCCCCCCGAGACTTTCAGGGTAGGAGCGACCCATTAGTTTTGAAAAATTCGCGAGGATTCGTCAACCGGCGCCAAAGTTATTCCAAATAGAATGTTGCGGATTTCCTATGGAAACACGGTCCTAACTATAACTATCTACTGGCAACCGCCAGTAGATAATATATCTGTGTGTATATATATATATATATATATGTGTGTGTATATATATATATATGTGTGTGTATATATATATATATATATATGTGTGTGTATATATATATATATATATGTGTGTGTATATATATATATATGTGTGTGTCTGTATATATATATATGTGTGTCTGTATATATATATGTGTGTGTCTGTATATATATATATGTGTGTCTGTATATATATATGTGTGTGTGTCTATATATATATGTGTGTCTGTATATATATGTGTGTGTGTGTGTGTATATGTGTGTGTGTGTGTGTGTGTGTGTGTATATATATATGTGTGTGTATATATATGTGTGTATATATATGTGTGTATATATATGTGTGTATTACCTACTGGCAGTCGCCAGTAGGTAGTTATAGTTAGGACCTATTTTCCATAGGAAATCCGCAACATTCTATTTGGAATAACTTTGGTGCCCGTTGACGAATCTTAGCAGAATTTCTAAACTTTTGTCCAGCTCCGGTCTGCTCCTATCCTGAAAGTCTCGGGATGATTCGTGTAGAGGGGCTGAGACAAAAGGGGGGTCCCAAAACGTGTTTTCCCGATGCAATTTCCCATAGGACCTTTAGCCGCAGCTACAGCCCGAACTGCTAAACAGAATTACACCAAATTTGGCAAAGAGGTAGTCCTCAGTTCAGACTTGTGCCTTTGGTTAAATTGTGTAAATCCGTTCAGTAATTCATGAGAAAATGACATTTAAAAGTACATATATATCTATGGCCTCGGAGGATCCGCGTACCGTATGCGCACCCAGTGCGCACCCTGCCGTGCACGAGCTGCTTTCTAATTGGCTGTCAACACTCCAAATCAGGAAGTGTTGGCAGCCATCTTGTGCCTCGGTAGTACCGAGGCACAAGAAACACCCCAAACAACCTCGCAAAACACGAAAAGGGGGCAGGGTAGAAGCACCCTGACCCCCTAGGCCTGCTCAGGGGGTCCCACAAGGACCCCCAAGGCCAAAAAAATATATATATATTTTTTTAAAACAGGAGGATGCCGATTTAAAAAAAAAAAAAAAAATTAAGCGCGGACTCCCATGCTTGTTAGGTATTTAGCCCGTGGGGGAGGCAAATCCTGGGGGCAATGGTCATTTATATAAAGGGGGGCCCAGAGGTGCCCCCAGCCCCGGGGACCGCCACCCCCGGGGAGTTTTTTAAATTGGAACCGCCACCCCAGGGGCTTATTAAAATTGGGTGGGGGGCTCTCAGGCCCCGCCAGCCCCGGGGACCGCCATCCCCCGGGGCTACTTAAAATTGGGTGTGGGGGGCTCTGAGGCCCCCCCAGCACCGGGGACCGCCACTTACAAATGTGGGAGGGGGGCCGTGCGGCCCCCCTCCTGGAGCCTTGTACAGGCCCTGGGGACCGCCACCCCCCCAGGGCCGGCTCCGGCAGTGTCCTGGGGTGCCCACCCCTGGGACACTGCTGTTTGCAATGACAGGGCGGGAGCCTTGTGGCTCCCACCCCGTCATTGCAAACTGCTTTGCTATTTGGAAGAGAGAGCAGGAAACCTGATCTCTCTTCCAAATAGCAAAGCAGATTGCTTTTCCACATGGGGAGCAGCATGTTAGCTGCTCCCCATGTGGAAAAGCAATGCTGGCTCCCGCAGGATGCGGTAAGCCGGCTGGGACCGTGGAGGGATTGGGGAACCCCCACGGTCCCCAACGGCCATAAGTGGCCCGGGAGGGGGGCCCCCCTCCCCAAAATGATTTTTAAAAAAAATAAAATAAAAAAAAGGACCGTCTCCGGGGGATGGGGTCCCCGGGGTCATAAGTGCCCACAGGAGGGGGGGGCAAGGCAGCCCCCCTCCAAACAAAAAAATAAATTAAAAAATGCCCATGCCCCGGGGGATGGGGTCACTGGGGCAGATTATATTGGCGCATACTGGAGGTACCTGGTGGGCTAGTTGGCCCCCAGGGACCCACAGGATTGAGGAGGAATTAATTCTCTAACTTAAAGCGTGCCAGAGGGCGTGTTTGCCCACATGTGAGCTCAAGCCCCACCCCCTCCCTTCACCACTGTGCAAGCGCACCCCGTGGTGCCTATTAGGTTGGGGGATTCACTCCCCTTGAATACTGAGGGTCCCTAAGGTGCAACTAGCCCACCAGCTACCTCCAGTAAGCGCAACAGACCTGCGTTGCAGAGGTGTAAAAAGGGGCGTGGCCTCAGAACACCTCTCTGCAACGCAGCTCCCTGACGCATACTGGAGGTACCTGGTGGGCTAGTTGGCCCCTAGGGACCCGAAGTATTCAAGGGGAATTTGTTCCCCCTGTGGTGCAATGAGGGGGCGTGGCCTCCGTCCGCGACACAACACAGGTAGTTATCAAAAATAGTTATCTTTATATATAGGTTTATCACAAGACCGAATAACGAGAAAGCCACAATACTGTACAAAAATAATACTCTCTTGATGCTGCAAAAATAGTTCAAATAGGGAATGCAAAGTTCAGTTCAGGGCAGTGGTCTCGGCGACCTTTTTACTCACAGTTCCTGGATGTTGGTGTCAATAATCCACAAAATGCCGCCAAGGCGTGATACCGATGTTTTTCATCACGCTCTTGGTCGCGGCGGCTTGCAAACGGGCGATAGGGATGGTTTCGAGGCCTGCAAACGTGCGGGCGATGATCAGGTCAGCGAGCACTCAGCGGCGGCAGCGCGATGGATTTCCGAGCGCTCTTCGGCCGCGGCAGCTCACTAACGTTAGCGACAAAATGGCGATCTGTAAGCGTGCGGTGCGATGATTTGGTCAGCGAGCACTCAGCGGCAGCAGTGCGACGGATTTCTTAACGCTCCTCGGCTGCGGCGGCTCGCTAACAGGCTTTAGCGACGAAATGAAGTCTACTGTGTCTGAGACTTCAGTCAGGAGGCTAGTTCTCTCTCTAGCCCTTGGATGATTGCAGGTTCAAGATTAAAAAGTTCTCTTACAGCTCCTTTTCCCTCTTCTTTCCAGTCCATTGACAACTACTGCAGGCCAATCCAGGGAACAGCACACAACACAAGGACAGTCCTCTCCTGCAGCTTACTTCAGTTCCACGGACAGAGGTTGGTCTTGAGATCCAGTGGCAATACAATTTGTAGGGGTTTGGGCACAAATATTTATACCCCAAAAGTCTTTGTTCTTCCAAGCTACCAGGCACAGAACCCAGCCAGAACCAGTTCTGCATCTTCTCTTTCAGAAAAGGGGGCCTGCTATCAGACACACAGCAGGAGGTGGAGCCAGCATTCACCTTGCCAGGCACAGCCCTATTCAGGTCAAGCAGCTGCCCCTCCCCTCACTCAGGAAGGAGACCTCTCTATTTAACCCAGGTCTGACTCAGCCCACCCTGCCCCTCCAAAACCAGACAGTCAAAACACAAGACAGCAGAGCACACTGGAAGGCTTAGGCAAGAAAATACTCACTTTCTAAAAGTAGTATTTTCAAACACAGAATATAAAGATTAACTCCACTAAAATATTTATTTTAATATTCTGAGCTCAGACATACTAAATTCGTCTTTCTACCATGTTCCTGGGCTCATTAGGACTATTGGGTGTAATAGTCAAACCACCCATTCTGGCCTATGGGAAACAGGTAGCCTTACAGTAGTGAAAAACGAAATTGGGTGTAATTCACTACCAGGACATGCTACATACACCAGGGCATGTCCTACCTTACACATACAATGCACCCTACCATAAGGGGGACTTACATGATGCCAAGGGAAGGTTCAGGGGCTGGGAAGTGGGTGCACTTCACAGCCAAGATGGCAGTTCTGGACTGCACACAGACTCTGCAGTGGCAGGTCTGAGACACAATTTACAAGCTGCTTCTGTGGGTGGCACAACCCAGTGCTGCAGGCCCACCAGCAGCATTTTGGTTCACTAGCCCTGGGCACACACAGGCCACATTACTAGGGACTAACAGGTAGACCAAATAAGCCAATCAGGGATACATCAATTCATATGTCATCTTTACACAAGGAGCATCCACGCTGCGGCACTGAATGGCAGTGGCGCAGTGCCCACAGCATCTATCACCAGAAAAAACAGAGGAGGCACAGCGAAAAAAATGGAAGGGAGACTAAAGCCAATGATGCCAGGTCTTACACGTGTTCTCCCCCCCCCCCCCCCCCCAGCTGAAATGTGGGGAGAACTACCCATCCCCTGGGAAGTTCTCATCACTAAGGCGGAAAAATCTGGACAGACCGCCAGCATTGGCGTGCTCTGTACCAGGGCGGTGTTCCACCGTAAAGTCCATCCCCTGTAGGGAAATGGCCCACCTCAACAACTTGGGATTCTCACCCCTCATTTACATCAACCATCTGAGGGGCCTGTGGTCTGTCTGAACCCGGAAGTGAGTCCCAAACAGGTATGGTCTCAGCTTCTTCAGTGCCCAGACCACAGCAAATGCTTCCCGCTCAATTGCACTCCACCTCTGTTCCTGTGGCAGTAACCTCCTACTGATGAAGGCTACAGGTTGGTCTAGTCCCTCCTCATTGATCTGTGACCGAACAGCCCCCACCCCATGCTCTGAAGCGTCTGTCTGGACAATAAATTCTTTAGCAAAGTTGGGTGCCTGAAGTAACGCTCTGTACACATGGCAGTCTTCAGGGCGTCTCAAGCTTTTTGACAGGTGTCAGTCCAGTTCACAATCTTTGGCTGCTTCTTGGAATTCAGCTCAGTCAAGGGTGCAACAATGTTGCCATACCCCTTAACAAACCTCCTGTAGTACCCCGTGAGTCCTAAGAAGGCCCTCACCTGCGCCTGGGTCCTTGGGGGCTCCCAAGCCAGGATGGTCTCAATCTTGGGCTGCAGGGGTGCCGCCTGGCCACTCCCCACTTGGTGTCCTAGGTACACCACAGAACCCTGCCCAATCTGGCACTTACTGGCCTTGATTGTGATTCCTGCTCTGCGCAGCACCATCAACACTTCCCAGAGGTGGCGCAAGTGATCCTCCCAGGAGGAACTGAACACTGCAATGTCGTCCAGGTAGGCGGCACTGAAATCCTCCAGCCCAGCCAACACCTGGTTGACCAACCTCTGAAAGGTGGCAGGGGCATTCTTCATCCCAAAGGGCATCACACGGAACTGGTAGTGCCCATCTGGAGTGGAGAATGCTGACCTCTCCTTTGCCCCATCAGTCAAGGCGATCTGCCAGTACCCAGACGTCAGATCAAACGTGCTGAGGTACCGGGAAGCCCCTAGCCGATCAATGAGCTCACCTGCTCTGGGGATGGGGTGCGCGCCGGTCCTTCTGACCGAATTGAGACCTTGGTAGTCCACACAGAACCTTAGTTCAGGGGCCTCACCAGGCGCGGCAGCTTTCAGTACCAAGACCACTGGGCTGGACCAAGGGCTGCTAGAGGACTCAATCACCCCTAGGGCAAACATTTTGGAGACTTCCTCCTTAATGTAGGCCCTGACCCTGTCAGACACCCAGTAAGCCTTATGCTTGACAGGGGGGCTGTCCCCGATGTCTACCTCATGGACGCACCAGTCAGTGACACCAGGCACTAGGGAAAACAAATCTGAGAATTGTCCCAACAGCTGGTGACAATCTCTCTGCTGCTCAGGGGTCAGTGTGGTTGTGAGGACCACACCCACAACTGACCCATCCTTCTCTTCTGCGCACAGGAGGTCAGGAAGAGGCTCACTCCTCCTCCATTCCAGCATCTGTGGCAAGCAACATGCCCACTTCAGACCTCGCAAAGTGAGGCTTCAGGCGGTTCACATGCAGGACCCGCACGGGGTTCCTAGGTGACTGAAAGTCCACCAAGTAGGTAACTTGACTTTTGCGCTCCACCACCTCAAATGGACCGGTCCACTTATCTTGGAGCGAGCAGGGCTCCACTGGGGCCAGTACCCAAACCTTCTGACCAGGTTGAAACTCGACCAGAGTGTCATTCTGGTCATGCCAACGTTTCATCTCCTCCTGGCTGGCTTCCAGATTTGCCTCAGCAATCTTTCTGAAACGCCGAGTCTGGTTCCTGAAGGCCTAGATGTAGCTAAATACGTCTTGGGGAGGTTTCCTGGGAGATTGCTCCCAGCCTTCCCTGACCAGACTCAGAGGCCCTCTGGCTGGGTGACCATAGAGTAGTTCAAAGGGGCTGAACCCTAAGGACTTCTGGGGCACCTCACGGTAGGCGAACAACAGGCATGGCAAGAGAACATCCCACTTATGCCTCAGGGGCTCCTCTAGGCCCATAATCCTACCTTTCAAGGTCCAGTTGAACCTTTCAACCAGGCCATTTCCTTGGGGGTGGTAAGGAGTGGTGAACTTATAAGTTACCCCACACTCCTCCCACAGAGACTTCATGTACTGGGAGATGAAGTTGGTCCCCCTGTCAGACACCACCTCTCTGGGGAACCCCACACAGGAGAAGATCCCCATCAGTGCACGTCCCACCACGGGGGCCGTCACTGTCCTGAGCGGGATGGCTTCAGGGTACCGGGTGGCATGGTCCACCAAGACCAGGATGTATCTGTTGCCCATGGCTGTCTTGGGGTCCAGAGGCCCCACAATGTCAATTCCCACTCGCTCGAATGGGGTACCCACACCTGGAAAGGGCTGGAGTGGGGCCTTGATCTTCCCCCCACTCTTCCCACTTGCCTGGCAAGTCTCACAGGTCCTGCAATAAGTATCTGTACTTTTGCGCATCTGGGGCCAATAGAAGTGGGTGACCAGTCTCTCAAAGGTCTTGATCTGCCCCAGATGTCCTGCCAACGGAATGTCATGAGCCAACTCCAGTAGGAAGGCTCAGAAGCACTCGAGTACCACCAGCACACGGGCCGACCCCGGCTCAGCAGCCTTAGGCTCACTATACAGGAGACTGTTCTCCCAATAGATCAGATGCGAACCAGACATATCACCTGCTGCCTGGGCTGCAGCTTGATGCCGCATACCCTCGAGAGAGAAGGGCAAGTTTTCTGCTGCTCACAAAAGTCCTCCCTGGTGCCCCCCCCTCCTGCTGCCAATGGGTCAGCTCAGGCAGCTCCCCCAGGTCGGTGCTTTGCTCCCCGATAGGCTCCAGGGCATCCCCTTTAAGGTATGCTCCTTCCTGGGCCGTGGGAACTAAGGGGGCTGGTTTCCCGCGCCCCCTGCTCCTTCTCTCTAAGGCAGGGATCTGGGCCATACTTTCAGGCTCCAGACTTTTCTCAACACCCTTTTTGGCTGCCATGGACCGAGTGGTGGCACACGCCCATTCAGGCAGACCCAGCATTTCCAAGTGAGAACTCCTCTCCACCGTAGCCCACGGGGAGTTCTCCAAATCGTTGCCCAACAGACAGTCTACAGGCATGACGGGCCTCACAGCTACCTGAAGACTTCCTGAGACCCCCCCACTCGAAGGGAACCTGAGCCACCTCACATTGGCTCTCTGAGTTGTCGGCTGACACAACTGGGCAGAATGCATGGGGAATAATCTGCTCTTGGGACACCAACCGGGAGCTGACAGTAGTTATACTGGCTCCTGTGTCCCTGAGAGCCTCCACTTTATGGCCATTGATGGTCACCCACTGCCTGTATTTCTTAGTGTTGTCAGGCAGTGCAGGTTTAGGAACCATCTCGCAGTCTCCTAGGGAGACAAGGGTTAACTGTACAGGGTCCCACCCCTCTTGGGCATCCATCTCTTCTCCTTCCAAGGCTACACTAGCCATCTGGCGGGGTGGCGCACAGGGGGTGTGGCAGTAGCCCTCATGAGGACACTGGGGATCAAAGGACCGGTGGCCCACTTGGCCACAATGATAACAAGTAGGGGGCCCCCTGTGAACAGGCCCACCTGTTGGGGGCATTGGCTTCCTTTCTTGGGGAGGCTGGGACACCACTGCTTGGTTCCCTTGGGCATTACTTTGGGGCCCTCTGTAGAACTCCCTTGGTTGACCCCTGTCCCCCCCCACTTCTCTGCTGGGGACCCTGCCTACCTCTGGCGAAGTCTCCCATTGGACCCTTGTGAACCCTGGTGCTGACCCAGCGGTCCGCCTCCTCAGCAAGCTTCCTAGGGTTAGTCAGCCTGCAATCAATGAGGTGCTGGCGTAGCTCAGGAAAACAGTTATCAGATAGATGCTCCCATGCAATCAAATCATAAAGTTGCTCAAAAGTTTCCACTTTGCTACCTTTTACCTAGTGTTCCATTGCTCTGCAAAAAAAAGACAAATAGTCCACCCATGTGGTACCTTCCAACTTCTTACAGGACCTAAACCTTTGTCTGTACATCTCAGGGGTCAACCCATAGTGGGTCATCAGCGCTTCTTTCATGTGTTCATAAACCATTCTCCTTTCTGGGGGCAGATCCAACAAGGTGTCTCTCCCATCACTCACAAACCGTCCCCACAACCCCTCTCCCCAATCCTTCTCAGGGACCCGGTGGGACAACATGGCTATTTCATAAGCGGCAAACCATTGCCCAATATCCTCACTCTTGTGGAAATCTTTAATAACTTCTTTAGGAATGTATACTCTGCTCTCCGTCTGTACTACTGGTATGCTGCCACCAGAGGGACTGGAGGTCTCTCCACTCTTTGTCTTAATCTCCAGCTCCTTCATTGCTCTCTCATGCTCAAGCTTCATTTTCATCATTTCAAACTCTAGCTTCTTGTTCTCAAAGTCTCTCTCCCTCTGATCTTCTAGTTGCATCTTAGCCATCTCCATATTATGGCGTCTCTCTCTTTCCCTGTCCTCCATCTCCTCTGGGAACAGACCCCTCGCCGACACACTCGTGCCCAGGCTGGAAAGCACTTTATCACCTACTACATCAATCACTTCATCCACATTCTCTCCCTCCACCACAGGCTCTCCCATATTCCTAGGGGCATCCCTGGCTGCTAGCCAGGCCTTCAGTGTCTTGAAAAACTCTTCTTTCCTGGTGAAACCTGTGGTAGGGACTGTAAATTTCTCACACAAAAATTTGAGCTCCTTGGAAGTATAGGTATCTATCTTCTCCTCTTCACAGGAGAACTCTTCTGGGTCAACGGCCCTGGGCTTGGCCATTGTACCAATAACTGGCACTCTTAATCAAAAATAGACAAAAAAAAAAATCCTCAAATATGTATGTGGTATGTTATGGTCTGCACTCACTAGTAGTGTACACTATAATTACTGTATGCGGTCATAAACGCAAGTCCAGATCCCCACCGGTGACCACCAATGTTAGAAATGGGGGTCTCTGGTTGGCAGTGGATGGCCACTGTCCAAGCAGGGACCCTTCTTTCTAAGTCAGGGTGAAGAGCTGCACCCCTTTGACAACCCCTGCTCCACCCTGTGGTAACATAGCACGAGCAGTTAGGCTAATCTGAGGCAATGTGTTAAGCGTCTATGACCATACACAGTAATACAGTGAGGAACACTACAAAGGGACACAACACAGGTAGTTATCAAAAATAGTTATCTTTATATATAGGTTTATCACAAGACCAAATAACGAGAAAGCCACAATACTGTACAAAAATGCTCTCTTGATGCTGCAAAAATAGTTCAAATGGGGAATGCAAAGTTCAGTTCAGGGCAGTGGTCTCGGCGACCCTTTTACTCACAGTTCCTAGATGTTGGTGTCAATAATCCACAAAATGCCGCTAAGGCGTGATAGCGATGTTTTTCCTCACACTCTTGGTTGCGGCGGCTCGCAAACTGACCTTAGCAATAGTTTCGAGGCCCGTGCGGGGCGATTATCAGGTTAGCGAGCACTCAGCGGCAGCAGCGCGATGGATTTCCGAGCGCTCTTCGGCTGCGGCGGCTCGCAAACGGGCGATAGCGATGGTTTCGAGGCCCGCAAACGTGCAAGGCGATGATCAGGTCAGCGAGCACTCAGCGGCAGCAGTACGATGGATTTCTTGACGCTCCTCGGCTGCGGCGACTCGCTAACAGGCTTTAGCGACGAAATTAAGTCTACTGGGCCTGAGACTTCAGTCAGGAGGCTAGTTCTCTCTCTAGCCCTTGGGTGATTGCAGGTTCAAGATTAAAACGTTCTCTTACAGCTCCTTTTTCCTCTTCTTTCCAGTCCAAAGACAACTACTGCAGGCCAATCCAGGGAACAGCACACAACACAAGGACAGTCCTCTCCTGCAGCTTCCTTCTGTTCCACGGACAGAGGTTGGTCTTGAGAGCCAGGGGCAATGCAATTTATAGGAGTTTGGGCAAAAATATTTATACCCCAAAAAGTCTTTGTTCTTCCAAGCTACCAGGCACTGAACCCAGCCAGAACCAGCTCTGCATCTTCTCTTTCAGAAAAGGGGGCCTGCTATCAGACACACAGCAGAAGGTTGAGCCAGCATTCACCTTGCCAGGCACAGCCCCATTCAGGTCAAGCAGATGCCCCTCCCCTCACTCAGGAAGGAGACCTCTCTATTCAACCCAGGTCTGACTCAGCCCGCCCTGCCCCTCCAAAACCAGACAGTCAATACACAAGACAGCAGAGCACACTGGAAGGCTTAGGCAAGAAGATACTCACTTTCTAAAAGTAGTATTTTCAAACACAGAATATAAAAATCAACTCCACTAAAAGATGTATTTTAATATTCTGAGCTCAGGTATACTAAATTCGTCTTTCTACCATGTTCCTGGGCTCAGTTAGGACTATAGGGTGTAATAGTCAAACCACCCATTCTGGCCTATGGGGAACAGGTAGCCTTACAGTAGTGAAAAACGAAATTGGGTGTAATTCTCTACCAGGGCATGTCCTACCTTACACATACAATGCACCGTACCATAAGGGGGACTTACATGATGCCAAGGGAAGGTTCAGGGGCCGGGAAGTGGGTGCACTTCACAGCCAAGATGGCAGTTCTGGACTGCACACAGACTCTGCAGTGGCAGGTCTGAGATACAATTTACAAGCTGCTTCTGTGGGTGGCACAACCCAGTGCTGCAGGCCCACCAGCAGCATTTTGGTTCACTAGCCCTGGGCACACACAGGCCACATTACTAGGGACTAACAGGTAGATCAAATAAACCAATCAGGGATACATCAATTCATATGTCATCTTTACACAGGGGGCATCCGCGCTGCGGCACTGAATGGCAGTGGCGCAGCGCCCAGAGCATCTATCACCAGAAAAAGCAGATTAGGCACAGCGAAAAAAATGGAAGGGAGACTCACGCCAATGGTGCCAGGTCTAACAGGTTAGAAAAGTAATCCATAAAGTAACTATTTGCATTTAACTAGAAATTCCCATTGAGCTCAATGTTGCATTGTGTTTGAAATTGTGTTGCCCATTGCAACTGTAACTACTGTACTTAAGTCTATTGCCTATTTGCAAAGTATTTATACTAAAGTAATTCGTTCTGAGAAACTATATTTTGTAATGTATAATATAATTATAATGTAATTTAAAAAATAAAATATCTAAAAATAAAGTTGTCATTTACAAAACCTTTGAGATTCACTGAAAAAAGCCATAGGTTTCAGGCACGTTATAGTTAAGGAATTAGCATTTAAAAAACCTTAGAAATTCACTGAAAAAAACATAGGTTTTAGGGGTGTTATAGTTAGCTGGACATTTCACTTGTACAAAACCATTGAAATTCCCCCGTTATAGTTAGTTCAGCTAACTATAACTCGCGCGCCCGCAATGCACTGCTGATGACGTCACATATTATATCACTCATGACATGGTCAGTGACATCACTCTTGACCTCACTGATGACATCTCAAATTACATCATCCTTGTGATAGAGTGGCAGACCTCCTCTCACCATAATAGAACCTTTGATACACACACTCAAAAATAGAAACTAACATTTCCAAATGAATGGACATAGCAATACCACTTAACACACCAATTCAGTAATTCCGAGATCTACACACATATCCACTCATTCACCAACAGTCCTATACAGTCACTCATACATGCACTCACCCATCATATGTACTTATACACCTACACATCCTGTTACACAGTGACACTCATACATAGAGTTACTCAGACACATAGTCACACATGCAAACAAAGTATCAATCATACATTAAATTGCATATATACAGTTATACACACACCACCACACTTACTGCTACAGAAACTTACACATACTTACTCGCTTAAGCAATCACTTATAGAAACACAGACTAATGTATACAGGAAGTCTTCCAATTTCTCACTCTCACATATTCTCACTTATATACACCAATACTCACAGATACTAGTTTAAAACATATGTAGTTACTCATAAAGACACTATTGAGACAGTCATTCACTCAATAACACACCAATACACACACTCATCCACCCATACAGTGCTGCACACATGCTGTCTTCAACACATACAAACAGTGAGTCACTCATTCATGCATCTATGCACTATGTAATACCCCCACCGAACCATACAGACACTCAGACACTCATACTGATACTCAAAAAAACAACTAATAACCTAGATAGACACTTATGTAGCTACTCACCAACCCAGGCAGCTACTTATACACAAAGTGAGAGACTGATACAGATATTTACATATTTAAAGATTACTTACTAACCCATGTATTCACTAAGATACACTTAATCAGTCAGTTATAGAATCAATTTCAGGAAAAAAATTCATCCATTTAGACACTTATATACCCATTTATTCTTCCATCGACCTTGAGATATACATATATAAAACACATTTGATTTTCAGAAAAACACACATTCACTGGATGATGTCATCAGTGATGTCATGAGTGATGTCATTTGAGATGTCATCAGTGATGTCATGAGTGATGTCACTGACCATGTCATGAGTGATGTAATATGTGACGTCATCAGCAGTGCATTGCGGGCGCGCGAGTTATAGTTAGCTGAACTAACTATAACCGGGGAATTTCAACAGTTTTGTACCAGTGAAATGTCCAGCTAACTATAACACCCATAAAACCTATGGTTTTTTCAGTGAATATGTATATATATATATATATATATGTGTATGTATTGATATGTATATATATGTGTATGTATGTATATATATGTGTATATATATATATATATTATCTACTGGCGGTCGCCAGTAGATAGTTATAGTTAGGACCGTGTTTCCATAGGAAATCCGCAACATTCTATTTGGAATAACTTTTGCGCTGATTGATGAATCCTCGCGAAATTTTCAAAATAGGTGGGGCGCTCCGCTCCGACCCTGAAAGTCTCGGGGGGATTCGTCAAGCGGGGGCTGAGAAAAAAGGGGGGTCCCAAAACGCGTTTTTCCCATGCAATTTTCCATAGGGACCTTTAGTCCAAGGTACAGCCCAAACGGCTGAACAGAATTACTTGAAATTTGGCAGAGAGGTAGTCCTCAGGTCAGGGATGTACCGTTTGCATGTCTGGTGTAAATCTGTTCATTAGTTCCTGAGAAAATTGCAGTTAAAAGTACATACATATCTATAGGCGCGCACCGTGCGCGAGCGCAATTCTGATTGGTTGTTAGATGTCAGTAAACATTCGAATCGGTCGAAATCAGGAAGTGTCGGCCGCCATTTTGTCTCTCGCAGTCTGAGGCAGTGAAAAACAAAGGTGGAGAACGTGAAAAGGGGGCAGGATGGACAGCGCCCACAGAGCGCGTACGGTGCGCGAAGTGCACCGTGCGCACACGGTGCGCGCACGGTGAAAAACCTGAAAAAAAAAGAAAAATATTAATAAATACATAACTTAGCATTTAAAAAACCGTACAAATTCACTTAAAAAACCATAGGTTTCACACACGTTATAGTTAGGAATTAGCATTTAAAAAACCTTGCAAATTCACTTAAAAAACCATAGGTTTCACACATCTTATAGTTAGCTGGACATTTCCCTCGTAAAAAAACATTGAAATACCCCCGTTATAGTTAGTGCAGGCAACTATAACTCACGCGACCGCAATCCTCTGCTGATGACGTCAGATATTACATCACTGATTACATATGTGTCTTTCTGAAAAATAAATATTTGTAATATATGTATAGCTAAAGATTAATGGAAGAAGACATGGGTAAATAGGTGTCTAAATAGAGTGATGTAATATCTGATGTCATCAGCAGAGGATTGCGGTCGCGTGAGTTATAGTTGCCTGCACTAACTATAACGGGGGAATTTCAATGGTTTTTTACGAGGGAAATGTCCAGCTAACTATAACATGTGTAAAACCTATGGTTTTTTAAGTAAATTTGCAAGGTTTTTTAAATGCTAATTCCTAACCATAACGTGTGTGAAACCTATGGTTTTTTAAGTGAATATATATATATATATATATCACGAAAATTTTCCGATTTCCCCACAGTCGGGTAGAAAATAAAGACTCGCACTCCAGAGTCGATGTACTCAAAAAGGTTTACTGGCAACGTGTTTCGATCTGGCGATCTTCTTCACAAGGCCAACGTTAAACCACAGATGATCACCAATTATACAGTGCATATACAAAACATAGAAGAAGGACCACTGCGAGGTATCGACATGGAAAAAATACTGTTTTTTGTAGTTTATCTTCATCGTGCATATAAAAGGATTCTGTCAATGTTAGGCATCAGAAAAAATTAATGTATATTGTTCTCATCACATACTAAATTATGCAGAAGAAAATATATTAACTCATACATTGTCTTTTCCTGTAAATGTACAATTCTGGCTAAGTGGCCCAACCCATTAATTACATTCCTGTACTGTGGTGGCCCTGTGGCCAGAGTCATCTATGGCACTATATCTGCGTCCACTAATCTTCACAATTTCCATTGCCTCACATATGTAGTCCAACTTAGTTTAAAAAAAAGAGAAAAAATCATAATAGTTATTTTCAAATTCTCACAAAAGCATCCCTATATTGGCCCACAGGGACCCCAAGGGATACAAGTGCATGAAGTGGAGTGAAATGGTGCAGGTGAGTGGTTTCAATTAACAAAAATTGTGAGAAAAAAGAAGAAAAGAAAAAGAAAAAAGGTTAAAAAATGCAGGCTGGATGGGCCGTCAGTTGTACATCACTGTAGGTAAGGTAAGGCGAAAAAGGGGCGGCACCAGATGGACTGGTTATGCAGCTAGGGAATAAGGTATGCCTCCCCCTGGTGTGGGCGACATGTCAGGTCAGACTTCATGTGAATTTTTCCAACCTGCTCACGCTGTGTCCCGGTGGAGGGCCCTCCCCGGGGCACAGTGTACACAGAGAAAATTTGTTTCACCAGAAAAGCAGAGAACAACAAACGGAGGTGCTACTTATCCTATATGGACAAAGAGTTCCTCATCCTTGTTAATGCCGAAGGGGTTCTTAGTGTCGAGAAGTCTGATGTACTTCGACTCCAAGATTCGCAGTTGTTTATCGCGATTACCTCCTCTGGGGCTAGTGGCCATCCTGTCAACACCAAAGAAAGACAAAGTGTTAGGGTTCTTGTCATGGTATTTTTGCCAATGTGTAGCAGTATAGTAGCTTAAGTCACTGTTCCTAATAGCTCTGATATGCTCCAGGATTCTTTTCTTTACAGGGAAAATGGTACTCCCTATGTGCATCTTGTTACAGGGGCATAAAATCGCATACACACAGTAGTCACTATTGAAGTTCATGAATTTCGATATGGTCCCTGTTTTGCCAGTGGGTAAAGGGTAGGTTTTCCTATTCTTGCTAGTGCTGCAAGCTTTACATTTCCCACACCTGAAAAAACACTTCTGCTGTTCTATCCAAGAGTGTTGTTTGCTGGGACCCATGTAGCTGGTAACTAGCATATCTTTGATGGAGCGTGCCTTTCTATATGTGACCATAGGGTGTTCCCTGACTTTGGTACCTATTACTGGATCACTTTTAACAATGTGCCAATGTCTCTTGAGGCACTCACGTACAGAGTTAGAATCCACACTAAACTCAGTTATCATCCTTATCACGTTGGTCTCACTCTCACCTTTAGGTCTTTTTATCAGAAGTGCTGCTCTTTCCTGTTCTGCTACTCTGTCGCTCGCTACTTGCAGGACTTCCTCTTGATAGCCTCTCTTTCTGAATCTCTTAAGCATGATGTTCTTTTCTTTCTCATAACTGGCATCACTGCTACAGTTTCGCCTGCTCTTATTAGCTCACCATAAGGGATGCTCCATTTTAAACTGGGTGGGTGGTGGCTGCTAGCAAACAGAATACTATTTCCTGCAGTGGCTTTTCTGTGCAGAGTGGTAAACATCTTGTTGCCCCTAATGTTTATGCCTACATCCAAAAATTCCATTTCCTGCTTGTCACATTTGTGTGTAAACCGGAGATTCACTTTATTCTCATCTAACTTCTTAAGGAAGTCATCTAAATCAGGTTTGCTACCACCCCAAATCATATAGATATCATCAATGTATCTGATCCAGAGAACAATGTGCTGCGTCAGGTATTCATTTTCTTCACTCCACACCACTAGTTTCTCCCACCAACCCATTAGCATACAGGCGTAGCTCGGCGCAAAGCAGCTTCCCATAGCAGTACCAATCAGTTGTTTCTACCACCTGTCCTCAAAGAGGAAGAAATTGTTGTTAGGCATAGGGTTAGCATTTCAATAAGCATACAGGTTTGTTCAAAAAGGAAGATCGATCTGTCCCTAAAAGCGTTTACAGGCATTGATGCCATCCTCATATTTTATGCAAGTGTACAGTGACACGACATCTATTGTCACAAGCCAATATTTTTCCTGCCATGTGATACCCTCTATTTTGTTGATGAAATCTATGCTGTCTCTACAGTATGAGGGAAGGCTAAGGACATATGAGAAGAGAAAGGAGTCTAGGAAAATGGATGCATTCTCTAACAGGCTCCCAATGGCAGATACTATAGGTCTACCAGGTGGGTTGTTTTTGTCTTTGTGTATTTTTGGTAGCATGTAGAAACATGCTACTGTGGGATGTTTCTTGTAGAGAAATTTGTATTCTTGTTCCCCAAGAAGTTACTGAGCTTTCCAGTGGTCAATTTTGCTGTAGAAGAAACTAGTGGCTTCATCATAACTCGATTTACTAGTTCTCTCATAGTTACCAGAGAGAGTGAGTTGTCTCATGGCCTCTTTTTTGTATAGTTCTACATCCCACAGGACCACATTCCCCCCTTATCCGATGGTTTGATGACAAAACTGAGTCATTATTTAGTGTTCCTAGGGCTCTACGCTGTTCTAAAGTGAGGTTGTGTGCATGTCTGTTCTTGCTGCTGCTCCAGATTTTCATGAGGTCTCGTGTAACCACCTCATGGAAGGTGTCCAGATTGCCATGTGGTAAATTGGGGTAAAAGGTGGATTTAGCTCTGAACACCGTTGGAGTTCTACCCCTTATGTCACAACCCATTTGATCTAAAAGATCACGTTCATCCGACCATTCCTTTAGTTCTCCTCCCAACTCCGCTAGTCATTTAAACATAGTAGTTCTGGCGGTTGTTCATTTCCCTTTGTCATTCTACATGTACCCTCTATGGCACGTTTTTCTTTGTTTAAAAACATTTTCATAAGTTTGAGTTTCTGTACATACAAAAACAAATCAATTCTGGTTTTACTATAGTCAAAGTTGGCCGTGGGGCAAAAAGTCAGGCCTAGTTCGAGCAATGTTTTTTCTGTCAATTCATGTGAGGACAAATTAACAACTGTGAGGTTCTGCTCACCCTTCATTTCCGTTTCGTCTGCCTCGGTATTCTCCCATATTTCAGTGAATATGTATATATATATATATATATATATATATATGTGTATGTATTGATATGTATATATATATATATATATGTGTATGTATTGATATGTATATATATATATGTGTATGTATTGATATGTATATATATATGTGTAGGTATTGATATGTGTATGTATATATATATGTGTGTATACATATATATATATGTATCTGTATATATGTATATATATTACCTACTGGCGGTCGCCAGTAGGTAGTTATAGTTAGGACCTAGTTACTATAGGAAAATGGCAACATTCTATTCGCAATAACTTTGGCGCCGATTGATGAACCTTCCTGAAATTTTCAAAACGAATTCTCTGTTGAGATCAGCTCCTATGTTGAAAGTTTGGGGGTGATTGGTCAAGGGGAGGCCGAGAAAAAGGGGGGTCCCAAAACGTGTTTTTTCAATATGTATTTCCATAGGAAACTTTAGACAAGGCTACAGGTCGAATGGGTGAACGGAATTACCCCAAATTTGGCAGGGAGAAGGGTCTTGGTCTAGAAAGCCCGCTTTTGTTTATTTGGTGTAAATCCGTTCAGTAGTTTTTGAGAAATATCGAAATTTACAGATATCGATATTTGGGAATTCTGCCATCTGATTGGCTGAGACGTTACGAGCATGAGCTTGCTGCTGATTGGCTGCGAGCGCTGAGAGCGTTTGCAACTAGGAAGTGTTGGCCGCCATTTTGTGATTCCGTTGACGCGAGTAAGGGGGGAAAAAGGGCGAAAAATATGGGAAAGAGGAGGGTAGGAGCACTGTAACCTTTATATGGTGTTTAGGGTGTGCTATAGAGGGGGTGCGAAGTGAACTAATCATACCTACCGGTGTGAAAGTTCTAGGCTACGAAAATTAAGTGAGGTATAGGCTAGTGTGTGATGTTTCTAAGGTGAGCTTGTGCGCGACTCGAGGATTAAAGCGTGAGCCCACACTGTGTCTTATGCTGTGAAGTCATGTGCCCTGGCTGCTGCAGTACAGTTGTGGAAGTAGTGTCAGCATGTGTTTATACCTACTAGGATGAACTACTGACACGTATTGGTGTGAAAGTCCTGAGTACGGAAAATATGTGATGTATTGTCTAGAGCAGGGGTCTTCAAACTGTGGGGCGCGACCCCCAGGGGGGCCGTGGAGTGATGCAAAGGGGGTCGCGCCTTCCCAGTCACACTTCTGGCCAGGCCCAAGGGCTTCAGCCCCCCCACACTTCCCCCGTCCTGTGTCTCAGCCCGGGCTGCTGCAGTGAAACTTGAGCTGCTGGGGGCTCAGCTGGGCAGTGTCTGGAGTCTTATCTCCGGCACCCCGTGTTTTTCACAGGTCTTTAAAGACCATTTGCATTTTTACATGCCTTTGCAAACTGGTTACAGAGGCTTAGGTCTTTTTGCTGGTTCCAGTACCCCCTGGGTCCCCACTGTGCCTATTCCTTACATTTGGATTTTACATTCACTGCCGTAGTGTGAGAATGCATTTCATGGAAAGGAATACAAAGTAGGCTTGCCAAAAGAAAAATGCCTGCCGTGTTTTGTTTAAAGAGCCTGCAAAGATCTCCTCTTGGTACTAAATAAACTTAGAAATAAAAAAGTATGTATGCATTCGTTATGTGACTTTTCTGTCTTTGTTCTCTTTAATTATCAGTCATGGATCATTGAGGCAGCCCTAGAACACAATTCAAAGTGCTTTCTATTTATATTTGCTGTTGGAAGTATCAGGGCCGGCTTTAGGGCGGTGCGACCGGTGCCACCGCACCGGGTGCTGGCTTCCTGGGGGCGCCGTGTTTGAAATTTTATTGTGCTTTTGAAGCACCTGCTGCAGTGTTTCTTTCCCTGGCAATTACCAGGCCTCACATAAATGTCAAGATAACTTGCGTGATTAATTATCTTCCTGGAGAGAGATCAGAATTTTGTATAGTTGAGGTTTTGACTTAGGTAAAGTTAGTGCAGAGGGTTAATATGCCTGCTGCAAAGAACGTGTACCAAGTAGGTTACAGACGTATGATGTAAACAGATCAGCAGGTTACTGCTTTCAAAAGAGACATCCTTTTGTTACTTGCAATTTATAACTTAAAGTCCTAATATAGAATAGTGAGCTATTAACTTTAATCCTAGAACTGCATGCACACTGCAAAGAATACATTATTAGACCATTGATTAATGTTGCAAAAAGGGTTAATTTGGCTAGAAATCAATTCTTATTATTAAAGGAAACTCCCAACTATGCTGTTTCTTTTTCGACTCTGAGTTTGTGCTTCTCCACACCAAGCACTCTTAAACTATACTGCCTACCAGTATGGATGACATGTGACTCCTATACTTTTAGTCCTTTGCTTATGTAACATTTCCTATACACTGATTTACACACTTATGATTGATTGTCTCTGTGTAATGTGCATGTGATGTAAAGTGCTTGGACACCCTACACTGGTATGAGTGGCACTATATAACTAATTCAATGCATCTGAGAGAGTGTGGTTATGGAGACTTGGTCACTGTTAAATGGTGCTAGTGAGAGAATCCGTGGTGGAGGTGGTCATTGGGGGGACGCCAACAAACATTGTCGCACAGGGCACCACCAGCACTAAAGCCGGCCCTGGGAAGTATGCACAGATAAGCGCTGAAAATACCGCTTTAGGTGACTGCTTTTTTTTGTACCGACTGGGCCATCAAAATAATCTGCTGGTAACCCTAACCATAGGACTGGAAGTTTGTTGCAGGATTTATTTCCTTCACCCTTGATCCCCGATTTAATGCCGCAATAGTTTAACTTAGATCTTAAAGTCTAGGCCCCCGTCAACAACATGCTGAGTTACTTCATGGGTCTGGGAATGCACCCTGCATTCAGACAACTCATTCTTCATTCTCGCCCTTCATTTTCACGCTCACCCTGCACTCACAGCGATCACAATGCACTCACACTGATCACCATGCACTTGCACCATTCACCCTCTCACCTTGCACTCACAGTGATCACTCTGCACTCACAATGCACTTGTGCTGCTCACACTATACCTCAACCTGCAGTCACACGAGTACACTACTCATCCTGCACTCATGTGACACTTCACTCACCTGTCCTCCTCACTACTCAATATGCAACTCACTCAAACAAGCCCATCAGTAATCATACATTCTTTCATCCCATTCTGAACTTGCATCCGCACCCAAAATGAGAGAGGACAGCAAGGGAGTGAGAGAATTTGATTGAAGAGGTCAGGGATGAGGAGAAATGTTAATTGCCGAAGAGAAGTGTGGACACGCAAGAAGTGAGTGTGATCCAAAGGTGAGTGCTTCTGTTAGAACAAAGGGGAGATGTGAAAGAGGAATGGGGGGACTGGAGAGGTGTAAGATACAAATAGACAAAAATGTTAATGAAGAGACGAGGTGAATGAGAAGTGCTGAGGGGCACGGGAGGTGACAGGGCCAGAGAGGCCATGAGATAAATGTGAGAGACTGTTAGAGATGAGGGCAGTGAAAGGACAGAATGGCAAGAGGTGATTAAAGGTGAAGTGAGAGGTTGAATGGGGAGAGTTCAGAAGTTGTAAAAAGGGGTGAAAGAAAATGGCCTGCAAAGTGAGAGAGGGATCCGGGGTTAGGAGAGGAGAGAGGGATGGAAGGGAGGGGGGTGAGAGGAAAGCTGCATGGGTAAACGGCTTAACTCTACACAAAACCGCCAGGGTTTTAAGGGACCTCTGCTTCTCCCGGTCAGGGCCAGGTGAGCTTCTAATGTGGCAGCACGTATTCCTGCAGAGTGGAAGGCCCTTCACAAAGGTTGACTTGAAATCTTTCTGATGATAATTGCTGTATTTTGGTTATAGGTTGCTGTATGGGTGGAAAGTTCTGGACTTGCGACGCTGCAGTTGTTAGGGCCCAATTTTATATGTGGCACAGTCCTTGTAAATGGCTACACCCAAGAGCCATTGAAAAGTTTAGGTTAAGAAAACGATGGAGGGTAGTGCCTTCTTAATTGGTCCACGTCAGTGGATAATCAATATCAGAGACATTTCTCAAATGAAGATCATTTGTGTTGTTTTTATTTATCTTTTTATCAAAGGAGCGCAAAAATTTCAAATTGTGAAGAGAAAAACAAAAGCCGACACGTGTTTCGCCCTAGTGGATCTGACAGCTCCTTTCACTAGTCGACTTTCCCGAGGACCGCAGAGACGTCTTTTCTACTCTCACAGGAAGACTGTGTTGATTAGTATTTTGGTTATAAATGGGTACTGATTGGGTGAAATCTTTCCTCAGTGTTACTGTGTGTAACAAATGTCAAAATAATGAAGCAAGCCTATCCCAAAATACGCTGCATCACATAACCTCATTTACATTTTCATCCCACGCAATTTAGTCAACAGGTTTAGACATTTTTGTCAGGAGGGGGTCCTTACGCCTCAAAATGTTGACAGGGGGGTCTCAGCATCCAAACGTTTGAAGACCTCTGGTCTAGAGTCTCATGGAAAGAGGAAGTGTTGGTCGCCATTTTGTGATTCCGTTGAAGCGAGTAAGGGGAAAAAGGCAAAAAAAGTGGGGAAATAGGAGGGTAGGAGCACCGTAACCTCTGTGGGGTGTTTAGGGTGTGCTATAGAGGGGGTGCAAAGTGAACTAATAATACATACCGGTGTGAAAGTGCTAGGCTACGAAAATTAAGTGAGGTATTGCCTAGAGTGTGATGCTGCTAAGGTGAGGTGGTGCGGGACTCGGGGATTAGAGCGTGAGTCTAAATTGTGTGTCTTATGCTGTGAAGTCATGTGCCGTGGCCGCTGCAGTACAGCTGTGGAAGTAGTGTCAGCATGTGTTTATAACTACTAGGACGAACTACTGACCTGTACTGGTCTGAAAGTTCTGGGGTATGGAAAATATGTGAGGTAGTGTGTAGAGTCTCATGCTGCTAAGCTGAGCTGCTGCCGGACTCTGGGATGAAAGCGTGAACCCAAACTGTGTGTCATAGGCTGTGAAGTCATGTGCTGTAGCCGCTGTGCCACATCTGTGCAAGTAGTGTCAGCTTGTAGTTATAGCTGCTTGGAGGAACTTTTGTTTCGAACATTGTAACTTGTGTATGGTGCTTAGGGGGTGTTATATAGGGAGTACGAAGGTAAATTTGTGTGTATGAAATGAATTTGGTATTTGGAAAGTGGGAAGCACTGACTCCTAAGGGTCTGATGGCGCTGGGGGCCTAAGGTGAGGTGCTGCTGGAGTTGGGAATAAAACTGATGAACTACTGACCCCTATTGTGAACTTTTAACGTGCACGTGCCGTTGAATGTTCGATAAAATGTTGCAAAAGTATATAGTTAGGTTAAAAAAAAATGATGAACTTTTAACCTGCAGGTGTCGTAGAAGGTTCCAGAAAGTGTGATGATAAAATAGGTTGAACTTGTGACCTGTATGTGGCGCGGAATAATAAGTAGATTTTCAGAAGGAAAATTCAAAATTAACCAGTGGAGGTAAGTTTTGGAATGTCGTTGAAGGAATGAAGGATTCTGATTTGTTCTTTACATGTATTTGTGTGGAGCGACAGAGAAATTGTGCCATTCCGGTTTTCATTCTTGATGAAGTCGGAGCTTTACATGTACTATGTGCGAAATAGAGAATTGTATGCATGTGTCATTTGAAATCTGGATAACAACTACAAAGGTGAGTTAGAAATGAACAAGGTGTGTTATGTGTTTTATAGTATTGATTAAGTATTTGAGGTGATGTTTTTGATTTTGAAAGTATTTTTTATTTCAAAGTAATATAGTGTTAGTATAGTGTTAGTAAAGTGTGGTGTTTGATATTGGTTATGAAATATGCATAAAATTTGATATGTTAATAAGTATTTTATATATGTTTAGGAATTTTTCACAGAGAAGAAGTGTAGTTTGTCATCTTTATGGAACTGTATTGTTTTGAAAATGAGCGTTAATTTGAGTTTGTAATGTATATGGGGAGATAAAGAAAATGTCGCACGTTTGCAACTGATACTTTTTGTGGAAATAGTGGGGTGGGGGGGGTGGTGGTAAGAGACGTATGTGTTATCAAGTTAAAAGCGATAAAACGAACTGCAGAAATGTTATATGGGCAGGTTGTGGTCTTATTTTTGACACTGAGAGGTAGGTATGAATGTAAGCCAGGGTAGGTTGTTGTACAGTGGGGCCGTGTACAGTGTTTGGAGATTACATGGAGAGGAGATGGAGATAGGAAAAGTGATACGTTCCTTTTATATGTACGCATAGTTTGAATCATGTGATCCTAAGTTGAGATATAATAAGAATATGGTTTCTGGTTTGCATTTGGGTATAGTTAATAGTTTTTGTAGTTTCTGACTAGTGAATAATAAAAAGGTAGATATACTAAAATATATGGTAGTAAACATATTAATTATTGTCTGTTCTTATGGAATAGAAGTAGTTGGGGAGTGCTTCTTTAGAAGAGATGTTTTATAAATTTGTGATAGATTAAAAAAAATGTAAATGTGCGGTATATTTTCTGTATGACTTTGTTGACATTAGAGAAGTACATGTGATTATAAGTGATACTATTTGTCAGGTTGTGTCGCTGTGGCGGATATATTTAGGTGTTGAAGTTGTTCGTGTTTTACTGATGGTGAGCTTCACTATCCCTTTTGAGACACTCGTCAATTTATTCATTCCATTTAATATCTTTAATATAGATACAGTAAAGGGACTGTATATCAAATGTTTGGGAATTAGAACTTTGTTTACTGTCCCCATGCCCTGCTATACACTCTACAGAGTGCTTAAACGACTTTCGTAACATATAGATGTCTAGCTAGTAAAGGTGGTGTAGTTCAACTGGGCCCATTTATAAACCGTGCTATGGGATGGTTTATGTTTTACCCGACAATTTGCATGTTTGAATACCTTTTGCTGATAAGTGTAGAGGTAGACACATGTTAAAATTAAGCCTGCGTATGGGTATAGTGGCGCTACTAGGAATGGGGGGGGTCTCTGTTTGTTGTCGTACTGTTAACCAAGGGCGGGGGTGGGTGAGGTAGTTATGTTGCTGTTTGAAATACAGTATATAGTAACGTGGAGATGTGGAGCTACTAAAGGTGTTGTAGTACCACTGGGAGCACTTATAAAGCGCCCAATGGCATGGTATATGTTTTATCCTCAAATTTGCATGTTTTAATACGGTTTGCTATGAGCTTTCCAGGAGACATCTGTTGAAGTTAAGGCTGTGTATGGCTATAGTGGCGCTTCTACGTTTGCTTGGGCTCTTTCTTTTATTGCGTAAAGTTAAGCAAGGGTAGGTGTTGAGGTGGTGTAGTGGTACTGTGACTATTTATAAACCGTCTTATGGTCTGTTGTATGTTTGAGTTGCAAAATTGTACGTTTTAATAGCTTTTGTTGAAGAGCGTTCCGGCAGACACCTGTTGACATCAAGTCTATCTATGGCTATAGTGGCGGTAACGGGAGTGCAGGGGCTCGTTGTTTCAGTTCGTAAGGTTAAGCATGGTATGGGTGGGGGTGGGGGTGGGGGATGTGCGTATGTTGCTGATTATAAGACGGACATTTGTAACGTGGGCATGTGGTGTTAGTAAAGGTAATGTAGTTTCACTGGTCCCATTTATTAACCGTGCCATGGTATTGTTTGTTTTTCCTGCGAATTTGCATGTTTGAATACTTTTTGTTGATAAGTTTTCGGCACACACCTGTGAAAATTAAGCCTGTGTATGGGTATAGTGGAGCTATTAGGAATAGTGCGGGTTTCTTTTTGATTTTGTATGGTTAAGGAAGGGCGTGGGTGTGGGGGAGGGTGGGTATGTTTCTGATTAAAACACAGAATATAGTAACGTGCAGATGTCGAGCTAATAAAGGTGATGTAGTACCACTGGGAGCACTTATAAAGTGCCCTATGGCATGGTATATGGTTTACTCGCAAATTTGCATGTTTTAATACGCTTTGCTTATGAGTGTTTCAGAAGGTGGGGGTGCTCTAAAAGGGGGGGGGGCAAAGCTCTTAAAGGGGTGTGGGCTATGCATGTTGGGCCGTGGTCTAAATCAAGATATGTATCATTGTGTGCTTTAGAAAATCCTCTCCAATTATCCTACGTTTGGAAAAAAACATTCTTTAAAGGATTTCCCTTCCTTCTACAACGTGGATAACGTAGCGTGATGTCTCCAGTTCTTAGTAGTGAGCAAAATAAGCATGCGTACATCGATGTGCATGCTCTCACTGCAGTGCAATAATAAAAAAAAAAAGTACTATATTTGCGAGGGCCGAAAATAAAATTGATTATGTTTGCGAGTGCTGAAAATAGAGCCTGATAGAGACCCTTTTGGAGGCTCCTTGAAAATAAGTGCTGGTCCTCAGACCCGGCCCAATTAAAGCCCAGCATTCATCTATCATAAGCACTGCGCCATCCAACCATCTTTTAACCCCTTCCCCGCTCATGACGGAACCGTTCCGTCATGAGCCACGGTTGCCATGTGCTCATGACGGAACGGTTCTGTCATGCTACGACCGTTGGCGGCCGCTCCGCCCACGCGGCGCTATTTCCCCGCCTGTACGGGGGGACAACGCAACTGGGCGGAGTCATGACGGAACCGTTCCGTCATGAGCACAGCTCAACCGTGGCTCATGACGGAGCAGCTCCGTCATGAGCACAGCGCCACCGCGCTGCCCCCCCGCACCCCCCCGCGCCGCGGCGGAATTCCCGCTGCGGCGAAGGGGTTAATTGATGCATACATTCCTACTTATATACATACATACATCTGTTCCTGCACTTATCTTAAGCATCTATGAGCACACTCGCCTATTGTAAGCACTGTGTTATTCATGCAGCCATACGCCTATATATCAATAGATACATCTGTCCCTTAACCAATCCTAAGCATCTATCATTCCACCAGTCTATCGTAAGTACTGGTCCCTGTATTCATTTATCCTTCCATTCATACATTGATACATCCATCTATGTATATATGCATTGATGCATCTGGCCATGCATCCACTCGCCTTTTATTCAACTATACGTTCTTATTTTCGGGCATCGTCCGCCCCCGATCCTAAATAGGACGTATTATACTCCTCCATCCAGCCTGTTACGGGGTCGAAAAGGTTTGCGAAAAGCATTGACAGACAGAATATTTTATAAAGAATAACAAAGCTTTGAGTTGCTCTTTGTGGAGCATACTTCACCATCCTTCTCTGGTGGTGTTTCAAAGAAAGGTACATATAGCGAAAGAAATGTAAAGGAGCTTTTAAGTGTAAGACGTTAATTTAGAAACATAACGTTTTGTCGAGTTGTATATAGGTACACTGTTTAAAAGTGGCCCTGACTGACAGACACTGAATACCTGTATTTCTTACATTTCAGAAAGTATACCAGCGAGGTAATTTGGGGTGGTGAGAACCTTGATTTCTATATTTCCATGTGAAGTACAGTATAGGAATATAAAAGTAAGTGGAAAGCTTTTATGTTCATATTAAAGAGGGGGTGTGAGAACTAAGTGAGGCAGGCAAAGCGTGTGTTTTCGTAGCCCTAAAACAAGAGAATGTGTAAGGTCAGAGCAGGTTCGTGCTGGAGTTGCTTTCTTGTGGTCGTTTGAAGACGCGTAACCAGAGCGAAATTTCGGGGGAGCCTAATTTTTTCAGCAATAGGCAGAGTGGGGATATAGGGGCTGTAAAAAGGGGTGAAAAACAACAGAGTCTTCTTTACCAAAAAATGATCTTTTGAAAACCTGTGAAGTACTCTGGTGCTGCTGTGTGTGCGCGCTCTGGAAGCTGTTTGAGAGAGTCTGGGGCAATGGGCGATGCGCGCCTGGTGGTGTTTGCTAATTACCCCACGATGATGTTGCTCCTGCGTTGCAAAAAGAGAAGGGAAATTCTGAGAGAAAAAGTGTCTTTTTAAAGCATTTCCCTTCTCCTACAATGCGAGTCACCTGGCATGATTAGTGAGTAATGTGCATGCTCTCCCAGTCTCACTGCAGTGCAATAAAGAAAAGAAAAAAAAGGGATGAGGTTTGTGAGGCCCGAAAGTAGACCCCTATAAAGACCTGTTTCGAGGCCACCTAAAATAAAGTGCTGTTGCTCAGACACCCACAGACACCCCCACACACTTTTGTGTGTGCTTTTTGATTGATAATATCAATTTAGGTACATAGATTAAAATTTTAAAAAAATACTATCTATAAAGTTGTCTGTGGTGGGTTGCAGAGAGAGTGGTGTGTGGTGGTGAGGTGCGGCGGAGAGGTGAAAAGTACGAGGTAAAGGTGTTTGTAAATAATTAAATAAATACTTGCTGTATGTTGTATGGCACTACTTGTCATGTTAGTGCTGCTCTGTTGTGTTCAATCACGTTGCAGCACTGGGTGTGGAAGTCGTTAGTGGAAGTTTTGTAATTGTATGTTAAAATTTTAACATAGTGAACAAATGTGAAAAATAATTGAATCTACTTTTTTTTTCAGAAAATTATTTCGTTTGGATTAAAATTTGGAAATGCCAAGAAGTAAAAAAAGAAAAAAAGAAAAGAGAAGAAAAATATATACTTTTGCAAAAGGCAAAAGTTTGTATTTGGACTTCCCTTCTTAGACATCACTATCTACCCTACATCAGGCACTTTGGGAAGTGAATTGTATAAAAAAAACCTCAGACGAAGAATTCTCTCCTGAGCTTTCACAGTCAACATCCTAAATCTCTCCGACAAAATCTACCAGTAGGACAGTTCCTGCGCATTCGCAGGAATTGTTCCACCAAAGATAGTTTTCTATCCCATGCTGATGAACTCTCTAAACAACTTAAAACCAGACAATACCCAACCCACTTGGTGAAACAAGCCTATAAACGGGCGTCTAATAATAACAGAGACGCTTTGCTTGAACCTCCAGGTCCTAAGGTACCATTGACCAGAATGACTTTAGTCACTACCTTCAGTACATTATCCAATAATGTACAAAAGTCAGTATGCAAACATTGGCACATCCTTAATGTTGGAAATGACAAGATTCCACTCCCGTTGTTTTCCTTCAAACGAGGTTCCAGTTTGCGCGACAACCTTGTCCACACAAGACCGAAAGCCAAACCAGGTTTGAAAGCCTCAACACTTTGGGATCTGCCACCAATACAGGGCCACTATCCGTGTGGCTCTTGTTCTGCATGCCCTCAGACTCAACAAATTAAATCAGTTGATCTAGGGTTGGATAAACCTTGGATCTTACGTAAACACACGAACTGTAACTCCGAAAAAGTGATTTACCAGATAACATGCCCTTGTTCACTTCGATACATAGGGATGACAACACGTAAGATCAAAGTTCGTATCGGTAAAAACAAGAGTACTATAAGACGTAACAAACAAGCTACCAGATTAACCAGTCATTTTCTTGCTCTGAATCACAAACCCGAGGATTTGAGATGGCTCATAATGGAACAACCTTTCATTCCACCGCACATCACTGATATAAAGAAATTTCTCTTTCTCCCAGAGCAGAAATGGGTTTTTAGACTTAAAAGCGATGTCCAGGGATTAAACGATCAAATACCATGGACATCGCTGTGACAAACCAATAGAAAGCAGTACAACTCTCTAGTGGATGGCGATTTACTAAACTTGCAAGTTGCCCTCTATCTTCCGGCTTTGCGAACTCCATGGCTCTCTACATGGTGAATTCTCACCCAAATGTTTCCAGTTATTGCTATTTGTTTTGGGGCCATAATGTTATGAACAATTGTTTTTCATTGGTATGCCATCTATACCATTCTGGCTTACCCACAATATTTACGGATTAGGTCTAATAACCTGATCGGTCGTCTTTATGGTAGCTCAGGTCACTAACATAAAGAAATCTTTCTCTGAGAGCTTGAATGGTTGAAGCGATGTCGAAATGGCTGAAGCGATGTCCAGTGAGTAAATGATCTATTACCGTGGACATAATTAATTGAAAGCAGTACACCTCTCTAGTGGATGGCGATTTATATAACTTGTAAGTTGTTTTCTATTCTTATGAATCAAAATGCTCTCAAGAATTTGAGTCCTCATTCCAATTTTGATCGTTATTACGATCTATTTTTGGGCCATAACATAACAAATAACATAATAAATAATTGCATTGGTATGCCATCATTACTATTCCGGCCTACCTGCAATGTTTACGCATGACTTCAAACTACCTGATTGGTCATCCGTTTACTGGATAGGAATGACTACAATTCCCATGGTAACTTGGGCCATACGTAACGACGTCTTTACGTCATCAATCTGCGCCTCCTCTCCACGTCGAACCAACATCACGGGTCCCCGTTCTACAAAGGGTCAACATCATTATGATCGAGTACCTCCCCTTCTGGCTCGGCAGCCGTTCGAGGTACCGACGGATAGGTAAGACCTGATGCGCACACTTTATAAACAACGGACCTCTGTTTCAAATTAAACATGCCTTCTGTTCGACTTTTGGCTATTGTTAATCGATCACGGGGCAGGTTTAGTCACCTCCACTTAAGATACAGTTTCTGAGTAAGGGTACCTGACTGGCAGTAAATTGAGTTCTATGTCATACGTTTGTTGACTATATTATTATTATACTTATAGTCCAACATGCTACAATATCCAGCTAGATACCTTGCTTCACCTGCAATTTTGAAACATGAGAGACGACATTGTACACATGAGCTATGAGGTTCATATACTATATGCTCCTATTACTATAGATACCTTTTTGTAGCACGGGCCAACAGTGCTAATGTGAGTGTCACTGTCATAAAGTAACCATCATGAATGTTTGGACATTACGCTCACACAGGGCACAGTTTCTTCTCGATAGTCTGACTCCCAGTTTTCCCTACTTTGGTTTTAAGGATAAGCGTTTTTCATTTTTAGGTATTGTTTAACTCATAACTTTGGACTATACCTTTCATTTATTTCTTAGAGCGGTGCCTCCTTAAGCCTGAGCAGTTGCCAGGTGAGGCGAGGCGCATACCCAGAATTTTTCGGGTAAGTGACAAATAACTAGCATCTCAATCATTTGATGTGGGGTGTATACTAATATGTAATCTGCATAATTGGAAAATAAAATTTTTATGCGTCTTGTGACCTATAATATATTGCTGCACTTTTTCCGTTTACTTCTCACTGTGTTTGTTTCCACTCCCACAGGTAGTTTCTCCTATACCTATCACAGGTTCAGGTTGTATGATTTACCTGTTTTTTCACGTATAATATGCAGTAGCTTGTCATGGTCCTGACGAAAGCTGGGGTATAATTTACCCATAAGCTGAAACATGTAGACCAGATCCAACACAGTTATTTGTTTAAACTGTCACAGCACTGTTTTAATTTGGCATCAAGGCAGCATTCAAATAAAATTTCTTTGTGCCTTGTTTTCTAATTTTATCAATCACACTTATTTCACTCGCACTGCACACATCACCCTATACCATTCTGTAGTTTGGTTCCTTCCATTGAAGCAACATATCCATAGTTGCGTCCGGGACAACTCTGAATCTTTATCCACGTTCATTTGGTGGTGGATGGTTCTGTGATAAGTCCCTGGTTTCCCAAATGATGAAGCGAGCCACTTCTAGTGGGTGATGGGAACCTTTTATGCATATACAGATCTTTAATGCATATATGTATCCAGTGTGATATTTTTGGTATGAACATTCATTTTGTTGCAGTATTTGTGGTATAGCATTTCTTAAGGTCACCAGATCTTTCAGACTCAGTTTTTCTTTGTTTGACATGTAGAATTGGGGATTATTTACTGTTTGAGTCTTTAAACTTGTATCCCCTAGACCCCCACTCTATTTTTGAGATATCTTATTATTGCTATATGTATATGTATGCATGCATTTATATTTGTATTTATATAGATATGCAGATTATATATATATTTTTATATATGTGTGTGTATATATATATATATATACACATACATATATAGAAATGCATATATATACATATATATATATGTGGATATGTGTGCGGGTAGAGAGGTGTAGAGGTAGAGAGTAGTAGAGAGAGAGGTAGAAGTAGAGAGAGAGTAGTAGAGAGAGAGTAGTAGAGAGAGAGTAGTAGAGAGAGAGTAGTAGAAAGTAGTAGAGTAGTAGAGATTGAGTAGTAGAGAGTAGTGGAGTAGTAGAGAGTGTGTAGTAGAGTGTAGTAGAGAGTAGTAGAGTGAGTAGTAGAGTAGTAGAGAGTAGTAGAGTAGCAGAGAGTGAGTAGTAGAGTGTGAGTGGTGGAGAGAGTAGTAGAGAGTGAGTAGTAGAGTGAGTAATAGAGAGTAGTTGAGCACGAGTAGTAGAGAGAGAGTAGTAGAGACCGAGTAGTAGAGACCGAGTAGTAGAGTGAGTAGTAGAGTGAGTAGTAGAGAGAGTAGTAGAGAAGTGGAGAGTGAGTGGTAGAGAGTAGTAGAGTGAGTAGTAGAGAGTAGTAGCAGCGAGTGAGTAGTAGAGAGTGAGTAGTAGAGAGGAGTAGAGAGTGAGTAGTGGAGAGTAGTCAGTCAGTGTCAGTCAATCAGTGTCGGTCAATCAGTGTCAGTCAGTCAGTGTCAGCTAAAGCAGCTCTGCTGACCTGGTTCTCTGGCGCTACAGCAGCTCTGCTGCCCTGGTTCTCTGGCTCTAAAGCAGCTCTGCTGACCTTGTTCTATGGCTCTAAAGCACCTCTGCTGACCTGGTTCTCTGGCTCTACAACAGCTCTGCCAACCTGGTTTCTCTGGCTCTACAGCAGCTCTGCTGACCTGGTTCTCTGGCTCTAGAGCAGCTCTGCTGACCTGGTTCTTAGGCTCTAGAGCAGCTCTGCTGACCTGGTTCTATGGCTCTAAAGCAGTTCTGCTGGCCTGGTTCTCTGGCTCTACAGCAGCTCTGCTGAACTGGTTCTCTGGCTCTAGAGCAGCTCTGCTGACCTAGCTCTTAGGCTGTAGAGCAGCTCTGCTGACCTGGTTCTCTGGCTCTACAACAGCTCTGCTGACCTGGTTCTCTGGCTCTAAAGCAGCTCTGCTGACCCGGTTCTATGGCTCTAAAGCAGTTCTGCTGACCTGGTTCTCTGGCTCTAGAGCAGCTCTGCTGACTTGGTTCTCTGGCTCTAGAGCAGCTCTGCTGACCTGGTCCCTTGGCTCTAAAGCAGCTCTGCTGACCTGGTTCTCTCCTTCTAAAGCAGCTCTACTGACCTGGTTTCTCTGGCTCTACAGCAGCTCTTCTGACTTGATTCTCTGCCTCTAGACCAGCTCTGCTGACCTGGTTCTTAGGCTCTAGAGCCGCTCTGCTGACCTGGTTCTCTGGCTCTAAAGCAGCTCTGCTGAGCTGGTTCTATGGCTCTAAAGCAGCTCTGCTGACCTGGTTCTCTCCCTCTAAAGCAGCTCTTCTGACCTGGTTTCTCTGGCTCTAGAGCAGCTCTGCTGACCTGGTTCTCTGGCTCTAAAGCAGCTCTGCTGACCTGATTCTTTACTTCTAAAGCAGCTCTTCGGACCTGGTTCTCTGCCTCTAGAGCAGCTCTGCTGACATGGTTCTCTGGGTCTAAAGCAGCTCTGCTGACCTGGTTCTCTGGCTCTAGAGCAGCTCTGCTGACCTGGCTCTAAAGCAGCTCTGCTGACCTGGTTCTCTCCCTCTAAAGCAGCTCTTCGGACCTGGTTCTCTGCCTCTAGAGCAGCTCTGCAGACATGGTTCTCTCGGTCTAAAGCAGTTCTGCTGACCTGGTTCTCTGTCTCCGAAGCAGCTCTGCTGACCTGGTTCTATGGCTCTAAAGCAGCTCTGCTGACCTGATCCTCTGACTCTAAAGCAGCATTGCTGACCCGGTTCTATGGCTCTAAAGCAGTTCTGCTGACCTGGTTCTCTGGCTCTAGAGCAGCTCTGCTGACCTAGTTCTCTGGCTCTACAGCAGCTCTGCTGACCTGGTTCTTTGGCTCTAAAGCAGCTCTACTGACCTGGTTCTCTCCCTCTAAAGCAGCTCTGCTGACCTGGTTTCTCTGGCTCTAGGGCAGCTCTGCTTACCTGGTTCTCTGGCTCCAAAGCAGCTCTGCTGACCTGGTTCTCTCCCTCTACAGCAGCTCTGCTGACATGTTTTTCTGCCTCTAAAGCAGCTCTGCTGACCTGGTTCTATGGGTCTAAAGCAGCTCTGCCAACCTGGTTCTCTGGCTCTAGGGCAGCTCTGCTTACCTGGCTCTAAAGCAGCTCTGCTGACCTGGTTCTCTCACTCTAAAGAGCTCGCTGACCTGGTTCTCTAGCACTAAAGCAGTTCTGCTGACCTGGTTCTCTGGCTCTAAAGCAGCTCTGCTGACCCCGTTCTATGGCTCTAAAGCAGTTCTGCTGCCCTGGTTCTCTGGCTCTAGAGCAGCTCTGCTGACCTGGTCCCTTGGCTCTAAAGCAGCTCTGCTGACCTGGTTCTCTGGCTCTACAGCAGCTCTTCTGACTTGATTCTCTGGCTCTAGAGCAGCTCTGCTGACCTGGTTCTTAGGCTCTAGAGCAGCTCTGCTGACCTGGTTCTCTGGCTCTAAAGCAGCTCTGCTGACCTGGTTCTATGGCTCTAAAGCAGCTCTGCTGAGCTGGTTCTCTGGCTCTAGAGCAGCTCTACTGACCTGGTTCTCTGGCTCTAAAGCAGCTCTGCTGACCTGGTTCTCTCCCTCTAAAGCAGCTCTGCTGACATGGTTCTCTGGGTCTAAAGCAGCTCTGCTGACCTGGTTCTCTGGCTCTAAAGCAGCTCTGCTGACCTGGTTCTTTCCCTCTAAAGCAGCCCTGCTGACCTGGTTCTCTGCCTCTAGAGCAGCTCTGTTGACATGGCTCTCTGGGTCTAAAGCAGCTCTGCTGACCTGGTTCTCTGGCTCTAGAGCAGCTCTGCTGACATGGTTATCTCCCTCTAAAGAGCTCTGCTGACCTGGTTCTCTAGCTCTAAAGCAGTTCTGCTGAACTGGTTCTCTCCCTCTGAAGCAGCTCTGCTGACCTGGTTCTATGGCTCTAAAGCAGCTCTGCTGACCTGGTTCTATGGCTCTAAAGCAGCTCTGCTGACCTGGTTCCCTGGCTCTAAAGCAGCTCTGCTGACCCGGTTCTATGGCTCTAAAGCAGTTCTGCTGACCTGGTTCCCTGGCTCTAGAGCAGCTCTGTTGACCTGGTTCTCTGGCTCTAGAGCAGCTCTGCTCCCTTGGCTCTAAAGCAGCTCTGCTGACCTGGTTCTCTCCCTCTAAAGCAGCTCTGCTGACCTGGTTCTATGGCTCTAAAGCAGCTCTGCTGACCTGGTTCCCTGGCTCTAAAGCAGCTCTGCTGACCTGGTTCTATGGCTCTAAAGCAGTTCTGCTGATCTGGTTCCCTGGCTCTAAAGCAGCTCTGCTGACCCGGTTCTATGGCTCTAAAGCAGCTCTGCTGACCTGGTTCTCTGGCTCTAGAGCAGCTCTGCCTACCTGGTTCTCTGGCTCTAAAGCAGTTCTGCTGACCTGGTTTCTCTGGCTCTACAGCAGCTCTGCTGACCTGGTTCTTGGCCTCTAGAGCAGCTCTGCTCACCTGGGTCTCTGGCTACAGAGCAGCTCTGCTGATCTGGTTCTCTGGCTGTACAACATCTCTGCTGACCTGGTTCGCTGGCTCTAAAGCAGTTCTGCTGACATGGTTCTTTGGCTCTAGCCCAGCTCTGCTGACATGGTTCTCTGGGTCTAAAGCAGCTCTGCTGACCTGGTTCTGTGGGTCTAAAGCAGCTCTGCTGACCTGGTTCTATGGGTCTAAAGCAGCTCTGCCGACCTGGTTCTCTGGGTCTAAAGCAGCTCTGCTGTTCTGGTTCTATGGCTCTAAAGCAACTCTGCAGCTCTGCTGACCTGTTTCTTAGGCTGTAGAGCAGCTCTGCTGACCTGGTTCTCTGGCTCTAAAGCAGCTCTGCTGACCTTGTTCTATGGCTCTAAAGCAGCTCTGCTGACCTGGTTTCTCTGGCTCTAGAGCAGCTCTGCTGACCTGGTTCTCTGGCTCTAAAGCAGCTCTGCTGACCTGGTTCTCTCCCTATAAAAAAAGCAGCTCGGCTGACCTGGTTCTCTGCCTCTAGAGCAGCTCTGCTGACCTGGTTCTCTGGGTCTAGAGCAGCTCTGCTGACCTGGTTCTATGGCACTAAAGCAGCTCTGCTGACCTTGTTCTCTCCCTCTAAAGCAGCTCTGCTGACCTGGTTCTCTGGTTCTAGAGCAGCTCTGCTGACCTGGTTCTCTGGCTCTAAAGCAGCTCTGCTGACCTGGTTCTCTCCCTATAAAAAAAGCAGCTCGGCTGACCTGGTTCTCTGCCTCTAGAGCAGCTCTGCTGACCTGGTTCTCTGGGTCTAGAGCAGCTCTGCTGACCTGGTTCTATGGCTCTAAAGCAGCTCTGCTGACCTTGTTCTCTCCCTCTAAAGCAGCTCTGCTGACCTGGTTCTCTGGTTCTAGAGCAGCTCTGCTGACCTGGTTCTCTGGCTCTAAAGGAGCTCCGCTGACCTGGTTCTCTCCCTCTAAAGCAGCTCTGCTGACCTGGTTCTCTGGCTCTAGAGCAGCTCTGCTGACCTGGTTCTCTGGCTGTAAAGCAGCTCTGCTGACCTGGTTCGCTCCCTCTAAAGAGCTCTGCTGACCTGCTTCTCTGGCTCTAAAGCAGTTCTGCTGACCTGGTTCTCTGCCTCTGGAGCAGCTCTGCTGACCTGGTTCCATGGCTCTAAAGCAGCTCTGCTGACCTGGTTCTCTGGCTCTAGAGCAGCTCTGCTGACCTGGTTCTCTTGCTCTAAAGCAGTTCTGCTGACCTGGTTCTCTCCCTCTAAAGCAGCTCTGCTGACCTGGTTCTCTCCCTCTAAAGCAGCTCTGCTGACCTGGTTCTCTCCCTCTAAAGCAGCTCTGCTGCCCTGGTTTCTCTGGCTCTACAGCAGCTCTGCTGACCTGGTTCTTGGCCTCTAGAGCAGCTCTGCTCACCTGGGTCTCTGGCTACAGAGCAGCTCTGCTGATCTGGTTCTCTGGCTGTACAACATCTCTGCTGACCTGGTTCGCTGGCTCTAAAGCAGTTCTGCTGACATGGTTCTTTGGCTCTAGCCCAGCTCTGCTGACATGGTTCTCTGGGTCTAAAGCAGCTCTGCTGACCTGGTTCTGTGGGTCTAAAGCAGCTCTGCTGACTTGGTTCTATGGGTCTAAAGCAGCTCTGCCGACCTGGTTCTCTGGGTCTAAAGCAGCTCTGCTGTTCTGGTTCTATGGCTCTAAAGCAGCTCTGCTGACCTGGTTCTCTGGCTCTAGAGCAACTCTGCTGACCTGGTTCTCTCCCTCTAAATCAGCTCTACTGACCTGGTTTCTCTGGCTCTGCAGCAGCTCTGCTGACCTGGTTCTCTGGCTCTAGAGCAGCTCTGCTGACCTGGTTCTCTGGCTCTAAAGCAGCTCTGCTGTTCTGGTTCTATGGCTCTAAAGCAGCTCTGCTGACTTGGTTCTCTGGCTCTAGAGCAGCTCTGCTGACCTGGTTCTCTGGCTCTAGAGCAGCTCTGTTGACCTGGTTCTCTGGCTCTAGCCCAGCTCTGCTCACCTGGTCCCTTGGCTCTAAAGGAGCTCTGCTGACGTGGTTCTCTGGCTCTAAAGCAGCTCTACTGAGCTGGTTTCTCTGGCTCTACAGCAACTCTGCAGCTCTGCTGACCTGTTTCTTAGGCTGTAGAGCAGCTCTGCTGACCTGGTTCTCTGGCTCTAAAGCAGCTCTGCTGACCTTGTTCTATGGCTCTAAAGCAGCTCTGCTGACCTGGTTCTCTGGCTCTAGAGCAGCTCTGCTGACCTGGTTCTCTGGCTCTAAAGCAGCTCTGCTGACCTGGTTCTCTCCCTCTAAATCAGCTCTGCTGACCTGGTTCTATGGCTCTAAAGCAGCTCTGCTGATCTGGTTCTCTCCCTCTAAAGCATTTCTGCTGACCTGGTTTCTCTGGCTCTAGAGCAGCTCTGCTGACCTGGTTCTCTGGCTCTAAAGCAGCTCTGCTGACCTGGTTCTCTCCCTATAAAAAAAGCAGCTCGGCTGACCTGGTTCTCTGCCTCTAGAGCAGCTCTGCTGACCTGGTTCTCTGGGTCTAGAGCAGCTCTGCTGACCTGGTTCTATGGCTCTAAAGCAGCTCTGCTGACCTTGTTCTCTCCCTCTAAAGCAGCTCTGCTGACCTGGTTCTCTGGTTCTAGAGCAGCTCTGCTGACCTGGTTCTCTGGCTCTAAAGCAGCTCTGCTGACCTGGTTCTCTCCCTATAAAAAAAGCAGCTCGGCTGACCTGGTTCTCTGCCTCTAGAGCAGCTCTGCTGACCTGGTTCTCTGGGTCTAGAGCAGCTCTGCTGACCTGGTTCTATGGCTCTAAAGCAGCTCTGCTGACCTTGTTCTCTCCCTCTAAAGCAGCTCTGCTGACCTGGTTCTCTGGTTCTAGAGCAGCTCTGCTGACCTGGTTCTCTGGCTCTAAAGGAGCTCCGCTGACCTGGTTCTCTCCCTCTAAAGCAGCTCTGCTGACCTGGTTCTCTGGCTCTAGAGCAGCTCTGCTGACCTGGTTCTCTGGCTGTAAAGCAGCTCTGCTGACCTGGTTCGCTCCCTCTAAAGAGCTCTGCTGACCTGCTTCTCTGGCTCTAAAGCAGTTCTGCTGACCTGGTTCTCTGCCTCTGGAGCAGCTCTGCTGACCTGGTTCCATGGCTCTAAAGCAGCTCTGCTGACCTGGTTCTCTGGCTCTAGAGCAGCTCTGCTGACCTGGTTCTCTTGCTCTAAAGCAGTTCTGCTGACCTGGTTCTCTCCCTCTAAAGCAGCTCTGCTGACCTGGTTCTCTCCCTCTAAAGCAGCTCTGCTGCCCTGGTTTCTCTGACTCTACAGCAGCTCTGCTGACGTGGTTCTCGGCCTCTAGAGCAACTCTGCTAACCTGGGTCTCTGGGTCTAGAACAGCTCTGCTGACCTGGTTCTCTGGCTCTAAAGCAGCTCTGCTGACCTGGTTCTCTCCCTCTAAAGTAGCTCTGCTGACCTGGTTCTCTGGCTCTAGAGCAGCTCTGCTGACCTGGTTCTCTCCCTCTAAAGAGCTCTGCTGACCTGCTTCTCCGGCTCTAAAGCAGTTCTGCTGACCTGGTTCTCTGCCTCTGGAGCAGCTCTGCTGACCTGCTTCATAGGCTCTAGAGCAGCTCTGTTGACCGGGTTCTCTGGCTCTACAGCAGCTCTGCTGACCTGGTTCTCTGCACTCACGATGCATGCACCCGACTTCGCGAAAATAAATGTAAAAATAATATAAGTTTATTATAAGTACAAATATATTATTTTTATGAATATCTTCGATATTCTCTTGCCCTAATATGTATATTAAAGACACATACATAGCATTTTGGAACATAAACTTTTTGTGCGGGTGTTGCACACCCAGCGTGCCCCAGCACGTATATGACGTCACGCGGGACCCGCCACCGCGCAAGCATCTCGTACCGTAATGCGCATGTGTCACGAATGCGCGGGAGCAGGAGTCCTGGACTGGTTGCATAACAATCGCGCACATCACGTAATATTAAATGTATATGATGTAACTGAAAAACACGCAGCCGTCGCACACCGTACGCGGATCCTTCACGACTTTTCTAAAATGGCGGCTAAAATCCGCGCACCCACCGTGATGTGTACGCTTTGTGTGCGCGACTCCGGAAAAAAATTGGAATTTTTTTTTAAAAAAAGAAAAGAATATAAATATATTTAAATAAAAAATTAATACAAAAAAATGAATAAATATTTCAGTTTGAATTTTTTTACATTTTTTTAAAATTTTCTGAAAAATATATAATGTTACTTAATGAATAAAATATTTATAAACAAACATTTTAAAAACTGTACAAAATCAGTACAAAAAATTGGTATAACTACTATCACACTTAGAAATTAAGCATTTAAAAAACCTTTGAAATTCACTGAAAAAAACCATAGGTTTCAGAGCCGTTATAGTTAGAAATTAGGATTTAAAAAAGCTTTGAAATTCACTGAAAAAACCATAGGTTTCAGAGACATTATATTGAGAAATTAGTATTTAAAAAAACCTTAGAAATTCAAATTAAAACCATAGGTTTCAGGGGTGTTATAGTTAGCTGGCCATTTCACTCGTACAAAACCATAGAAATTCCTCCGTTATAGTTAGTTCTGCTAACTATAACTCACGCACCCGCAATGCACTGCTGATGATGTCACATATTGCATCATTCATGACATGGTCAGTGACATCACTGATGACATCACTGATGACATCATCCACGTGACAATCTGATACACCTCATCATACACTAGTATAACCTTTCATCACTCACTGTAAAATACAGTGTACCATATTTGAAACCATTGACACACCAATACCAGTTACTACATACCCACTCACTGATTCCTAAGTCAACACACACAACTACCCATTCAACAACAGAATCATTTATACATGCAGTCACTAATTAATAGAACACTATCAAATACACTTATACACATATATAGACATTGACACATCAGCAGTAATCTTAGTCGGTTATGCAGTCATCCTACTCACTCATGAAAAAATGTAATCACACTTACATTTACTCACTTACACAATTATCCAACAATGCCTCATTTATTCGAACACATATTAACTCATAGTTAATATGTTAAGAAATCACCATTACAATTATACACTCATTCATATAGTTACTCTGTTTACAATCACTGACTCTTACACATACTTATTTAAATACACCAACTCTCACATAAAATGCCTTTTATTTTTTTACTTTGTTGAAGATGTACAACTAAAACAAATTTTCGCTCACCAACACACAAATACACTCAGTCACCCAAACAACTGTTTCCACATGCACTCGTAAACCTATACACCTAGTCAATCAACCATTCACACATCTATGCATAGTTACACACACCCCATCCAACCACACATTTGTCCCATACAAATACTCACCCAACTAATCAATAACCAATATACACACTCATGTAGTTAGTGACCAACTGATGCAGCATGTTATACAACAACAGAGACAGTGATGCACACATTCACATAGTTTAGTTACTAATCCATGTATTAAGTGAGACACTTTTAATTACTAACTTAAACAGTCAGACAGCTACTAAATCCTCCATCCAGACAGTTATATATCCACTCAATCTTCAATACAGATTGGTATATATATAATACATATTTAAATTTCAAACTAAACCACATTCACTAGATGATGTAATCAGTGATGTCATCAGTGATGTCACTGACCATGTCATGAATGATGCAATATGTGACATCATCAGCAGTGCATTGCGGGCGCGCGAGTTATAGTTAGCTGAACTAACTATAACGGGGGAATTTCTATGGTTTTGTACGAGTGAAATGGCCAGCTAACTATAACACCCCAGAAACCTATGGTTTTTTCTGTGAATATATGTATATATATATGTGTATATGTATATATATATATATATATATATATATATGTATGTATGTATATTACCTACTGCCGGTCACCAGTAGGTAGTTATAGTTAGGACCAAGTTTCCATAGTAACAACGCTTTTTGTTTTGCTTATAACTTTGGCGTCGTTTGATGAATCTTCCTGAAATTTTCCAAACCAATTCTTTGTTCATATCAGCTCCTATGTGGGAAGTTAGGGGTGATTCGTCAAGGGGGCTGAGAAAAAAGGGGGGTCCCAAAACGTGTTTTCTCCATGTTAATTTCCTTCGGAAACTTTAGACAAGGCTACAGGTCGAACGGGTGAACGGAATTACCCCAAGTTTGGCAGGGAGAAGGGTCTAGAAAGCATGCTTTTGTTTTTTTGGTGTAAATCCGTTCAGTACTTTTGGAGAAATATCGCAATTTAGAGATCGATATTTGGGAATTCTGCCATTACGAGCACGAGCTTCCTGCTTATTGGTTGTGAGCGGTTGCAACTAGGAAGTGTTGGCCACCATTTTGTGATTCCATTGAAGCGAGTAAGAGGGAAAAAGGGCGAAAAGAGTAGAAAACAGGAGGATAGGAGCACTGTAACCTCTTTGGGGCAGTGCGAAGAGAAGTAGTCACACCTACCGGTCTGAAAATGCGGTGTTGCTCAGAGTGACATGGTGCTGAGATGAGATGGTGCTACAGTCGGGTATGAAACCTAGAGCCTAAACCGGGAGGTCATTGCTGTAAAGTGATGTGCTCTGGTGTTTGTAGGATACCTGTGGAAGTAGTGTTAGTAGGTGTTTATACTATACAGGGAGTGGGAAGCGAACTACTGAGCTCTACTGGTGTGAAGACTCTGGGATCAAACCGAGCTGATTGTTGTAAAGTGATGGGCTGTGGGCGCTGTAGCATACTGGCCGCTGTAGTAGAACTGTAAGTCGTGTTAGTATGCGTTTATACTATACAGGGAGTGGGAAGTGAACTACTCACCCCTACTGGTCTGTAGACTCTGGCATTAAACAGTGAGCTCATTGCTGTAAAGTGATGTGCTCTGTGTACTATTTCAATGTAAGTCATAGTACAATGTTAGTATGTAATGATACTATAATGTAAGTATGTTGTAATGTTAGAATGTAGGGCTGTCATGAGGGGAATCTTGGGGGGTTTGTACACGGGGCTGGAGAAGACGGATGCCTTGGTGTCTGGTCCTGTTGGTGGCTGTTTAAGCGCTCTTCTTTTCCTGCAATAAATCTACTTATCGGATTCACTGCTGTCTTCCTGTTCACTACATAAATTTGGCGACGAGCGGGAGAAGGTGAAAAGAAGGCAGCACTCGCCAAGATCTGTTTCTACTCATCCCATGGTTGTGTGCTGAAAACCTGTTTTCTTGGTGAATTTGTTTCTACTCATCCCAGGGTCATCGGCTGATCGGACTATGTGATCCTACCTCTGGTAGGAGTTATATTTTTTGATTTTGGGCTTCCTCTGCCTCTTCACTACACTCTGGTTGCTGTACCACATGTGTGCAAGTAGTGTTAGTATGCGTTTATACTAATTCTGTAGTTATGCATTAAACAAAGCATCATGGTCCCATGGAGCGCCACCTCCCAGGCGCAGGTTATACAATGTCCCGGGTGTGCAAGGGCGGGACATTTATGTTTGCTATTACATGGCGGGAGCATTGCTTGCACCCTGTGATAGTAAATTCTTGTTTGCCTTGTGGAAGCAAGAGGAGGAAAACCTCGTTTCATTTCAAGCGGAACCGGATGGTAAAAATGGAGGAAAAAAAATGAAGCGGGGTCTCACCCGTTCCTTTAAATGAGCACACTGGTGGGTAATGTTTTGGGGCCAATCCTATTATTATATTGTGGGGTCTCTGCAGCACTGGGGATCTTAATCTCACATGTAAATTAGGCGTGGGAGGGCACAGACACGTTTCGCAGACTAGGGGATCGATACCTCCCCGGGTCTTATTTACAAATTGTTCGGGGGGCTTCGAGGCCAACTCAAGACCAGGGATCGGCAACCTCCGGGGCTTTATTTAAATATACAGGGTGGACCTCGCCAGTCCTTGAAGCCTCGGTGGCCCTAGGCAGTGCCTTATTGGTTCTGAAATCACACGGGCAGTACTCATGGTGTTATAAAGTGATACACTCATAGAACTCTTGCCGTTGTACAATTACCCAGGCTTTATTTATGTAATAGTCTGTTGGTTTATATTTGGTAGGTGCACCGGAAAATTAAACAAAATTTCCCTTATAACCTACTATCAACCGCCGATTTTCACAATAAACTACAGACAAGTGTTGTCAGAAAAAGAAGACCCATACACTTAGTTATTTATTGGTAAAAAAAAAACTTTTATTAACACAACACAAATAAATGGAAATGTAACTTTATTAGAACAACAGTAAAACATGAAAGAAGTGGGAGGGACTCCTCCGGAAGCAGCGTACAAAACCTGCAAGACAAAAAAGAAACATAAGTATGTGTGCCATGTCTAAGAGAAAAAGAAAGGTAGTGAGAATGAACGGAGGAAAGTGAGAATGGGACAGAGAGCGAGTGGGTGGAAGGGAGAAGGGGAGGGAGAGTGAAAAGAACAGATGGAAGAGGAGACAGAGCGCCGGCATACTGCACCCAGCCCTCACTGTTCACCTCTTGTCACCCGTGTGTCTGGGACGCTGGGGTCCGCGAGAAAGAGTGCGGTCCAGCAAGTCCTTAAAATGAAACAGAGATATGAATGAGGCCAGAGATTACATTATTATCTATGGCAACATCGCTTGCCTGCACCTGTGCACCCAGGCTGGTGTACCCCAGCCCCTTTCTCCGCTTTGTGCTCAATTGCAGCTCCTGCGTGCCGAGGCTTGACTGCTCACCTGCCTCAACCGGTGTGTCCAAGCACGTGCCGGTGCGAGCTCCAACTCCGGGGTGCCGCTATCAGGGTGGCCCAGCAGGTCTCCGGTCGGGGACGGTCTCTTGATACCACGATGGAAGGTGTCAGAATGCCCAGGGCATCATCACGGGGTGAGCACCCGCTCCGCCCATTTTGGCTCCACTAACCCAGTGTCTGAAAAGGGAGAAAAAATATAATGTTGGAAACGTCTTGAGGTAAAAGAAGGTTTCTTTTAACTTTAATAGAGAACACCAGTTGAGTTCATCCTTCCTTCTTGAAGTACGATCTTCGAACTGTTAGTGGTAATCGTGGTTCAAAGAGGAGTTGGAGTGCACAAGAATAAACAAGGTTAAATAATATGTTATGCCAACGTTTACATACAATGGAACAGAGCTCATGCTAGAAGTATAATGTGCGTGTGTAATGCAGTGGCGCAAGCCTTTGTGCATGTACACTTAGTAATCTAGTAATCAGCTCACTACGGTGCCCCAAAAGCCAACGCCACATGTCTGTAGGGCAGCGCTGCCCGCTGGCTCAGGCCTACAGTACGGTCCAGCAGGTCCTTAAAATGAGACCGACATGTGACTGAATGAGGTCAGAGAACACATTATTAAGCAGGGCAATATCGCTTGTTTGTATCTGCGCACCCAGGCTGATACACCCCACCCCTCCCGCAGAATCGCGCTCAATTGCAGCCCCTGTGCACCCAGGCCCTACTGCTCACCTGCTGTCATTGTTGTGTGTCCAAACACGACGGGCCGCAGTGTTCACAATTCAGGTGCAGTGTTGATTGCGACGATGGTGTACGCCTCATGGATCCCTTTTTTTTTATTGCGCATTGTGATATGCGAGATGGATGCAGCCATATCACCTGAAGCAGTATAGAAGAACTAGGACATGTGGCTTTATCGTTATCATATTGTGACAGGGCGGGACATGAGGAGGCCTATGACTGTACCGAGTGGTGGACTCCGATACCCGTCTCACCCCCTCTTGTTACCCCACAGCAGGAGGAATGGTTCCCCTTCGTGGACCAGAAGCACGGGTCAGGCGCAGGAGGAACTGGTCCCTTTAACTGGAGCGGCTACGAGACACTGAGCCCGCCCTCCCATGACGTCACCGAGTGGGAGCAGCCAAAACAGGAAGAACCTCGCAGATCGTCGGACGGCGTTTCCCGGAGGAGTGTTGGTGCGGAGCGGAGTGAAGGTGAACGAGGACGAGGAGAGGAGCTGATCGAACGAGGACGAGGAGAGGAGCTGACCGGACGAGGAGAGGAGCGGACCGAACGAGGACGAGGAGAGGAGCGGACCGAACGAGGACGAGGAGCGGAGCGAAGGAGGAGGAGGCGAGACGGACTTCGGACGGCCAGGAGGCCCAGGATTCCGTGCATCGCCCAGCCACGTTCCCCGGGGAGGAGCGTGGCTCGGTCAGGTACGTGACCGAGTAGCGGGCTGGTTAGGCAGAGAAGGCAGACCGCCTGTGTAGGAGAGGTTTTCCCTGTGTTCCCTTCCTTTAGTAGACACTTGGCTAAGCACGGCGTAGGGAGCGCTAAGGGTTCAAAGCACTGGTGTTATACTTTCCTCACACCCGGCCCCGGAATTAGGGAGTAGGGATAGTAAAACGGTCACCTGACATCGCCTTTCTTTTTTTTGTTTCTTCCGGCTGGGGGACCACCTTTTCCTGGGGAGAACCTACCCACGAGACGCCGTGAGGAGAGTAAGAGCCAGGACTGTCAAGAGGGGGAACGGAGTGAAAAGAGTGCCACCGAAGAAAGCCTCCCGAACTGTAGCAGACCTAGAACTCTGGCTGACCGTGGACAGAGAAAGCGATACTTGTCAATAAAACCCAGTTTGAAACACCTTTGTGTCCTGCCTGTCCCTGACACCCCGTCACACTGGTGTCAGAAGTGGGATTTTCCATCAGACTCCATCAGCCACAAGATGGAGGCCCTTATTCAGCACTTGGTGCAGGGACAAGAAAAGCTAGGCTGGGCCGTGGAACGCCAGATGACGTCGGCCCAGGCGGACCGGGAAATGTTCCAAAACACCATGGCAGCGCAGCTAGACACGCTACAAAAACCCTCTCCCGATGCCGGGAGGTCAATGACATCGGAACCCAGGCCACACGTGCCCCATCCGACCGGCATCTCCTTACAAAAATATGTGCCAGGGGAAGACCCGGATGCCTTTCTGACTAATTTCGAAAGGGTAGCCCGAGCCTGTGGCTGGACCGAAGATAAGTGGCCTTTTTTCTCGCTCCCCTGTTGTCGGCTGAAGCACAGTCGGCATATCAAGTGGCCAATCCCACAGGAGCCACTCCATATGCAGTTATCAAGGATATCATTCCGGAGCATCCCGGGGCTGGATGCCGAGGCCTATCGTCTGAGGTTCAGGAGGGAAAAAGGGCGGGTAGGAGAAAGTCCCAAGACCTTATATTTTCGATTGAAGATGGCTGCGGACAAGTGGTTAAAACCAGAGTCCAGTACCAAGGAAGACATCATGACACGAATATATTTAGAGCAGTTCTTGGACACCTTGCCATACGGGACACAGAGATGGCTGAGACAACATTCTAACCTGTCAGTAGCCCAGACCATTGAGATGGCGACGCAATTCGGGCGAGCCCAACCCCGATACTTCTCTGGGGACAATGAAAAACCCACCAAAGGCGGTCCTATGCCTCGAGCGGAACGAAAAGGCCAACGCGCAATTGAGGGGGGGCGTCCCAAACCCGGCCGCATGGACCCACCCGTGTTCCAAGGACCCCAATGTTATGAATGTGGAGAGTTGGGCCACATTGCCCGCCTATGTCCCCGGAGACGCACAGAGGAGCCCATGGAGGTCGGGTACTTGCCGAAGGCCGTGCTGTACTCGGCGGAGTTGGGGACCTCCTTTCATGTACGGGTAACAATAAACGGGACCATGGTACAGGCCCTGTTAGATTCAGGCTGTAGACAGTCAGTGGTGAGGAAAACTCTAGTCCTTCCCCAACAATATCTTCCACAAAAGACCGTCCACATTAGGTGTATCCATGGGGACGTGAAGCCCTACCCACTGGCTTTGGTCCCGATAACTCCCCTGCGTCATCCCACACAAAAGGTAAAAGTGGGGGTGGTTGATACATTACCTGAGGAGGTTATACTGAGAGTAGACAATCCGGGATTCCTATCCCTCTTTAGGGATGAGATAAGGGGAAAAAACGAGGTAAAACCCCCGGCTTCGGCTATGGTCAGTCCCGACCCCTGGATTACAGACCGGAGTTTCCGGTTTGCTCAGGCCAATGACCGGACCCTTTTTAATGCTTGGGAACAGGCCCACCAGAACCAAACCCAGGGAGTAGACCGGTTTCCCCGGTTTACCATCCGCAATGACTTGTTATATAGAGAAGGAAAGGAAGGGGACCCACCCCAGCTATTGGTTCCCCAGCCCTTCAGGGACCAAGTACTGTTCTTTTCACACAGTCACCTGACCGCCGGCCATGTAGGAAAGGAGAAGGCCACCTCTAATGTTTTAAGGCACTTCTATTGGCCGGGTGTTTATGGAGACATAGAACGATATTGCAACACCTGCGAAACATGTCAAAAGAAAAGCGACTACCGCCCGCCTCCGGCTCCCCTAAAGCCAATGCCTATCATAGGGGCCCCGTTCGAAAGAGTGGGCATGGACCTGATAGGACCCCTTCCTCGTACCGTAAAGGACACGTCCACGCCCTGGTTATAGTGGACTATGCCACTAGGTTCGTTGAGGCCTTCCCGTTACAAACCCCAAATACGAAAACCATTGCTGACAAGCTGTTGGAACTATTCGCCAGAGTCGGATTCCCGAAAGAAGTCATTACCGACCAAGGAACGCCATTTACTTCCAGATTGATGAAGGAAGTATGTCGCACCCTCGATATTGGCCAACTGCGCACCTCAGTCTATCACCCACAGACAGACGGACTCGTGGAACGATATAACCGGACGTTGAAAAACACGCTAAAAAAATTGTTAACCGTTGAGGGAAGGGATTGGGACAAATTGCTTCCCTTAGCGTTGTACGTAATTCGGTCCCAAGTACAAAGCAGCCTCGGTTGCTCGGCTTTCGAACTCCTGTACGGCCGCCAACCAAGATCACTAATGGAAATGACCAAAGATGCCTGGGAGACCGAAGACAGACACGACCATTGTACGTTATTGGAGTATACCTGTCAGTTGAAGTCCAAAATCGGCAAACTACGGGATCTGGCTTTCCTAAATTTAGAAAGGAATCAAGAGAGACAGAAGAGGTATTATGATAAGGGTACGAAACTACGGAGACTACAGTCAGGAGACTGGGCCCTGATCCTCCTACCCACCTCTAGCAGCAAATTCAAAAAGGAGTGGCAGGGACCATTTCCAGTGAAGTATAAAATCGGGGACACCACTTACGGCATACAAGTCACTCCAAAGAAGATTCAAAGCTACCACATAAACATGCTAAAAAAGTGGATCGGCCCCCCTCCCCGGGCTGCACACTTTCTGGTACCCACCAACAACACGCCTCAAACGACCCTAGAAGAATTAGTGGTGAATCCCGAGCTCACCGAGGATCAAAAAAAAGACTTGACGGAGACCCTGACGCCTTTTTCTGCCATGTTCTCCAATACCCCCGGAAGGACCGATGTGATAGAGCATGGGATTGAAACGTTACCAGGCCGAATCATCCGCCAGAAACCATATAGAATTCCTGCGGCTAGAAGACAGGCCATTCAAAGAGAAGTCACCGAGATGTTACAGCTAGGGGTGATAAGACCCTCCACCAGCGACTGGATGTCGCCAATCGTGATGATTCCCGAACCCGATGGATCCACACGTTTCTGTATGGATTTCCGAGCCTTAAACGAGATATCCACCTTCGACGCGTACCCCATTCCGAGGGTGGACGAGCTCATAGAGAGGATAGGAGACGCCAGATATATCACGACCTTTGACTTGACCAAAGGTTACTGGCAAGTACCTTTGAGAGAAGCTGACCGGAAAAAGACCGCTTTCTCTACGGAGCAAGGGTTGTTTGAATTTACGGTCTTGCCCTTCGGCCTACATGGGGCTCCTGCGACTTTCCAGCGATTGATGAACACCATCCTTAAACCGTATCCCACCTTTTGTTCGGCATATCTGGACGACATCGTCGTTTTCAGCACGTCCTGGACAGAGCATTTACACCACGTGTCAATCATCCTAAAAGCCTTACAACAGGCCGGCCTCCATGTGAACGCAAAAAAATCCAGGGTGGGGTGCCAACGGGTCCGGTATCTGGGGTATGTCCTGGGAGACGGCGTCATAGCCCCTCAGGCCGAGAAAATCAAGGCCATAAACGAGACCCCTTTTCCATCTACCAAAAAACAACTGAGAGGCTTCTTAGGCCTCACTGGTTATTACCGACGGTTCCTACCCCGATTCGCAGAGATAGCCTCGCCCTTAACAGACCTTCTCAGGAAAGAAAGTCCCAACAAATTGTTAACTCACCCTAGCGCAGAGGCACTACACGCCTTTCAACAGTTAAAAACAGCCATAACCACCTCTCCTGTGCTGGTCTCCCCTGATTTCACCAAACCCTTTATTGTAGCCACAGATGCCTCAGATACGGGGATTGGGGCCGTATTGTCACAACGAGGGGAGGATGGGGCTGAACATCCCTTATTGTATGTGAGCAGAAAGTTGTTCCCCCGTGAGGTCAAATACCCAACAATAGAGCGCGAGTGTTTGGCCATTAAGTGGGCCATCGAGAAGCTCCATTACTACCTTGAAGGAAAACCCTTCGTCCTGTACACGGACCACGCCCCCCTCAGGTGGATGTACAGGAATAAGAGCCAGAACCCCAGGATTCTGCGATGGTTTTTGTCCCTACAACCCTTCTCCTTTACGGTGTACCACAGGAAAGGCAGAGAAAATGGAAATGCGGACTTTCTGTCGCGCTCCGTTTGTCTCCCCGAACGGGAGAAACCTGGGGGGGAGGTATGTGACAGGGCGGGACATGAGGAGGCCTATGACTGTACCGAGTGGTGGACTCCGATACCCGTCTCACCCCCTCTTGTTACCCCACAGCAGGAGGAATGGTTCCCCTTCGAGGACCAGAAGCACGGGTCAGGCGCAGGAGGAACTGGTCCCTTTAACTGGAGCGGCTACGAGACACTGAGCCCGCCCTCCCATGACGTCACCGAGTGGGAGCAGCCAAAACAGGAAGAACCTCGCAGATCGTCGGACGGCGTTTCCCGGAGGAGTGTTGGTGCGGAGCGGAGTGAAGGCGAACGAGCACTAGGAGAGGAGCTGATCGAACGAGGACGAGGAGAGGAGCTGACCGAACGAGGACGAGGAGAGGAGCGGACCGAACGAGGACGAGGAGAGGAGCGGACCGAACGAGGACGAGGAGAGGAGCGGAGTGAAGGAAGAGGCGGCGAGACGGACTTCGGACGGCCAGGAGGCCCAGGATCCCGTGCATCGCCCAGCCACGTTCCCCGGGGAGGAGCGTGGCTCGGTCAGGTACGTGACCGAGTAGCGGGCTGGTTAGGCAGAGAAGGCAGACCGCCTGTGTAGGAGAGGTTTTCCCTGTGTTCCCTTCCTTTAGTAGACACTTGGCTAGGCACGGCGTAGGGAGCGCTAAGGGTTCAAAGCACTGGTGTTATACTTTCCTCACACCCGGCCCTGGAATTAGGGAGTAGCGATAGTAAAACGGTCACCTGACATCGCCTTTCTTTTTTTTGTTTCTTCCGGCTGGGGGACCACCTTTTCCCGGGGAGAACCTACCCACGAGACGCCGTGAGGAGAGTAAGAGCCAGGACTGTCAAGAGGGGGAACGGAGTGAAAAGAGTGCCACCGAAGAAAGCCTCCCGAACTGTAGCAGACCTAGAACTCTGGCTGACCGTGGACAGAGAAAGCGATACTTGTCAATAAAACCCAGTTTGAAACACCTTTGTGTCCTGCCTGTCCCTGACACCCCGTCACACCTATTTATACGTACGCAAAGTGGGTTGGGTTTGCGTACGCCAGGTGTGTGTAGGGGTGTGAATAATAGTTCCGGGGACCTGGGCGTTGTTCGGTTCCTGCCTGGCCAGGAAGTGTATTTATGTTTGTTTCTGTTGCAGTTTGACGTCGCAGAATGCGCAATTTACATTAATGTAGCATGTACCAGGAGGGTGGCAACTTTCGCTAATGAGATGCTGTTCGAAAACATTGAATGGCCAACATCACATGTTGTTGTCAAGGTTGTGGATATGCGCAGACACTCATGTCAATGGTGTGCAGTATTATTGAAAGGGTTGCTATCGCTAAGCGCACACATGTGAATGTGCTTGGATGGAGGGAGGATCAGCAGTGAGGCTAAGTCATAAATAGTGATAATGGTCATTATAGTTAAGCAATGCAAGCCAAACGTGAATATTGATCAAGATGATCGTTGCATGTTGTGTGTAGTAAAAGATATGTGTACACAGCAAAAAAACTTTTCAAAAAAGCTCTCTAAGCAGAAGGGGTGTGTCTCATCAAACGCTGTAGAGAGAATGACTAAAATGGGTGGGGTCCTCCAACTGTTACAATGGGAAATGTTCTAAACTAATCAAATGCTTTTTTTAAGGTCACATGGCAATTGCGCATCGAGGGCGCAAGGAGGCCTTACCAGACAAGATTTTGAGAAAATATATTTATCATAATATAAGTTTAGAAATATATAAATGTTTAAAATATTTTAGATTATCGCTTGTTCTCATATACAGTTTAAAGTTATTTAGATATAGTTTTGAAACATAAAAAAAACCGAGGGATTGACGTACCCGGCGTGACACCATAGTGTCTATGACGTAACACAGGGCCTGGCAGCGTGCACTCGTCGCATACACAACGCGCAGCGGGCGCGACCCCATACGTACATGACGTAACGCGTAGCCTCCCTGGACTAGAAACAAGCATCCTAGGACCGATTTCGAGGTTTCACCCCACTTCAGCCAGGATAGCTTGATTCCAGTGGCATGGAGAGCATGGGACCAACGTCTGGGCATACCCGTCTGTGAGAAGTTGGCCTGGCATATGCTGGTCACTAGTTATAGTGGCTACTTGCACCAGTCCAATTCGACTCTTATGGTAGATAGGTTTAAGACAACCTTTTAAAGAAAGCTATCCTAGTGGTAGCTGTGGAGAGCAGCCTTCAGGCTAAGTCTCAGAGGAATGTAAAGCAGCTTGTTTTTCCTTATAATCTCTTGAATTACCAAATGAAAGGACACCACACAGGTATATATATCAAATATATATGTATTTATTACTAGACACACTCTACTAGGAGATTAGAAGCCAGATACACATTCAAATGTCAAAGTTTCACAATAAATTAAGCACAAATATGGCTGGAGCCCTAGGGGCGTACCAGACCATATACTAAAAAAATGGTATAAGAATGTCGACTTGCAAAATGACCAGGCCTAGGGCCTGGGGGAATCGCTGGGGCTTCACTACTGCAGTGTTAGCAGGTAAGTAACAGGCCCACGGGAGACGCGTGCAGTGTGTGAACACAGCCGCGGGTTCCCTACTGATTATAATGGTGCAAGTCGCGGTTTGATTTTTAAAGTTCTAGGGTACTTCGAGGAAGTGTACAAGCAAGCTACTTACAAGGTAAGTACTTTGAGGGCCAACACACACTAGGGCACCGGAGTGCACGAGTTACCTCACCCAGGGAAGCCGGGTGCATAGGTGTCTTTTGGTGTCGGGTCGCGTCGCTCTTTTCTATGAAGACCAAAGAAGACTTGCTGCTTGCGTCGACTGAGGAAGTGTTCGGAGGAATCCAAGGGTGGATTCAAGATGGAGTTGACCTGAAAATTGAAGGAACAGTGTTCAAAGAAAGAACACAGAGCAGATGCGAGCAAACGTCCTCAACAGGTAAATTAGAATTCAAGAATCCGTGATGGTTTTTTATTTAAGGGCACAAGAACAGACATTAGTAATTTTTGTTTAATTTTTGTTGTGTAGCCGGGAACAGGGTTTTGTTAAGCTCGAGAATTTACTGTATACACCGGGGTGGTTCGAGTGTTTGTTTAATCACGTGGCATAATATTGGCAGGTTTAACAGCGAGGAGGAGAAGGGGAGATTTCCACGTGGTAATAAACTCTGGATACAGTTAGAATGGTTTTGAGGGTCAGTGATTACGCTAGCAGTTAGAAAGGGAATGTTACTTTCATCAGGTTTATAGTGAGGAAGTGTGGAAGTAGATCACGTAGTAGAAATGTGGAAGAGTAACATGGGTTTTATTGTATTTAAACAGCTTCCCCTGACGAAGGGCAAGAAAGGATGCCCGAAATGCATTGGGAGTATGATGTTGCTGCATTTCATGAAGTAAATGTCCTGACATGAAGTAGTAAGAGGCCTGGATGGGCACAACTATTTTACGTGAAGCATAAGGATATTTTGGACAGCTTTAATCGTGTATTAATCAAGTCAAGCTGGATTACATCTGAACATACTTGAATAAAATCAATGAAAAGCTTAAAAGCGTGTGATGCGATTTTCCGGAGCTGTGCGAATGGGTATACAGCATAGTAATGCTGCAAAGTTGCTGATTATTGTACGTGCTAAGAGGCGAGGCACGATCCCAGAAGCACGCATATCAAGGAATAATAATAAAATTCAAAGGAGTACACTGAGGAACATAAGGTGTGCAACGGCTTTCCCTAAGCATGTCAGGAAGATGGCTGACCACGGATGTTGGGTGATTTCAGGTCGTCGATGGTGTTTTAACTCTTCGCTCAGGAGGTCCAGGAGTGATCGAGGATGACCAGCGGCTGGATTGGGAGTGTCGCACGACGTCTGCAGCTGATGGCGGTGTCGGCACCCGGATTGGAGCCAACAAGACTTGGCAACTGCAAGTCTTGTTTAGACTGAAGAAAGTCGATGGTGCAGACCAGCAGGGTCTGAGGGACTCACCCAGCAAGGGTAAGTGAGGGCAGGCCTGGAGCAACCAGGGGAGCCCTTTGAGTCGATAGGAAAGTCTTCGGGGGACCCACTAGCCAACGGGAAAGTGATCGCGAAGACGCCTCTTCGGGAAATGCTTCACAGGAGCCCACGGTCACTCGGGACGGGGTAGGCCTCTGATTTTTGCTGCAAAACCTGCTGGAGGCTCGGGCCACAAATTGTCCAATGCACAAGTCCGTAGGACGTCGTGAAGGGTTTGCACTCGACAATAGTGCACGGTCCCCGGGTATTGCTGTTCCTCGTCACTCGTGGGGTCCACTCGCCACAGCTCTGCTGGGGACTCACAATGGCCATCGAGAAGTCAGGAAATCCACGTCCAGGGTTATCTGATTTGCAATGGCAAAGCTTGCTATCTTATAGTGAAGATAGGGGAGGGACTAGCTCTATGACCACTCCTCTAGGAGGGTCAGGGGAGAGGGTGGTTACACCCACTTCCCTTTGTCCAGTTTCGCGCCAGAGCAGGGACAGGTGGCCCCTGAACTGGTTTGGGCTGGCATATGCACAGAGGAGCCTACTGCTCCCCCAGTGCAGGACTTCAAAGCACTCTAGGAGTGCACCCAGCTAGCCCCAATACACTAAATCCTGTCTGGAAGGTGGTGACACCTCCCTGTGACAGAATGCCTTTTGTTGGGCTTCCTCCACTGCGAGTTTCAGTCAGCAGCAGGAGGGCAGCCCAGTTTCTGTGCTGGTGGCATCCATTTTGTGATGGCAGGGCTCTATAGGATTTCTATCGTTTTACATGTCGTCCCCTCATGGACTGATGTGGGGGTATGATTCCAAGTTGTTTGACACCTAACACAACATGTTTTGATCCAGTCATTCCAAAGTTAGTATTTTAATGCACTTAAGAGTATATGGTTTAACTGCATCCACAAACAGCCATAGAGAATAGACTCTGGTAGCTGCAGAGGGGCCCTGCTCAGGCAGAGGCACCCCCTCACATTGTAAACCAAGCACCTTGCCCTCAGGATTGATAGGGCCTGCCATAGGGGTGGCTGATAGGTTTATATGTGTGTGTATGGTGAGATATAGAAACCTATATCTCAGTGAGGAGTGCTAACACTACCTCACACAGGCTGCAGTAGCAGGCCTGTGGTGTCAGATTGAGAATGCTTCCCAGGGGTGGCATAAGACATGCTTCAGCCCCTAGTAGGCCTGTGAAGTACCAATGCCCTAGGTACCTAAGGTACCATATAGGGGCTCATAATGTACCACAGTATCGAATCACTAGTGCATCTAATATGCACACCAAGTCGTTTAGAGAGAACAGAGAGGCTGGGGCCCTGATTAGCAGGGACCCAGCCAGACTATAGCCAGAAACCAGTGTATACATCAGAAAAAAAGTGGGGGCAACATAAGTGCAGATCCTCCTCTCCTACACCGTCCCACTCGGGGTGACAAATGCAAAAACAACATTTGATGGACAGAATGCAGAAAAATTTCATACATTCACCCCAGTACAGAGATCTGGGCCTAAATCCATCATTTTTTTGCTCACCATGCCATTCCAGTTTGAACCCAGTCATATGCAAATCAGTCTTGACCCTGTGCCTCATGGGAACAGTCCAGCCCGAACTGCCAAGCCAGGTCCTCCCTGGACTGGAAACAAGCATTCTAGGACCGGTTTCACCCCTCTTCAGCCAGGATAGCTTAATTCCAGTGGCATGGAGAGCACGGAGCATAGCTGTTAGGCAGAGGGATGTGTGGCAAGTCTTTAACATAGCCTAGAAGGCTAACCATTGGTGTTTGTGGTTTTGGGTGACCGGTGATCTGTTGGAGTGTGGAGTGTACATCACGCCAATAATCCGCAATTCTAGGACATTCCCAGGCTAAATGTAGAAATTAGGCCTGAGGTGCTGAACATTTTTCACAGCGCGCTTCCTCCCTTAAACCCATATGGTGTAGTTCTGTGGGCATACGGTATAACCGGTGTGGAAATTTGAAAATTATAAGGCACAGTCTGTAGTTTTAGGTGAAAGGGCTGCAGTTTGTTCACAGCACTATGCCCATTGCTCAGTGGATATGGGTTAATCAGTGTCCAGCATACACTGGGCGTGCAATTTAGGAGTGCAGATGGGCGCCTTTTCTTGCATAACAGTGTAGAGTCAAGTAACAAACTTGCGCTGCGAGGTGTCCGTCAGTATGTGCTCTAGCACATGTAGCATTGGTGGGGGCACGGGGAAGGTGGCGCGTCACCCTCGACAGGGGCGAAGCTGATGGTATACTAGTATATCCATCACATTGGGACGGGGGTGTCTGTTGGTGCGGGTCGTGCCATGAATTGGCCTTCTGGGTATAAATCCGCAAATGTAAACAGGTGTCTACCATCCACTCGCGATCGCATGGCATCATCCTGTAGTGCTGGTGCCAGAGTATGTGCGCTATGGTGATGGAGGGGGCGTATATGCATTTTAGGTTCGCACATCTTTGAAGTCCGTCCCACGCCCATCTAACACAATCCACAGTATCAGTTCCAGTACGAGTGGTTTGTATGTTTGATACAACGAAGTGAATAACGGGATCTGGAAGGTCAGGTCGTCCCCTACCGTTACATGTGGCTGAAATTTGACAGGGTATAGCCCAAAATGTAAATATTGGGCCTGGGCAAACCATGCGTATAACTGCATGTCAGGTGCGTTGATGCCTCCTGCCACAGAGGTAGTGTAAGGGTTCCCCATGCTATTCTGGGCTGTTTACCGGCCCATGCCAACGATATCAGGGTCAATCTCAGACGTTTGAAGAACTGCTGAGTGAGCGGCAGGGAGAGATTCAGGAAGATATACAGGAATTTAGGGAGTATCACCATCTTGGCAATTGCTAACCGTCCAGATAGTGGAAGGGGGAGTTGATTCCAGATTGGGATCCCATCTTCCAGCCACGACATCACCCAGCCATAGTTGGCCGCCCACAGTGCGCCCACATTGCGACTGAGCCATATATCCAGATATCACATTGGTTCCGTTGCCCATTCCAATAAAAATTCAGAATCAAATTGTGTTGTGCTGTCTGTGAGGAGAAAGGTAATGGATTTAGCCTTATTTATTGTTATGCCAGACATGCCCCCAAAACAATAACCTTCCGAAGGATGGGGTCAAGGTTATCTTGAGGATTCCAAATGTATAGTGCAATATCGCCCACGTACTTGTAGATTAATATTCCCCTTGTTCGGAAGTTAAGCCCCCAATGAGCATGATGTTGATGCAGGCGTGCCACAATGGCTATGGCGAATAGGATCGGGGATAGAGGACCCCCCTGTCGGGTGCTGTCAATGTTAGACTTATCTGAAAGGATAAAACAATCAGTACGCAGTCATGGTGCACTTAATAAAGCAAAGTTTAATTTACTTCTGCCCCGGAGGCAGAAACATACAAAGCGTGCTCTGCTAAATGTTTCAGTTTACTTTTATTATGCCGTGTCTTTTATACCTCTTTACACTCATTGAATTGCATTGAAATCACTAACTTATTCGACTATGGAAAGTTGCCATGTGTATACTTCAATCAAGTAGATAAGCCTGTCAGCAGAGGGCATTATTAAATAAAATAGTTGGGGGGCCTGTTCTGGCCTGTGCCCCTCCACACCCTCAAATTAGAGAATCTTTGGCTATGCAGTTACATTTTTGCAAAGGTTAATTATAAACACATTTCACCTTCATCAACCTTAAAAGCACTAGTTTCTCATACTTGAGCATCTTGACAGAACATATATGACATACAGCCAATTATTTTTCTCAGCTCATGCGTTGCTTCAATGTTTCTGATGGTACATAACTGAGATAAGGCAGCTTTTACGTGCAAGTGCTTCCACACCTGCATTTTACACTTTGATGAGCAAGATAGGCAAGGTTCATTTTTAGGTCTCGCTAGAGCCAGCACATGCGCTGCTCTGCGAGACATTTAGTAGGGGCTTTAAAAAGTGCTACCACAAGCTGCTTTGGCTGGCCTAGCGCTTGCATTCACGTGCGCAACCGCCAGCTTTCAGCGCCCGATCAGGCGCCATCTGTCTTTCCTCTCACTTGATTGCTTTTACACCCCTACCCTGCGGCGTCGTGCTGCTTTCACTTTCGCGTGCGGCCAATGCTTGTTAGTTTTGTTTTAGTAACATTTGTAAGCCCACATAATTAATGCTCCACGCCTCTACATATGCCCCCCTAGCGTTTCTTCAGAAGCGATGTTTTTATTTCCATTTTAGCTACAGCTCTCCCCCACCTCCGTTCTACAACCGCCTTATTTATACTATGTAGCAATAACGTTATTTTAAACTACTAGATGTTTGCCGAAATCATTTATCTAGTTATAGATATAGGCAGCAGAGTTACACACAAGCTTGCTTTACTTTGACATTTACTTCCAGGCAATGTTTTACTTTCACCTACAGCTACACCGTCATTTACATTGGTGTTTGCTTGCTAGCGAAGGCTTACTTTTGCAAAATACAATGCAGCAGCAGCTTTTCTTTCGGCGAGAGGTGATGCTTTTGTTTTTGCTACAGCTTCCCCAGCATTTCTAAGCCGCATTATTAGTGTTATTGTTTACATATTTCCTATGCGTGCAACCCGTCTATTGTTCAACTGTTTGTGTACTTCTTGTTTAACAAGATCAATGTCACCAATGCGTTCTAGTGTGCGCCTCGGTGTCTTGTTTCTGTAACTTTCCTTTATTCCAGGGGGTTCGGAACACAACGTTCTCCAAGCCTCGCTTTCTGTCCTGAGGCACCTCCCCCACTTCCCCCCTCCCCCACTCCCACTTCCTCCCTCCCCCACTCCAACATATCGGTTGTGGCTGTCTCTGGCGCTCAGCTGAGATGATAAATAAACCCTAGACTCCGCCTCCTTTTATCTTCCCTGCACAGATAAATAGTAATCATGGAAAAAAGGCTTAACTCCGGGCAAATGTTCAGAACACAAGATATGTTGCAAAATTCCCATTCGGTGGCAGTATATGCTATGGCTACCATTAAGTGCCCACCTTACAGTGTCGACCAAAGCGCATCAGATTTCTTGCCGGGTCCTATGGTTTTAACTAGTCGCAAAACGCGTCTTTCAGAATCCCACTGGCTTAGATCTCTGAACTGCGTCAATTAGTTTGGTGCACTAGATTTTTTGTCACCTTTACTTGTATGTTCCGCAAGAGGTGGGATGTTAGATCGATGGTGCACACAAACTAATCCGGATGCAATGAATTGTTTCCTCAGTAACTGTGAGTTTGAATGTATTCAAATTATTAAAGGCTTCGTTCAAATAGGAACCTCTTCTGAGCTGCCTCCACTCTGCCTGTTCTCCATTCCAACTGTGCACCTTCTGCACGTGTGCCTCATTCCAGAATGTTTGGAAGCTCACACTTAAAATACTACATGGGACACACAGATGGGTAATAAATGGTCTATGCAGCCATCAGTTATACCTCGGACAGCAATATCCTTGATGACAGTGCGCTGACCAAACCTAGCAGGGACTCGAGAAACGGCAGCCTGCCGCGAGCTCATGATGAAACACTACCCGGGAAATAGATTGCACTGGCAGTTTATATTTGTGTCTGTGATATGGAGAAGAAGTGGAGCTCTCTTGTCGGGGTTAAGTATATGGCTACAGAGCATTTCACAAAGTATTGGAAAACACGTGTGAACTATGCTTATTTTACGCCTATGCTCCGTCATAGTTTATACGTTTTGCAGGTATCTCGCGCCTTTCTCTGCTACACAAACGGTGTAATGTATGTACATCTGTTTGTATATGGTGTTCGTGTCCATTATTTTAAAACTGTAGAAAAGCGACCTGTTAGTTTACCAAAAGTTTTAATTTTTTTTTTTTTTTTTATATAACATTACGTTGCCTTTCACAACAACATAAAAAAACTCAACGCAGAAAAACATAAATGCCATTACATAGTCTCATTAACACTCTTGTTGTTATGGGTGCAGCATTACTTCAAATGTTTATATTCATCACAGCCAAAGTGTCCCAACACCAACCCCAGTATCAGTATGAAGGTATTTTAGGTTCCCATGCACCACACGCGATTTAGTGGAATAAGTGTTGTCATTGATGGCAAGAGACAGACATACTCCAGAGATCAGGGCTGCATTTGCTGATACTGCTCTTGTTATAAAAGCTGCATATGAGATCAGAGACAAGAGGCGAGCGCCGATGGAGCAGACAAGCAGTTGTTTGGCCAATACTGACACTTTGCTTTCAAGGGCTGGAAGAACAGAGGAAGCTTGGAAAATGCTGTAACTCTTCAAAAAATGTAATAGAATACCCAGTAACAAAGTGAGGGTTGAGTTTTCGAATTGCACCAAGCAAAGTGGTAACAAAGAGCAAGCAGTTAAGCTTGTTCAGCTGACTTTGGTTTGCCAACTGCAGGGACCTTAGCGGAAAAAGTAATGCAAGATTTCTCTATCTCTGAGGAACAAAAACATTTTAGAACAAGCATTGGCATAGTCAATAGGTCTCGCTTTTGGGACCTTATAAGTATTTAGTTATGCAACTGTTGCATAGCTAACCACTTATAAGGTCCCAAAGGCGAGACCTATTGGCTATGCCAATGCTTGTTACCTCATGTAATTCTTTCAAGAAAAAATGTGCATGTTATAAGAAGCATAATACAAAATGGAGTTTCTATTGCTATATGTTTTGAACAACGGTTCATCTCTGCACATCCCTTTTTCCCCTGCTTTCACAGAGCCGCATTAGTTTGGGAACGGATTAGATATCATCCCGTTCACGCATAATGTGGCAGTTGGAGAGGTGTACAGTAACTGAATGAAGCTCACAAAACGTGGACTCAGCCCCAGGTGTCGAAGAAGAGTGAACAAGAAAGGCCATTCTAAAGAATCGAATGCCACAGTGGTGTCCAGGAAGGCAGCGATTGCTGCTAGGCTCGGATCTACACTGTGCATTACAGCGAATAATGTACAATGGTTGTGTGCGGTGGACTGGTCTGGTACAAAGCCTGACTCATCAGGTCGGACTATATCAGGAAAAAGTGACACGAGACGGTTAGCAATAAGGTTGGACAATATTTTGTTCTCCAAATTTATCATAGATAATAGCCTATAAGAATCGCATTGGTTTGCAGATTTGCCTGGTTTGAGTATGGTGATTGTTAGAAGGTGGGTTGGTATATGCTGTCCACTAATTAAAGCGGGCACCTTGTACCAGTCCACACAACCCTTATGATGTATGAGGTCAAAGATAACCTTTAGAAAGCTATCCTAGTGGTAGCTGTGGAGAGCAGCCTTCAGGCTTTATCTCTGATGGAATGTAAAGCAGCTTGTTTTACCAGAACATCACCTCCTGAATAACTAAATGAAAGGAGAACCACACAATAGTTATATAATATGTATTTATTACTATAACACTGTCTTCTAATCCCTACACGAGATTAGAACATAACGCAAAAAATACTGAATCAATGAACATCCGTAAGTAGCAAAATACACAGCAGGCTCCAGGGGGAGACCGAACCATATACTAACAAATGGTATAACATTCACGACTTGACTAGACACCGTGCCTAGAGCAAGTAGAATCGCTGGAACCCCAAGGAACCACTCAGAGGAGTGACACAGGGAGCCCACAGAGGACGGGTGCAGTGAGGAAACTCGACTGTGTACTCCGTACAACTCTATGGAAAAGTCGCAGTTGTAAAGTTACAGTTTAAAGACACTTCTGCGAGGACTTCCAGCAAACCCTTTGGGACTTAAGATGTTCTAGAGCCAAACCACCAGTGAGTACCAAGGTACCCGTGTTACCTATCCCAGAGGAGCCGAGTGCATGGGGTTCAAGTGGTGTCAGAAACCTTAGTCGTTTTTATTTGAGAGCTGAAAGGAAGTGCTGCTGCCGGGAAGGCGAAGAGCATCTGGGGAATCCAAGCCTGGATTTAGGGTGAGAAGAACCTGAAAGTAGAGAGGACAGAGTCTGGGTCACTTCAGGTGACCAGGGGCTCGGTAGTCGAATGCCCACCGATGTCGGACGCATCAGGTGAGAAGAAGGGTCGCTTGACTCTGTTGTCACGGGGACCAGGAGACATTGAGGATGACCAGAGTCCGGAGGTGAGCTTTCCCGCAAAGGCTGTCGAGTGCTGAGGGGTCGGCGTCAGGATGGAGGACCAACAAGCCTTGGCAAATGCAACCCTCACAGTCAGAGTAAACAGGTTACGGTGTGGACCAGCAGGGGAGTCCCCAATCAATGGAGAGTCAGGGCACGTCTGGAGCAACCAGGTAAGCCCAATAATAAACAAGGTAACCCTCGCCAGGACCCACAGGCCAACGGACCAGGGATCGTGAGGTGACCTCCAGCAAGTTTGCAAAACACCAGCCCGCAGAGCACTCGGTGAGTGGAGGCCGGATATGTTTGGTGCAATTACTGCTCGGGGTCAGGACTACACGGAGTCCAAAGTACAAGCTTGGGAATCTCCAAAAAGCATATGCACTTGCAAATGTACGTGGTGGACAGGGGTTCGGGTTGCACGGCCACCACGAGGGATACTGGCGTCAGAATCGCTGAGAGGTCAGATCTACCTCAGGGACCTTCGGGAACCCACCTCCTGTGTTGCTGAAATCTTCTGAATCCTCAGGAGCTCGAGAGAAGCAAACTGGACAGATGCGTTTAGGTGCCTGCTTTTGCAGGGGAGTAACTCCTTTACTCCAAGGGAGATTCTTCATTCGTCCAGCATCGCACAGGCAGTCGAAGCCATTGGTTTCTTCTTAGCAGAATCTTGTCCAGGTAAAATCTAAAGTCCTGTAGCCAGGTAACCCATTTTATACCAATGGAAAGGGGTTGGAAAGATTCTAGGGTCACTCCTAGGGGAAGGGCAGGACAGAGGGGTGGCTACACCCATGTCCTTTGTCCAGTTTCGCTCCAGAGCAGGAGCAAATGGCTCCCAGAACTGGTTTGAGCTGGACTTTGCACAGGGACACCAAATGTGCCCCCAGTGCAGCCTTTCTGGCACTCTTGCGTGCACCCACCCAGCCCTAACACACTAAACCCTGTCTAGGAGGTGGTCACACCTCCCTGTGACAGGATGCCTATTGTCATGCCTTCCTCTGCTCGAGCTTGGCTAAGCAGCAGGAGAGCAGAATCGTGTCTGTGGGTGGCAGCGTCCATTTTGTGCTGCCCAGGTCGAGAAAGCTGGTACCGGATAGAACGGTGACCCATACATGTCCCTTTGGAAGGGTGGAATCATACCTCCCACACCAGTTACTGGTATGGAGGTATGATTCCAAGGTGTTTGACACCAAACACAACATGTTTCTAAGCAGCCGTTTTAAAGTTAGCATTTACAGCGAGGTTATAATGCACTTAAACATATATGTCTGGCTGCATCACAGACAACCCGGAGAATGGTCCCCGAAGGCTGTTGAGGGGCTCTGCTCATGCAGGGGCACCCTCTCACTTAAAACCCAGCACCCTGCCTTCAGGATTGACAAGGCCTGCCATAGGGGTGGCTGATAGGTTTTTAAGTGTAGTGATTTAGATAGATATAGGGAACCTATATCTAAGTAAGTGGTGAAAGCACCAGCTTACACAGGCTGCTGTAGCAGGCAATTTGTGTCATTTTGAATGGCCTCTCATGTGTGGCATAATAAATGCTTCAGCCCATGGGAGGCCTCTGGGGTACCTATATTCTGGGTAAATGTGTACCATATACTAGGGACTGATAAGGGTGCCTCAGTATCCAATCTGAAGTGTACTTAAAAGTGCATACACCATCAATTTAGGGAGAATGCAGATAAACTGGGGCCCTGATTAGCAAGATTCCAGTCAGACTAGTCAAAAACCAGCAAAACACCAGGAAAAAAGTGGGGGTAACCATGCAGTCAGATTCCACCTTCCTACATAACCCTCCCAAACGAAAGGAGACGAGGCTAACCTTGCCCATTTGAGACTTTATTGACTAAGTGGCCATATAAGGAAGAATCTGCAGTAGCATGGATACCCCCTGTCTTCTGGTCCGCTAAGGAGTCCCTACCTCTTAGGGTATTGGTTTTTCTCCAAAATTGGGGATTACTATCTGTAGTGTGTTTATGCAAAGAAATAGGCTAGTGGGGTGCCTGAGTGGAGAAGTGAGGCCCTAAATAAGTTGGTCTCAGCTTTCTCAGAGCACTGGTCACCATGGAGGCCTTTCTTTCCATGTCTGGGTTATATCTGGCCCTAGGGGTCAACTTCTGGCTGCCTACAGCTGGGGGTTGAGTCCCTTTGGTTGGAACACTGGAGGAACAGGGTAGGTTTGGAACTATCTGGTCCCAGGTTTGCCTTTGCCCAACTGAGTCCATCTGGGGAAGGTCACTACCCAAGGGTAAGAGAGATCCCTCAGTAGGTTGAGGAATTTTCACCTGGCTAGTGCTATTAGACTGGGTGTCCTTAATCTTTTGATGAGGGTGTTCCTTTGGACAGTGGGCCCTTAGGGGTCCACTGACCTCCCTTGACCTCTGCAGCCCTAGACTGACTGAGGTAGGGTAGAGAGGGGCAGGATACCTGCTTCAGACTGGGTGCCACCTTGGAAGGGTCCCCTGCCATCAGGGGTGTTGCGAGAACAGGCCTGACCACCTCTGGGGCAGTTCCTCCACAAGGGGTAGGATCAGTTCCCTGAGGAAGCTGACCCTTACCTATAGTCTGGGGGAAAGAAGACTTCTCTTCAATCTCTTTGCTCTCTTGTCGAGTAGAGTGGGCCATTCTTTCAGGCTCCACTCCTCCAAAATTTCCCTGGGGTTGGGCTGAGGCCCTAAGGGTCCCACCAACTTTCTCAGGGAGGCCTAAAATTCATAAATGGGCCTGGTGTTCTACTTCAGCCCAGGCTCAAGTTTCTAAATAAATCATTGCCCAAGAGGCAATCTACAGGAACGTTTGGGGACACTGCCACTCTTTTAGGGCCAGTGACCTCTCCCCAGCTGAGATCGACTATTGCCATGGGATGATTAGTCTTGATACCATCAATGTTGGTCACCTGGTACTTCAACTCAGGTAAAAGCTGCTGAGGTGGTACTATGTTCCCTGTCACTATGGTGACACTAGCTCCTGTGTCCCTAAAGGCCACAGCTTTCTGACCATTGATTAGTGGCTCCTGTCTGTACTTGCCCAAAGAATTAGGACTGACAGGATTATTTATTTTAAAGTTTTATAATGCGTAAACAAGACCCTTGCAGGTATCAGAGCGCTTTACAAGGTACATATCTTAGATACATAGGTACATTGTAAATAACAAAAAGTTCCATGTCAGTCAATGATAGTGTAATCACCATATCATAGATACATAGGTTTATGGTGCATAAAGAAACGTTCCATGTATATCAAGCATAATATAGACACAATATCTGGGATACATAGAGGGAAAGTAAATAATATATAGTTCCATGTAGATCAAATGTTGAGTCGAATAATAATAGTAGCCCATGCTCAAGTGAACTTAGCCATTAAAAGAGATTTCACTTCTTTTTTGAAAGATGCAGTAGAGGGATTAAGTCTAGTTTCTGGGGGCAAACATTCCCAATTCTGGGCGCCATCCCTGAAAAGGTTTGGTTGTATGTTTTCTTCTTGTTGAATCTTTGCGGTTTCAGTAAGAGGTTTTTGGCACTTCTAGAAGATCTGTTTCCACATGAGGGCGCCAGTTTCTGTGCCAGATAGCTGCGTGCGTTGTGATGACTGGCTTTATGCATCATACATGCTATTTTTAGATAAATTCTGGCTTCAAAAGGTAGCCGATTAAGGGATCTTAGGTCCGGGGATATGTGGGAGCTTCTTTTGGAGCCAGTAATAAGTCTAGCTGCGACATTGATTGAGGCTCTTAAAGGGGCCGTTGAAGATCTGGGAAGGCCGCATAGAGAGAGACTCCCATATTCCACTCTTGGGATGATTAGAGCTTGTACTGCCAGATTGAAGTCCTTTTCAGGCAGGAAAGGTTTCAGTTTTCTCAGAGTATTTATCTGAAAGTTTGGTCCTTTTGTTGCATTGCTCATATGTTTCTGCATATTGAGATTTCTGTCCAGCGTTACTCCCAGCGATTTCGGTAAGTCAACGATAAGAGGTTGGCAGTTGAGTGCTGTTAGGTGTTTGATCCAGTCTTGCATTACGGGTACTTGGGCAGGAGGAGCGATTAGGAGGAATTCGGATTTGTGGGCATTCAGTTTTAGATGGTTTTCCGCCAGCCAGGTCTGAGTTTTTCTGAGAGTTGTGTTGAGCGATTTGATATCTTATAGCGAATGGATCTTTAGGTATAGTTGTGTCTCGTCTGCGTACATGTGATATTGTACGTTAGACGAGTAAAGAATTTCAGTGAGTGGTTCCATGAATAGATTGAACACTGTCGGAGATAGTGAAGATCCTTGTGAGACTCCTAAAGTGACTGGGACGGATTTGGACAGGGAGTGGTTGACCTTGAATCGTTGCGATCTGTTTTGGAGGACGGAAGTAAACCAGTTTAGAACTGATCCAGATAATTCCATTCTGTGTTGCAGAAGGTCTAGCAGGTTATCGTGTTTGACGGTATCAAAGACTGAGGAAAGGTCGAGCAAGATGAGTAAGCAGGCTCCGTTCTGGTCTAGAATTTGTAGTGCATCGTCAATTATATGGGTCATGGCTGATTCAGTGCTGTGACCTGCACGGAAACCTGATTGGTATTTGTTGAGTTGGTTGAAATGGTCTATATGTCTTACAAGCTGGAGGTGTACACATTTTTCTAACCGTTTGGCCAGGGTAGGGATGTTGGATATATGGCGGTAATTGTTTAAGTCCGTGGGGTCAGCCGTAGGTTTCTTTAGGATGAGGGATACCTTCCCGGCTTTGAGGAGGTCACGGGATGCATCCTTGGCGTAAAGAGTTATTTATGATCTTGGTCCAGAGAGGCAGCGGGTTGAAGTCTTTTATGAAGTTTGCTGGGAGAGGGTCAGTGAAGTGATTGTCAGGATTCAGAGCAATAAGCATTTTGAGTATAGTTTCTTCGTTGTAGGTTTTGAAGCATGGCCAATATGCATTGTTTTTTAGGTCGAACTTTGATGGATTTCAATGTGGGGCTCCTAGAAGGGATGATGAGGGGTCCGTGTGTGTGACAGTATGTTCATTGAGTAGGTCCTTCTTTGTTATCAGTCTTCAGAGTGAAGAAGGAAGCAAATTCTTCACGATTGGGTCGTGATCCTAAGTTATCTTGGGGGCGGTGAGGTGCATCCTAAGATTGAGTTTTGATTCGCTCGAAAAAAATTTGGGGACGATTTTTGGCCTGGTCTAATTGATGACTGAAGAAGTCTGCTTTAGTGGCTTGATCTTTCTGTAGTAGGCGTTTCTCTTCTTTCTTAGTATCTTGAGGTGATTGGCGGATGGAGCCGATCTCCATCTGTGTTCAGTTATTCTTAAGGATCGTCTGTCCTCATTGAGTCTTCCATCGTACCAAGGCTTCGAGTCTTTTGTGGAAACTCTCTTTAGTTGAAAGGGGCTACCTCATTTTTTGTTTTTTTTAAACTTTGTTTATTGGTTTCAGTCTTAGCCATACATACATGATTTGACGACAAATTCAAGAGTCTCGACATAATAATCGCATGGACATTGGTTCCCTTATGATATTAGACATGTCCTACAGTCCCTGCCTGTCTATGCATGTCCATTTCAACCACAGGCGACACACATAAACCCCCCCGATGCTTATTCCAAAGAGCCCACTTCCTTTCCCATTTCTTGGGACATCCCCGAGCCTTGAACACCTCAGTTTCTGCCAACATGCATCTGTCCATTTCTTTGGTCCATGTAGTGACCAGAGGTGGGCCCGCACCTCCCCACCCTCTAGCCAGTTCTCGTTTAACCAGCGTAAAGCCCAGTGTGGTAAACTGCTGTTCGGCCTCCGTGAGATCCGTCTCCTCCCATAAGTTCAACAGTCCCAATTGTGGTTTTAATTCTATGGCCTTCCCCAAAGCTTTGCGCATGTGGGCTACCTCGTTTAATATCAAGTTCATGGAATTGAAGTAGTGGTTGCTGAGATCATGAACATCGGATATCCCTTCAGGGGGAAGAAGTAAGTTGGAGCTGGAGGTTGTGATTATGTTAGTAACAATGTTTTTCAGATCCCTCTTCCATACTTTAGGCCTTGTGGGTTGAGCCGAATTAAGTTTCACTGTTTCATTGATGAAGAAGGTGATGATATGATGATCAGACCAATCACATGGATGGATCGTATCTAGCTGGATGTAATCAACTTTAGCGATTACTAAATCAAGGATTGCTCCTTTATCATGTGTAGAGCTGTTGCAAATTTGGGTGAGGTCGAGGCCAGAGAGGAAGTTTTTGAGACTATAGACCGCTGCATCATTGGGGTCATTCCAGTGGAGATTGAAGTCTCCGAGAAATATTTGGGTAATTTGATGTCTGGCATTAGTAGAGACTATGTCCATGAAATTTTCGGTAAAGGTGAGGTTATCACCTGGTGGATGCTATAGGGTGTATAGAGAGCATACTGCTTTTGCCATTGCTAGTGATGTCGAGGCATATGTATTCACAATAAGGGAATACAGGAGATTGGGATATGTTTACTGAGAGATTGTTCCGGTATATGCAAGCGATTCCACCCCCTGTCTTAACAATTCTATCCAGTCTCATGATGTCGTAGTTTGGGGGTACCAGTATGTCGATGATGGGGGTAGAGGATTCCTTTAACCAAGTTTCGGTCAAAATTAGCAAATCCGGTTCTTGTGTAAGAATGAGGTCAGCTATGTCGGCTGCATGTCTTGAGGCCGTTCTACAATTTAATAGTATACACTTAAGACGGGGCGTGATGAGGGAAGTGTTGGGTTCCTGAATAGGGGGAACTTGTCTAAGGTTGTTTTCGATTATACCTCTAGGATTGTGTTTAGTGGGCCTGTGAGTGTTGAGAGGTATAGTTGGGATTAGAGCCATTTTGGGAGGGTTATCTGGAAGCATAGTGTTGTGATTCGGATGTGGAAGCTCATAGGAGTGGAGTAGAGAGAGTAAGTCTTTCTCCGGTAGCGGATTAGTCCTGCGGATTGGGCGGGTTGAAGTATTGTGAAAAGGAACTGATTCCCACCTATTGGGCGAATGTTTCGAGGTGACTACTGAGTGGGCCACGTGGAAGTTTGATTTGGTCTGTCGTGCCAATCTAGTGTTCCAGGGTTGGCGCAGAGGAACCTCAGCTAAAGCTTTGATTTGCCATAACGAGAAAATAATCTCGTCAAGTCTAGGGTCTGGTGAAGGTGGGAGCAAGATTGGTGAATGTATTATGGGTGTGGGAGGTGTGCTTACGTCCTGTGGGTGGTAAGAAGGAGGCACGTATTCTAGGTTGTTGTGAGGCGTCCTATCTGGTTCCCTATCCAGATCGGAGGGGTGTACTGGAGTGGGGTGTCTATGTAGGAGGCGTAGAGGTGTGCGGTGGGTATGTGGTCATGAGAGTGATGGTTTTGCAGGAGGTAGTGTTGACAATGGGGGGAGAATATGTTCGTTCCTGTGGAGGGTGCTGAGTCTGGGATGGGTGTAAATGCTGGTGCAGTAGTAAGGGGGGAGTGTCTTATAGGGGAGTCGAGCGGGGAGGGGGGTAGCACTGAGCTCAGGTGTAAATATTGATCGTGATATCAGTGGAGCGTGGCTAGAGGTAGAATTTGGCGGTGTGGTAGGCTGTGTGCTGGTGGTGGGAGCCGCCTGGGGGGAGGATTGGGGTTTTATAACTTGTTCTCTGATGATGGGGAAGATGTTATCCAGCAGGTTTAAGCTGCAGTCTGTTGATTGCATGAGAATGATTCCGTTATGATAGATGGTGATGGTTGCTGCAGCTTTGAAGATTGGGGAGTGGGAGATAGAGATTCTGAGACCGTGTGCAGTTTTCCTGGTGGAGGAGATCGAGAATATAACTAGGAAGTCTTTCCTCCTTTGTGCTCTTCTTTTGGTGTAGAAAATGATGTCAATGGTTATATGCCCTTTGTTTGTTGAGAAGTAGGGATCCGAGATTGGTGTTTTAGGGTGTAGTTTTAACATATTGTGTTTAAAGCGTTTGGATGCTTTTTTTGAGAGATTGGGGGGGGTAGTTGATGGTGTAGGTATGTACGCCTGTGCGCTCCATAGTGGGGTTGGCGCTAGTTAGTATGGGATAGGGTGTTATGAGGTGTTATGCGTGTATGTGGACCGTAAAGGGGGGCCTGTGCTGTGAAGGGGGATGGGCTTGGGAAAGAGGGGAACGACGTGCAAAGGGAGGTGATGGAGCAGCGGGGGTGGGGGCGTGGGTTTGGGGCAGAGGGAAAGTAGGAGGAGGGAGGAGTAGGGGTTGGTTCAGGGAACATGGTAAGTGCACCGTGGCAGGCGAATGAAAGATGAGGGAGTGAAGCAGGAGCAGTAAAGAGTGAGATAAAAATAAATTTAAATTTAAATTCTGACCTGTTTCAGTAGATAGGGAGATCAATGGGTGTAAACTAGCCACGTACAGGAGCTAGTCCACTGTAAGGGATTCAGTCCAAGATGGCCACATCTTTAGGAGTGGAAATCATAGCCAGCGAGATAGTCCTGTGTCTCTTTCCATTAGCTGGGCTAAACCAGTAGTAGTCCTATTTCAGTGTCTGTGGTTCTATGGGTGTTTTGTCCTTTCTCAGTTATTATCTCGTCTGTTTCCTTGGAGGGTTGAAGTCTTTTCCTGCCTAGAACAACAAGCTAGAGGCGGACCCCAAAATATTGGGATTTGTGTGGGCTGCCATTTTGCAGGTTTAGAGGTAGATGCTGCTCGTTAGTTAGCAAATGTGGTGAAAATAATGCGAACTTCGCTCGCATGTGCAGGAAAATCACGCCGATACAGACATACCGTATACATGAGCATAGACGTTGTCGATCAAGTCTGAGGGGGGCGGAGTTGGGCTGAGAGCTTCATCCGGGGGAGCCCTCGTGAGGGAGGCTTGTTCAGTAAAGTTCCGTGAGCTGGGTCCTGACACATCAACTGAGGGCTCACCGAGCTCCTTCGTTCCCTATGTCCGTTCCCTGATTGCCTTATAGAGAACCCCAGTGCGCCGAACCACGACACAGCTGGTCTGTATAGGGTGCTTCTCTATGAGTCAGACCTCTGCAGCCATTGCGGGTCAATCCCATGAAAAGGGGCCATTATTGGAGTTTCATTTCATTTCATTTGCGCTGCCTTGGCTCACAGTTGTGGTGGGTCTAGTGGGACTCAAATCTTTCCATTCAACCCGCAGATGAATAGGGGGCCCAGGTCCACGTACCCAGGTGAGCCCTTCATCTACCGTCTCAGGGTGCAGCGATGGGCTAGCGATGGTGCAGTCAAGGCTCCCCTCCGTTGCCGGTGATCCACGTCAGCCCAGACGGAGTCGAAGCGGGCAGAGGTGAGAGGCAGGGTTGGCACCATTATTTGGGTGGCCGGAGACGGTAGGAAAGAAAGTTAAATGTGTTGGCGTCTTGTAGGATTCTCGTAGTTTTACTCGTTGTGCGTTAAATTCCGTGTTCAGTTCCATTGGTCAGCTGCCGCTAACAGGGATATTCAGGTCAAACAGATCCCAAGCGCTCGGAGCTCCTTTAGTGAGCTCCTCACCAGTCGGCCATTTTCGTTCCCATGCAGTAAAAGTGGCAAATCCCATGCCACCATCACAGACTGAGAAGGCCTGTGAGGGGCACCTTTCTAAGCCAGGGTCCACCTCAGTTCCCCATGAGAACCCATCTAACTTTTTGGGTGCACTACTACCACCTGGGGGATTATTACTTGTAGTTCCAGGAGGAGTGGTAGTAGTGCTTGGAGGAACATTCTCCTTATTGCTGACCCTTGGACAATAGGGATGATTTTTCCAGTAGCCTTGATTTTACAAACAAATCAAAAAGGTTTCTTTTCAGGGGAGGAAGGAGTTTGGGACCCACCCCCAGAAGAGGACTTTTTGGGTCCTGTAGTGGATTTATCTTTTAATGTATCCCTACCTTTCTCTTGGTTCTTGGAAGAATCTTTCTTCTGGTCACCACCATGATTCTTTGGTTTCACCCTGGTTCTAACCCATTTATCTGCCTTCTTTCCCAATTCTTGGGGAGGAGTCAGATCTGAGTCCACCAGGTACTGGTGTAAAAGCTGGTTTTGATAATTATTAAGGATTTGCACCCTCATGATCAAATTGTACAATCCTAAATAGTCATGCACCTTGCTGCCATGGATCCAACATTCTAGAGCCTTTGCAGCATTATCTACAAAGTCTACCCAGTCTTGAGTCTGTGTCTTCTGGGTGACTCTGAACTTAATCCTGTACTGTTCAGTGGTTAAGCCAAACCCATCAATTAGAGTACTCTTCGGGACTGAATAATTGTCTGCATCCTCTTCTCTAACAGTGGAGAGCTTATCTCTACTTTTGTCAGCAAAGGAAAGCCACAAGATAGGTGCCCACTGCTCTTGAGGGGCCCTCTGTACCTTGCAGGTCCTCTCTAGTGCAGTTATCCATTTGTGGATGTCATCCCCACTCTGAAAGGGAGGGACTATCTTGTTCAGGTTCCTATGATCATGAGTATACTCTCTAACCCTAGGGACACTGTTGCTGCCACCATGGGACTCTAGTTCCAATCTCTTTGATGCTCTCAGGAGCTCTAAAGATTCCCTGTCTGTGGCCAATTGTTCTTTCTTGAGCCTGAGCTTGACGCTCTCAAGCTCCAGAAATTGGCACAGTCTATCATAAGAGGATTCCCTCTTATTTGATATGGAAGTCCCTACAGAAGTTCCTGAGTGCTGAGATACTACAGAGGGAGTTTTGGACCACCTAGGTAAACTCTATACTCTTCCTGGGGGAGTAAAGAGAGGGCCACTGGGGCTTTCTCCCTCACCTAAAGGAAGATCTATGTTCTCCAGGTTAGAATCATCTTGATTCTCCTGGTCAGGGTTTGAGTCCAAGTCAAAGAAGGTTTCCTTCCTGGTCCTTCCTCATTCCCTGCCCCACCCACTCTATCTACCTCATCAGACCCTGTGGTCTTCCTATGGTCATTAAAGAGCAAAATCTCAATGAGACGTTGGGTGTTTGCACTTCTCCCTGTCCTTAACTTCCTGAACACACACATGGCTTTCACTTCTTGAAATGAGAGGCCATTGTACCTAGTTGGCAGAGAGCCACTGGATTCTCCTCTAGAAGACATACTAGTGTTATGTGGTGTAGGCAACTAGCTAACCTAGTGGAGACTAAACTCTATTTGAGTTGGAGAAAGGGTGTGCTAGACCCGTGGCTTGCCCTACTCCAAGTTCAGTAGAACTTACATATTCAAATCTTGATGTATTATATGTGTCTAATCTTAGTGGTTTTCAGTTAGTCACTCAATGAGATTTATCTGGTAAAACAATAGCAAGCTTAAATCACAACCGTTGCACACCGGTGTGAGATTGTGGGTTGGTATATACTGTCCACTAATTAAAGTGAGCACCTTGTACCAGTCTACACGACCCTTATGATGTATGAGGTCAAAGATAACCTTTAGAAAGCTATCCTAGTGGTAGCTGTGGAGAGCAGCCTTCAGGCTTAATTTTGAAGGAATGTAAAGCAGCTTGTTTTACCAGAACATCACCTCCTGAATGACTAAATGAAAGAGAACGACGCTGTAGTTATATAAAAATATGTATTTATTACTATAACACTGTCTACTAATCCCTACACGAGATTAGAACATAAAGCACACAATACTGAATCAATAAACATCCGTAAGTAGCAAAATACACAGCAGGCTCCAGGGGGAGACCGAACCATATACTAAAAAAAATGGTATAACGGATGCCCTCTTAGATTCTCCTGAACACACTCTCGACGTCTTCCCCCTTGTGTCCCAGGAAATTTTCATCTCCCTGTGGGATACAGTGAAAAGCGGTTCTCCCACTGACCCAGCACCGTTAAATATTCTGAAGCAGGTCACCCCTATAATAGCCCCCAATGTAATACACCTGATCAACGCCTCACTGGGCTCTGGAATAGTCCCCACTAAATGGAAAGGGGCGAGAGTTAAAGCGCTACTTAAAAAACCCAATCTGGACCCGGCTGATCTAGGCAACTACCGCCCTATATCCCTCTTACCTGCCATAAGCAACCTAATGGAGAAACACGTTAACCGCTCCCTTTCGGAGTTTCTGGAAAATCACGACCTGCTCCACCCCTCCCAAACCGGGTTTCGCCCACGCCAAAGCACTGAAACTGCTTTACTAGTAGTAGAGGAGAACAGGAAAATCCTCGACTCAGGAGGCTCAGCAACCATCCTACTCTTAGACCTGAGCGCCGCATTTGACACGGTAAACCACTCAATTCTGATCCGGCGACTCAGGCACATAGGAGCAGGGGTGGGTAATTCTTATCGCGCGACGCCCGTGACATTAAGATTTATTGTAAGGGCAAGAAGTTTTAATTACTGTTTTGTCCGAAAGACAAGTAGACAGTAAATTATGCCAAACTGAGACCTCTTCAAATTGGAGGTCCGTGTCTCCTCCGCCCACAGTGTAATCATGTAACCCACACACACATGACACAATTTACAGCAGGATGCAGAGGAGCCTGTTTTCGATTATGGAGCCCGTGTGGGCAGTCGAGCGAAGCCAGGTGAAATGAGTGATGAATGGCTCTGCTCACCACAGGTATCGATTGTAGTAAATTGTGAGGCGTGATGCAGGCAGTGACTCTTTACCGCTTGCAGTACATAGAACACAGCTTTTGGATCCAATACGATGGTGTGCATCTGGAGTTTAAGAATTCGAGCTCTGTCTCTGGAGCACAGTGCATGCGGGGTAAACCACGTAACTACACAAAAGATCTGAGACTTATTTCAATTAAGTGCAGTGTGTTCATAAAGTAAAAGCACAGCATGAACTTTGTGTAGCTCGGAATTTTCCAAACCAGCACATTCAAGAGAGAATGGTCTGTAGTATTTCCTTAGATCACGGGGCGAACATGGAGGTTTTGCAGCTCGAGAACACTCCAAGCAATGGCAGGTAGGAGACTGGCTTTCCTGCTTCTTGCTTTTACCCGACTGTAACTTTATTCACCCTTCTGATCCTTCCCTTTCTTGACTCCACCCTTGGGCCTCTCGTGCTGAACCCAGGTCGCTCTCCTCCCCTCCCCTCCCCTTCGAGGCTTGCAGTTAAGTACTTTGATTCTTTTGTCATGCAATTCTTGGGCCCCATACCTTCCCACATTGCTTGCCATCTGTGCTTCATGTCTCAGTCTCTACTGTCTCAACCAAGTCTATATGAAAGCGCCTTACTTTCCCTGTGGGGCTGTCGTGCACCCCACAGGCCCACCCCTGTTGCTTTCATTTTCATGAGGCTCTAATTTCTAAAACAGTGCCTGCACTATGCTCTTTTCTTACCCCTATGGCTCAGAATTTATTTCTTCACAAGCACCCAGAAATCAGAGGCCAGAAAAAGAAAATAGAAGGGGCAAGGCAGAGATTGCCAGAAAGCAGGATTGCAGTGATATTTACCACAAACTAAAAACCTAAGCCTCACTGTCTGTGATACGATGTCACCAAAATCTTGCACTTGAAACTATGAGGGGCTTTATATGCTGTTCTGTGCAATGCCAAGCATGACTTAAAAGCAGCACTGGGGCGCTAGACTGCGGGTGATTTCTTTAAGTCAGGACAAAAGCCACCCAATTAACATCTGCTACGTGATGTGACCTCAAGCCGTCACAGAGACTAGAGCCAGAACCACTGGAATTATGTGATTGAGCGTCCGCCGCGATTTTCACATAATTATAGATTTGCCGCATTTGCCCCATAATTCCTCATCTGCTGCATAATCCCCAGATTTGAACAAAAACTAAATTTGTTTCTAGCTCAAACGGTTAAAAAAGTTACTAAAAATGAGACGATGCTTTTTGCCACGCAGTGAAGCCCCTTTGCAAAGCTGGACTGGTCACCTTTCTGTTGCTTACTGCTGTATTTGGATGTTCAAATTATACTAATGAGTTGCAACCAATGCCCACAGGGTGTTACAAAGTTCAAAAATTATGAAATAACGAGTACTATTACAAAATGTGCCGCGTTATGTCACCTAATTTTTTTCTTGCTGCATAATTTACTCAACCCTGCCACATAATTTTGTCCTCTCTTGCCGCATAATTCCAGTGTCCCCGACTATAGCTCTGGTCTGACTGACAACAGGCGTGCCCGCAAGCATTCCAATATCCCACATTTTACATAATTTACAACAATAACAGGCAAGTCTCTGATAGCTCTTCCTGTCCCTACTAACCCCTGCAAAAACTATTAAAGTTAAGGTTAATAACAGTGCTCCTGTGCCGTTTAGCAACTTACTGTTGTTTTAGGTACCTCTTATTAAAATGAGTTTACCTTTAAGTGAGCACTACTAATCTTGCAAGATTAGGAAATGGAGGACCAGAAAAATAAAACACTTGCCAGGATCACACAATGTGGCTAGGTGGTGGTGAACATAGGTTAGAGGCTCAACCTATTCATTTGGAAGCTGATAAGCCACATTCCTACAAGATCCTGGTGCACTGCAAGGTTAGATAAGGCAGGTACGTGGAATGGTTACCTCAAATGTAGCGGGAGGGGTAAATAAATAAAGGTGCACGTATAACTGGATAGTGTGTTTAGGTGGTGCATTGAAATGGGCTTCTTAATAGTGTACAGAGTAAAGCGAACATAGTAATGTAAATGTGTTCAAATAAATCCTGCTTTGAGTAGATAGGTTGATGAGGCCCTCTGTTGCATCAAACAGCAAGACTTGTGGCTTTCAGGCTGTAAATGCCTCTCTGGGCCTAGACGTCTGTCCTTTGTGTTGTGCTGGTCTTCTCAACCCTATGCCCTGGATTCTATAGTACAGCTACATCTTGCAAGGGAGCGGTGTTTGAAATGGCACTACAGAGATAAGGTTTGTACCCCGAGGCAGTGAGGAAGGTTTTGCTGTTGGAAAGTAATCACATGTAAAGCAGGTGAATACACTACATGTAGAAAGTCCAATAGAAGCTGCGAAACTCAGAAAGCGCTAATGTTACAAACCTCTCCGGATATGCAGCAGAACAAGTGAAATTGTTATTATGCTGTATGCTTTAGATCAGAAATCACAAAATGCCAACTACAGGGTGTTCCTTTCAAGCTGCTGCAGACTCTTTCTTTTGGATGCTTAGATAGACGTCTCTGGTGCAGTAAGGATTCAGGCTTAGTGATATTTCCACATGCTCTAAAGGGCACTTCATTCCCTAATAATGCTTCTAGGACTGCGAGTGTAATGGTGAAACCTCTACAGTAATAGGCCTAAGTGTGCCCCCCACCCACTCCAATCTTGCCGTTATGTATCGCAATGTCACAGATTGAGTCATCCAAATGAAAATGAAGATCGGTCCCTTAGGAAAAAAGGAATGGTCTCCTTCCCTTCCCAGGACAGCTAGAAAAGTCATGCTTTCCTGAGCAGGACACTCTAATCTAGACATAATCACAGATCGCATTCATACCCACCCCTGACTATTGCCTGAATCTCAAATGCTTTGCGGGTAGCAGCTTGGTTCTAGCTGCTATATTCTTTGTAAATACCTTATGCAAAAATTGTATTCTGTAAATATGTAATACTGACTTACACATTACCACAGTGTACATTATACTGATAATTTCTGATTCGAATATGCAACCTCTTTGTTGACACTGTTCTCTCAAATGGCAGCTTCAATGTGTCAATTGCTTGCATGTCTAAAATGCATTGTATAAAACCTAATTTACACTTTTGCCTGTTCATCATATTGATTTAGTGAAGAGGTAAGGCAAGTAGATTTATTTGCAGGACAAGTAGATTTCTGTAAAATTTTGTCCCTTAGACAAGTAGATTTTTTTAACAATTCCACACCCCTGTAGGAGTGGATGGCATGGCGCTTCGCTGGCTTTCCTCCTTTTTGAAGGGGAGAACCTTTCAGGTCTTAGAGGAAAACACTGTATCTGCTCCCACCAGTCTGCCGAGTGGTGTGCCTCAGGGCTCATCCCGACCCTCTTCAATGTTTACATGTCTCCCCTAGCTGCCATAATCGCCCCCTATGGAATCATGATCATCACATACGCCGATGACACACAATTGGTGGTTGGGCTCAACCAAACTGATCCAACCACACATGCCCTCTACTCCTGCTTAAATGACATCTCAGCCTGGATGGACACCTCCCAGCTCAAGCTTAACGGAGGAAAAACTGAGATTATGATTCTGGGCAACACTCTCAGTTTTAACCCCAGCTTGATGTGACCCGCTAGCATGGGCCCACCCCCAGTTCAGAAAGAAGAAATCAAGAGCCTTCGGCATATGGTAGGACCAGAATCTGAGCCTTAAGGCCCAAGCCAGGAAAACAGCTGCTCTTTGCTTTGGCCTTCTTAGAATGGCCCGAAAGGTCCTACCCCTCCTTCCCTTTGAGGCCAGGAAAGCATTGGTGCAATCACTAATACTCTCGAGACTGGACTACGGGAACGCTCTATATCTGGGTGCCCCCGTGCCACCATCACAAAGCTCCAAACAATACAAAATAGTGCAGCGAGACTCTTGATGGGAACCACTAACAGACTCTCAGCCAAACCAGCCCTCTGTTCCCTACATTGGCTGCCAGTTCAGGAACGAGTCAGATTCAAGGCCTTGTGCATAGTGCACAGGGCAAGACTTGGACTTGGCCCACCTGTCATTTGCACCATGATTAAGCCGTACAAAGCTAACTGGAACCTTCGCTCCAACGATCTGTACTTGACCGAGATCCCTAGGATCAAGAAATCTAGGAGTGGCAGTAGGCTTTTCTCCTATAATGCCTCCAAACTGTGGAACTCCTTGCCTCTGTATCTCTGCAAAACGCCTGATTATTTTACTTTCCGAAAGCAGCTTAAGACCATGCTGTTTTCTTAAGCCTCCGCAGCTCCTTACCCCCCCTGTGTCAGTTACCAGCGCTGGGATGCTTCTGAGTAGCCATGCGCTCTATAAATGTTTTTCTATTCTATTCCATAACAATCACGACTTGACTAGACACAATGCCTAGAGCACATCGAATCGCTGGGCCCCTAAGGAACCACCCAGAGGAGTGACACAGGGAGCCCACGGAGGACTGGTGCAGTGTGGAAACACGACTGCGTGCTCCGTACACCTCTATGGGAACGTTGCGGTTGTAAAGTTACAATTTAAGGACACTTCTGCGAGGACTTCGAGCAAACCCATTGGGACTTAAGAGGTTCAAGAGCCAACCCACCAGTGAGTACTGATGGAGCAAGGTTTCATATAAAAAGAAACTTGCTTGTATGCAATCCTTTCAAATAACCTATAACATTGTAACCAACCTGTTCGTGAATACTAATTTTGCACCAACATTCTACATATTGTATCCAGGGGTCGCTTTCCAATGTGCGTCACTAATGAATAACCCGAGTGTCCTAAAATGGCCGCCAAAAACGCGGGAACTTTTCTGCGCATGCGTCTACTACATCTACGTAGTATGACGTCTTCTGTCGCTTGGGGAGAAATCTTTGCAGCTGCGCAATAGCTTTTAATATGGCTGCTTTAAAGTAACGCACTAACGCACATGCTGTGCCGAAACTAACCTATGCAATTTCTAATAAGCTATTAATGCAAAAGATTTATTAAGTAAATGGGGTTAGATTAGAATTAAGTGGTATAGAGTGAATTCATTTAATTTTGTATTCTAACATGTTCTTCTCTGACTGTATTAATAGTTTATATTTGGGCCTTGGAGGGTGACAACGTCTTTATTTCCTTGTGGCAACTATGCCTGCGCGACTTCTGCTTGTCCTGAAACCGATGAACTCATTGGGTGACTGCCAAACCCTAAGCCAGCAAGGACATGGGAAGAACAATTCTTGACCCTACGAGGGGAAGAAGAGCGCAACATTGTATTACAGACTTATCGATCTACATATGAAATGCTTGTGGAAATAAAACTTGTGGGTATTAAAATTAAGGGGTGGAGAATTAGACAATAGACTAAAGAAAAATATTACACTTAGTATGGTGTGATGTCCTCACCCCACTGTTTGGCCCAATCAAATTGCGGGTGAACATGGAATTGAAACATTTGGGGGTGGATCATACATTTGAATTGGTATAACAGAGGTAAGTTCTAGAAAGTTAGACACACTTGATGCTGATTCTATGCTGAGATGCTACCCGATTTTGCTGCAATCTGACTGAAGAATCCAACACTAGGGAAATTCCAGAACAACCGAGGAGGCACATCTAGGAAGGGGTCCGGACGAGCCCGAGCTGGAGAGAGTAGCACCAGAGAGGGGTGTAACGCTGGCATTATACTAGAAGAGGTCACCTTCCCTGTCCTGAACCCTTGACACACTGATGTCTGGGTCCTCACACCATTATAGGTAAATATAACTGTAGGGTTAATGCTCTGTGCCTGCTCTCTATTCTTTCTCTCTTCAGGTACTGTCATTACAAGAATTTAATTGATGCAACTAATTATAAGCTAACTGTACTATTTTTTCCTGGTGGAGACTACTGGTATATCCATGTGTATTCTGATTTGACTCACAAAATTATTAATTCATATAAACTTTGAAAAATCCTTCTGAGTCTGTGGTTCATTGTATAAAAGATAAATGTATTTTATTATTTCCTCCCTATTCTAATCTACTGCTAGATCTTTCGAATGTGCATTTTACTCAGGAGACAGGAATGGCAAGGATACTGGTGTAAAGGTTTCCTAGGGTAACCAAAATTGATGACCAGAGGATATTTGCCAGCTCATTGTGTGTATGAACGTATATGGGCCCAAATGAGTGTTGTGTGTATGAATGTGTTGAGCTGGTAAACTCCGCTGCATCAGATTTACTTGGTAGCAGAGGATGGTTAGTATAGTTAGGTGAGGATTGTATCAGTACCGAGGTACCCATGTTACCTATCCCAGAGGAGCCGGGTGCATAGGGGTCAAGTTGTGTCGGAAACCTTTTTAAGGAAGTGCTGCTGCTGGGGAGGCGAAGAGTGTCCGGGGGAATCCAAGCCTGGATTCTAAGTGAGAAGAACCTGAAAGCAGAGGGGACAGAGTCTGGGTCACTTGAGGTGACCAGGGGCTCAGTAGTAGAATGCCCACCGATGTCAGATGCTTCAGGTGTGAAGAAGGGTCGCTTGACTCTGCTGCCATGGGGACCAGGAGACGTGGAGGATGACCAGAGTCCGGATGTGAGCTGTCCCACGCAGGCTGTCGAGTGCTGAGGGGTCGGGGTCCGGATGGAGGACCAACAAGCCTTGGCAAATGCAACACTTCATGGTCAGTGTAAACAGGTTACGGACTCCCAAAGCAATGGAGAGTCAGGGCACGTCTGGAGCAATCAGGTAAGCCCAATAATAAACAAGGTGACCCTCGCCAGGACCCACAGGCCAACGGACCAGGGATCGCGAGGAGACCTCAAGCAAGTTTGCAAAACACCAGTTCACAGAGCACTCAGTGAGTGGAGGCTGGATATGTTCAGTGCATTTACTGCTCGGAGTCAGGACTACTCGTAGTCCAAAGCACAAGCTCGGGAATCATCAACAAGCATATGCACTTGCAAATGTACGCGGTGCACAGGGGTTCGGGTTGCACGGCCCCCACGAGGGATACTGGTCTCAGAATCACTGAGAGGTCAGATCTACCTCCGGGACCTTCAGGAACCCACCTCCTGTGTTGCTGAAATCTTCTGAGTCCTCAGGAGCTCGGGAGAAGCAAACCGGACAGATACGTTTAGGTGCCTGCTTTTGCAGGGGAGTAACGCATTTACTCCAAGGGAGATTCTTCAGTCATCCAGCATCATGCAGACAGTCAAAGTACTTGGTTTCTTCTTAGCAGAATCTTGTCCAGGTAAAATCTAAAGTCCTGTAGCCAGGTAACCCACTTTATACTCACGGGAACGGGTTGGAAAGATTCTGGGGTCCCTCCTAGGGGAGGGGCAGAAGAGAGGGGTGGCTACACCCATGTCCTTTGTCCAGTTTCGTGCCAGAGCAGAAGCAAATGGGTCCCAGAGCTGGACTATGCACAGGGACACCAAATGTGCCCCCAGTGCAGACTTTCTGCCACTCTGAGTGCACCCACCCAGAATACACTACATTTTGTCTGGGAGGTGATCACACCTCCCTGTGACAGGATGCCTATTGTCATGCCTTCCTCTGTTCGAGCTTGGCTCAGCAGCAAGAGAGCAGAATCGTGTTTGTTACTGGCAGCGTCCATTTTGTGCTGCCCAGGTCGAGCAAGCTGGTACTGGGTAGACCGGTAACCCATACATGTCCCTTTGGATGGGTGGAATCATACCTCCCACACCAGTTACTGGTGTGGAGGTATGATTCCAAGATGTTTGACACCAAACAGGACATGTTTCTAAGCAGCCGTTTAAAAGTTAGCATTTACTGCGAGATTATAATGCACTTAAAGATATATGTCTGGCTGCATCACAGTCAATCCCGGAGAATGGTCTTCGAAGGCTGCAGAGGGACTCTGCTCATGCAGGGGAACCCTCTCATGTAAAACCCAGCACCCTGCCTTAAGGATTGATAAGGCCTGCCATAGGGGTGGCGGATAGGTTTTTAAGTGTAGTGATTTAGATAGATATATGGAACCTATATCTAAGTAAGTGGTGCAAGCACCAGCTTACACAGGATGCTGTAGCAGGCCTGTTGTGTCATTTTGAATGGCCTCTCATGGGTGGCATAGTACATGCTTCAGCCCATGGGAGGCCTCTGGGGTACCTATATTCTGTGTACATGTGTACCATATACTAGGGACTGATAAGGATGCCTCAGTATCCAATCTGAAGTGTACTTAAAAGTACAAACACCACCAAGTTAAGGAGAATGCAGATAAATTGGGGTCCTGATTAGCAGGATCCCAGTCAGCCTAGTCAAAAACCAGCAAAACACCAGGAAAAAAGTGGGGGTAACCATGCAGTCAGATTCCACATTCCTACAGTGATGATTACAGCCTCATGAAGTGATGGAGGCCATTAATGTGCCTCCACAGAAGCATGAATCATAGACAAAAGATGGGGGGGGGGTCAGTATTTTGGCATACTCTTTGTAGAAGGAAGTCGTGAGACCGTCCAAACCGGGTGCCTTGCTATTAGGGAGGCTGCATATTCCTTCCAAGACTTCCTCATCAGTGAATGGGGAGTCTAGTTATAGGCGGTGTGATCAAGCCATTGTAGTTGTATGGAGTCCATATATTTTAATTTAGTCAGTGGAAAGCCACAAAGTGGTTGATCCTCAAACAGTTGGGTAGGGCCGTAACAATTGGAAAGCAAAAAGAAGGACCCAACCGTCTATTCAAGATACTGGAATGAATTGACCAGTCTGAGAAAAATCGCTTATTCGAAAATTCTGAAGCATTTAATTGCTTATCTTTTTGAGCTTTTTTTATATACACAAATCTTTTCATTTGTATCACATGCCTATCAAAAAGACACTTCAACTTCACAGTGATTACGTGTGTTAAATGAACATTGTGAACTACATTATACATGTATAATGAAAACCCATTCAATTTAATCAAGAATTAACTACTGACTCAAATCAAAATACATTCATTTGTGTGAAACAAGATAAATAAATCCAGTTGGTTTAATGAAAAACAACCAGTTTTAAATTAAACTATACTATTTTTGTGTAACTCATCAAAGGTTGTTGGTTGCTGGATATCCACCGTTACACCGCAAGGGCATTTCTTTTGCGCTCACTCCCTGAGTTAGGACATTTTTTTTATCCTAGTTGATTTATCCCAGCAGTTTTCTATGCTGACGCGTTTCGACCCCATTCTAGTTATGGGGTTCTCTTCAGGGCCTTTAGACTGGATGATTTCCGGAATAAAAAATCCCGAATGCATATTTAATTCTTCGCTCCCTTAATATTTAACACTACATCTCTCAAACTTGATTAACGTTACCTGCACTCTTCTTGTATTTGTCATGCTTAATGGTCTTTTTTCTATGAAGGTATTGTGTCTATCTCAAGGGCAATTCTAAATGCAAAGAGGAAAACAAATCTAATTTAGCCATTCGGTATAAATGATGCTACTTAAATAAGACTGCATTGTTTTGTGAACTTACTTCTTGAGACTGTGGACAACTTGTGCTTTTTGGTCCTTTTTAGGTCAAGGCTGGCGAGACCAGCGTGCATGCGCTGCTCTCGTCATACGAGAGCTTCTTGGAATCAATACAGATTCCAAAGCTCTCGGAGGCGGAGTTGAAACCCGGCCCATCTTTTTGATTGACTTGCGTCATCTTGCATGCAAAACGCTGGCTTCTCATTGTAAAGGAGGCTTCTTAGTCCCTCCTTGTTGCCGCCTTGTCTCCTTTTAGCCCCACTCACCGGGATTGTATTGTGTGCTGGCGGCAGTATTCAGGCTGTTTTTATTGCTTTTAAAAAGTGCGCTCTCGCCGTTCGTCCGCGTTGGGCCTCACTCTGTGCGCATTAGTTCGCCTCCTGTGACTGCGAACACACGCGGTTTATTAGGGCGGTGCGTGCTCCAGAGCTCATGTGTGCGCGCCGCAGGAAACAGTTGGATTTTGTGGCTTACTGGGGTCATTTGTGACTGACTTAAGCGCAATAAATTGTTTTTATGGGTGAGATCGGTTCTCCTCTCCACCCCCCCCCGGGTTCCTGATTGCTTGCTTGGGTCGCATTTCGACCCCGTACGAATGCCCGCAACTTTAAGCGTCTACCGTCTGAGTCTATTTGGCGCTGTTGACAGTGTAAGCGGGTGATAATTGGTGTTTTATTTGATCGACAGAGTGGTCTGCTTACTCGATGCCAGGTAGAACCCTTAGGCTGTGCAACTTTTAAGGGTAATTAGCATCGTTAATCCTGGCACTGATCCACGGTTTGGGCCGATAGGGGGTGCTAAACCTCCCGCGGTGCAACTAGGGGGTGAAGGGGACTTGACATTTAACTCTACATGTGGCGACAGAAGTCTGGAGGGTCAAGTCAACCTAATCCCCAAATCATATCTAACATCCTATGTTTAAAGAACCATGTTATCCAAAAGAGAGGTCTCTTAGAGTAGAATCTTATTCTATGCTGACTATACTGACTGTTAGTACGTGTACAAGCGTCTAAGTGTCTACACTAGATGCGAGGGTGGAAATCTTCCATAGTAATAGGGCTATGAATTACTTGTATAAAGACAGAGAAGCCGGGCCTTTGCTCGGTAGCTGGCAGAATGTTTACTTAAACTACTAGACAGGAATGCATCGGCCAGGGAACGGAGCAGATAATTTCGAAGGTGAAATACAGTTCTTGGCAGGCAGCAAGCTGATGTCAGGCATCGTGAGCCGCGCAGGGAATGAGACAAAGTTCATGGTCACAGATGCAGGCTCAGACTGGAGCTTCAGAGGCAGAAAGCAAGAAAAAGCTTGATGACAGAATCAGGGCCTACTTGCCTGGACTGAAAAATAGCATAAGTGAACCATATAAAGGTGGTGGCCTTTTGTACTTAGGAATGGAATATCCGGCCCATTCATGGCGGATCTGAAAGAGGACATGTTAACGGTGGACGCACATGTATTTGCGTCTTCATAACTGGAACTGGAGGGAACATACATGTACTTGTAACATGCACATAGAACCGTTGGGGTCCAAGATAGGGGACATAACTGACCAGGAAAATCCATATTTCCACATTCCCTCCTTGTCCCCTACTTGCCCGTCAAGAGATATCAATCTTCATTAATCCATTGATCTGTTCATATAGCATCATTTGTTCTTCTTTCTTCTTCCGGGATCTTGAACGAAAATCTTGATGTGGAATACACGATGTGGCACACAGACCACAAATCGCTGGTCCACATTGCAGGCATAAGCAGCAACTAAATAGTATGAGAAGGCCAATACCTAGGAAGGATAGAACTCTCCATCCCCAGGCTGATAACACGCTCCAAAACCACCCGGACCAAGTCCAAGTGCCTGGATTCTGGTGTATCTGGCTCACAATCTTATGAAGGCGGGTTATAGCTTTATATACAGATGGCGAATTTTCTGGTATGAATACGCAGCAGCTTGATCCGATGACCCTACAAGCTCCGCCCCTATCGGCCAGGATGACGTCAAGGACAAGACGATTTTGAAGCACAACAATCCGCATAGCAGACTGCTCTTCTGTTAAATTGCCTAAGGCGGAAATAGTTTCGTTCACTACTGCTTCAAGGGTTCTGGTTAATCTACGTATCAGCTTACTATTAGTAACTGTACCTATATAGGGAAAGAGACCTTTATTGAAATCTGTGTATTTTTCCCATGCTGTTTCAGTGTAATCGACTATTGGGAGATCTCTCCTTTCTCTATTGTGTACTAAATGAGTATTTCTGTGATAATCAGGAGGAGCTAGAAAAACAGGTGGCAAAAGAAATCCAATGTAGCAGGTACCATCCCAATCTAGAGGCAAACGTACATAGGCCGTCTGACCACATATGAAATAGGAATGGCGGGAAGCTCTAAATGTAGACTTGCCTTGATCACTAAATTCTACTACAGTGGTGCATCTACTATGGCCCATATGTATGGAACCACTCTTTCTTACACATAATTCACCTTTTACTGGAAATATTGACATAGCGGGCAAAATTGGAGTAGCTTCGGATTCGACATTTAGGATCATAAGATTAAGCGTAAAATTACCTAATCCATACACTTCATTTTCTAGATCAGTTCCTGTTCTCTGGGGAAATCCCTCCTTGTTAGGATAGCAGACCTTAAGTAAAACTAAATTCAAATTTCCCCATACCCAGTTATCTTGATAAACTGCAGAATTCGAATCTAGGGAATTGATTAAGCTAAACCATGCTCCACAGGAGCCGTTGTGTGTGAACGGGTATGGAAAGAGAGGTAGAATTCCTTTATAATTCTGATAGGGAGGGAGTCGGCCACATATCCAACAATTTGTAGCATTGCTAACCTGATGGGAATGATGTAACATACTAATAAACGTGTTATTGCGCAGCGCAAATCTGTATGACAATTCATGCGGAGGTAATTCGCTAAAAGAATGTTCAGCAGTAACATTATAAACGTGTCTAGAAATAGGATAATATATGTGCAATAATATACTTGCAATAATTATTAAAAGACTTAAGAAAAACAGAATTAATAACGTCACTGTGCAATGACTACGCAGTAATTTACAGTATGCATGTCGTTTCAACATTTTTCGGGTGTTTTCTCTATTCAGATCTAAGGGATACATGTCAGGGACAAATTCAACCGCTTCACCTTGGAGAGGACTTAAACAATCAAATTTCCCGACTGATTAGATCGGAGTTTTAGTTTATATTGTTCGTGACTACTGGTTTCAACAAAAGGAAGTTTTGAGTCAATGGGTGAAGACACACGAGGTGTGGTATTCACATCCGCTGGTAGTCCATGAAATTTCTTGATATGACTTGAATGAATCCAGCCTTTTCTGCCTTCGATCTTCACGGCTGTCCTTGTGGTGAGCAGGACCAATTGTGGCGACCTCCACCTAGGATCCAGCTGAGTCTTTCGATCAAAGTTCCTCACTAGGACCAGGTCGCCTGGAATTACGTCATGGGGCTTCACCTCAGTGTTGTCAGGAAAAGCTGCAGCTACCTGTGAACGACAAGATTGTAGTGCAGACATCAAGGAAGCCAAATAATCTGTCAGCATATTACAGTCAATATCAGTTATTTTGCGTGGTATAGGCGTCCCCCACATATTTGGTGGTCTGCCAAAGATCACCTCATACGGGGATAGCCCTGTTCGAGAGTGTGCTACCATTCTCATGTAAAAGAGTGCAACTGGTAATGCTACTACCCAGTCGATACCTTTCTCTCTGCATATTTTGGACAATCTAATTTTCAGAGTTTGATTATGTCGTTCCACGAGACCTGCTGCCTCGGGGTGTCGGACACAGTGGAATTTCCACTGATAGCCTAACAAAAGTGAAACGTGTTTCATTAGTTCGGATGAGAACGGCTGGCCGTTATCTGAGTAGACAGCACGTGGTAAACCGTATCGTGGGAAGAATTCTCGAACTAACTGTTTGGCAGTAGTCGGGGCAGTGTAATCTGAAACCGGGTATGACTCTGTCCAACGGGAAAGAGCACAGACAACTACGAGAACATATTTGAATCCTCGACATCGTTCCATCTGGATATAATCCATCTGGAGGACTTCAAAAGGGTGATCAGGAGGCTGAAATCCACCCTGTTCTACGGGAACGCTTTTTCCTGGGTTGAACTGACAACAGATCATACAGGTACGAACTTTTTGTTTCGCTGCTGCTCGTAAATGTTTGTTGAACCAAATGTGTTGAATGCTGTCTAGCATAGCTTTCTCTCCTAGATGCGCTGGACTATGGACAGTGTTAATAATGACTTGGACCATTGAATCAGGAAGGAACCACACAGATTTTTCTTTCGTCATCCATCCTTGATCCGTTTGGATCCCTCCTAATTCAGTCCATTTCCTTATTTCGTCTGGAGTAGCATGTGTCTGTATGTCAATTACATCAAGAGTGGGATCCTTAACCATCATGCAATGTGTTGGTGTCTGGACTATTGTCTTTGTCATGTCGGATGTTTGAGTTTGAGCAGTCTGTTTAGCTGTTCTGTCAGCTAGATCATTGCCTTGAGAAATGATATCAGTAATTTTCGTATGTGCTTTGCATTTCATAATCGATATTGCAATGGGTAAATGTATTGCATCTAATAAGGCATGAATGAGGGGTCCGTGCTGAATGTGGGCACCGTGAGAAGTTAAATAACCTCTCTCTCGCCACAGCACGCCGAAGTCATGTACAACTCCGAATGCATAACGTGAATCAGTGTATATGTTGACTTTTTTATTTGTGGCTTGAATACAGGCTTGTGTCAGAGCGACAAGCTCTGCTGCTTGAGCGGACAAGGTATTTATACACTTGGTTTCAATAATTTCAGTGTCTGTTGTGACTGCGTAAGCGGCTACTAACTCTCCTGTACCTGTTCTCATACATGAACCATCTACATACAACGTCAGGTCTGGATCTGACAATGGGACATCTGTCAAGTCTTGTCTGGGTTTCGTCGTGATTGTAATAACATCAATACAGTCATGAGCTAGTGGGTCTGTTCCATTTACAGGTAAAAGTGTGGCAGGATTCAATGTGTTACAACGTCTGATTTCTATATGTGGCTGAAACAGTGTTAGTTCGTACCCTGTAAGTCTTGCTATAGTCAAATGTTGTGTTTGCGTTCGATTCACAAGAACCTCCACTGCATGTGGTACTTGTACTGTCAATGGATGTCCTAACACTATGGCATCGCTTTGTCTGATTGCTAAAGCTGTCGCTGCCACTGATTTCAGGCACGCAGGCAGAGCCTGAGCTACGGGATCTAATGTACTAGAAAAATAAGCACACGGTTTGTGTGATCCTGCTTGTTCCTGTGTGAGTACTGACAAGGCAGTACCTTCTCGTTCTGTAACAAAGAGTGTAAAATGTTTTCTGTAACATGGTGTTGCTAAAACCGGTGCTTGGCATAGAGCTTTCTTTAAGCTTTCAAAAGCTAGTGTGTGTTCCTGAGTCCAAGGGAGGACAGTCGATGTGGCTGCCTCCTGTGTTGTTAATAGAATGAGTGGTTTTGCTAGAAATGCATACTGAGGGATCCACTGCCTACAATATGAAGTGAGGCCTATAAAAGCCCGCACCTCCTTTTGTGTCTTGGGTATTGGCATGTTAGCTATTAACTGAATGCGGTCGGGTGTAAGCTGCCTTCCCTCCTTGGACAGCGAGTGACCAAGGTAAATAACTCGCTGGACACAGAATTGCAGCTTAGAAGGGGACACCTTGTGCCCCTTTTTGGCTAGAAATTGTAAAACTATCAGTGATGCTTTCTCACATTCATGTTCGCTTCTAGCGGTGATCAGCAGATCATCGACATATTGAAGCAGGGCAGTGTTTACTGGCATGTGGATACTGTCGAGTTCTCGTTTCAGTGCTTGGCTATAGATGCTGGGGCTTTCTGTAAATCCTTGAGGTGCGCGTGAGAATTTGAAGCTACGTCCATTTAAACTAAATCCGAACAAATATTGGCTTTCCGGATCTATAGGGACGCTGAAAAAAGCATTTTTGAGATCAATTACAGTAAAGAATGTTGCTTCGGAATCAATAGCTGTCAGTAATGACGAGATATCTGGGACCACAGGAAATTGTGGCACAATGCATTTGTTCAATTCGCGCAAATCAATAACCAATCGATATACTGGCGGGGCCTTCGGATCTGTTCGTTTAAGAATCGGAATTATCGGTGAATTACATACATTGGAGTCTGTTTCTACAACCACTCCTTGGGCAATGAGCTCGTCAATGATTTGTAGTAAAGCCACTACAGCATCTGGTGGTAACTTGTATTGCCGCATTCGTGGTAGTACCACTCCTGCCTTTAGTGTAACTCGATATGGTGTAATATTCATGCAACCAACATCAGTAGGGCCTTTTGCCCATAGATGTGTAGGTAAAGTCTGCAGTCGGGGATCCATATCTCGAGACACATAGTGACCTTTGAAATCACGTAAAAACAATCTTACTCCTTCCGGAGAACAACATATTATAGCTCCTAGAGCTTTCAGTGTTTTTATACCTAACAAGTTTTCTGGACATGATTTAGTAAGCAATAAATCTGTAGTTCTGGTCAAGGGTCCTATCGTAAGTGGAAGAGGCTGTGATACTTCATTAACAATAGGTTTTCCTGAAAAACCAAGGGAAATATTCTGTGAGCCTGAGAGGGGTGCCCCTGGAACTTCACTACGTTTTATGGTTGTTCGACTTGCCCCTGTATCTAGTAAAAATTTTCTATCTTGACCTAATAATTCACTATGTACATAAGGTCCTTCTTGGTCTACAGGGACCTCGATAAGGGGTAAGTCAACTTCCCTCTCTAGGCTGTTTCATGCATATCGTTGATAATCAGGATAATCATACTGTGCGGTCTGGTACAGCTGTCGTGTCGTGGTTTGTGTGGCAGCAGCAGGCAACGCTGGTGCGGCTGGCACAAACTGTATAGACTGTTGTGGAGCTGGCATGGACTGTGCATGCTGCGGGGCTCCTTGTTCATTCTGATCCTGTCTAAGTGGCCGTGGTCTTTCTTTTGTAATACCTGTGGCGATATTACGCTTCAAGACTGGGCAATCGTGTATGTAATGTCCTGGCTGTTTACAATAGTTGCATGTCCCTTTTACAGGTCCTGCTGATTCACCAGAATGTGTCGTACCCTTTTTATGTCCTTCAGCTGGAACTGTCTGAGAGACTAGCATTTTCATTTTTGTGTCTTTCATGCGTCTTTGTTCATGATCTTGTTCCTCTCTAATTCTATTGTGATGATACTGTAACATTTGTAACATTTGTGATGGGGTATTACCTTGCCAGGTACTCTCGAATTTTAATACTCTATTCTTCACCTGGGGCAAGGAATTTTCAACTAATTTTGTCACAAACAGATGTGGGTATGAGTCGCTACTTGCTTTTATACCACTATTTATACCAAAACATTTTTCGAATCGGGCATAGAAATCACTAGTGTCTTCATCTTGCTTTTGTTTACAGGCTGAGATTGCACCCCAGTCTTCCTTTTTCGTGGTTAATAAACGTGGCAGTACCTGTACTAGTAAACCTGGTAGTGCTTTAGTTTTGTCCCCAAGCCCCGAACCTGGACCTCGGGCCTTTTCTTCATTTTCTAATGCTGTCCAATCTATCTTTTGGTCTCCTACCTCCCACTCTTTTTCCTTGAGTTTTTCATAAATGCCAGCAGGCATTAATACCTTTAATATTGTCATAATGTCGGGATAGGTATACTCTCCCATGAGTAACATGTCTTTAATTTCTCGGTGGAAACCCGCTGGGTCTTTGTCATGACTGGGTACCACTTTCTTCATTTCTAACAATTCTATTTTCGATATGGGCGTATATATAAATACACGTTTAAACTGATTGTCCTCGCCCTTTATTGGGTGGACTTCTCGTAAGGGATTCTGTCTGTCCATGTAATACATCGGTCTTTCCTTGATGGGCAGTGAATCATGTTCTGGGCATACAAAAAGAATGTACTGCTTTCTTGATTCTAGTATTTCTTTAATTAGCTTAGTACCTGAACCTTTCCATCTATTCGTGAGTAATTCAGTCAATATATCAGGTAAGGGACCAGGATCTGAATGTTGGCTTTTATATAGTATAAGAAGTTGTTGAATCATATAAATCCCAGCTAAACGCTGTTCATCTGGGGTGAGATTCAAAAATGTGTGTGCTACTGTGTCATCACCATATTTTCCGGGACGGTCAACCCACTGAACGGCTGACCTGGCTAATTCTTGTTCATCCATAGAATCGAGTAAATGATAACCCCTTCGTTCTCGCAGTAATTTGTCAGCGGCTTGGAACGAATGCTCGGGGGACCTTATATTTATTATAGGTGTTTGGAAATTCCTGTTATTGTCCAGACATATCGGGCGTATCGGGTCAGTAAAGCATCTAGTACTATTACAAGATCTTCCTCTACCTACATAGGCTATGGTTTCTGACTGTCCTGTGGGCAGTCCTGATCCTTCCTCCTCCTCGTTTTGTTCAAACTGGTCTACCGCTAATCTTTCTTCGTGTAGACGTTCTATTTCTTTACGGATCTTTCGGCACATGGCTATTATACAGTTTTGCTTATCATGTCTCCCTTCTGATATATTCTGGCTCCATCTGGTAAGAATTTGCATTGCTTCCGGGTCTACCCCCGGTCGGTCTTGATTTCTGATCACACAATTTATAAGGAAACGTAACAGTTCCCCTTGTATCTCCACTTTCTGGTATTCCATAGCTCTGTTAATACATTCAGAATCTCGCCCTGTTTGGACAAAATGATATATATTATCTAGATGCGCAGTCATTCCTGGTAACTTCCCTAAATACACTGCAGCTCGTCTGATACGTAATGATGCCAGGGTCATTTCGTCCTCTTTTCCGGGCACAGGGTCATATCTACAATCTATAAGAAGTTCCTTAAGCGTGCGGGAATTTATGAGTTTGGGGGTACGTGGATGTGCTGACTCTTGAAAGGTAAGTTTATTTATTCTGGGTGGCGTAGAAAAAATATTAGTAGCACCTCCGGTAGCCCCGTCTGGGGTATCGGGCGTGAAAGGATTCGTTGAACGCGATACAGCAACTATGGGTGTGGACACAGCTATAGAAGTAGTTGTAGGAGCAGATGTGGAAACGGACGTGCTTGCCGGAACTTGTGTCAGTATTTGATGCTGTAAGGATACAGATACAGGATCTTGGCGTTGAACCTCCCCGGCCAACGGTCTATGTGGGGCGGGGTTAGCATACTCGGGAGCTGCGTCATCTAAATATGAGGAAAGAAAAACATCTTCTGCGGTTCTAGGATGCCCCTTGGGATGTACTTTTATTGGAAATAATGGGGGTGGCAAGTCTTTTGGTATCCCCGCAGTAGCCTTAGGTAATCCCTCGGCCAGAAGGGGATACATACCCTTCATAAGGGCATGTCTTTGTCTGTCTACTTGTTCTGATTTCACTCGTGTACCTTCTTCAATTAATAGATTTTCTCGGACTTCATTTGAATTCTCTTTACTCTTCTCTTCCTGTCTACGTGCTTTTTCTGTACGTCTATACGATTCTTTACGCCATAATTCAATGGCGTCTTTCTGTGATTGTCTAGCTTTCCTTTTCCATAATTCTTCCTCTACTTTCACGATGCACTCTGCATCCCAGGTCCCAGCTGCGGGCCACCTCTGACTTTCTGGTAATTCCTTAGTGTAGTCTACCCATAAATCAAGAAATAATATAGCGTCTAGGCCGTGTTTATGATACATGAAGTACCCTGGAGTGTCCCTAGGAGGAATAGGAACAGCTTCTTCGAGTACCCCTTTTCTAGTTGTGATCTGTCTTAATTTCGAAAAGAGCGGCATATTGAGAACTGATCTGATACTTGATTTTGAACAAAACTTAATACAATAAACACGATAATGAACAGTCATTCATACCACAATATGCAGAACGTATTAACACATTTAACATTTAACATTTAAGTGAGCACAATGATGATACGATCTAAGGAAACTTAATTACTGAACATAATACTCGGCATTAACTGAATTATTCTGAATTTATATACTAGATATACTAGATATACTGCTAAACAGTACAGATACACTGCTGAAACAGTGCAGACCGGATTTGTGTACCCAAACCCGTCTGGACCGGCACAACTTATGTGCACGCCAGAACGCCTCCCCAGTAATGGTACTCACCGGGTAGCTCGGAACGGAAGGCCTCGGAACGGAACTGAACTGAACTGAACCGGACTGGACTCGACTCGAAAACTTCGGACACTTCAGGACATCGGAAACCTGGTGGGCCTCTGTATACCTCGGATCTTGCTCTCTCAGCTAGGCTCTGGTCGGGATACTTCGCACTTCTCACCGCCTCGTCTGGGTGTTGATCGCAGCCTCAGTCGCCCCCGCTTGACCGGAGGGAGATACAGGAAATCCTGCTGGTACGCGTTGTTGTCCGTCCAGCTGTGGCAGGAGACCGGGCCTGCAACGCACCGCCGGCGCGTGAGATGAGAAAGTGTCCCTATTCGGGCGCCATTCATGTGGTAAATAATTTAATTACCGGGACATCATTTGATACAGAAACATAATAAAATAGCTCAGTAAATAAGAGGCAGAATCCGTGGTATTAGAGGTTCGGAATGGGCTTTATTCCAATGGACGATTTCGAAATCGTGGCCTCCAAGTTCCATCACCACGGAGGTTCAGGAAGTGAAGTACATACATTATTGATAATCATTCACTTTTATACAATAGGCATTACAGTGAAGTAAATGCAAGAGGCGTAACAATTGATAGCAAAGATAACATTTCACATGCGTAGCGGAAAGAGGCGTAATTGGGAGTAACAAGGAAACGTCATTGGTTGTGATGTCACATATGGGTGGACCTATGAAATAATTTCGCAATGTCAGCAGAAATACTTGGCAGAGATGCGCGCGCAGCAGTATGACGTGTGATTGACGTGCAACTAGGGGGTGAAGGGGACTTGACATTTAACTCTACATGTGGCGACAGAAGTCTGGAGGGTCAAGTCAACCTAATCCCCAAATCATATCTAACATCCTATGTTTAAAGAACCATGTTATCCAAAAGAGAGGTCTCTTAGAGTAGAATCTTATTCTATGCTGACTATACTGACTGTTAGTACGTGTACAAGCGTCTAAGTGTCTACACTAGATGCGAGGGTGGAAATCTTCCATAGTAATAGGGCTATGAATTACTTGTATAAAGACAGAGAAGCCGGGCCTTTGCTCGGTAGCTGGCAGAATGTTTACTTAAACTACTAGACAGGAATGCATCGGCCAGGGAACGGAGCAGATCATTTCGAAGGTGAAATACAGTTCTTGGCAGGCAGCAAGCTGATGTCAGGCATCGTGAGCCGCGCAGGGAATGAGACAAAGTTCATGGTCACAGATGCAGGCTCAGACTGGAGCTTCAGAGGCAGAAAGCAAGAAAAAGCTTGATGACAGAATCAGGGCCTACTTGCCTGGACTGAAAAATAGCATAAGTGAACCATATAAAGGCGGTGGCCTTTTGTACTTAGGAATGGAATATCCGGCCCATTCATGGCGGATCTGAAAGAGGACATGTTAACGGTGGACGCACATGTATTTGCGTCTTCATAACTGGAACTGGAGGGAACATACATGTACTTGTAACATGCACATAGAACCGTTGGGGTCCAAGATAGGGGACATAACTGACCAGGAAAATCCATATTTCCACATAGGGGTAGCCAAGTTAGGGACCTGCTATGCAGTGAAAGATAACAATTTAAAACAGTACAACCCCCCCCCACTCCATACTCAGTTGAGAATCCCAATCCCACCCATAACCCAAAACAGAATATAGTACATTACAATGCAACGTATTACATTGTGTGCTTTTACAGCGCGGTCGTTACAACGACCGCGTTGTTAGTACTTGATGCAATTACATCGCAAGTCATTAGAACCACTTGCTGTAGGGGGTGTGCTGGATTTAGGAATAGTATTATTTACTATTCCTTCTCCAGATTGCGCAACAGTAGGGAAGGTGTTGGAATTCATTTCCAATACCTCAGCGCCCCCTACAGCAAGTTGTTGTAATGACTTGCAATGTAAATGTATCGCGTACTAACAAGGCGGTGGTTGTAACATCCGCGTTGTAATAGTCTTGCGATGTAATGACAGCGTTGTAAACGCTGTTTTCCCCCAAAACAATACTTCTTAAAGGGGGACTCATCCCAGAAAGCGAAGACCCTAACACCCCAGCTAAACACAGGCTAGGTGGCTGAATCAGCGGGTACTGCCCATGTCGATGTCCATCTGGCCAGGCACATTGATGCAACATCACTCGCTGCAACATTCCATACCCCAGCCTTGCCGTCCAAAGGTGCCCAACCCAAACCCCACTGTGGGGCAGGTGGTAGCGCAGCAATGATCTCAAATGTGAGCAGTGTTAGTTATTGTGATCCAGTGGAGTCTCTTCCTTGCAACGTGGGGACCCCCTGTGTGCTTTGTTGAGATGCTTTTAGCACACCTGAGGGCTGCTTTAGCGTTAGTGAAGTGGTGAGCATTGCCTTCATGCATGACATGCAGTTTGGTGGGATAGAAGAGGGCATATTTGATCACCGCCTTTTGGAGGATATTTTTGGCATTCAGAAATTCCCTGAGTGCGGCCTGGATGGCAATAGTGAAGTCAGGGTAGAATGAAATAGCATTGGCTCGATGTTGTACTTCACCTCATTCCCTGGAGCTGCGCAGGACAACGCCTCTGTCCTTATAGTTGAGAAGGCACGTGATTATGGTGTAAGCCAGTATGCCCAAAGGCAGCCGCAGCGCTCTGGATCGATGCACCCATTCAACAATAAACACCGGGGACAGGGCCTCACCAAAAAGGACTTTCAGCATTGTTGCGACATGGTCCTCCATGTTGTCAAAGGCTGTGGATTCCAGCGGGGATTGTTGCACCTCAAGCGCGCTTCCAAATCCTTGTTCTTAGCTTTTATAAGAGCAAGGACATTGTTCATCCTAAGTAGGTGTTCACTCATCGAAGCCTGGGTATCATCTGTGTCTGAAACTCAAGCTTTAAGGTGGTCCAGGCGGTCTTCATGCTTGTCAGCACGTTCATTCATCTTGTCAAGGCGGCTTGCCATGAGGTCTAGCTTGGCGTTGATTGCCCGAAGGCTGGTCTTAACACCAAACAGGATACCTTTGTGGTCTTTGTCGCTACTGACGTCTTCTCTAGATAGGTCCGAGGGCATCCCCTGTGGTTGCTCCATCTCCCCCAAGAGTGTTCCTGCTTTCAAACAGGAGTTTAGACTGGCGTGTGTTGTGTTTCCCCACCCTGGCTCTCCAGGCCACAAGTGTATCCAGAAGTCTGCAGCAAAGTCAGCAGCAGTTCCTCACTGAGAGGTAATTTGTATGCAGTGTTCCAGTAGGTTCTAGTATGGTCGTGTGTGGACCTCTAGGCCTCAATGTCTATCTAGGCCTCCGAGTCCCCTCCACGATGTATGTGGGCGCAGCAGGGGGTTAGTCTAGTGTGCTCAAGCGGCAGGTGAACCATTCAGCATAAAGAGATCTGCTCCCGTAGAGGAGGTCAGGCAGCCAGATTCTGGACTATAGAACTAATACCCGCGACCCCTCCCCCCTCTGAGGCACAGCCGAGAGCAAAGGGAATGATCAGGCCTTGTTTGTTTGTAGGTGCAATATCTACTCAAAGAATACTGGCTTCCTGGAGCCAGCATCTATCAGTTTCTCCAGTTGAAGCCAACGCCACTTGGTTTTTCGCTCCAGCAATATCTATTTGTGGGTTTGAAGGGACCAAGAAGGCCCGCAACCACACATAGACTGGCACTGGGGGCCTCCAAGGAGTGCAGCGTGGCCAGAACAATCACAGGCTCAGTCCAAGTATAGGCAAATTGGAGCTGCTGCTGGGATAGTTCAATTAATAGGAGTTGCAGTCCCCCAACCCCGTCAGCGCTCTTTGGGGGGCAGCAGCGGCCATTAGTTCTATTCACCAGCAGTTGGTCTCTGGGCTCTCAGCTACTGTGGAGCAGGTATCACGTGCTTACCGCCGGCCAGAATGGCGCTCCACAGTCGTCCGGCCGATCTGACCAGCTCGGACCTTCCAGTAAACCCCTCACCTCAAGCAGCAAGGGAGCGGTCTCAGGCGTCAGTTCACAGCCACGAGCACACCGGCATGGGGGAATGAGGCAGCACCGGCTGCACCCACCTACGCAGCGGGCCAGTCCCTGTGTATATCAGCAGCCAGACAGCTATCTCCCTCAGCAGGTCCTTGGTGTGCCGGTGGGCCACATGGGAGAGCCTTCACTCCAGCCGGGCATTCCACGGGTTTGGCTAGGCCCTAGCACCTGTGCACAGCAGTGGCTTCCAGCAGCCCCCAGGCATCCGCTACACACCAAGGCAGGATCTGCACCGCCGCAAGTGTATAGGTGGATACATTTCACCATTCGAATGGCCGATGGGCGTAGGATGAAGTAGGATTCTGCATTCAGCAGGTAGAGCCATTCTATCGAGCTGCCATCTTGCTGCGTGGCTAGGCTCCACCTCGGAGGCAGGTTAGAAAGAACTTACGTTACTTACATTGCCTTACATTCACCTACTTCCCTTGCCTGTGCCTGCGCTGCATGCTGTGTTTGCCGAGACTGCTCAGTAATTAGCTCAGGACTGGAGCAGGTTGTGGTGACTCACAGCCGTGTCATTGCCAGTGGGGGCGCTCTCAGGGAGTTTTCGACATGCAACTGCAGGAGAAAAGGCAAACTGGTGACACTTTCCTTTGGCGCTCGAGGCTTCCATGGCGGTGGTGGTGTTTCCCCTTTTTGGAGGGGGAGGCCGCACTGGAGATTCTGTTTAGCCCCTCTGTGCCACATGATATTAGCTTTCTTGTCTTCACCTGATCACCCAGTGAAGAGCCAATATCACACGGTGAAAAGATGGTGAGCTGGAATCCCTACATTAAGTAAGTTTCCAGCTCATCTGCTGAGGCTCTGTACCCTTGCAAAATCTCTTATGAGTTTTGCATGCTCTTTAGGATATGAGATCAAGATTTATATGGTTATATTAGGTGGGAGAATAGGCTGCTCAAGCCACAACGGATCCTAAACCCTGCACCCTCGCCCTGTCAAATCAATTGATGCTTCGTAAATCTTCAGCCAGAGACTGTCACTAAACTGGGGGTGGGCTGGCGCCAGCAAACTCTGCTACTCTTCGTGGGAGGTAGAATACATTTGCCGGGGGGGCGGAGCTTGGCTCGCAACGATGATGGCGGCTTGAGCCTCAGGCTCCAGCATGCAGAGGAAACGATCCTACAATAATCCTGCCCCGCGCCGCAAGAAGTGGTAGTGGGAGACGTGTCACTGGTGGCGGAATATGCAGAGCCCCGGATGGGTAACTTTGGAGAGCTGAGGGCACGGCAGAAGTCCGGATTGCGGTGCTGAATTGCGAGCAAGTGGAGGCCGTGAATCCCCGGACTCAGGTGGTGCAGTGACGAGGCGACGTCGCCGTACGTGCGGCGCAACAGTTTTGGAGTGCCGGAGCGGCGAGCGGTGTCGGACCTTGCGGTCCTGCTACGACCTGAGTGGTGCGATTGGGGCTGTGGACGCCCCCAGCTGGGAGCTGTTACGTTGCACAAGGAGCGGATTCCTATATCCTCGGGGCGCTCGAGACTGCAGCGGCTGAGGAGTGTGTTGAGTAGGAAAATGGCGGACTTGCGGTAGCGGTCAGCGGAGGGGAGAGAAGCGGGAAGGCGGCGTCGCTCCCCAGGGTGCAGAGGCGCGCCCACTAGGAGACGCCGGAGTGGCTTGGATTGCTCCGCACTGGCCAGCAGCACTACGGGCTATCGGTGGCAGGCAAGCGGCGTGAGCCGCAGAGGCAAAGGGAGGAGCAACCCTAGTGGTCCTCTGCGGTTGCGGAGGCCGCGTCACCATTCTCTTGGAGACTGGACGATCGGCCGAGCCGGGCTCCCGGAGGTGAGGCTGAGGATCCCGCGGGCTCCGTGGGGGGAGACACCAATGAGAGGTGGAGCACGCTGCGCGAGAAAGGCTTGGGTGGTGAAGAAGGTGCCGGCGTCCGATAAATGCATGGAGCAGACGGGGGTCCGGATTTGATCGGCTGCGCCGAGAGGTGAGAGAGGCCTTACAGGAGAGCAGGCGGCTGGAGTGTGCGAGGGAGTGAGCTGCCTGAGCCATAGTTCTGGTCGATGAGGCTGGTTTGGGCACGCTCTAGTCTGGCATGATGTCGCAGCCCTGCGGATGCTGCTGCCTGAGGGGCCGGAGACAGCTACCTTGAGGGTGTATGCAGTGACTAACACGGCGGCAGTGGTTAAGTCCCCCTGAAGAGGACACCGGTGTGCACGGTGTCTTTGGCTGTGACGCACGTGTGTGAGGGTTCGCCCCTGGGGAGCACCCACACCGAGACAACTTCATTATCGGGATCCTTGGGGTGCAGCTGTGGTGGCGACGCCTAGGGGCGGACGGCAGCACGATGGGCAAGACGGACAGGACCCAGTCGAAAATAACTTTCGAACAGAAGCGTCCCAAGCCCCAGGAAACGGTAGAGGGAGCTACGGGTGGCACAATTACTCCCCCGGATGACGCACAGGACATCCGCAGCTTACTGCTCTCTATGGAGAAAGGCCTGCAGTCCGGCATCACCTCCTTGGGGGCCAAGATCGATGCCCTCTCCTATCGTATGGACCGCATGGGGGAACGACTCGATAAGCATGCGGAGAGACTGGATCAAACGGAGCAGTGGTTGGTAGGGGTCGAAGAGGCGCAGACCTCGTTGGATACTGAACACAAGAAACTGGGTCGTATCATGCAGGTATTGCAGGATAAAACCGAGGATCTCGAGGCCCGTGCACGACGGTGCAATCTGCGCATTACGGGACTGCCGGAGACGACGCCCATGGGCAGAATGGAAAGCTTTGTGGAAACACTACTGATAGAACTGCTTGGTACCGAGGTTTTTTCGACCATGTTCGTGGTGGAGAGGGCGCATAGATCCCTAGGACCCAGGCCCCCCTTTCCCCCCCCCCCCCCGGGTGCGCCGCCGAGACTAATCATCGCGAAGCTCCTGAACTATCGGGACAGGGACGCAGCCCTTCGGTGGCAAGGGAGAAAAAGACGCTTACATATGAGGGGTCGACCATCTCGCTGTACCCAGATTTCACTGCTAGAGTTCAGGAGGCCAGAAGGCAGTTCATCCCGATCAAAAAAGAGCTGCGGGACCAGGGCTTAGACTATGCGATGCTGTACCCTGCCAAGTTGCGTGTGAACAGGCAAGGGAAAACCCACATCTTTCTGGACCCTAAAGCTTTGCAGAAGGCGTCGAAAAACTGGAGCAAAGAACGGAGGCGGAGCCCAGTGTGACAGTCGAGGGAAGATGCGACGGAGGGTGCACTGGAGCAGCAGGACTGAGCATAGCCTGGTGGGAAGTCCGGGATGTAATTTGTGTGGGTGGGGGGGCTGGTGTGATTGGGGTAAGTTGGCAAGGGGGGCACCATGCAGACGCACTGTAAGCAGAGGCAGCTCATTGGTGGTTTACTGCAAGGTTGGATATGGAGCATGGCATAGATGATGGCACTGTGTTGCGGGGGGGAGCGCACATCAATAAGTAGACAACACATGGGCACAGAAGGGGACCGAAACCCTGCAGTTTCTGGTGGAGGGCTTCTGCAGTAATAATGCCCTCGCGTTCGAGGTGAACACTGAGCAGGCTTGTAAATAGTGGTTCACGTCTCCCTTAGCGGGGGGGGGCGCGCATTTCCGATCTGCGTGCGGAGATCGGGGCTCGGTAGTGGGCAACTTTTGTCTATCACTTCAATACGGAGCGATCTCCGCCTACGAGTGCATAACACAACTTCGAAGGGTTGCTTGGTTGGGGGGGAGGGAGGAGGGAGGTGTGGGTAATCTCTAAATGGGATGCGGCATGGCCGAGTTGGGGGAGGTCTGCTGTGGGAGGGGGGAGGGGAAGGGGGTTTTGTTCTTTGTTCAGAGGTTAGTCCGGTGGACCGCGAAGATGCTCATGCTGCTGCACGGAGAGCGTCCACAATGTATGGGGGGGTCAGGCGCTCTATGACGGGTGGGATAATAATGGCTAGTTCACAACCCCCACGGGGGTCGCTTGACTCCATAAGAGTGGTGACCTGGAATGTCAGAGGTTTAAATGACCACCGGAAGTTGCGGAAGGTGCTGCAGTATCTTAACAGACACGCCATCGACGTAGCCTTCCTTCAGGAGACGCATCTCCCGAACCTGAGCCCCATGCTGCGCACTGGGGGGCTGCGGGGAAATGCGCATGCGGCTGGATTTACATCACATGCTAGAGGAGTTCTTACCTGGTTTAATCCTAAGTCAGAATACACGGCGAAGGTGGTGGCGGCTGATGGGGGGGCAGGTATGTGTTATCGCGATGTCAAGGTAGGGGCCTTGATCTGCTGTTGGTTAATGTTTACGGCCCAAACTATGACTGCCCGGAGTTTTACAACAGACTGGCAGAGACTGTGAGGGATTGCGCAGCGCCCCAGGTTTTGTGGGGAGGTGACTTCAATGTGGTGCTGAACCCGTGCCTAGACAGATCGGGGGTACCGGCTAGGGCTCCTGCGGCGGCTGCTAAAATGCTACATAGGGTAATGCTTAGTATGGCGCTCTCGGATGTGTGGAGGACGCTTAACCCACAGTTGAGGGGTTACACGCACTACTCGGCCTACCATAACCTACACACTCGTATTGACTACTGGTTCGCATCGATGTCGCTTATGTCGCAGGTGCGCATGTGTCAGGTGCTGCCGAGGACCCTGTCCGACCATTCCCCTATATTGCTGACTCTCGCCACACCTCGAAAGACCATCCCGCCATTTGCGTGGCGCTTCCCCCCATATTCGCTCTTGGACCCTCTATTTAAGGAGGAGCTGGCGGAAGCAATAACAACATTTTTCGATACCAATATTGGCTCTGTGGATAGCTTCCAGACGGTCTGGGAAACGTTTAAAGTATATATTAGAGGGGTGGCCATGTCTAAACACTCAGGGGTGCTGCGCGCCATTCAGCGCAGATTAACGACCTTAGAGAGTAGACTGGGGGAGGTAGAGGCTAGGCAGCTGATAGACGAGACAGACGAGGCTGCCGAAGAGTTGAAGGCACTGTTAGAGGAGTACCATGAAGCAGCGGATTCTGAGGTGAAGCACTTGGGGAAGTATGCGACAGCCAGGGTTTACGGAGAAGGTGACAGGCCTGGCTCAGTCTTGGCGAATATATTAAAGGCTCGGAGGGGCAAAGCCAATATCACTGTGATCAGATCAGACGCGGGGGACCTATTGACTGAGGAGGCAGATATAGCGGCTTGCTTTAAGTCGTATTATGCGGCACTATATGCTTTACGACAGACGGACATGGATGAGGAAATACGGGATTACCTTGATCACATACGGTTGCCCTTCCTCTCTGACTCGCGTCGGGAATTCCTTGCACTCCCCATCGAGAAGGATGAAAATTCGGGAAGCACTGGCGGGAATGCGGGCGAATAGTGCACCAGGAGCGGACGGCCTAACGGTCGCTTTTTATAAAACCTTCACGGATATCCTGCTCCCGCATATATCGCAGCTGTTCGACGATATGTGTGTTACGGGCCAAACGCCGAATTCTATGAGTGAGGCTATATTAGTGGCCATCCCCAAACCTGGTAAGCCCCCGGAGGAGTGTAGTTCTACCGGCCGTTGTCGCTGCTCAATGTCGACACTAAGATATTTGCGAAAGTATTGGCCACGCGCCTTGCTCTGCTGACACCGGATCTGGTGGCTCCGGAGCAGGCGGGGTTCATGCCCGGCAGAAACCTTACCTACAATTTGCGCACGGTGTTTGGCACCATGCAGCATGTCCGCCGGGACACTGAGGCACTCGCGGTCTTCCTTGATATGGAGAAGGCGTTTGATTCCGTTGAATGGCCGTTTATGCGTCAGGCCTTGACTAGATTGGGTTTGGGTCCGGTTTTCCTACAAATGATTGGGGTACTGTATAAGGCACCTAGCGCGAGGATACGACTGGGGGATCGAGCTACGGAAGTTATCCACATATCCAGGGGAACGCGTCAGGGTTGCCCTCTATCACCCATACTATACGCCCTGGTGGCTGAACCGTTAGCTTGTGCTCTGCGGGAATATCATAGCCTCAGGGGAGTGAACTTCCCCACTTACAAGATAGTCGTATCAACATATGCAGATGACACTCTCCTGTATGTTCGAGACCCAGAGAATAATCTGGCAGTGGTGCTGCGAGAGGTGGTACAATTTGGGGGGCTTTCTGGACTACAGGTCAATTGGAATAAGTCCATTGCCTTTCCGTTGACTCCGTCCACGGCTCCCTTTGAGATGGAGTACCCGCTCCAATGGTCGGATGAAGCGGTCCGATACCTGGGAATACGGCTCCATACAGATCCTGAAATAATAATTAGGGAAAACTATGGTAGAGCAGTTGATAAGGTGGAGGACGCTGTAGAGATCTGGATTGGGCTGCCTCTCTCGTTGGTGGGTAGGATATCGATCATGAAAATGGTGGTGTTACCTCGCTTCTTATTCTTGTTTACTAATATCCCTATGGTGCTGCCGCGTGCCTTTTTTGTTAGGCTTAATAAGTCCCTGCTGAGACTAGCATGGGCGGGCAAGCAGGCTCGAGTCAGTTGGCGAGTGCTCACACTGCCCTACCACATGGGAGGACTTGGGGCACCGGATATGGAATTGTACTACCGGGTGGCACAGGGGGCCCAGGCGCACAGTTGGATCCATGGCGAGGAGACGGTCCCATATCTTATCTTAGAGAGGTTGTTTGCAGTACCGTCCAGCTCCCCGCAGTCCTCTTTGAGCCGGCTGACCGAAGGACGGGATATTTGGATTCCCTGAATTCAACTCGACACGCGTGGGACAGCATATTGCGACATACTGCTGGGGCGCTGTTATATTCCCCGGCGATGCCGCTAGAATGGGCGCGCTTGCTGCCTCCGTGCGGGGACAGGGGAGTGGTGTGGGCCCTTCAAGGGTTGGGATTGCACACGATGGGAGACCTGTTCGTGGATGGTACCGTGATAAAGTGGGAGGAAGTGGCTGCTGGGGCGGAAGCCCCTCCGCAGCTGCAGCGCTTCCAATTTCATATGGTGCGCAGGGCGCGGTGGCAGCAACTGGGAGACGATATGGCCGAACCTCCGGAGGTGCCGGAATTAACATATATTATTAAACATAAATGCCCTCGTAGGCTGATATCCAAACTTTACAAAATATCACAGGAGCAGAGCACACAGCACTATACCAAGGCTAGACTGGCCTGGCAACGGGATCTAGGCATTGTGATTGACGACGCAATGTGGGCGTACTGCTGTGCCGGTACGCGTAGAATATCTTTGCATGGCAAGCACAGACTGTTACACTTTAAGTATATAAATAGAGTATATTATACGCTGGACAGACTGCACAGGTACGGACTACGGGAGGAATCGAAGTGTGAGAGATGCAACCACCCTACTGCGGACTTCATCGATCTGGCATGGGAGTGCCCTGGGGTTTTTAAGTTCTGGCAGGCGATTTTTCAAAAGATGGGAGGACTGGTAGATCTGGAATTTACGCCGGACCCGGCAGTAGCTCTGCTGGGCTACTCTAAGAAGCTGCCCAGGGCAGTGCGTAAAATGGTGGACATGGGATTGTTGATGGCAAAGCGTAGGGTAGCAATGTGCTGGATGAGGGGACCGCTGCCCACAGTAGCGCAGTGGGCTCGGGATGTGCTATATTGCTGTACGCAAACAGAGGTATTTAGTGAGCTGCTCCCGCCGCGCAGTCGACCAAAGAATTTTTGGGGACTATACACGGAGCACCTCGGAGGGGGAGGAGGAGCAGCGGAGGGGGGGAACTGGGACAGGCACCGGGAGGGACCCGACAGCAGTGGTTGCGTGAGCGGCCTGGGGGACGACCTTTCGGCAATTGGGGGACCCCCTACTGGGTGAAACGTAACGATATAACTGGATCAGCAAGGGTCTGAAGGGAAGAGGGGACATGAAGGTCGATTGCTAATACACATTAGTCTAATAGGGCTAGCATGTAGTGGAGAGCCTGTCAAGGGGAGTATACACAACTTGGCAGAATGTAGGAGCATGGCACTGAGGGGGGATCTGCCGGGACGCCTCAAAGTTGCCGGGGAGGGGGGGGTGTTGGGTTAGTGTGTTCAGTTCAGTAAAAAATCGTATGTCCCAGTGGGGAGATGTATACCAGATATGACATGCTAATATAATATCTGTTTGAATTACTGACACGGCTACTTTAATCCACAGCGATGCCCGGCCTCTGGGATGTGGGATAAGCTGGCGGAATGATGTGTGGATTTGCGGAAAAAAACGTCCGGCCTCAGGGTTGTAGGCGCACACTTATGTTTGTCATTATGTGTCTTCAGAGATTAAATAAATAAATAAATAAAAAAAAGAATACATTTGCCGAACTTCGCGCTCCAAGCAGAGCCCGGAGTTGCCAAACTTCGTAAACTCCGCCAGCGGAGCACAGTTCACCACTCACCTCTAATTGCAAGCTGGGTCTCACAAACCCCAAAATGTAAAGTGTTACTGGATGAAATTAATGGTTGACGAAGAAGTCAAGCATTTCATAAAGTTAAATGGATGCAGTGATATTACATGATAGAACATGCATTAGTTCATTTCCAATAATGTAACTGCTTGATCCACACATTAAACCAAATATCAGACCCGCACAGCTATTTTAAGGAAGTGCTCTTCTCATTCACATCATACTTGTAGCAAACATTGACAAGGTAATATATTATTATGTTTGAATAGTGTTTATAGAATGTTTTTTATTAAGTGTCACAAAAAGTAAAGGCAGGTATAGCAGAAGGGCAAATTTTTCTAACACAATACTAGCAATTAGACTAACGTAAATGTGAGTGGCAGTGTGCCTGTGTGTGTATGGCATAGTACAAAGGTACGAAAGAGTGCAAGAGATATAGTGAGAATGTGTGTGTGAGAGAATGTATGTTTGTTATGCGTGCAAGTGTGGTGCTAGTCTGGTATACTGGAGGTTATTCTTGCCTTATTGACAAGGGTACTAACAACTTATGGATGGGAGGTGTTACCTATGGCAAACTGCATGCCCTGACATGCTTCTATTAAGATACCATCATTGGGTGTGGGGACTTGAGCTGTCTAACTGAGAAAGCCACTAACCCAGTCATACCCAGCGGCAGGGACACAGAAAATGCACCAGCACACCTGGCCGAAGGCCCTGACATGATGCACGTAATTCTTAGCATATGGGGCGGATCCATTGCAAAATGTTGGTAATTATATTTGAGGTAGCTCTTGTCATAAGATTTCCAGTACTTATTTTATAGAGGGTGTCATTTTCTTGTCAAGTTTATCAATTGGGAACGATTTCCCGATGACAGCTTTAAAGAAAGGTACCAAATTCAGAGCTTTCCACCGGATTAATTCAGCTGTTTTAGGGGAATTGCTTGAATCTTCCACCCCCCAGTTGCACGGTAACGTCGAAAGCGATGCGTTGCTGCTTGATTCATGGTTACTACATAATGTCCATCAATTAGCCCCCTTGCAGTCACTATCATCTAGAACTGCAAAACGTTCAGCTCCCTGGTACAATCAACTTCTCAAAGATAGCAACATTTTATGCAAGAGATTGGAAAGGAAATGGTGAAAAAATTATGACCTGGATACCAAAAGAGAATATAAACAATCACTTAAAGGCCACTATAGTAAAGTCTATGAGGCCCCAAAAAACTATTTTACAAACAAAATAGAATCGTATAAATCTAAAAGTAAAGAATTGTTTAAAATTGTAAAATCCTTTACTAACCCGGCTTTGGAGATGAATGCCGCCCCCTACACTGCCGACTGGACGGTACTATTTAAAAAAAAAAAAAAAAAACCTTTTTATTAGCATTTTATATTGAACACTAAACGGTACAGTGCATCATTGTGTCAGGGAGCATACATGGTACATCAAATAATTATACATAGGTTGTTCAGCAATACCACAGGTGCCCCGTTGTGTTTCGAGCACTTTTGTCCATAGTTCTGCACTGGGTCACATGTTCCAACTATTGTCCTCTCTGTGGTCTTTCAGTTACTGACATCTGACAGTGGTTCCTCTAGTGGGGGATCACAAATATGGCCTCGGAACGCATTCCACTTTCCCCGCACCGTGTCCAATTTTTGGGGCACCCCCTACGTACAAAGACAGATTTTTCTGTTACCATTGCGTTATCCATATCGCGACACCATTGGTGATGGCTAGGAGCCTGTCTCGATCCCTAGTGCTGTGCTATATTATGCTTTGCCACTGTCATCCCTAACGTTGCCCAGTCACGAGTCGTGTGATTGAGGTCTGTAGGTTCCGGGATGTTGAGTAGGCATCTTTTGGGTTCTGGCAGAACCACAACTCCTGTGGTCTGTAAAATTGTATTCATAACCGCCTCCCAGTGCTGTGTGAGTTTTGTGCAGTCCCAGAAAGTGTGACTGGCCGGTACTATTAGCAAGTTTTTTCATGAGAAGATCAGAATGATTCAAGAAACTCTGAGGGTAAATCCACCTGTGACGGGCGAAATATTATCTAGCCATCCTTTGGAGTCAGCGATAGGAGCTCTTCGCTCGCTACAGCAATTTTCCCCGCTATCGCTGGAAACTTCCCTAGCTATTAAAGACCAGAATTCGGGCTCCCCTTCCGACCCCTGTCCTGTAAAAGTGCTAGTGTCCATAGCTCAGGTTATTAATCCAGTGGTAAATAAAATCTGCAACGCTTCATTAGAATCTGGCCATATGCCACCGAGATGGAAGCAGGCAAAAATTCTGCCACTGATTAAAAAACAGACCTCGGACCCGAAAATACCTGAAAGTTACAGGCCCATTTCTCTTCTCCCCGCCTTCTTTAAGATGGTGGAAAAGTATGTTAACTCCGTGATTTCTGACTATGTGGAAACTAACAACCTTCTCCACAATAGGGAAACTAACCACCTTCTCCACAATAGTCAGTCCGGGTTCAGACTCAATCAATCAATCAAAACGAGCTTTATTCGATTTTGGACATTAAAATCATAAAAGCAAAAATATTTAAAAAATACATCATATTTTAAATTTATAATTCGTCAGTGCGCTGCTTTCGTAAAGAAATTCCTATAAGTTAATAATATACATGTAAACATTCTGTGATTCCCTGGGCGATCTAACTCGTACTAATTAATTCCAACCCAATAACGTCTCTCACAATTCAGTTATTGAGACCTTTCCTGGTCCTCAATACGCTCTTTAAAAAACCCACCATAGAACCAGTGCAATAGCAATTACCCAACATCTGTAAGTACACAAAGGCAGGACGACCATTGCCTCCATCCTCCCTGTCTTAAAAGTGGTACTAGCCATCTGTGCCTTTCACAACTTACAGAATAGAACCACATGCATTGTACTCTGTGACAAGATATTGTCACGGAACATTGACAGAGTTCCCTTGACCAATCGTTAGTGACTGGGTAAGTAATCATGTGGTGAAAGGTCCCAAACCTAAATCTCGTCAAAAGGTATCTATCATGTCCTCCTGGGACGTATACCAAGTATGGTTGGATATTGCACGCAATATTAATTAGTTGGTGTTTAACCACCATAGGTTTGTTCAACTCCAGGGTTAGCCTGTTTCCGTCTAGATGAGTCATGCATACTTTTTTAAACTCCTTCCGATTAATAAGATTCATACTGTCGGGTGAGATAAAATATTCTGGGTGACCAATCTCCTGCATAAAATTTTCAACGTATTTCAGCCATAAAATTTTGCGGGCATTGTCTAATCTCATTGTGTCCCTTATAATTTCCCTATTAAGGCCCGTGCTATCTGTGGTCCAAATTCTATGCCATAGCAGTACCGGCTGGGCCGTAATTAAATCAGAAATATATGCAATTCCTAACTCAGAATGACAGTTAAAAACCGGTGCACTATTTGGGACAGCTAAAATAAACCTTAAAAAAACATTTTCCATGCGTTGAATTGATATGCAATCTTGAAATCCCCAAATGCCTGCCCCATAAATTGCTATGCTCGCACACTTTGCTTGATAAATCCTTAGCAAGATTTCAGGTGGCCTTTTTCCTAACTTTTTTGTAAAATTTATTAGAGCCGCAATGGACTTCATGAGAAGATCAGAATGATTCAAGAAACTCTGAGGGTAAATCCACCTGTGACGGGCGAAATATTATCTAGCCATCCTTTGGAGTCAGCGGTAGGAGCTCTTCGCTCGCTACAGCAATTTTCCCCGCTATCGCTGGAAACTTCCCTAGATAGCATTAAAGACCAGAATTCGGGCTCCCCTTCCGACCCCTGTCCTGTAAAACTGCTAGTTTCCATAGCTCAGGTTATTAATCCAGTGGTAAATAAAATCTGCAACGCTTCATTAGAATCTGGCCATATGCCACCGAGATGGAAGCAGGCAAAAATTCTGCCACTGATTAAAAAACAGACCTCGGACCCGAAAATGCCTGAAAGTTACAGGCCCATTTCTCTTCTCCCCGCCTTCTTTAAGATGGTGGAAAAGTATGTTAACTCCGTGATTTCTGACTATGTGGAAACTAACAACCTTCTCCACAATAGGGAAACTAACCACCTTCTCCACAATAGTCAGTCCGGGTTCAGACTCAATCAATCAATCAATCAAAACGAGCTTTATTCGATTTTGGACATTAAAATCATAAAAGCAAAAATATTTAAAAAATACATCATATTTTAAATTTATAATTCATCAGTGCGCTGCTTTCGTGAATAAATTCCTATAAGTTAATAACATACATGTAAACATTCTGTGATTCCCTGGGCGATCTAACTCGTACTAATTAATTCCAACCCAATAACGTCTCTCACAATTCAGTTTTTGAGACCTTTCCTGGTCCTAAATATGCTCTTTAAAAAACCCACCATAGAACCAGTGCAATAGCAATTACCCAACATCTGTAAGTACACAAAGGCAGGACGACATTGCCTCCATCCTCCCTGTCTTAAAAGTGGTACTAGCCATCTGTGCCTTTCACAACTTACAGAATAGAACCACATGCATTGTACTTTGTGACAAGATATTGTCACAGGGACATTGACAGAGTTCCCTTGACCAATCGTTAGTGACTGGGTAAGTAATCATGTGGTGAAAGGTCCCAAACCTAAATCTCATCAAAAGGTATCTATCATATCCTCCTGGGACGTATACCAAGTATGGTTGGATATTGCACGCAATATTAATTAGTTGGTGTTTAACCACCATAGGTTTGTTCAACTCCAGGGTTAGCCTGTTTCCGTCTAGATGAGTCATGCATACTTTTTTAAACTCCTTCCGATTAATAAGATTCATACTGTCGGGTGAGATAAAATATTCTGGGTGACCAATCTCCTGCATAAAATTTTCAACGTATTTCAGCCATAAAATTTTGCGGGCATTGTCTAATCTCATTGCGTCCCTTATTATTTCCCTATTAAGGCCCGTGCTATCTGTGGTCCAAATTCTATGCCATAGCAGTACCAGCTGGGCCGTAATTAAATCAGAAATATATGCAATTCCTAACTCAGAATGACAGTTAAAAACCGGTGCACTATTTGGGACAGCTAAAATAAACCTTAAAAAAGCATTTTCCATGCGTTGAATTGATATGCAATCTTGAAATCCCCAAATGCCTGCCCCATAAATTGCTATGCTCACACACTTAGCTTGATAAATCCTTAGCAAGATTTCAGGTGGCCTTTTTCCTAACTTTTTTGTAAAATTTATTAGAGCCGCAATGGACTTCATGAGAAGATCAGAATGATTCAAGAAACTCTGAGGGTAAATCCACCTGTGACGGGCGAAATATTAAATAGCCATCCTTTGGAGTCAGCGGTAGGAGCTCTTCGCTCGCTACAGCAATTTTCCCCGCTATCGCTGGAAACTTCCCTAGCTAGCATTAAAGACCAGAATTCGGGCTCCCCTTCCGACCCCTGTCCTGTAAAAGTGCTAGTGTCCATAGCTCAGGTTATTAATCCAGTGGTAAATAAAATCTGCAACGCTTCATTAGAATCTGGCCATATGCCACCGAGATGGAAGCAGGCAAAAATTCTGCCACTGATTAAAAAACAGACCTCGGACCCGAAAATACCTGAAAGTTATAGGCCCATTTCTCTTCTCCCCGCCTTCTTTAAGATGGTGGAAAAGTATGTTAACTCCGTGATTTCTGACTATGTGGAAACTAACAACCTTCTCCACAATAGGGAAACTAACCACCTTCTCCACAATAGTCAGTCCGGGTTCAGACTCAATCAATCAATCAAAACGAGCTTTATTCGATTTTGGACATTAAAATCATAAAAGCAAAAATATTTAAAAAATACATCATATTTTAAATTTATAATTCGTCAGTGCGCTGCTTTCGTGAATAAATTCCTATAAGTTAATATACATGTAAACATTCTGTGATTCCCTGGGCGATCTAACTCGTACTAATTAATTCCAACCCAATAACGTCTCTCACAATTCAGTTATTGAGACCTTTCCTGGTCCTCAATACACTCTTTAAAAAACCCACCATAGAACCAGTGCAATAGCAATTACCCAACATCTGTAAGTACACAAAGGCAGGACGACATTGCCTCCATCCTCCCTGTCTTAAAAGTGGTACTAGCCATCTGTGCCTTTCACAACTTACAAAATAGAACCACATGCATTGTACTTTGTGACAAGATATTGTCACAGGGACATTGACAGAGTTCCCTTGACCAATCGTTAGTGACTGGGTAAGTAATCATGTGGTGAAAGGTCCCAAACCTAAATCTCGTCAAAAGGTATCTATCATATCCTCCTGGGACGTATACCAAGTATGGTTGGATATTGCACGCAATATTAATTAGTTGGTGTTTAACCACCATAGGTTTGTTCAACTCCAGGGTTAGCCTGTTTCCGTCTAGATGAGTCATGCATACTTTTTAAAACTCCTTCCGATTAATAAGATTCATACTGTCGGGTGAGATAAAATATTCTGGGTGACTAATCTCCTGCATAAAACTTTCAACGTATTTCAGCCATAAAATTTTGCGGGCATTGTCTAATCTCATTGCGTCCCTTATTATTTCCCTATTAAGGCCTGTGCTATCTGTGGTCCAAATTCTATGCCATAGCAGTACCGGCTGGGCCGTAATTAAATCAGAATTATATGCAATTCCTAACTCAGAATGACAGTTAAAAACCGGTGCACTATTTGGGACAGCTAACATAAACCTTAAAAAACATTTTCCATGCGTTGAATTGATATGCAATCTTGAAATCCCCAAATGCCTGCCCCATAAATTGCTATGCTCACACACTTTGCTTGATAAATCCTTAGCAAGATTTCAGGTGGCCTTTTTCCTAACTTTTTTGTAAAATTTATTAGAGCCGCAATGGACTTCAAAAAAAGTAAGGACCTAGCCTTAACAGCTGGAGCCCAGGAACCAGTCCTATCAAATAGGATACCCAGATAGCTAAAAGAGGTGATAGGTTCCACCTTACTCCCGCCCGCCTGAAAGCTTCTATTCTTGTATTTCGCTCTCCCACATGACATCACAAAGCGTTTCTTTGCGTTCAGTTTTAAACCGAGCCTATCCATAAATGTGGTGTATGAGGAGAGGGCCCTTTGTAAACCCACCTGAGTGCGGGCCATAAGCACCGCATCATCGGCGTAAAGGAGAGAGGCTATCGGGCAGGTATTTACAATTGGTGGATCTCTAGTGTGTGACACCAACTCCTGTTCCAAGGCGTTGGTATATAAAGAGAACAGGAGTGGTGCCAAAACACAACCCTGTCTTACGCCTCGCTGTATTCTAATTGGGGCGGTACACTCGCCCTCCCTCTATACCATAGCGAACCTTTGCAGTGGCTCCAAGTTATAGCTGTCTTAAAAACTGAATTAAAACAGGATCAACTTTCAATTCATTAAGAACACCTCACAGCTTATCATGAACTACACAATCAAAAGCAGTTGTGAGGTCTATGAAGGCCAAATAGAATTTCCCTGTTTTGGCCTGCGTATATTTACCGAATAAATACTTAAGTTTAAAATCTGCTCGTTGGTTCCTAAACCAGCTCTAAAACCATGTTGAACATTGCTTAAAATACCATTATCTTCAGTCCATCCCTGTAATCGATCTACAACAATCCTGCCTGCTACCTTCATCAGAGAGTCCAACAAAGATATTGGGCTGTAGCAAGCAGGATTCTCCCGCTCACCCTTTTTAAAAATACGGACTATGATTGATTCGGACCATGTGCTAATAAATCCCTTTTCGCAGCATGCTTGTAAAACCGTAGTTAAAATGGGGCCCCATAACTCCAAGTTTGACTTGTAAAGATAGATTGGTACCCCATCGGGACCGGCAGCCTTGCCACTCTTACTTGCCTTAACTGCAGCGTTTACATCATAAAGTGAAATAAAAAATTTAATTGGCGAAAAAAGTTGGTTTACACTCCCTAGATCTTGACTCTGGAGTACTCCCTCGGTAATCTTCTGTTTTGAATATACATTGGAAAAAAAAGTCTATACAGGTCTGTTCCTCTATGGCCACCTCAATTGATGGAACATCTATTTTATTAATGAGGAATGGGGCGTTTACTGCCGACCAGAATTTCGAGCTGTCTTTACTCTCAGCGGCATCACTGAGGTTCTTCCAGGCCTTGTCTTTCAGCTCGGTTATCCTATTTTTCCTTGCTGCATTATACAGCTTTCTACATGCTAATCTTGCTCTTATCTCTCACCACTCTATGTAGGGCTTTCTTTAAGTTTGAGTAGCTTTTAGTACAGTTTTTATCGAACCAGCCCTTCTCATCTTTGCGCGTGCCTTTACTTTCTGCAAGCAATGTGTTTCTAACCGTCTCAGTGATACTATTAAAAGCATTTAAAACATCTTCATGTGTTGGACTATCGTTTAAACATATTAGAATTGAGTCTAGTGCCTTTACAACTATCTCTTTGCTTAACTCCGCGGGGTCCCGACTCCCCCAGCGGATTGCATAACCGTTTTTTCTTGCTAATTCAATGTGCTGAACCCATACTATTTTGTTACAAGTTTTCCTTGACACGCGATTTGGGATGGCTATGTTCACACTGATAGCCAAGTGATCACTCATGACATTTTGATGAATGTCATAGGCTTTCACGTGACTAGCGTAGCGATTAGGGATAGTGATGAAGTCAATAGTTGATTTGGCACCTTTACCTATAAATGTATACCCAAACTCGACTGTAGGCGTACACAAACGGTTCGAGAATCCCAAATCATGTTTAAACACAATTTCGTTAAACAGCTCACCTTTTATATTGTGTTGGAAGTGGATCGGCGGATCATCCTTGTCTAGAGCTAAGCCACACTTCCCTAATTCCGCAAGTGGGCACAAACTAGTGTTAAAATCCCCACCCCAGATGGGGATGATCTTGTGGTCGCCTTTTAGTTCTAAAGCGTTGATGTCCCCACTGAGCTTCTCTAATATAGCTCCCAACTGGCCTATTTCTGTATTATTATAGAAATAAACCAAGAACAGTGCGCTGCTACAGTCCGTGTATATTAGGATCGTTTGGTAGTAAGTTTCTGAACTAACCATCTCGATCTTATATGCCCCTAGCAGATTTGAGGTGTAAACACATAGTCCCCCTTTTGGCCTACTACTGGGTGATTGAATTGCAGGTGTATGGTATGTCTTGAACCCATTAATATGTATATTATCAATGACCCAAGTCTCTTGTAGACACAGAACATCAAAATTACTAATAAGGTCCAACCAGACTGGTTCATTCACCTTATTCCTTAAGCCAGCAATGTTCCAAAAAAGAATTCTACATAGCCCTATCTGGTGATCAGTTGGATTCATATAACCCCTCTCTGAGATATCTACGCCATTTGGAATATTTTACCCTTCGTCTTCTCGTGCTTCAAAGACCAGGTTCTGCGGAGTTAGTACCAGCTGATTTTCAACATTAAAAGTATTCTTGTACTTAGACTGGCCCCCATGGATTGGATGTCAATCATTCTCATTCAAAGTAGTTAGGGGACCAAATCTATTTAACACAGCTAAGTTATAACAAGGGCCATCTCGTGTCCATCTGTAGTTGTCATGATTTTCCGGGGTATTTGTGGTTTGTGGTTGATAGAAAAATCCCAAGGGGAATACTTGTATACTGCTATTAGGTGTATTTAAATTATACATTCTCTATAGGATTTCCCTGACCAAGGTCGGTGATCCTAGCGAGAGAACTATGCAGTCTCCTTCATAATGTTTATTGCCATAACCTACCCAATCAACCCTCCTCACCATCTTGAATTCCCTAAATAGAGATTTTGTTAGGCCTGTCCTATTACCCAACCAATTTATAGTCTTGTTTCTTAAAGCCGGCCACATTTCCTGTTTTGCTAAGGGGAGCCGGGGAACATTAACCAAGATGATGGTGTATGGCATTGCTGCTGGGGGGAGGTTAAGTATTTGTACATTATGCCTCTCCCCAGAAGCATTGTTGACCGTTTTAATTATACTTTTCCCACCCTCCTGTTCATTTCTTGATTTACTGTCGTCCCCACCCAAATCTTTAGATCTATTTGCTTTTGTGTCTTGTATGAGACTTTTACCTGTAGGTTCACACTCAACTATAGCATTGAGTCCACCCTCTTAGAAGTATCTAAATACATCAAGGAGACCCTGGATGGGGGTGGGAAGGCCATTCTGATCTTGTTGGACTTATCGGCGGCCTTCGATACTGTGCCTCATGCTAAACTATTGGACAGGATCCGTTCTCTTGGTATCGGAGGCTCTGTATTAAAGTGGCTAGCCTCATATTGGAAAGATGGGGATCAGGTGGTTTGGTGTCCTCCCTTTGCAGCTAGAATCCCAAATTTGGAGCTGGGAGTCAGTCAGACAGTCAGTCAGTCAAGAATACATTATTCGACAACTTAATGCCTTAAAAGTGATCACATTAAACAACAATACATATCAATGACACGGTTTAAAAAAAGAAAAGGCTAAAGTATTCCTTATATCAGTCCCTATGACCAATCTAAAAAAGCAACAATATAAGAGCTTTGTAAAATACAATGTGCAAAAAAGCAGAGTCCCTGTATAGGAGTTACTGGACTCATACCAATAAGCTAAAACCTGGTATAATATAAAATACAAACATTATATAGTATTATAAAATGAAAGACACATAAAGCATTCCCGATGACGGGCCAGGAGATCGCAAACTAAAGTGCATAAGTGCATAGCAATAAAGTGCAAGATACTAGGGAATGAACTCGTAAATCCAAGGGCTATGCATAAAAACGTACATCAATTTTTAGGCAAGTAAGAAATACAGTCCTGAATAAGACCTTGGCTAAGAAGCATCACCCTCCTTCTCTTTGGCGAATTGCCCAGGACCAGCTCAGGAACTTTGCCACCCCAGTTATAATGGTGGAGTCGCCGCCATTTTTCAGTAACTTTTTAGCGATCAATGCTGAATTCGTACCCAAGTTTCTACACAAGGGTTTAAGCCACACACTTCTGGGTAAACGGTAGGCAGGGCAAACATATAAAAGATGGTCAATATTTTCAACAAGGTCTGCACAAAATGGACACTTGCTTCCCTTACCAATTGCGGGTAAATTGCCTGAGCGGGAGTGTTTCTACTCAAAATTGATGAAACAACCTGCGGTCTCTAGGTTTCGTGATCAAATCCCAGTAGCCTTCCATCCGGGGGTTGTCTTTAAAATCCAAAAAAACTCTTGTCAGTGGGGAACCACCCGTGATGGAGTGCCTCCGGTTTTTGATCAAATTCCAGAAGGCTGCTTTATACAGTACTTTCATTGGGAATACAGCCGACTCAGGAGACACCCATAGCTCCCTCATCTCCATCTCAGTAAGAAGTGATTTAATTTTGGAGAGCCAAGGGATCTTATTAGAACGATCCATACCCCTTATTTCAAGTAGGGGGTTGGCAAAAGGGAGTAATTCTGGGACCGTCCAGAGCCTTCTCCAGAAAGCCAACATTCTAAAATGAACAATGTCCTCGATAGCATTGCAACCCAGGTCAAGGAGAAGGGGAATACGGGGGGATGATCGGGGGAGGCCCACAATAGATCTTAAAAACTTGTTTTGGGCCAATGTTAAATCGGTTAGGTTACTATACCCCCAGATCTCAGCACCATAGAGAATAGCTGGTAAGATTTTCAGGGTGTACATTTTAACAACTGGAGCTATAGGCTTGGTCTGGGAAAGCCTGTGTTCTTTTGTCAATGCCCCAGCTAACTGAGAGTGTTTCAATACAAGTAGCTTCACCTGGGGGGACCAGCCTAATTTTTCACCTATGGTAATACCCAAATAGGTAAAGACATTGGCCTGATCCAGGAGCTTCCCGCTCATGTAGACTCTTGCGGTTACAGGCCTCGACCCGTGGAGTACCATAAATTTGGTCTTACCCACGTTGATCGCTAGCTCATGGTCGCTGCAGAACTCCTCAAAGCGAGACAGTGCCAGCTGTAGGCCCTGCCTCGTCTTGGATAAAATCAGAGTATCGTCAGCGAACATGAGCAGAGGTACCCTTTGGCCGTCCATCATAGGCGCGTCTGTGGGGAAGTTGTCAAAATACTGTACCACCCCATTGATAAACAGCGAAAAAAGTGTTGGGGCCAGGACACACCCCTGGCGAACACCCTTCCCCACACTAAATTTCTCAGTAACCTCGCCTGGTTTCCCCCACCTAACCTGTGCGAAGTTAGAGTTGTGGAGTTTATTCACAAAGTCCACCAATTCCTTGGGCATCCCCAATCCCAACAAAACATTCCACAGTTTAGATCTGGGAACGAGGTCAAACGCATATTTTAGATCTACGAAGGCTGCAAAAATCAAGCCTTTACCTAGAATAACCTCCCTCCAGAGCATGACAAATCTGAAAACCTGATCTAAAGTCCCCATGTAAGCCCTGAATCCTACTTGTAAGGGAGATAAAATATTTTCATTAGACATCCAATTCTGGATCCTGCCCAGGAGGACCCGGGCTATAACTTTTTGTAGAGCATAAATGAGGCTGATGGGCCTATAGTTGGCCGGGGCGGAACGATCCCCCTTCTTATAGATCGGGATGATTTCCGCCCCAGACCAAGAAGGTGGGAAAGGAGATCCCCCCCGCCAGAGAATTAATCAAGGTCGTAATATAGGGTACCCAGAGGTCACCATGCTGTTTAAATAAATCTGGGGGGATGCAATCGGGCCCAGGTGCCTTACCGCTTGGGATATTCCTTACCACCTCAAACTCCTTGGTGCTAAACGTCAGGGGAGTATCTATGCATATAATTGGTGTACTAGTTTCCCTCTCCATACCCTGGCGGTATTGAGCTTCAAAGAAAGCAACCCAAAGGTGTGGATCCACGTTATTATTAGGGGTGATCAACCTTTGCCCATTCCCCCATTTTATTAGGTCCAAAAACTGTGTCATGTTCCTCCCATTGCAAGCCAATAACAGGTCCTTCCAACGCTCCTCGTCCCAATCTCTTTTTGCAGATCTTAAGGAAGATTTATAAAGTATCCTGGACTGTTTGATAGAAGTGTGGTTCCTAGATTTAATAGCTTTTACGAGTGCCTTGTGGGTGGACCTACATAGGTCATTATACCAAGAGATGGATTCTGGCTTGCGATTCGCTCTAATCGGCTTGGTGTTAATAAAATAAATTTTCAGCTTGCTAAAAAGCTCAGTGTGAATTGTTGGGAGTGAATCTTTGAGAGTCTCCTGCGGGCCACAATCATTGATTTTCCTCAGAGATCCTATAACTAATCCCCTGATTTCTAGCACACTTTTTTCGTCGAGGGCCACCTTCTCCCAACGAACCCTTCTCAGATCGTTTCCCAGTATTACATGGTTTGAACTGCTGTCGGGCTCCAGAGTGGCAGTGGGGCCGAAGCTCAGACCTTTTAGTGTTAGTACCAAGGGGTTGTGATCACTTTCGGGGCGAGAATGTACTTCCATATCTACGAAGTGGTGCCAGAATTCGACTTTTACAAGGATGTAGTCAATCCTGCTTTTGTGGCGGCCGTTGTCAAAGGTCGCCACCCCCAGGGCGTCAGACTTGGTCCTGCCGTTGACTGCCCTATGACCCCATTCCAGGCACAGCCCTTTAACCTGGAGTGCGGCCTCGGTCCATTTTTTAATAGGTAGAAGGTCCAGCTGAGGCACACTCCAGAGAGAGTCCACCTCCTCGCTAAACCTTCCATCATCACCATCCAGCGGCTCAAAGCATGTATTAAAATCCCCGGTGATGATCAAATTGGTGTTCAAAGCACCCACCGCTAGAAGGGACTCGAGGGCTACAATTACCTGAGAACTCCTGCCCCCCGCTTGACCTCTTACATAAATGTTAAACAGGGATAAATGGAGGCCGCCTGAAGATCTTACTCTTATAGCAAGAAGGTTGGGATTGTCAAAGGGAATCTCGACCACAGATAACCCCTCGGTTTGCCTAACCCAACATGTTAGGCCACCTACCGATCTCCCCCTTAAACCCTTAGTAGCCGGTTTTGAAAAATTTAAATAACCGGTATGGAACATGTTATCCACTGACCAGGTTTCCTGAAACGCCCATATTTCCACTCTGTTGATAAAGGCTGACCAATCTAATGACCCAATTTTTGATTCCAAACCCGCTATATTCCACGAGGAAATAATCATGTGTTCTTTCTGGGTAATAGAGAGCAGACCCCCAGTAGCAGCATCTGGGGACAAAGAGCAACTAACTGGGGTTGGTACAGCAGGAGAGGGAACCAGGGTTTGGACCAAAGGGTCAACTGGATTAAAAGAACTGGTGGTAGAAGTCACTCCTACTGTCCCGAGACCTCCTATCACTACTCCCCCAGGGACACCCACCCATTGTTAATCTATGTCTTCAAGAGAAGAGAGGGCATCAACAAGGTTGTTAAGCTGAATAGGAAAGTCTGGCCTAGGATAAATACCTTGGGCTAGTCGGCCATCCCTATGTCTCTGTTGATAGAAGAAGCCAAGGGGAAGTATGCCAATGGATACCCCCTCAGCTGGCGCATGACCAACCATCTCCAAGATGTAACGGACCAGACCCGGAGACCTAAAGCTCAGAACTACACAATCCCCTTTTAAAGTTTTGGCAGAGTGCCCAACCCATTCAATCCGCCTAGCCATTTAAAAATTCTTGAATAAACCCACCCCAATGTCTGTCACTTTGTTCAGGTGGTGTAGGGCGTTGTTTTTGAGGGAGGACCAGTGTTCTTGTGTGCCCGGGGGAAGGGGAGGAACATTCGCCAGGATGATCGTGTAGGGAATCGCTTCGGGGGGCAGGTGGAGATGGGAGTGCCTCGAATTATGCCCTACAACACTGTTGATATCCGACCTCCGAGGGCTCCTTGGCAGAGATGGAACCTGGTTAGGGGTTATCTCAACATTGCTCGACTTGTTTGGGTAGATAGATCTTACATTAGCAGCTGTGTCTACCCCAGCCACATGTGGTTCGACTTGTGCCTTTGCACCATTCTGGTCCTTGCGAGTGTCCCCCACCGAGGCCAAGATGTTACCAGTAGTAACTGCCCTATAATGTGGAGCCTGGTCCTCGTGTGAAAAACGTGCCAGGTGTAGGAAGGTGGATATCTGACTATGGTTACCCCCAACTTTTTGCCTAGTGTTTAGCTGGTTTTTCGACTTAGTTGGCCTGAGATCCTGCCATTCAGGGTCCCAGGCTGTCTGCTCTCTCTTTAAAATGGACTCCATGTACCCTAGGTACATACCCAATTGGTAAGGATCACCTTATTGGACCCTGTACAGTGTACCCTAGGTACCCAGGGCATAGGTGTACCCTAGGCCTCCCAGGGGCTGCAGCATGTATTATGCCACCCCTGGTCTGGCCTTCCAATCAGACACAACTGGCTGATCACTCAGCTGGGGCAAGGTTGTGTAATCACCCCTTGCTTAGATATAGTATACCTATATCTACCCTTATATATAGACACATGTGTACCTATCAGCCACTCCTATGGCAGGCCTTAACAATCCTGGAGGCAGAGTGCTTGGTAACATGTGAGATGGTGCTCTAGCATGAGCTGAGCCTGTCTGCAGCTTTCGGAACCATGTCCTTATAGCTGTTCTATGATATAGCCTACCATATACTCTTAAAGTACCTTATAATCTTAAACGGTTATGGTAACTATGGTTTGGCTTTATCAAAACATGTTGTGTAAGGTGTCTAACACTTTGGAATAATACCCCCATACCATTTCTGGTGATGAGGATATTATTCCTCCCTTCTAGAGGGAGAGACTTGTTAAAATCCTACTTTGCTGTTTAACTCTCACCAAAGCCTCAGCATCACAAAATGGATGCTGCTGCCACAGACACGAGTCTGACCTCCTGCTGCTGGGAGCCCTCCCAACCAGGGAGGCCTGGACAATAGGTTTCCTGCTTGGGGAGGTGCTAGCACCTCCCCAGACAGACTTTAGTGTATTGGGGCAGGGAGGGCTGAAAGGAATGAGACATGCCTGGGGCACACAAGGTGCTCCATGCATAGTCCAGTTCAAACCGGTGCTGGGGCACTCCAGCCCCAGCTCTGGCGCGAAACTGGACAAAGGAAAGGGGGTGTAGCCACTCCCCTTCCTGGTCCCACCCATAGGAGGGACCTTGCACGTAGCCCAGCCCACTAGCCCAGTAAATTAGTAGCTAGTTGGGCCCTGCTAAATTAGATTAACCTGAATCTGCAACTTGAACAGAAAGTCTGGACCTTCGACATTCGACCTCCGGAAGAAGACTGAAGAAATCTCCCCAGTGGCCAAGGAGTGACCACCCTGGGCAACCAGGCACCATCCAGCGACCGCTGCTTGCTTTGCGACTGAATCCTAAGAGGGATGACTGCAGAGATTGACCAGCGCCGAGACTTCCAGACACCTCTGAACCAGATCCACATCTCCAGCGAAGCTGAGACCCATGGAGGCGACGAGGGACGTGGGACCGGCGACTTGGGAAAAGTGGCTAGTAACTGACTAGCGTGACTTCCGAGGCTCCCTCGAGGCTGTGCTTGAGGAATTGAGAAGCCCCACTCCCGAGCACCATCTGCAAAGAAGACCAGCTCCCCACACTTCACGTGTTCTGCGTGGGGCCCTTCTGCACCTGTGTTGCTCGACGTGTTGTCCCGTTGCTTGCCCGTTGGCTAGTAACCTCTGTGACGACGAACCTTTAATTTCACCTTGCTGGTCCGGCTCCTCCAGACTGGCACCCGCTCCTCTGTGAAAGAGAAGCACCCCAGACCTTCCTGGTCTGCACCAGAAGCAAGTCCTCCATCCTGCGTGGGTTCTGCTTGCCAAGGCTTGTTGGGTCCTGACTCGACTTCGACGCCGCCGACAGCAAGAGCCTTCGTGGGACAGCTCACCTCCTGGTCCTGGTCGTCCTCGACGTCTCCTGGTACCCGTGGCTGCTGCGACAAGCTTCACCTCTTCACCTGCATCTTCACGACATCGCCTGGTTCCTTCCTGGTTCCTTCCCGGCTACTGGCTGGTGACCTAGACTCTGTCCCTTCTGCTTGCAGGTTCCTTCCTTCTTGATCCCCACCTTGGGATCCACCGAACACTCTTCACTGACTGCCTGTCAGCAACTTTCCTTCAGGCATCCATAGAAGTCCACGACGAAACCCGAGGCAAGTTCACACCTATGCACCCGCAGCCCGTGGGCTAGGTAACTTGAGTACTTCGGTGCTCACAAGGGTATTGACTATCCTAGGGTCTAGTTTCCAAGTCTCTACTTTCTAGCTATACCAGAAGTGTCCTAAAACTGCTTATTTCTAACTGCTAGTAATTCTATCGACTTTTACGCATTACGCGTGAGTGTTTCCACTCTGCACCTGGATCCCGTGGGCCTCCCACTTCCTAACTGTTGGTAGTTTAGTGTAGCACCAGCGATTCCCTAGGCCTAGGCCTATCCTGTGTTCGTGACAGTGGTCCTTATACCACTTACTTAGTATATGGTTTGCGTGGCCCCTAGGGCCTAACTGTATTACTTACCTGTGTGACTTAATGTATGCTTAAATAAGACTGTGTTGTACTTACCTCAAATCTCATAAAGAGTGCTGAGGGTTCGACTAGAATAAATACATTCTATTTTTATATATATCTGTTGTGGTGTCCTTTCATTTGGTATTCAAGGGGTTACATATGGTATAACAGCTGGCTTCACATACCATTCAGAGTTTAGCCTAAGACTGCTCTTGTCCATGCTACCACTGGGATAGCTGGTCTATAAGGTTGACTTTACAACCAATCACCATAAGGGTTGTTTGGACTGATACAGGGTGTACACTAGAATTAGTGACATCATATATCAGGCCAACTTCTCACATTGGTGGCAGCGGTGGGATCTGAGCTTGCTGTTGTAATACCATTGTAATCTTGAGATACTAAATTGAAAGATCACACAGATATTGTTTAGGTACATATAACATAGTTTAAAATACTTAAGTCCTACTGGACTTAGTTGTTGTAGGTTGAAGGGCCTAGCACACCCTGACTACAAATACTAGAGAGGTTTAGTAGATACAACTAGTGTAGGTAGGTGCACACACCACACCCTCACTAGAATCATGTCCCTGAATGGAGATCACACTGATACTCCCTCAGGAGAGGAGAATCCTAGACATATTCCCTCTAGATATGATGCATTCACTTTCCAGGAGATGAGACAACTGTGTACCTCCAGGAGATTAAAACAGGGTTCCAACCCTACCCTTAGACAGCTAGTGGAGCTTCTGGAGGCCTATGATGCTGAAAGAGCTGCCAAGTATGGTGCCATAGCTGTAGATAAGGGCCTCCCCTCCACAGAAGAGACCCCTGACTTAACTGATACAGATGAGGCAGAAGAGACTTCAGAAGAAGAGGGAGGTAGCAAGACCCCAGTCAGAAGACTTAGTCAGGCTAACTTAAGCTTGCATGGGAGCTTGCGTGGGAGCTTCCCTTACAGGCCCCCAAGTAATCTTAAAAAGAGAGATAGGAGGGGTAGATCTCCCTCAGGGGACTCTCTCCACTCCTATCACTCAAGAAGCTCCAATGCTTCATCCCACAGTGGGATGACTTCCCCCCAGAGGAGAGAGCATGAGGCCAGAATGAAGGAAGCCAAACTGAGGATTGAAAGGGAAGAACTTGCGCTTGCCAAAGAGAAGCTTGCTCTGGCCAGAGAGCAACAATTGTGTGGGTCAGAACCCACTGGTGGCAGCAACATTCCTAGAGATAGGGATAGGTCTTATGACTATAGAAACCTAAGCAAGATAGTCCCCCCATATCAGAATGGGGATGACATCCACAAGTGGATGACTGCTTTGGAGAGGGCCTGTACAGCAGGTACCCCAGAGTCAGTGGGCAGCTATCTTGTGGCTCTCCTTTTCTGACAAAGGCAGAGACAAGCTCCTCACAGTTAGTGATGAGTATGCTAACAATTACAAAGTCCTGAAGAGTGCTCTGATAGATGAGTTTGGCTTAACCACTGAGCAATATAGGTTGTTGTTCAGAGACACCCAGAAGACACAGACACAGGACTGATCTGATTTTGTGGATTGTGCCACTAAGGCTTTGGAGGGTTGGTTAACTGGCAGCAAGGTGCAGGACTATACAGGATTGTACAACTTGATTATGAGGGAGCAGATCCTTAGTAATTGTCAGAACCAGCTTCTCCATCAACACCTGGTAGACTCAGATTTGACCTCTCCCCAAGAATTGGGAAAGAGGGCAGATAAATGGGTCAGGACCGGGATTAGGCCTAAAAATCAGGGTGGTGACCAAAAGAAAGATACCACCAAGCCTCAAGAGAAGGGTGGGGATAACACAAAAGAGAAATCTTCCTCAGGGCCCCAAAACTCCACACAGGGTGGTGGGTCCCAAGCTCCCTCCTCTACCACAGTTAAAAAGCTTTACTGCCATGAATGTAAAATTCCTGGGCATTGGAAAACTGACAGCAGTTGCCCAAAGGCTAAAAACAAAACTGTTCCTCCAATTACTCCTGTAACACCACCTATTACTGTCAGCAGTAATCCCCCAGGTGGTGGGAGTGCCCCCAAAAATTTGGTTGGGTTTTCTTGGGGAACACAGGGGGACCCTAGCTTAGCCAATTCCCCTACAGCAGCTACTCTTGTCTGTGATGGTGGCATGGGGTTTGCCGACTTCACTGCCTGTCCCAACACTTTGGGTAGGTACAGACAGGAGCCCTACATCAATGGTAGAAAAGCTGAGGCCTACAGAGACACTGGAGCTAGCATCACTATGGTGGCCCATAGGCTAGTTCCCTCTGAGCAGCTTTTGCCTGGTTTCTCATACCAGGTAACTAACATTGATGGCAAACAGAACAGTCGTCCCATGGCAGAGGTATGTCTCAGCTGGGGAGGTGTCACTGGCCCTAAAAGGGTGGCAGTGTCCCCAACCTTGCCTGTAGACTGCTTACTGGGGAATGACTTAGAACTCTCAGCTTGGGCTGGAGTTGAACAAGACACCCATTCTAAAATGGTAGGCCTTTCACAAAAGGGTAGTGGGGTTGTGCCAGCCACAACCCCAGTCCAAGTAGATTTCCTCCCTGAAAAGGTTGGAAGGACAGTGGTAGCCACAGCCCAGGCTAAGACAGACTTCCCTGTAGAGATTGGCAGAGCTGTGACAGTCACAGCTCAAACCCAAACTGAGTGCCTCCCTGAAAAGGTTGGCAGGACTGTAATGGTCTCAGTCCATACTCAGACTGACATAGGTGTTGTAATGATCGCGGAGGATGTTCTGCAGGAGCGTCTGGAACCTTGGAGAAAAGTCCGCAGTCGTCCCCGACGTACCTCCGACTCTATCAGACTCTAGAGTTCGGAGAACCCGCTGGGGGAAAACAGGGAAACAAAACAAGGATAGGTGGGGAGACAGGTAGGTCTTGCTTGATGGATCCTGGCAGGAGAAACGGCAGGGCCTCCCAGCTGTAACACAAAGTTGGATTAAGGAATATCAATGTACCACTACCCTTGACTTTTCTAATCTTCAAGCACAAGGAACCTACCAAGGTTATCGTTAGCCGCTCTGGTAACAGTCTGCGTGAATATCTGTGTATCACTCTATAAGAAAACGTTTGATGAGTCCCAAGTGTAATACTTAATCTCCCTCAGAGTACAATCCTACACAGTGAAGGTAGCTGGCTCACCCCGATTGTATATAAGTGTAATAGATGGGAGTCTCAGCAATCGTCTTCTTCTACAACTCTCTATGCGTGAGTAGTCACCTTTAGGGCTGCAGGAAACAGATAGGTATGGATCACAAACAAAAGAGGGCTAATATTCCACACATTCTTTTAGGAATTAAGAATGACAGGTACCGTGCTTCTTATGTAGAAATATGGGAAAGCTAACCCAATGCTCAATGGTCCTCGCCAGTAATCACCACCTGACACGCGTTCAAGAGAACGTAGGGTAGGGATACAATATGGAGATGCCTTATTCTTGGCAAAAGCAAGTGAAGTAAGGATTAGTAATAAGAACCAAAAGTAAGACTCCAACAAGACAAAAGACCTGGAGTCGCAGGCTGCACACGTAAAAACATAAGCCTGTTAAGGCTCGAGTTAGTATCTGGTTCCACCGAGAGGAGCAGCGAGTGGAATGAGGACCCACGAACTAAATACCAACATCTGGTTCCACCGAGAGGAGCAGCGAGTGGAATGGGGACCCACGAACTACATACCAACAGGTAAACCTTACTTGGGAAATACTCGAATGCCGCCACACCAACCAGAGGAAAATTGCGCAACTAGCGCTGCCGCTTCTGTGGACACAACAACGCCAGCGCCACGCTTCACCGGGAACAACACAGAAGCCGGGACTCGTCCGCTGCAACTCGTCCGCGACACGAAAACAGGAAACAGGAAACGCCCGTCAACCGGAAGTCAGGCAAACACCTACGGGACGGAAATGGGGCTAAGTGCAAGAACGCTAAGCAGCGTTTGCACGCCCTTCGCCCCTTAAATACTCTCTGCACTCTGGGACATGACCGCGGGGCATGACAGGTGTAGTGAAGCCTGAAACTATGGATCACTCCACACAAACAGAGAGTAGTGGGGAGGAAGAAAAGTCTCCCTCTCCTGTGGTAAATAATTTAATTACCGGGACTTAATTTGATACAGAAACATAATAAAAATAGCTCAGTAAATAAGAGGCAGAATCCGTGGTATTAGAGGTTCGGAATGGGCTTTATTCCAATGGACGATTCGAATCGGTTGCTCCAAGTTCCATCACCACGAAGGTTCAGGAAGTGAAGTACATACATTATTGATAATTAATCACTTTTATACAATAGGCATTACAGTGAAGCAAATGCAAGAGGCGTAACAATTGATAGTGTGGATAAGACATACATACGTAGCAAAAGTAGGTGTAACTGGGTGTGACTAAAGAACGTCATTAAGTGTGATGTCATAATAGGGTGGTTCCATGAAAGAATTTCGCAACGTTAGCAGAATTACTTGGCAGAAATGCGTGCGCAGCAGCATGACGTGTGATTGACGTGCAACTAGGGGGTGAAGGGGACTTGACATTTAACTCTACATGTGGCGACAGAAGTCTGGAGGGTCAAGTCAACCTAATCCCAAATCATATCTAACATCCTATGTTTAAAGAACTATGTTATCCAAAAGAGAGGTCTCTTAGAGTAGAATCTTATTCTATACTGACTATACTGACTGTTAGTGCGTGTACAAGCGTCTAAGTGTCTACACTAGATGCGAGGGCAGAAATCTTCCATAATAATAAGGCTATGAATTACTTGCATAAAGACAGAGAAGCCGGGTCTTTGCTCGGTAGCTGGAAGAATGTTTACTTAAACTACTAGACAGGAATGCATTGGGCAGGGAGCGGAGCAGATAATGTCGAAGGTGAAATACAGTTTTTGGCAGGCAACAGGCTGATGTCAGACTTCGTGAGCCGCGCAGGGAATGAGACAAAGTTCATGGTCACAGATGCGGGCTCAGACTGGAGCTTCAGAGGCAGAAAGCAAGAAAAGCTTGATGACAGAATCAGGGCCTACTTGCCTGGACTGTAAAATGGCATAAGTGAACCATATAAAGCCGGTGGCCTTTCATACTTAGGAATGGAATATCCAGCCTATTCATGGCGGATCTGAAAGAGGACATGTTGACGGTGGACGCACATGGGTTTGCGTCTTCATAACTGGAACTGGAGGGAACATACATGTACTTGTGATTCATACATGAAACCGTTGGGGTCCAAGATAGGGGACATAACTGATCAGAAAAATCCATATTTCCACATTCCCTCCTTGTCCCCTACTTGCCCGTCAAGAGATATCAATCTTCATCAATCCATTGATCTGTTCATATAGCATCATTTGTTCTTCTTTCTTCTTCTGGGACGAATGAAATCTTGGTGATGGAATACACGATGTGGCACACAGACCACAAATCGCTGGTCCACATTGTAGGCATAGACAGCAACTGAATAGTATGAGAAAGCCAATACCTAGGAAGGATAGGACCTTCCATCCAAAGGTAGATAATACACTCCAAAACCAACCGGACCAAGTCCAGGTGCCTGGATTCTGGTGTATCTGGCTTACAATCTTATGAAGGCGGGTTATGGCTTTATATACAGATGGCGAATTTTCTGGTATGAAAATGCAACAACTTGATCCGATGACCCTACAAGCTCCGCCCCTATCGGCCAGGATGACGTCAAGGACAAGACGATTTTGAAGCACAACAATCCGCATAGCAGACTGTTCTTCTGTTAAATTGCCTAAGGCGGAAATAGTTTCATTCACTACTGCTTCAAGGGTTCTAGTTAATCTACGTATCAGCTTACTATTAGTAACGGTACCTATATAGGGAAAGAGACCTTTATTGAAATCTGTGTATTTTTCCCATGCTGTTTCAGTGTAATCGACAATTGGGAGATCTCTCCTTTCTCTATTGTGTACTAAATGAGTATTTCTGTGATAATCAGGAGGAGCTAGGAAAACAGGTGGCAAAAGAAATCCGATGTAGCAGGTACCATCCCAATCTAGAGGCAAACGTACATATGCCGTCTGACCACATATAAAATAGGAATGGCGGGAAGCTCTAAATGTAGACTTGCCTTGATCACTAAATTCTATTACAGTGGTGCATCTACTATGGCCCATATGTATGGAACCATTCTTTCTTACACATAATTCACCTTTTACTGGAAATACTGACATGGCGGGCAAAATTGGAGTAGCTTCGGATTCGACATTTAGGATCATAAGATTAAGCGTAAAATTACCTAATCCATACACTTCATTTTCTAGATCAGTTCCTGTTCTCTTGGGAAGTCCCTCCTTGTTAGGGTAGCAGACTTTAAGTAAAACTAAGTTCAAATTTCCCCATACCCAGTTATCTTGATAAACTGCAGAATTCGAATCTAGGGAATTAATTAAACTAAACCATGCTCCACAGGAGCCGTTGTGTGTGAACGGGTATGGAAAGAGAGGTAGAATTCCTTTATAATTCTGATAGGGAGGGAGTCGGCCACATATCCAACAATTTGTAGCATTGCTAACCTGATGGGAATGATGTAACATACTAATAAACGTGTTATTGCGCAGCGCAAATCTATAAGACAACTCAAGCGGAGGTAATTTACTGAAAGAATGTTCAGCAGTAATATTATAAACATGTCTAGAAATAGGATAATATGTGTGCAACAATATACTTGCAGTAATTATTAAAAGACTTAAGAAAAACAAAATTAATAACGTCACTGTGCAATGACTACGCAGTGATTTACAGTATGCATGTCGTTTCAACATTTTTCGGGTGTTTTCTCGATTCAGATCTAAGGGATACATGTCAGAGACAAATTCAACCGCTTCACCTTGGAGAGGACTTAAACAATCAAATTTCCCGACTGGTTAGATCTGAGTTTTAGTTTATATTGTTCGTGACTACTTGATTCAACAAAAGGAAGTTTTGAGTCAATGGGTGAAGACACACGAGGTGTGGTATTTACATCCGATGGTAGTCCATGAAATTTCTTGATATGACTTGAATGTATCCAGCCTTTTTTGCCTTCGATCTTCACGGCTGTCCTTGTGGTGAGCAAGACCAGTTGCGGTGACTTCCACCTAGGATCCAGCTGAGTCTTTTGATCAAAGTTCCTCACGAGGACCAGGTCCCCCGGAATTATATCATGGGGTTTCACCTCAGTGTTGTCGGGAAAGGCTGCAGCTACCTGTGAACGACAAGATTGTAGTGCAGACATCAAGGAAGCCAAATAATCTGTCAGCATATTACAGTCAATATCAGTTATTTTTCGTGGTATAGGCGTCCCCCACATATTTGGTGGTCTGCCAAAGATCACCTCATACGGGGATAGCCCTGTTCGAGAGTGTGCTACCATTCTCATATAAAAGAGTGCAACTGGTAACGCTACTACCCAGTCGACACCTTTCTCTCTGCATATTTTGGACAATCTGATTTTCAGGATCTGATTATGTCTTTCTACGAGACCTGCTGCCTTGGGGTGTCGGACACAGTGGAATTTCCACTGATAGCCTAACAAAAGTGAAACGTGTTTCATTAGTTCGGATGAGAACGGCTGGCCGTTATCTGAGTAGACAACACGTGGTAAACCGTATCGTGGGAAGAATTCTCGAACCAACTGTTTGGCAGTAGTCGGGGCAGTGTAATCTGAAACCGGGTATGCCTCTGTCCAACGGGAAAGAGCACAGACAACTACGAGAACATATTTGAATCCTCGACATCGTTCCATCTGGATATAATCCATCTGGAGGACTTCAAAAGGGTGATCAGGAGGCTGAAATCCACCCTGTTCTACGGGAACGCTTTTTCCTGGGTTAAACTGACAACAGATCATACAGGTTCGGACTTTTTGTTTAGCTGCTGCTCGTAAATGTTTGTTGAACCAAATGTGTTGAATGCTGTCTAGCATAGCTTTTTCTCCTAGATGTGCTGGACTATGTATAGTGTTAATAATGACTTGGACCATTGAATCAGGAAGGAACCACACAGATTTTTCCTTCGTCATCCATCCTTGATCCGTTTGGATCCCTCCTAATTCAGTCCATTTCTTTATTTCGTCTGGTGTAGCATGCGTCTGTATGTCAATTACGTCAAGAGTAGGATCTTTAACCGTCATACAATGTGTTGGCGTCGGGACTATTGTCTTTGTCATGTCGAATGTTTGAGTTTGAGCAGTCTGTTTAGCTGTTCTGTCAGCTAGATCATTGCCTTGAGAAATGATATCAATAACTTTCGTATGAGCTTTACATTTCATAATTGATATTGCAGTGGGTAGATGTATTGCATCTAATAAGGCATGAATGAGGGGTCCGTGCTGAATGTGGGCACCGTGAGAAGTTAAATAACCTCTCTCTCGCCACAGCACGCCGAAGTCATGTACAACTCCGAATGCATAACGTGAATCAGTGTATATGTTGACTTTTTTATTTGTGGCTTGAATACAGGCTTGTGTCAGAGCGATGAGCTCTGCGGCTTGAGCTGACAAGGTATTTATGCAATTTGTTTCGATGACTTCAGTGTCTGTTGTGACTGCGTAAGCGGCCACTAACTCTCCTGTACTTGTTCTCATACATGAACCATCTACATACAACGTCAGGTCTGGGTCTGACAATGGGACATCTGTCAAGTCTTGTCTGGGTTTCGTCGTGATTGTAATAACTTCAATACAGTCATGAGCTAGTGGGTCTGTTCCGATTACGGGTAAAAGTGTGGCAGGATTCAATGTGTTACAACGTCTGATTTCTATATGTGGTTGGAACAATGTTAATTCATACCCTGTAAGTCGCGCTATAGTCAAGTGTTGTGTTTGTGTTCGATTCACGAGAACCTCTACTGCATGTGGTACTTGAACTGTCAATGGATGTCCTAACACTATGGCATCGCTTTGTCTGATTGCTAAAGCTGTTGCTGCCACTGATTTTAGGCATGCAGGCAAAGCCTGAGCTACGGGATCTAATGTACTAGAAAAATAAGCACATGGTTTGTGGGATCCTGCCTGTTCCTGTGTGAGTACTGACAAGGCAGTACCTTCGCGTTCTGTAACAAAAAGTGTAAACTGTTTATTGTAACATGGTGTTGCTAAAACCGGTGCTTGACATAAAGCTTTCTTTAAGCTTTCAAAAGCTTGTGTATGTTCCTGAGTCCAAGGGAGAACAGTCGATGTGGCTGCCTCCTGTGTTGTCAATTGAATGAGTGGTTTTGCTAGAAATGCATACTGAGGGATCCACTGCCTACAATATGAAGTGAGGCCTATGAAAGCCCGCACCTCCTTTTGTGTCTTGGGTATCGGCATGTTAGCTATTAACTGAATGCGGTCGGGTGTAAGCTGCCTTCCCTCCTTGGACAGCGAGTGTCCAAGATAAACAACTCGCTGGACACAGAATTGCAGCTTAGAAGGGGACACCTTGTGCCCCTTTTCGGCTAGAAATTGTAAAACTGTCAGTGACGCTTTTTCACATTCAGGTTCGCTTCTAGCGGTGATCAGCAGATCATCGACATATTGAAGCAGGGCAGTGTTTACTGGCATGTGGATACTGTCGAGTTCTCGTTTCAGTGCTTGGCTATAGATGCTGGGGCTTTCTGTAAATCCTTGAGGTGCGCGTGAGAATTTAAAGCTACGTCCATTTAAACTAAATCCGAACAAGTATTGGCTTTCCGGATCTATAGGGACGCTGAAAAAGGCATTCTTGAGATCAATTACAGTAAAGAATGTTGCTTCAGAATCAATAGCTGTCAGTAATGACGAGATATCTGGGACCACAGGGAATTGTGGCACAATGCACTTGTTTAATTCGCGCAGATCAATAACCAATCGATATACTGGCGGGGCCTTCGGATCTGTTCGTTTAAGAATCGGAATTATCGGTGAATTACATACATTGGAGTCTGTTTCCACAACCACTCCTTGGGCAATGAGCTCGTCAATGATTTGTAGTAAAGCCACTACAGCATCTGGTGGTAACTTGTATTGTCGCATTCGTGGTAGTACCACTCCTGCCTTTAGTGTAACTCGATATGGTGTAATATTCATGCAACCAACATCAGTAGGGCCTTGTGCCCATAGATGTGTAGGTAAAGTCTGCAGTCGGGGATCCATGTCTCTAGACACATAGTGACCTTTGAAATCACGTAAAAACAATCTTACTCCTTCCGGAGAACAACATATTATAGCTCCTAGAGCTTTCAGTGTTTTTATACCTAACAAGTTTTCTGGACATGATTTAGTAAGCAATAAATCTGTAGTTCTGGTCAAAGGTCCTATCGTAAGTGGAAGAGGCTGTGATACTTCATTAACAATAGGTTTTCCTGAAAAACCAAGGGAAATATTCTGTGAGCCTGAGAGGGGTGCCCCTGGAACTTCACTACGTTTTATGGTTGTTCGACTTGCCCCTGTATCAATTAAAATTTTTCTATCTTGGCCTAATAATTCACTATGTACATAAGGTCCTTCTTGGTCTACTGGGACCTCGATAAGGGGTAAGTCAACTTCCCTCTCTAGGCTGGTTCATGCGTATCGTTGATAATCAGGATAGTCGTACTGTGCGGTCTGGTACAGCTGTCGTGTCGTGGTTTGTGTGGCAGCAACAGGCAGCGCTGGTGCAGCTGGCACAAACTGTATAGACTGTTGTGGAGCTGGCATGGACTGTGCATGCTGCGGGGCTCCTTGTTCATTCTGATCCTGTCTAGGTGGCCGTGGTCTTTCTTTTGTAATACCCGTGGCGATATTACGCTTCAGGACTGGGCAATCGTGTATATAATGACCTGGTTGTTTACAATAGTTGCATGTCCCTTTTACAGGTCCTGCTGAATCACCGGAATGTGTCGTACCCTTTTTATGTCCTTCAGCTGGAACTGTCTGGGAGACTAGCATTTTCATTTTCGTGTCTTTCATGCGTCTTTGTTCATGTTCTTGTTCCTCTCTGATTCTATTGTGATGATACTGTAACATTTGTAACATTTGTGATGGGGTGTTACCTTGCCAGGTACTCTCGAATTTTAATACTCTATTCTTCACTTGGGGTAAGGAATTTTCAACTAATTTTGTCACAAACAGATGTGGGTATGATTCGCTACTTGCTTTTATGCCACTATTTATGCCAAAACATTTTTCAAATCGGGCATAAAAATCACTAGTGTCTTCATCTTGCTTTTGTTTACAGGCTGAGATTGCACCCCAGTCTTCCTTTTTCGTAGTTAATAAACGTGGCAGTACCTGTACTAGTAAACCTGGGAGTGCTTTAGTTTTATCCCCAAGCCCCGAACCTGGACCTCGGGCCTTTTCTTCATTTTCTAATGCTGTCCAGTCTATCTTTTGGTCTCCCACCTCCCACTCTTTTTCCTTGAGTTTTTCATAAATGCCAGCAGGCATCAATACCTTTAATATTGTCATAATGTCGGGATAGGTATACTCTCCCATGAGTAACATGTCTTTAATTTCTCGGTGGAAACCCGCTTGGTCTTTGTCATGACTGGGTACCACTTTCTTCATTTCTAACAATTCTATTTTCGATATGGGCGTATATACAAATACACGTTTAAACTGATTGTCCTCGCCCTTTATTGGGTGTACTTCTCGTAAGGGATTCTGTCTGTCCATGTAATACGTCGTTCTTTCCTTGATGGGCAGTGAGACACGTTCTGGGCATACAAAAAGAATGTACTGCTTTCTTGATTCTAGTATTTCTTTAATTAGCTTAGTACCTGAACCTCTCCATCTATTCGTGAGTAATTCAGTCAATATATCAGGTAAGGGACCAGGATCTGAATGTTGGCTTTTATATAGTATAAGAAGTTGTTGAATCATATAAATCCCAGCTAAACGCTGTTCATCTGGGGTGAGATTCAAAAATGTGTGTGCTACTGTATCATCATCATACTTTCCGGGACTGTCAACCCAATGAACGGCTGACCTGGCTAATTCTTGTTCATCCATAGAATCGAGAAAATGATAACCCCTTCGTTCTCGGAGTAATTTGTCAGCGGCTTGGAACGAATGCTCGGGGGACCTTATATTTATTATAGGTGTTTGGAAATTCCTGTTATTATCTGGACATATCGGACGTATCGGGTCAATAAAACATCTAGTACTATTACAAGATCTTCCTCTACCTACATAGGCTATGGTTTCTGACTGTCCTGTGGACAGTCCTGATCCTTCCTCCTCCTCGTTTTGTTCGAACTGGTCTACCGCTAATCTCTCTTCGTGTAGGTGTTCTATTTCTTTACGGATCTTTCGGCACATGGCTATTATACAATTTTGCTTATCATGTCTCCCTTCTGATATATTCTGGCTCCATCTGGTAAGAGTTTGCATTGCTTCCGGGTCTACCCCCGGTCGGTCTTGATTTCTGATCACACAATTTATGAGGAAACGTAACAGTTCCCCCTGTATCTCCACTTTCTGGTATTCCATAGCTCTGTTAATACATTCAGAATCTCGCCCTGTTTGGACAAAATGGTATATATTATCTAGATGCATAGTCATTCCTTGTAACTTCCCTAAATACACCGCGGCTCGTCTGATACGTAATGATGCCATGATCATTTCATCCTCTTTGCCGGGCACAGGGTCATATCTACAATCTATAAGAAGTTCCTTAAGCGTGCGGGCATTTATGAGTTTGGGGGTACGTGGATGTGCTGATTCTTGAAAGGTAAGTTTATTTACTCTGGGTGGCGTAGAAAAAATGTTGGTAGCACCTCCCGTAGCCCCGTCTGGGGTATCGGGCGTGAAAGGATTCGTTGAACGTGATACAGCAACTATAGGTGTGGACACAGCTATAGAAGTAGCTGTAGGAACAGATGTGGAAACAGATGTGCTTGCCGGAACTTGTGTCAGGATTTGTTGTTGTAGAGATACAGATACAGGATCTTGGCGTTGAACCTCCCCGGCCGACGGTCTATGTAGGGCGGGGTTAGCATACTCGGGAGCTGCGTCATCTAAATATGAGGAAAGAAAAACATCTTCTGCGGTTCTAGGATGCCCCTTAGGATGTACTTTTATTGGAAATAATGGGGGTGGCAAGTCTTTTGGTATTTCCGGAGTAGCCTTAGGTAATCCCTCGGCCAGGAGGGGATACATACCATTCATAAGGGCATTTCTTTGTCTGTCTACTTGTTCTGATTTCACTCGTGTACCTTCTTCAATTAATAGATTTTCTCGGACTCTATTTGAATTCTCCTTATTTTTCTCCTCCTGTCGGAGTGCTTTTTCTGTACGTCTATGAGATTCTTTACGCCATAACTCAACGGCGTCTTTCTGTGACTGTCTGACTTTCCTTTTCCATAACTCTTCCTCTACTTTCATGATGCACTCTGCATCCCAGGTCCCAGCTGCGGGCCACCTCTGACTTTCTGGTAATTCCTTGGTGTAGTCTACCCATAAATCAAGAAATAATATAGCGTCTAAGCCGTGTTTATGATACATGAAGTACCCTGGAGTGTCCCTAGGAGGAATAGGAACAGCTTCTTCGAGTACCCCTTTTCTAGTTGTGATCTGTCTTAATTTCGAAAAAAGCGGCATATTGAGAACTGATCTGATACTTGATCTTGAACAAACTTAATACAAATAAACACAATAATGAACAGTCATTCATACCACAATATGCAGAACGTATTAACACATTTAACATTTAACATTTAAATGAGCAAACAATGATGATGACGATCTAAGGAAAACTTAATCACTAAACATAATACTCGGCATTATCTGGATTATTCTGAATTTATATACTTGATATACTAGATATACTGCTAAACAGTACAGATACACTGCTGAAACAGTGCAGACCGGATTTGTGTACCCAAACCCGTCTTGACCGGCACAACCTATGTGCACGTCAGAACGCCTCTCCAGTAATGGTACTCACCGGGTAGCTCGGAACGGAAGGCCTCGGAGCGGAACTGAACTGGACCGGACTGGACTCGACTCGAAAACTTCGGACACTTCTGAGCTTCGGAAACCTGGTGGGCCTCTGTATACCTCGGATCTTGCTCTCTCAGCTAGGCTCTGGTCGGGATACTTCGCACTTCTCACCGCCTCGTCTGGGTGTTGATCGCAGCCTCAGTCGCCCCCGCTTGACCGGAGGGAGATACAGGAAATCCTGCTGGTACGCGTTGTTGTCCGTCCAGCTGTGGCAGGAGACCGGGCCTGCAACGCACCGCCGGCGCGTGAGATGAGAAAGTGTCCCTATTCGGGCGCCATTCATGTGGTAAATAATTTAATTACCGGGACTTAATTTGATACAGAAACATAATAAAAATAGCTCAGTAAATAAGAGGCAGAATCCGTGGTATTAGAGGTTCGGAATGGGCTTTATTCCAATGGACGATTCGAATCGGTTGCTCCAAGTTCCATCACCACGAAGGTTCAGGAAGTGAAGTACATACATTATTGATAATTAATCACTTTTATACAATAGGCATTACAGTGAAGCAAATGCAAGAGGCGTAACAATTGATAGTGTGGATAAGACATACATACGTAGCAAAAGTAGGTGTAACTGGGTGTGACTAAAGAACGTCATTAAGTGTGATGTCATAATAGGGTGGTTCCATGAAAGAATTTCGCAACGTTAGCAGAATTACTTGGCAGAAATGCGTGCGCAGCAGCATGACGTGTGATTGACGTGCAACTAGGGGGTGAAGGGGACTTGACATTTAGCTCTACATGTGGCGACAGAAGTCTGGAGGGTCAAGTCAACCTAATCCCAAATCATATCTAACATCCTATGTTTAAAGAACTATGTTATCCAAAAGAGAGGTCTCTTAGAGTAGAATCTTATTCTATACTGACTATACTGACTGTTAGTGCGTGTACAAGCGTCTAAGTGTCTACACTAGATGCGAGGGCAGAAATCTTCCATAATAATAAGGCTATGAATTACTTGCATAAAGACAGAGAAGCCGGGTCTTTGCTCGGTAGCTGGAAGAATGTTTACTTAAACTACTAGACAGGAATGCATTGGGCAGGGAGCGGAGCAGATAATGTCGAAGGTGAAATACAGTTTTTGGCAGGCAACAGGCTGATGTCAGACTTCGTGAGCCGCGCAGGGAATGAGACAAAGTTCATGGTCACAGATGCGGGCTCAGACTGGAGCTTCAGAGGCAGAAAGCAAGAAAAGCTTGATGACAGAATCAGGGCCTACTTGCCTGGACTGTAAAATGGCATAAGTGAACCATATAAAGCCGGTGGCCTTTCATACTTAGGAATGGAATATCCAGCCTATTCATGGCGGATCTGAAAGAGGACATGTTGACGGTGGACGCACATGGGTTTGCGTCTTCATAACTGGAACTGGAGGGAACATACATGTACTTGTGATTCATACATGAAACCGTTGGGGTCCAAGATAGGGGACATAACTGATCAGAAAAATCCATATTTCCACACTCCCCAGACATTAGGAAAAGGTCAGCCTCCTCAGGGATCTGACCTCACCCCTTGTGAAAGAACTGCCCCAGAGGTAGCCAGGCCTAGCCTGGCAGAGCCTCTGATGTCAGTGGACCCTTCCAAGGTGGGACCCAGTCTGGTGCAGGTAGCCTGCCTCTCTCTACCCTGCCTCAGTCAGCCCAGGGCTGCAGAGGTCAGGGAGGCCAGTGGACCCCAAGAGGGCCCCTGTCCACAAGAACCCCCCCATCAAAAGAGTGAGGATTGCCTGGCTAGTAGCCCTAGCCAGGTGATGGTTAAAGACATTCCTGAGGGATCCCCTTTACAGGTAGTTAGGGACCTCCCCCAGAGGGATTCTGTTGGGCACAGGCAAACATGGGACCTTAGGGCCCCAAACCTGACCTGTCCCTCCAGTAAGCCCACAAAAGGAACCCAGCCTCCAGCTTTAGGTAGCCAGAGGCTGACCCTGAGAGCACAGTGCAACTCAGTTAAAGAAAGAAAGGCATCCATGGTGGAGGATGATTGGAGGAAGCTGAGGCCTCACTTTGAGGACCCTCACTTCAGTACTCCATCTCAACACCAGCCTTTTACTTTGCAAAGACACACCAAAGGTAGAGATTCCCTATGGTGGAGACCCTATGATACCTTTAGGGTGATGGATTGCTTAGTGGACCATGAGACAGGGGGTAACCATGCCAGTGCTGGTTCTTCCTTATATGGCCACTTAGGCAATAGAGGCTTACCTTGTCAAGGAAAGCCTTATCTCCTTTCGTTTGGGGGGGGGGGGGGTTGTAGGAAGGTGGATATCTGACAATGGTTACCCCCAACTTTATGCCTAGTGTTTAGCTGGTTTTTCGACTTAGTTGGCCTGAGATCCTGCCATTCAGGGTCCCAGGCTGTCTGCTCTCTCTTTAAAATGGACTCCATGTACCCTAGGTACATACCCAATTGGTAGGGATCACCTTATTGGACCCTGTACAGTGTACCCTAGGTACCCAGGGCATAGGTGTACCCTAGGCCTCCCAGGGGCTGCAGCATGTATTATGCCACCCCTGGTCTGGCCTTCCAATCAGACACAACTGGCTGATCACTCAGCTGGGGCAAGGTCGTGTAATCACCCCTTGCTTAGATGTAGTATACCTATATCTACCCTTATATATAGACACATGTGTACCTATCAGTCACTCCTATGGCAGGCCTTAACAATCCTGGAGGCAGAGTGCTTGGTAACATGTGAGATTGTGCTCTAGCATGACCTGAGCCTGTCTGCAGCTTTGGGAACCATGTCCTTATAGCTGTTCTATGATATAGCCTACCATATACTTTTAAAGTGCCTTATAATCTTAAACGGTTATGGTAACTATAGTTTGGCTTTATCAAAACATGTTGTGTAAGGTGTCTAACACTTTGGAATAATATCCCCATACCATTTCTGGTGATGAGGATATTATTCCTCCCTTCTAGAGGGAGAGACATGTTAAAATCCTACTTTGCTGTTTAACTCTCACCAAAGCCTCAGCATCACAAAATGGATGCTGCTGCCACAGACACGAGTCTGACCTCCTGCTGCTGGGAGCCCTCCCAGCCAGGGAGGCCTGGACAATAGGTTTCCTGCTTGGGGAGGTGCTAGCACCTCCCCAGACAGACTTTAGTGTATTGGGGCAGGGAGGGCTGAAAGGAATGAGACATGCCTGGGGCACACAAGGTGCTCCATGCATAGTCCAGTTCAAACCGGTGCTAGGGCACTCCAGCCCCAGCTCTGGCGCGAAACTGGACAAAGGAAAGGGGGTGTAGCCACTCCCCTTCCTGGTCCCACCCATAGGAGGGACCTTGCAGGTAGCCCAGCCCACTAGCCCAGTATATTAGTAGCTAGTTGGGCCCTGCTAAATTAGATTAACCTGAATCTGGAACTTGAACAGAAAGTCTGGACCTTTGACATTCGACCTCCGGAAGAAGACTGAAGAAATCTCCCTTGTGGCCAAGGAGTGACCACCCTGGGCAACCAGGCACCATCCAGCGACCGCTGCTTGCTTTGCGACTGAATCCTACGAGGGACGACTGCAGAGACTGACCAGCGCCGAGACTTCCAGACACCTCTGAACCAGATCCACATCTCCAGCGAAGCTGAGACCCGTGGAGGCGACGGGGACGTGGGACCGGCGACTTGGGAAAAGTGGCTAGTAACTGACTAGCGCGACTTCCGAGGCTCCCTCGAGGCTGTGCTTGGGGAATTGAGAAGCCCCACTCCCGAGCACCATCTGCAAAGAAGACCAGCTCCCCACACTTCACCTGTTCTGCGTGGGGCCCTTCTGCAACTGTGTTGCTCGACGTGTTGTCCGGTTGCTGGCCCGTTGGCTAGTAACCTCTGTGACGACGAACCTTTAATTTCACCTTGCTGGTCCGGCTCCTCTAGACTGGCACCCGCTCCTCTGTGAAAGAGAAGCACCCCAGACCTTCCTGGTCTGCACCAGAAGCAAGTCCTCCATCCTGCGTGGGTTCCGCTTGCCAAGGCTTGTTGGGTCCTGACTCGACTTCGACGCCGCCGACAGCAAGAGCCTTCGTGGGACAGCTCACCTCCTGGTCCTGGTCGTCCTCGACGTCTCCTGGTACCCGTGGCTGCTGCAACAAGCTTCACCTCTTCACCTGCATCTTCACGACATCGCCTGGTTCCTTCCCGGCTCCTGGCTGGTGACCTAGACTCTGTCCCTTCTGCTTGCAGGTTCCTTCCTTCTTGATCCCCACCTTGGGATCCACCGGACACTCTTCACTGACTGCCTGTCAGCAACTTTCCTTCAGGCATCCATAGAAGTCCACGACAAATCCCGACGCAAGTTCACACCTATGCACCCGCAGTTCGTGGGCTAGGTAACTTGGGTACTTCGGTGCTCACAAGGGTATTGACTATCCTAGGGTCTAGTTTCCGAGTCTCGACTTTCTAGCTATACCAGAAGTGTCCTAAAACTGCTTATTTCTAACTGCTGGTAATTCTATCGACTTATACGCATTACGCGTGAGTGTTTCCACTCTGCACCTGGATCCCGTGGGTCTCCCACTTCCTAACTGTTGGTAGTTTAGTGTAGCCCCAGCAATTCCCTAGGCCTATCCTGTGTTCGTGACAGTGGTCCTTATACCACTTACTTAGTATATGGTTTGCGTGGCCCCTAGGGCCTAACTGTATTACTTACCTGTGTGACTTAATGTATGCTTAAATAAGACTGTGTTGTACTTACCTCGAATCTCATAAAGAGTGCTGAGGTTTTGACTAGAATAAATACATTCTATTTTTATATATATCTGTTGTGGTGTCCTTTCATTTGGTATTCAAGGGGTTACATATGGTATAACAGCTGGCTTCACATGCCATTCAGAGTTTAGCCTAAGACTGCTCTTGTCCATGCTACCACTAGGATAGCTGGTCTATAAGGTTGACTTTACAACCAATCACCATAAGGTTTGTTTGGACTGATACAGGGTGTACACTAGAATTAGTGACATCATATATCAGGCCAACTTCTCACATTGCCAGGGCGTCCTCAATCTTAGCTAGCCTATGATCAACAGAATCCAGTCTTTTGGTGAATGGTTCAAGTAAAGCAGCTAATTGCTCCTTAAAAGCAAGGAAAGGGTAATTCCCACTCACAAGATGATTGGAATCAGTAGTAGCTTTAGGAGGGTTGTCGGAGGATACAGAGCTTGAGTCACCAAAAACAAAGACCCCTTCGTGGCAGTGGGTGGAAAGAGAGGCTTGAGTTTTAAGATGCTAGGCCCCTTCCTTACTTTTTTCTGTGCCGCTTTATTAGAACTCACCACCACTTTCATCCCCCTAGTTGGTACTCCAGTAGGGGGACGCGGGGGGCTTGGTGGAGGCGGCAAATGATGCACAGAATTAGTAAAGTCTGGACTAGGCGGTCTTGACGGAATACCAGTGGACGGAGCAACGGCTTCTGGTGAAGACCGAGTAGTATGTGAGAGCGTACATAACGGGGATCTCCCCCCTAAACACCTGGGATCTAGGGAAAGTCTTCTTTCAGTAGCCTCAATTTTGTGTATTAGGACGGATTCTGCTCTTTTTAGGAATGTGTCCAAGGTGCCGACCACCCTATCGCCAGTTTTGCGTTTGTTCATTGTAGGGGTACTTGATAGCCCACAAACACACCTGCTACAGCAAGAGAGGGTGTACAAACGATGCCAAACTTGAACACTCCTACCTCAGGTGCCACTGGAACACAGATTTGACGACGTTAATCAGGTGGCCCAGCCCAGCCTCGTCTGGCCTCGGACGGCCTCAGACGGCCCGCCCTTTGCCTGGGCTTTGCGCGCCCGCGCGCGGTTCCCGCGAAGCGGGAGCCGCGTTTGTATTTAAGCGCCTCCGGGCGCGTTTCAGGTGGCGGCAGGTGCAGCAGGGACAAGTCGGTATGGGAGCGGTAGTCTCCCCAGGCAGGCAGCAGCAGTCCCAGCAATAGTGGTTCCCGCGAAGCGGGAGCCGCGTTTGTATTTAAGCACCTCCGGGCGCGTTTCAGGTGGCGGCAGGTGCAGCAGGGGCAAGGCGGTATAGGAGCGGTAGTCTCCCCAGGCAGGCAGCAGCAGTCCCAGCAATAGCGGTTCCCGCGAAGTGGGAGCCGCGTTTGTATTTAAGCGCCTCCGGGCGCGTTTCAGGTGGCGGCAGGTGCAGCAGGGGCAAGGCGGTATGGGAGCGGTAGTCTCCCCAGGCAGAAGCAGTCCCAGCAATAGCGGTTCCCCTCAGGGCTCCATTCTGAGCCCTCATTCAATCTCTACGTGTCTCCTTTAGCTGTCATCATCTCATATGCTGAAGATACTCAGCTCCTCTTCTCCTGTGACAAAAGAAGCTTTGAGGGATCCACAATTAAAGCTTGCCTCTCCAAAGTATTTGCATGGCTAAGATCCAGCCAGCTGAAATGCAATCCGGAAAAGTCGGAAATGATCTTCTTCGGCACTCAATCGCCAGATGACTGGAGACTCTGTTATGTTACAGGGAATTTGTTAAGCGCACTTTCACCAACGGTTTCTTGGCGCTGAGAGATACATGAGGCAGCGGAAGAGAAGAGTGCTAGTTGTCGTAGGCCTGAGAGAACAGCCAAGTCTTCAGCAGTTTTCTGAATGAGACATAGGAGGTGGTTGTCCTTAACTCCAGCGGGAGCGAGTTCCAGAACTGCGGGGCCAATACTCCAAAGCGAGCACCGCCCAGTTTTTTGCGTTTAAATGTGGGGGTGACTAGCAAATTCAGGTGGGCGGATCGGAGGTAGCGATTGGGGATGTAACGTATAATTTTAGATGAGATGAAGGCTGGACTGTTTCCATACAGGGATTTGAAGATAGTGCATCCCAATTTGAAAAGACCCCGCATGGCCACAGGCAGCCAGTGAAGGTCTTTAATCAGAGGCTGAATACGGTGCCATCTAGGCTGATGGAAAATCAATCTGGCAGCCTGGTTCTGGACAAGTTGGAGGCGTCTAATCTGGTATGCCGGGATGCCTACGTAGAGGCAGTTGGAATAATCAAGTCGGGAGATGACCAGAGCTAAGATTACTAAATTCAAGGCTTCCTGAGACAGGAATCTGCTGATTTTCTTGATTTCCACTCTGGTGGCCTAAAGATATGTCCGCCCTCCTCGGCGCAACAAAAAGTTAAGAACTTGGGCGTCTTGATTGATGATCGCTTATCCATGAAGGCCCAAGTCCAATCAGTGGTAGGAACGTGCTTTGGTCTCCTCAGGATGATGAGGAAATTCCTTTCTCTCCTGTCTCTTGAACCTAGGAGATCTGTGGTCCAAGCATAAATCACTTCAAAACAGGACTATGTGAATATACTCTATCTTGGCCTTCCAGAATATCTTCTCAAGCATCTGCAGGTGGCACAAGATGCCGCAGCTAGAGCCATCCTCAGGCTAAAGGTGAGGACGCATATGTTCCTCGGCCTTAGAGAACTTCACTGGCTCCCGGTAAAGAACAGAACCCGATTTAGGGCGATGGTTCTATTCTTTAAAGCTTGGCTTGGAACAAGTACCTGTGCAGAAGGATCTCTCACTATGTTCCTTCTAGAACGCTGAGATCCTCTTCAATGAATCTAGCTAGGGCCCCCAGAATCTTTCGTGTTCGAGCTGGGGGATCCTCTTTTGGGTTGCTCGGCACCCAGGCCTGGAATGCGCTCACTGAGAGTGGTGACGGATCTTACAATTTTCAGAAACGTCTCAAATCCTTGCTTTTTAACCAAAAACTGTGAGGACTCTTCCTGCACTATCAGGCTTCCTTTTTGCGTCTCTCTTGTGCTTTTGATGTGCCGGGACACTCTTCTGAGTAGCTGTGTGCTATATAAATGCCTTTATATTCATATTCAATGGCAAAATGCTGAGCCTTGTATTCTGGAGGGAATTTTTAGAGGTACCCATGACTTTGGCTGAAGTATCCACGGTAAATGTCTGGCACTGTCATTTTCAATGTACTCCTTGGCATATGGGGCTCACCCATCAAAAAATGAGGACCTTGGTATAGTGGAAGTTATTTCGGACTTAAGGCATTTGAAAAAACCCAGATCTACTCCTAGGAAAAGTCAGGCTTCCCTGGTGCACCATGAAAGTAATGGAATATTTAATGAATGCCTTATAAGTGTCTGCAACATTTTAGAAATTTGATCCCAAAAATTTCAAAAAATTCTCAGGGGAGAAGTCTACTCTCCCTTAAGTCATCTACAAGTAATCTGTTAAATTGTTTAGCTTGCTGGAATTTGGGGGAAGTATTACACCCCACCACTTATATAGATCTTTTTCCTCATATAATGGCTATGAGGTTAGCTATGACCCCATTTCTGGAAATGCTTGTATTTCCCCATTGCTGGGAGCAAGACTGGCTTTAGGGCCGTGTGAATGGTGCAGTCGCACCTGGTGTTGACTTTGGTGGAGGGCACCTTGTTTAAAATTAATTTTTGGTTTAAAAGCACATGAACTTCCTTGTGTATCAGGCAGTTTTTCGGCAACAATACAAATGTCAAGATAACTCTGGTGATTGATGTTTCTACAAGTGAGAGTTCAGAATTTTGTCTAGTGGAAGTTTGGTTCATTGTAAAGTAGCACGGAGGGTTGATGTGCCTGCTCCAAAGAACGTGTACCATGCAGACCACAGAACTGAGTGCGAGTGAACTATAAGTAGCACTATTAAAAAAAACACATCATTTTTCCACATTTGATCTAATTACTTTGTGAGTGTAAACAACAATAAAGCATACTTGCAAACTGTGACTATATGCCTGCCTTTTTCAGTATTTCAATTCCAAGCTATGTGATTGTATTCATTCAACAGGCGTACGGTCTCACGCAACAGGCGATTTGTATAAGGGCACTGGAAAGTCCACAAGGTTGTCCCTGCCCACCCCCCAAACCTCCCCAGTGTCTCCTATGCCCCTGGGAGAGCCAGTACAGTATTTTCCCATGTTTGCTGTTCAGTCGTCAGTTCATAAAAAGGGAGAACTTATCTTTTGATCTGTTCTTAAGATTAAGGCGCAACTGTTTAGATATTCAAACGTTTGATGGCAGGCCCAGCAACTTAATTCCAAACTGCTACAACAGTATTCAGATCTGGAGAGTGAACAAAATGGTGCACAGTAATAATCATGAGGTTCTTTTGGATAATCGTAAGAGACTACCCAATGATAGACTGGACTGACCTGTGTCACCACATTTTCTCCATGTTCAAATAAGGTTCAAAGGAGTATAAGAATGGAAAATCCCTTTTGGAATTTTGCTCCATCGCCTTCTGTTCTCTACATTTCAACTGAAGGGACCACAACAAACATCAAGTTGAAATGTAGAGGACAGGAGGCGATGGCGCAAAATTCCAAAAGGAATTGTAGTAAATAATGGCAAATGTTTTTACACTATAGACAGCATCCTAATGCTACTTCAGAAATAATAATAGAAATCACAATGCTAATATGTCGTCTCTCGTGTTCAGGGGTGTGGAATTGTTCAAAAAATCTACTTGTCTAAGGGACAACATTTTACAGAAATCTACTTGTCCTGCAAAGAAATCTACTTGCCTTACCTCTTCACTAAATCAATATGATGAACAGGCAAAAGTGTAAATTAGGTTTTATACAATGCATTTTAGACATGCAAGCAATTGATACATTGAAGCTGCCATTTGAGAGAACGGTGTCAACAAAGAGGTTGCATATTCGAATCAGAAATTATCAGTATAATGTACACTTTGGTAATGTGTAAGTCAGTATTACATATTTACAGAATAACATTTTTGCATAAGGTATTTACAAAGAATATAGCAGCTAGAACCAAGCTGCTACTCGCAAAGCATTTGAGATTCAGGCAATAGTCAGGGGTGGGTATGAATGCGATCCGTGATTATGTCTAGATTAGAGTGTCCTGCTCAGTAAAGCATGACTTTTCTAGCTGTCCTGGGAAGGGAAGGAGACCATTCCTTTTTTCCTAAGGGACCGATCTTCAGATTCAGTCCCACTTAGATCAAAGCATCATCTCTGAAAGTGTGTAAGGTTTTCATTTGGATGACTCAATCTGTGACATTGTGATACATAACGGCAAGATTGGAGTGGGTGGGGGGCACACTTAGGCCTATTACTGTAGAGGTTTCACCATTACACTGGCAGTCCTAGAAGCATTATTAGGGAATGAAGTGCCCTTTAGAGCATGTCGAAAAATCACCAAGCCTGAATCCTTACTGCACCAGAGACGTCTATCTAAGCATCCAAAAGAAAGAGTCTGCAGCAGCTTGAGATGAACACCCTGTAGTTGGCATTTTGTGATTTCTGATCTAAAGCATACAGCATAATGACAATTTCACTTGTTCTGCTGCATATCCGGAGAGGTTTGTAACATTAGCTCTTTCTGAGTTTCGCAGCTTCTATTGGACTTTCTACATGTAGTGTGTTCACCTGATTTACATGTGATTACTTTCCAACAGCAAAACCTTCCTCACTGCCTCGGGGTACAGACCTTATCTCTGTAGTGCCATTTCAAACACCGCTCCCTTGCAAGATGTAGCTGTAATATAGAATCCAGGGCATAGGGTTGAGAAGACCAGCACAACACAAAGGACAGACGTCTAGGCCCAGAGATGCATTTACAGCCTGAAAGCCACAAGTCTTGCTGTTTGATGCAACAGAGGGCCTCATCAACCTATCTACTCAAAGCAGGATTTATTTGAACACATTTACATTACTATGTTCGCTTTACTCTGTACACTATTAAGAAGCCCATTTCAATGCACCACATAAACACACTATCCAGTTATACGCGCACCTTTATTTATTTAACCCCTCCCGCTACATTTGAGGTAACCATTCCACGTACCTGCCTTATCTAACCTTGCTGTGCACCAGGCTCTTGTAGGAATGTGGCTTATCAGCTTCCAAATGAAGGTGTTGAGCCTCTAACCTAGGCTCACCACCACCTAGCCACATTGTGTGATCCTGGCAAGTGTTTTATTTTTCTGGTCCTCCATTTCCTAATCCTGCAAGAATAGTAGTGCTCACTTGAAGGTAAACTCCTTTTAATAAGAGGTACCTAAAACAACAGTAAGTTGCTAAACGGCACAGGAGCACTGTTATTAACCTTAACTTTAATAGTTTTTGCAGGGGGTAGTAGGGACAGGAAGAGCTATCAGAGACTTGCCTGTTATTGTTGTAAATTAAGTAAAATGTGGGATATTGGAATGCTTGCGGGCACGCCTGTTATCAGTCAGACCAGAGATATAGTCGGGGCCACTGGAATTATGCGGCAAGAGAGGACAAAATTATGTGGCAGGGTTGAGTAAATTATGCAGCAAGAAAAAAATTATGTGACATAATGCGGCACATTTTGTAATAGTATTCGTTATTTCATCATTATTGAACTTTGTAACACCCTGTGGGCATTGGTTGCAACTCATTAGTATAAGCTGAACATCCAAATACAGCAGTAAGCAACAGAAAGGTGACCAGTCCAGCTTTGCAAAGGGGCTTCACTGCGCGGCAAAAAGCATCGTCTCATTTTTATTAACTTTTTTAACCATTTGAGCTAGAAACAAATTTTGTTTTTGTTCAAATCTGGGGATTATGCAGCAGATGAGGAATTATGTGGCAAATGCGGCAAATCTATAGTTATGTGAAAATCGCGGCGGACGCTCAATCACATAATTCCGGTGGCTCTGGCTCTAGTCTCTGTGGCGGCTTGAGGTCGCATCATGTAGCAGATGTTAATTGGGTGGCTTTTGTCCTGACTTAAAGAAATCACCCGCAGTCTAGCGCCCCAGTGCTGCTTTTAAGTCATGCTTGTCATTGCACAGAACAGCATATAAAGCTCCTCATAGTTTCAAGTGCAAGATTTTGGTGACAGATTTCACATTTTCCCTAATTGTGACTTTCCCATTTAAACCTTTTAGACGGGTCCCCAATTTATAAACCCATCTGTGTTTAATGGGTAACATTTTTAATTCTCAATTCTTATTCCTAATGAAAAGAATGAAGTAGGACTATACATTTTCCTCTGAGACCACTTCCCGCGAGGGATTGAAACAGTGCCATATCTGTCATTCATGTGTAAAGAAAGAAATTCTCTTGGGTATGTATAACCACCTAGACCACAATTATACCAAGTTCAATCAAACCATACAGACAAATTCAACCGGGGATCTGAAATGCCCAAGTAAAGATAAGCGGGCCGCTTTAAACCTATTAAGAATAGTTAAGAACTAGGGCTTTGCACCATTACTCGGGCAATGAGTTGAGTACAAAACTACAATAAAAACTTTATTATTCACAAAACGTCAGCAAAATGTGGACCCCACCTTGAGGTTAACATATCTTGCGATTGCCGCTTTAAGAAGAGCGGGGCCGTTTTAAATATAGAAATAAGAGTCGCGCAATCCTGACGTAAGACTCCAGGTGCGGATAATTTGGCCGGAGTATTTTTTATATATAAAGGACCTCACAAACAAACAGTAGATCTATGGGTCACTCACCTGGCAACGAGAGAAACGGGGAGACAGCACGACATCTGTAAGGATCAGACTACACCGTATCACGAAGGTAAATACAGGACGGGTAGAAATTTAACATGGGTTTTAGGAGAACAATTTTTTCGAGTTCCCTTTGTTCATTTAGATATACTTTATGCCTCAAGACTCGGTCTCTAAAAACATTATGGGGTAGACATATATATTCCCGTACCCGTGGTAGCGGAATCATTATGTAAATTTAATGCTCGAGGGTGACCTTAAGAATAGGACGACAAGGAGTCCTCTAGATCGGATAAAATATAACCACGATCATCATATTAAGATACCCTGGATCTTTCCGGATCACAAATTTATAGATAGATCCCTAGCGAATTAAATAAGCCCCAAATGATATCATGTCTGAAATTTATATACGCGATTAAATATGCCGATAGTAAGAGACTTAATCAATATTGCAGGTGCATTTTCGAAATATATTCCCAACGAGAAGACTGCGTTGGTCATTGGTAATCCTGCAGTATGCATGCGGATTTTTTCTGACTCAGTGGGCCGGATTCTATTGGGCTGAGACCCTTATATCCCACATGAATTTGCAACAATTGAGGTAAGCAGGAATCCCCTCACGACCCTATTCAGTTAGGATTTTGTCGACATTAGGATTGAATTTAATAGATTTCTGTATTTTTCATTAGAACCCTTTATTCTGAACTAAGAGGGACATCAAGGCACTTCATTAAGAACATACACTAAACAGATAATATCCATATATCTGTTTTTCCAAGTGGATTACACCCATTGTGGTGGTACGTATTATCGTTGTTCTTTACGTAATACAAATATAGTGATAGAGATGGACATACAATATAAGGTTTCATTAGTTAATTTTTATGTATTCGTACACCTCTACATTTTGGCACCTGTAAGGTAATTCAATTGGACAGGACGAATTAGTTTGTATGTTTGGAGTAGGTATGAATCTGAAAAGACCCCCCTACCCCCCCCCCCAGTGGCCGCATGCACTCATAGACAAAGATTTACTAGGGCTTTATGCCCGATAGGTGTTTGTTATTGGTAGGATTCCCGTTTTATCAACTTAGTGCCGGGAATATAAGTCTCCTTTTTAAAAAAAAAATCTATTGTTAATTTAAGATTATGTATGTAACAATATATTCAGATGACTCACAGTATTATGATTACAATTGTGATTGTTGCTTTTGAAGTTTTCCTTAAAAAAAACAAAAAATCATCTTTATGATCTGAAATAAGTATTTCTTTTATTGCCTTATTAGGTTTTTAAATTGTTTAGGAAAATTGGAGAGTTTTTATCTTTGTCCTGATGAAGGTGGGATCTAAAAAAGAATTTACCACCGAAACGCGTCGACGCCTGTGCAATTCGGAATTGGTCTAAAATCCAGAAACTGCCTCATATTTGGATCTATTGTACAAAGAATAGACCTGTGATAGGGTTTCCTTTCTGCTCCCAGTGCAAGGACGCTTTGCTGTTGTGAGGCTCCAGAATCGACAGAACACATCGGGACTGCGAGGACCGGGGAGCATTGCGCTCCGATAACCTGGCTCACCTGCTCCTCTTCCTACCGCCCCGCCCCTCTTACCTTTATTTAATCTTGTCCTCGCAAATCCGCAGCGCGGATCACAGCGCGGGCGAAGACCGGGCTAAGAGCGGGCCGTTTGTGGCCGTTCGTGGTTGGCCGTGGTCGGGGCGGGCCACCTCCCTAAAACGTGCCGCCATAAATGAGCTATATATTCTGCTGGCACAGTGAGTACACACGCATTTGCTGACTGGCGAACTGTTTTACAGCATTGGTGGCCCATATTTCGCTCTTAATCATTGCAGTGAGTTCTGGACATATCTAGTTGATTTTATTTCCTTGTAATCATTGGAGGTTTATTTGTTCACCACTTTTTGAGTTTGTTTGTTTGTTTGTTTGCTCTCTCCCTAAACCATGACCTCTTTAAGGTCTGGCAGGAAGGTGGCCCGGGGCAGTCTAGGGGGTCAAGTAACAGGGACTCTAGACAACTTTATTACTAGAGCTGCTCGTGTTCTCGAACACGAGATTATATTAACAGAAAAAAGATTGTCCCTGGAACTATCCGCTAAAAGATCATCCCTTGGCAATATCATGACAGCGGTTTCGCCTGACAACAGCCAGCCCCAACCTCCTTCTAATATGTCAGGTTATACCTCAAATGCACCACCAGACACTTCTAATCTCTGCCCGTTGGTGGACCTCCATGAGACAATTAGTACCCCCGACACTAGTGGCAATCAAACTATCGATGGCACTTGTATTCAACAGTCCACCTTCGACCTGCCATCTACTGGAGCTACGACCCAGGCCCATAAGCCCAGGTACTTTCCGAGTAAAAGGAAACGTACGGGAGCCCCTCCCAAGGGGAAACGTGCTAAAACCTCTAAAGTGTCTAACCCTCATAAATCTGCAATTACCTGCGAAGCTCCCAACCCTACTACGCCTGCTAGTTCCCATTTGGCATCTGATAGTTTAAAATCCTTGCACCCTCCCCCTGTTCAATCTAATGCAGACCTTTTTACCTCCGACTTTCTCAAGCCTGTAGAGAAGTTATTTAAATCATTACTCCTCCCACTATTAGAGCGAGTTACTCGTCTCGCTACCTCGCTTGGGAAGTTAGAGGGTATGGTATCAGCCAATATGTTCCTACTGGAAAAGATTGCAGTGTCTTCTACTGTTCATGCAACCTCTTCTAACGTAGACATTGTCGACAAATCTAGGCTTGTTTCCACGGCCATCACACCCGTGGATGGAGCACTACTTAATATCCCGGCTCCTAATGTCCAGGTGGTGGATGTTCCTCGTCCCCAGGCCAATATCGAGGTCCTGAGAGAAACAGATCGCCATACCAACACTGCCATTAATTCTAACATCATCTCTACCAGCAAGCCCAACCTAGAGGAAGTTGATTCCCTCCAAAACCTCCCATCCATTAATCTTCCACCCGAGTCCCAGCCTTATACTATCATAATGGTGGGTGTTCCTCGGCTCCCTCAGACAAAGTCCGAGTGTCATAGTGAGCTGAAGAACAAAGTCTCACACTGGTTAAATACCAACCGGCCTTTACCAGCTGGTCTAGGGGCTGAAATAATGACTGTTCGTAGGGTACGTTGGTTGGGCAACGGTGTTAAACAGGTGGAGGGTGATTGTGTGATTATTAATTTCCGCGACCCCAGGGCTGTTAGGCATATTTGTTCCTTTCCCAATACTTTGAGAGGGACCGGCATATCCACAGTGGATTTGTCATACTTTTATCCACATAAACCCTCTGCCGCAACACGTGACATGTCATTTGCCTGGGAAAGGGCTAATAGGACTTCCCACCGTCTGATAAGGCCGGATTTCCATCTCCCACTGTCAAATTTTTATGCACCCCTAAATTTACTAGATGGGGTTGATTGACAGTTATCTTATCAGGAAAACTCGAGTAATTTGCGGGATGGCTGTCCTGGTCCAGTTAACTTAGTGCACACAGGGAGTGGGGGCTTACGGGGTGGCCAAGTTGGTTTGGTTACTTTCTTTCCCAGTACCCCATCACCCCATCTAAATAGCTCATCTTCCCGCCTCACTGATCCTTGTCCACCCGAAAGTGAGACCAGGGGCCCAATTAATATTGTATCAACCCCAGTCATCAATGGTCCCGTTCCTGCAGCACCATGTGCCATGCCATCCAGTTCCATGCCCATGACCCTGGTTTCGTGGAATGTTGCGGGCCTTAGTAGTAGGGTAACCTCTGAAGAATGGGTAGGCTGGGTAACTACCCACGACATCCTGGTTTTCCAGGAAACATGGGCGGTGGATCCGATCTATCTTCCTGGGTTTGTAAACTTTTTTAAGGGGGCCATTCGTGGCACCAGGGGCCGCCCGTCCGGCGGGCTCTGTATATGGGTTAAGCAATCCCTTGGGTATTCACTCAAGGAATTAGCTATTGACAGCCCTGACATATTAGTTATCTCCATGCAACACAACAACGATCCCGCAGTTCTAATTATAAATGTCTACAACAGAGGCCTCCCTGGTGGACGTGGTACTAACACCTTTTTATTACTAGATGGGTTTTTGGATACCATTAACATTTCTACCAATGTCTATATTGTGGGCGATCTAAATTGCTGTTTCGAACCTCTGCTCTCTACTCTTGACTCACTAACTGGGGAAGTGGATGCGATTTTAAATATCCCCCCTCTTGATCTTCCTCCCATCAAGAGGTGGACTGAGTCTGCCACCCAGTGGATGGGATTATGTATGGAGCGGGGATTTAGGGCCGCTAATGGGAGGACCACCTCAGATAAGGGTGGAAAGATGACTTTCTCAGATGGCCGGCGTTGTAACAGCAGAATTGATTATGCCCTTGTTAAAGTCGAGTTCTGGACCACTCTAAGTGATATGGCGGTATTAGACCGCCCAGAGAGTGACCACAACCCGTTGGTTTTAAGTCTTTTACTTTGCCCAGCCCATAGATCCAAACCCACTGAAATAGCGACCGCGGAAGCCGTTTTAACTAATGATCGACGGCGTGTGCGCTGGGATAAGGTTGTAATTGATGTCGAATTATTGTCCGTGATTAGCTCGAAGGTATCCGGTGCCCTGGTTGATTTACAGTCTCTCCAGAGCACTGAGGATGTTGTTGATAAAACTACACGTATTCACGACCATCTTTTCACTGGCCTCAAATCTCTTTTCTCTAAACCTTGTAAGGCTAAGAAATCTGCCACTCTAAAGCCATTAACTTGGTACAACAAAGCGTGCCGAGAATCATTTAGCAATTTAAAATCTGCTATTGCTAACAAAGATCCTGATAATACTAGACTGGCTAGGAAAATCTACAATAAGGCTAAAGCCAAGGCCAAACAAGAGTGGGATAACGATCACTGGAACAACCTTTTGGCTGCCAGTAAGCACCGGAACCTTACCCTTTTTTGGCACATCGTCAAGTGGGGTAACTCCCAGAACAGTCAGGTCCCTACCAACCATGTCCCTCCGGACGCCTGGGTGACTCATTTTGAAACCCAGTTTTCGGTTTCGCCTCAGGTTGAGGAGCTTGCACCAGTTATAACTAGGGATCTTCCCCTCTCCTTGACCTTGACTTTTGATTGTGCCGAGGTTGAAAAGGCCTTAAGTAAGATTCCAAGTGGTAAGGCGCCTGGCATGGACTGTGTACCTACGGATCTCTTTAAATCTGACCTAGGGAACTGGGTGCCTTACATCGCACACCTTGCCAACGCTGTAGCCAGAGGGGCTGATATTCCTGATTCTTGGGGGGGGGCGGAGATTCTCCCCATTTTCAAAAAAGGTGATCGCTCATGCCCGGGGAACTACCGCCCAATTAGTCTTATTGACTCGGTCCAGAAAATTATCGCTAGAATGATCTTGGCACGAATCCAAGCTTGGATTGAGCAGGAGGATATCATCTCTCCCCTCCAAGCTGGCTTCAGACCGTGTACCAGTACCATCGACCAGGCATTCAAATTCCAACTAATTGTCTGGAAAACGGTCTATTTGTGTGGCGGTACTCTATATGCTGCCTTTGTAGATCTTCGGTCAGCATTTGACCTAGTCAATAGGACAAAACTCTGGAGCGTATTGGCTGAGCTAGGGCTTCCTCCCGATCTCCTGAATATCATCATCAGGCTCCATGACAACAACTTTGCTCAAGTTCGCTGGGGGAAACAGGGCCAGGTTACTGATCGGTTCAGGGTCAATCGGGGTGTCAGGCAGGGGTGCGTCCTTGCTCCCACCTTGTTTTTATTGTTTATTAATAGTGTTGTTAAGTATTATTCCAACACGTCGACGGACGCCCCAACGTTGGGCGGTACTAAAATCCCACTCCTTATGTTTGCCGATGACACCCTACTTCTTTCCCAGACCCTGTCTGGACTACAGGTGGCACTCAATGTCTTCACGAATTTTTGTTTTGATTTTGACCTGTCTGTCAATGTGTCCAAAACCAAATACATGGTTTTTAACAAAGGGAGAGGTATAAAGGGCCATGTCTTTATGGACAAAGCCTTGCTGGAACGTACTAATGTTATGACCTATTTAGGGGTGGTCTTTGAAAATAGGTTGGATTGGAGGCCGCAAATTGATGTTTTATCCCTAAAATTTGCTCAGCTTTCTGGTTGCCTAGTTAAAGAACATAAGCATTCCCAGTCGAGAATGATAGGTCCCCCCATCAAAATCTTTAATGTAAGGATCAACTCGGCGATCCTTTATGGCGCTGAACTGTGGGGTTTCGCAGATCTTTCTCTCCTAGTTAAGGCGCAATATAAATTTCTCAGATTGCTCACGGGGCTTCCTTGTTCTACCCCTGTCAAACCCCTTCTGTTGGACCTTGGCTGTTACTCGTTTGAAGATATTGCAAGGTTCAAGCCACTGGCCTTTTGGAGGCGTTTATGGACAGTCCCTGAGTTGGATCTCTATGCCAAGGCCTTTCTCGATGTGCGATCCATCTTGGGGGCCGGCAATATTCCCTGGTTCAAACAGACTAAACAACTCCTGGAATCTATGGGGTTGGGCAATCTATGGTCTGATCCAGCCAATAACCCCTTTCCCTCTAAGAAAGATTTTAAGAGCCTTTATTGGTCAATGATTCAGCAGAAACATTTTAACTCAGCCACTGCAGAGTCCTTGTCAGGAAGGTTCCTAGCCCAAAAAAGAATTCCACTCCTCGAAGCCTACTGGGATACCATCACCAGACCTTGCGACAGGAAACTATACCATCAATTTAGGGTAGGCACACTTCCGACCAACTCCTTCACCAAAAAATGGAAGGGCACGTCCAGCGACTCTTGCAAAAGTTGTATTGATTGTATAGATTCTGTCGGACATATCTTTTTTGTTTGTCCTGCTTATGCTGCACCCCGAGCTAAATGGCTCAAACCATTATGTCAAATTCTGGGCACTAGACGAGGGTCAGAAGCACTTGAAATGTTGAGATTTGAGCCTAGTGAATATGTTGCTATTGCTGTTGCCAAATTCTTGGCTTGGGTTTGGTTTATTAGAAACAAGAGGCATTAGGGTACCGAAATATTTTTATGTATTCTGTTCATGTTCTTCTTTTTAAATTATGTATTTTTATAATTATGTATTCTTTTATGTATTGTAACTGTCTTTCATGATGTAATACATCGATAATAAAGACTAATGAATGGAATGGACCTGTGATATATACATTGATTTATACTGGATTTACACCATTCCGTGATGAATACACTGATTTCACACCATACCCTTGCTCTCTAATATTATATTTTTATACTAATTGTTTTTGTATTTCATGTTGAATGTATGTATGAACACAATTGTAGGGCTGTAGATATGTGGATATATCGTTGTTAATAAATCATATCAATTTTTATTTGATTTTGTTTCTTTGTCTTTGAGTTATATGCGGCTATTTACTTGGGCATTTCAGATCCCCGGTTGAATTTGTCTGTATGGTTTGATTGAACTTGGTATAATTGTGGTCTAGGTGGTTATACATACCCAAGAGAATTTCTTTCTTTACACATTTGTGGTACCCTGTCTCTTGGGCAGTGGGGTCCCTCCCATTTTTTATACAATATCTGTCATTCAACCACTATTTGATTGAATGAATATTAGAGAAAAATTACCTTCTAACTCGACGTTCCAGCTATTTTCGTTACGCTTATACTGGTAAGCCATCTGTAGAAAATTGGGTTAGTGGTTGGGCGATTGGAAGGGGGGGGGGTGAAACCCTTTACAAGCAGCAACCACAACTTCTGTCAGAGTAAAGCACAAGCAAGTCCCAAATAAACATTTTCTTGGCACAAAACCAGTCAGGCGTAACTTGGAGGCAATGTGTAAAGTAATTATACAGCACTGCAAACAGTGATAAAGTGACAACACAAGAAAAACACCACACCAATTTAGAAAACTAGAGTACGATTTACTAAATGAATTGAGACCAAAACAACGAAAATCCAATTAGCATAACTGGAGATATGCAATTTTAAAGACTCATTTCATTACAGTGGGCTAACGCATTGCTTCCGTACCTGGGGATCCAGCTCGCCCCCCACGATCTCACAGACTATCAATAAAAACTATAACAACCTAATTTGTCGGATCAGGGAAGACTAAAACAGCTGTAAATACACTGCCTTTCTTGGCTCACGCATATTGCCGCCCTTAAAATGACAGTCCTGCCTAGGGTCCTGTATCTCTTTCAGACGATACCGGTCGCTCCCTCAAAAGGGATGCTTACCGCACTTCAGAAGGAATTGAATCGATTTGTGTAGTTGGGGGCTGGACCCCGAATTTGCAGGGAGCTGAGCTATCTTGCCCCCGGGAAGGGGGGTTTGAGAATACACAATCTACAGCACTATTTTCTAGCCACGCAGATGCGCTACCTCTTGGGGTGGAGCAGAGACGAATCGGAAAAGCACTGGCTGTTCCAAGACAGGGCAATAGCTGGACTTACCTTGTGGAAAGTACCTTTCCACAAGAAAGCAAATAGGTCACAGAGCCTGCAAAAGTCTCCCATCACTAAGGCAATCAGGGAGGTGTGGGACTGGGTATCAATTAGATGGGGGCTCACCACATTTCCATCCCTTGACACCCTTGTTCGATAATGGGGAGTGTTCTCCAGGATTGCAACGGGGGTCGTTTGAGGCCTGATGCCAGACACCATGCAAGCTGCAGGCCACCTTTTTTCGACGAGAATGGAATTATTCCATTGCCCCAAATATGCAAACAATATAACCTACCTGAGACTGAAAGACTGCACTACCTCCAACTAAGACACTGGCTCCTACAACCTTCTAACTCCTCTGCGGTTGGTAGGCAGCTAACAAGCTACAAGAAGTGGTTAGTTACTAAAAGCATGGATAAAAGGCTTATCTCTGAGTTATTTACCTTTCTGCACCAGCCCTCTCAACCACAGAACATCCCCAGTCAGAAATGGCGGGAAGCGGAACTGGGGAGGGTGCTGTCCCCAAAGGAGTGGGGACAGATCTATTGCGGGGCACAACACACAGCTCAAAACACAACTAGCATTGAGGCTACCACCATGTAGTACTTCTAGGTACCTGACCCCAGTGCGCCTCCACCGAGGCAACCTGGGTCGGAACCCAGAATGGCGGTGGCCATCAGTGAGAGGAGGCGTCGGCGTGTTGCTGGCCCAATTGACGTACATTGCTCAAGCTGAGCTGCATGGAGAAGCTAATCATGTGCAAACCAGACAAAAATCAGCCGCGCCTCTATTTTGAATTGCGGAAGCCTGGCAAGCCGCAGCAGAGAGCTACCTCCGACTCACCCTCAGAATCTCCATCCTCACTGGAAGCAACGCTGATTGCCATACAAGCCAGTCTGCAATCCATAGATGGCAAAATTGAGGCTCTCAGTGGCGGTATGGTCCACATGTCTGCAAAACTTGACAAATATGCTACCAGGCTGGGAGAAGCTGAAAAACGCATATCGGATGCAGAGGACGATTTGCAGCATGTGACCTCCAAGTCACTAGATATGGAGAAGGTGCTCGCTGTTATCCACGCCAAAAACGAAGACTTAAAGGCCAGGTCCCGGCACAATAATCTGCAAATCACGGGCTTGCCGGAGTCAACCAATGTTGGCAGGTTGGAGACCTATGTCGAGAACATGCTGCGGGCGATTTTCGGAGCTGGTAGTCTGTCTCAATTGCTAATAGTGGAGAGAGCCCATCGCTCCTTGGCGGCCCGACCTCCCCCGGGGGAATTTCCCAGGCCAATTATTGCCCGCTTGCTAAATAATTGAGACTGTGACTCAGTGCTGCGCATGTCTCATCAGAAAGGCACCATAAGCTATCGGGGCAATATATCCTGATTTCACAGCCACGGTCCAGGCAGCGAGGAAGGAATACCAGCAAGTGAAAAAAATGCTAATGGCAGAAAATGTGCAATATGCTATGCTGTATCCAGCCCGGCTACGTATTGGATCGGACAACAAGACCAAAAATTTTCACCAATCCCAAACAGGCCCTGGAGTACATAAAAACCATCCGGCGTAAGAAGCAAACTGCCCCTGATGCATTGGACGAAGAGGTTTGAATCCAGAGGAACACTGTTTTGGGGCTTGTTCAATGGATGTTACAACAATACTGGATGTGCTTGACAGCTTTAATAATTGTTCTGACATTACGTATGTATGTGCGGCCCCCCCTTGCCGAGACGAGACGTAAACCTATACCTGAACACTTTATCACATTGAATGACCTCCGGATTGTGAGTATTGTAAACTGACATGCTGTAATGTTTCAATGTTTGAATGTTCCATTGATCTGAGGTGTATGGCATTATGGGAGCCTGTCTCAAATTGTTCGGCCACCTCCCTTTCCACCAAGGAAGTTCGATGTGCTTCGGCGTTCCCCAGTGGGTGTACCCCGCACTTAACTTTGTTCAGGTTTCACATTTGGGGTCTTCTGTTTAGTTCACGGGATGGTTTTGGCAAGTTGGGTATGCTAAAGTGGTGTGGGGGGAGGGAGAGGGAAATTTGGTTATTGGTATTCATTGCATGTGGCTAGCTGGACACTAAGACTACTGTTAAATGTACCTGTTTGTCCTTGAACATGAGGGCACTGTGGGTATCATTGACCCCCCCAAAAAAAATTAGACAAGTATTTGCCTATCTAGACAGGCATGGGGTTCAGATCGTGATCTACAAGAGACACACACGACTAAACAAACTGAGGCCAAGATTGCTCTCAAGTGGGCAGGGTATTGACTCGCTTCTTTATATTCCTCATATGCGAGAGGGGTCATTACACTCATAAAGAGGGGTCTTGCATTTGCTGCAATCAAAACGTGCATAGATGAATGGGGGCGCTACGCTATTGTGCATGGCAAGCTGGGTAATTCGCTTTTAACTATTGTCAATGTGTATGGGCCCAAAAACAGATGAGCCTGAACTATTTGCAGGTATTATTAAGGTACTGTGCGAGTGGCCCGAGGCCGAAATTCTGTGGGGTGGCGACTTAAACACGCGCTTAAACCCTAGCAAAGATAAATCCAGTAAACAGGGTGGGCGCACACCTAGAACTGCCCAACTCATCAAAGATGGAATGGTTGAACTGGGTCTAGTAGACACGTGGCTGCTTCATAATAGTGATAATCTGTTGTGCATGGTAGTTGGTCCCGTTTAGATTACTGGCTGTTAAGTGAAGGGGCGAATACCTGGGCATCTGATATAATTACTTTTCCTAGAACTTTATCCGATCACAATCTAGTCAAGCTCACCTTACATATCCCAACGAGTATCCCACGCCAGTTCAAATGGAGATTCCGATCTGAAGCTCTGCTAGATTCTGTATAGGCTGAGAGAAGGTGGCCTGATATATGCTGTCCACTAGTTCTAGTGGGCACCTTGTATCAGTCCAAACAACCCCTTATGGTGATAGGTTAAAGACAACCTTATATGAAAGCTATCCTAGTGGTAGCTATGGAGAACAGCCTTCAGGCTAAGTCTTGAAGGAATGTAAAGCAACTTGTTTTACCAGTCTATAATATCTTGAATGATCAAATGAAAAGACAACCACACCAGGTATATATTCAAAATATATGTATTTAAGATAACACACAACCCTCTAGTCTCTTTATGGGACTGGAGTTCGAAGTACTTTAGTTACAAGTGTTTAGGCATCAGTAAAAGCACAAATACACGTTTGGGCCCTAGGGGCGTACCAAACCATATACTAAAAAAGTGGTATAAGAACCACGACTGAAATAGGCAGGGTGCCTATTGCCTCTAGAATCGCTGGGACCCCAAGGAACCACCGAAGGTAGCGACACTGGGGACCCACAGGAGCCGTATGCAGTGTGGAAACACAACCGCGGGTTCCTATTACTTTCTATGGGGAATGTCGCGGTTGGAATTTTAAAGATTAGGGTCACTTCAAATCGAACTAGGACCAAACCCTTTTGGACTTAGACAGTTCTAGGGCTAGCACCCTCGAGAGTACCGGAGTACTTGAGTTACCTCACCCAGGGAAGCTGGGTGCATAGGTGTCTTTTGGTGTCGGGTCACGTCGTCGATTCCAATGGAAGCCTGCAAAGAACTGCTGCTGCCGTGGAGAGGAGAATTGTCTGGAGAGATCCACGCCTGGATCTAGGATGTGAGGAACCTGAAAGCAGAGGGGACTGAGTCTGGGTCACTGGCCAGTGACCTAGGGCAGGATGGACCAATGCCCACAGATGTCGGGTGCTTCAGGTGAGTTGACGGGCGTCTTGACTCTTCAGCCACGAGGTCCAGGAGGCGTCGACGAAGTCCACGAGCCGGATTCAAGCTGTCCCACGAAGTCTGTCGAGTGCTGCGGTGTCGGCGACCAGGAAGGACCCAACAAGTCTTGGCAACGGCAAGTCTCAGGAAATCAGAGAAAGGACTGCGGTGCAGACCAGCAAGGTCTGATGGACTCACCCAGCGAGGGTAAGTAGGAACAAGTCTGGAGCAACCAGAAAAGCCCAAGCAGAAGTGGAGTTGCCTTCGTGGAGACCAGCTAGCCAATGGGCTAGTGATCGCGAAGAAGCCTCGAGCGGTTGCACTTGGAGCTGGCCCACGGGTCACTCGTGGAGTGGAGGCCAACAATCTTCGGTGCAGGAGGTGCTCAAGGCTGGGGCTACTCGGAGCCCAAAGTACAACTTCGAGGATGACCAGGAAGGTGTTGTTGCTGCAAAAGTTCACGGTGTCCAGGGGTCACGGTTCCACGTTACCCACGATAGTCACGGGCCTCAGCTTTGCTGTGGACTCAGGGTAGCCTTGGGGAAGTCTGGAAATCCACCTCTGGGGATGCAGAGACTTCGGTGTCCGACGGGAGCTTCAGTAATGCAGACCGGACAGTTGCTTCTTTGGTGCCTGACAAACAGGGGAGTCACTCCTTGACCCCATGGGAGATTTCTTCCATTTTCTAGTCGAGATAGAAAGTCGAAGGTCCAGGATATATGTTTCAGAGGGTCGTCTAGGGTAATCCAAAGTCCTAGGGACTGGGTGCCTATACTTATACTAAGTTTAGGGGATGGACTAACTCTTAGGCCCCAACTATGGGTGGGCTTGGAAAGAGGGGTGGTTACACCCATTTCCTTTGTCCAGATTCGCACCAGAGCAGGGGCAGGTAGCCCCTGCAACCGGTCTGAACTGGACTATGCACAAGGACACCAAGTGTGCCCCCAGTGCAGGACTTCAAAGCCCCAGAGAGTGCTCCCGCCCAGCCCCAATACACATCAGCCTGTCTGGGGAGGTGGTTACACCTCACCTCGACAGGAAACCTATTGTCCAGGCCTCCCCTGCCGGAGTTTCGGTCAGCAGCAGGAGGCCAGACCCGTGTCTGTGGCAGAGGCATCCATTTTGTGATGCCAGGGCTCAGGAAAGTCCTACCGGGTTTAGCCAGTGTGAACATGTCTCTCCCTCTAGAAGGGTGGAATGCTACCCCCGCAGCCAGAATTGGCGGGGGGTAGTATTCCAAAGCGTTTAACACCAAACACAACATGTTTTGATGCAGTCATTCCAAAGTTAGCATTTACCGCGAGGTTATAATGCACTTAAGAGTATGTGGTATGGCTGTATCACAGAACAGTTATAAGGAAGTATTTCCAAAAGCTGCAGAGGGGCTCAGCTCATGCTTGGGCACCCTCTCACACAAAACCAAGCACTCTGCCTTCAGGATTGTCAAGGCCTGCCATAGGAGTGGCTTATGGGTTTATATGTGTCTGTATAGGGTAGTGATATAGGTAGCCTATACCACAGTAACGGGTGCAAGCACACCCTTACCCAGGTTGCAGTAGCAGACCTGTGGTGTCATTTTGGAGTGCTTCCCAGGTGTGGCATAATACATGCTGCAGCCCCTGGTAGGCCTCTGAGGTACCTATGCCCTAGGTACATAGTATACCATATACTAGGGGCTTATAAGGCACTCCAGAATCCAATTAGATATGCACCTAACGTACCTGGAATCCATTTTAGAGAGGAAGCAGCTAGGCTGTGGTCCTGATTAGCAGGGCCACAGTCAGACTAAGGTCGAAAAACTGTGAAACACAGGCAAAAAGTGGGGCTACCCATGTGAAGCAGATCCTACTCTCCTACCACTATCAGGGAAGCCATAATCCAGTATTTTGACTCAAATACAAGATCTGTGGACAGCACTGCGACTGTATGGGAGGCCTTCAATGTTACTATCAGGGGCACCTGTTTTAGCACAACGGCAGGCATCCTCAAGGATATCAGGGGGCAAATCACCAGAGTCGAGAAGGGATTGACAGAGCTTGAGAGAGAATATGAGCTGCTCCCATGCGCAAACACACTGTCTCGAATCAAAGATCATATATTAGAACACAACGAGCTGGCAGCGACAGAGATTCGCTACCTGTCCAAGAGACATGCGGCTTGGGCTTACGACGAGGTTGGCAGACCAGGCCATAATCTAGCGTCTAAGCTCAAATATCGCACTGAACACCACTCCATAACAAAAATTACAGATGCTGAAGGAACTGACCACCATACACCGCAGGCCATAGTCGAACAGTTTTGATCTTGCTATGCCAAGATGTACACATCGCAAGGGAGGGCCGACCCACCAGCATTAGATGAGTACCTGACAGAAATAGCTTGCGCATGGTTAGCTAAAGGACATCAAGATTATTTGAGCCATCCGATTGAAGCCTCTGATATTTAAGAGGCAATTCGTGCCTTACCAAACAAAAAAGCACTGGGGCCGGACGGCCTCACGGCAGAATTTTATAGAGAATATGCAGAGATACTAGTACCCCATTTAAAAGAAATGTATGGAGAGACACACGAATCGGGTAGGCTTCTGCCAACGCTAAGACAGGCCATGATAATCACTCTTTTAAAAAAAAGACAAGACACCTTCTAATGGCGAGTCATACCGCCCCTATCGCTTATTAATTTGGATGCAAAAATACTAATAAAAATTCTAGCCACTAGACTTAAACCTTTAATGCCGAAATTGGTCCTGCTGGATCAATCTGGTTTCATACCAGAAAGGTCCACGTCACACAACTTGCGCACTATTTTTGCGATATTTCATTTACTTGACCCTGCACTCCCTGCTGCTGCTGTTATGTTGGATGCGGCTAAGGCATTTAATTCCATCGAATGGAGTTATATGTTTCAAATCCTTAAGCAAATGGGGTTCCCCAAAGTCTTTAACAGATGGGTGCGATTGTTATACACCGATCCCACTGCGCGGGTTCGTGTAGGCGGACTAACGTCTGAGCCATTTCAGATTAGCAGAGGGATCAGACAGGGATGTCCTCTTTCGCCACTACTGTTCTCTATCATGCTGGAACCTCTAGCTTGTTAATCAGACAGCGACATAGAGAGACAGCCATCAGATTTGCACACCGTCCAGTCAGCATATCACTCTATGCTGATGACATGGTGCTGTTCATAAGAGAGCCACAAAGATACTTAGCACCTGTACTCCGTGAATACATCAGATTTGGCCATTTTTGAGGGCTAAATATTAATTGGGACAGGTTGGTGATTATACCACTAACACCAAACACGACTCCACCCACTCTGGAGTATCCTCTTGTGTGGTCTTCCTGTGGAAATGTGGATTTTCCTGATCAGTTATGTCCCCTATCTTGGACCCCAACGGTTCTATATGCATGTTACAAGTACATGTATGTTCCCTCCAGTTCCAGTTTCTAAGACACAAACATATGTGTGTCTACCGTCAACATGTTCTCTGTCAGATCCGCCATCTATGGGCTGGATATTCGATTCCTAAGCATGACAGGCCACCGACTTTATATGGCTAAGTTACTCCATTTTTACAGTTCAGGCAAGTAGGCCCGATTCTGTCCTCAAAGCCTTTCCCTGCTCTCTGCCTCTGACAGCTTCAGCTTGAGCTCGCATCTGTATCCATGAACTTTGTCCTACTCCCTGTGCAGCTAACGGTGCCTGCCTCGGCTAGTTTTCGCCTGCCTGCCAAGAAGCTGTATTTCACCTTCGAATTATCTATTTTGCTCTTCAGCCGATGCATTCCTGTCTAGTGATTTAAGTAAACATTTCCTCTGCTCACAAGCAAGGGACTCAGCCTTTCCGTCCTCCTGCAAGTGATTCATAGCCCTGCTGCTATGGAAAGTTTTCTGCCCCTCGCATCTCATATAGACACTTAGACGCTTGTACACGCACACACAGTTAGTATAGAATAGATTCTGTCCGAGAGTCCTTCCTTGTGGATAACATAGTTCTCTAAACATAGGATGTTAGATATGATTTGGGATTAGGTTGACTTGACCCCTCAGACTTTTCGTCTCCATATGTAGAGTTAATGTCAAGTCCCCTTCACCCCCTAGTTGCACGTCAATTATACGTCATACTGCTGCGCGCGCATCTATGCCAAGTATTATCTTATAGATCCACCTATGTCTGATAATGCAAACCAATCATGTTTCTTTTATTCCTTATTACGCCTAGTTTCGATTACGCACCTGTCATGTCACTTTTCTTATCAAATGTTACGCCTTCTACATTCGTTTCATTGTAATGCACTTATTATAAAAATACATGTCTGTCAATAAATTATTGTACTTCACTTCCTGAACCCTCGTGGTGACGGAACCTGAAGGCCGCGACTCGAGTCGGCCATTTTTAATGGAATAAAGCCCACTTAGAAAACCTCTTATACCACGGATTCTGCCTCTTGTTATTTTGAGCTATTTTACTTTATTTTAAGATTCCGTATGAAATTCAGTCCGGTATTTTATTTACCACATAATGGCGCCCGAACAGGGACACTTTCTCATCTCACGCGCCGGCGGTGCGTTGCAGGCCCGGTCTCCTGCCACAACTGGACGGACCATAAACGCGTACCAGCAGGATTTCCTGTAAGCTCCCTCCGGTCAAGCGGGGGCGACTGAGGCTGCGATCAACCCAGACGAGGCGGTGAGAAGTGCGAAGTATCCCGACCAGAGCCTAGCTGAGAGAGCAAGATCCGAGGTATACCGAGGCCCACCAGGTTTTCGAAATCCCGATGTCCAGAGGGTCCGATGTCCGCAGTCATCGAGTCCTGTCCATTCTCTGAGGCCTTCCGTTTCAAGGAGCTACTCGGTGAGTACCATCGCCGGGGAGGCGTGTTGACGCGCACATAGGTTGTGCCGGTCAAGACGGATTTGGGTACACAAATCCGGTCTGCACTGTTTAGCAGTGTATATGTACTGTTTAGCAGTATATCAAGTATTCCGAAGTATTCAGTTAGTGTCAAGAATTCAGCATGGTGATTAGTTTGGCAGACTATCATCATTGTCGGTCATTGTTAAAATGTTTAATGTTTAATGTTTAAAGTATTTAGAAATGTCTTGCATATTGTGGTATGAATGATTGTTCATTTGTTCACTGTTCATTATTGTGTTTTTTCGTATTAAGTAAGTTCAAGAGTAAGTATCAGATCAGTTGTCAATATGCCGCTCTTCTCGAAGTTAAGACAGATTACTACCAGAAAAGGGGTGCTTGAAGAAGCAGTTCCTATTCCTCCTAGGGACACTCCAGGACATTTTATGTACCATAAGCATGGCTTAGATGCCATATTGTTTCTTGATCTATGGGTAGATTATACCAAAGGATTACCAGAAAGTCAAAGGTGGCCCGCAGCGGGAACCTGGGATGCAGAGTGCATCATGAAAGTGGAGGAAGAGTTATGGAAAAGAAAGGTCAGACAGTCACAGAAAGACGCTGTTGAGTTATGGCGTAAAGAATCTCATAGACGAACAGAAAAAGCACGTAGACAAGAAGAGAGGAGTAAAGAAAGTTCAAATAAAGTTCAAGAAAATCTATTAATTGAGGAAGGTATCCGAGTGAAATCAGAACAAGTGAATAGACAAAGAAATGCTCTTATGAATGGTATGTATCCCCTTCTAGCCGAAGGACTACCTAAGGCTGCTCCAGAGATGCCAAAAGACTTGCCACCCCCATTATTTCCAATTAAGGTACATCCAAAAGGGCATCCCAGAACCGCAGAGGATGTCTTTCTTTCCTCATATCTAGACGACGCAGCTCCCGAGTATGCTAACTCCGCACCACATAGACCGTCTGGCGGAAGGGTTCAACGTCAGGATCAGGTATCTGTTCCCGTGCAACAGCAAGTCCCGACACAAGCTTCGGCAAGCACATCTGTTTCCGCATCTGTCTCCGCAGTCGACTCTACAGAGGTATCGACACCCATAGTTGCTGTGTCACGTTCAACGAACCCATTCACACCCGACGCCCCAGATGGGGCCACGGGAGGTGCTAGCAGTACCTTTACACCACCTAGAATAAATAAACTTGTCTTTCAAGAGTCAGCACATTCACGTACACCAAAATTCGTAAGTGAACGTACGCTTAAGGAACTCCTTGTTAATTGTAGATATGACCCGGTGGTTGGTAAAGAGGACGAAATGGTCCTGGCATCATTACGTATCAGGCGAGCCGCAGAGTATTTAGCAAGGTTACCAGGAATGACTACGCATCTAGATAACATATATCATTTTGTTCAAACAGGACGAGATCCAGGATGTATTAACAGAGCTATGGAATTCCAGAAAGTAGAGATACAGGGGGAACTGTTACGTTTCCTCATAAACTGTGTAATCAGAAATCAAGATCGTCCAGGGGTAGACCCGAATGCAATGCTTACTCTTACAAGATGGAGTCAGAATATATCAGAAGGGAGACACGATAAGCAAAATTGTATAATAGCCATGTGCCGAAAATCCGTAAAGAAATAGAGCGCATTCATGAAGAAAGATTGGGAACAGACGAGTTTGAGCAAGATGAAATGTCCGAATCAGGGAATTCCGCAAGACAGTCAGAGACCATAGCCTATGTAGGCAGAGGAAGATCCTGTGAAAATACTAGATGTTTTTCTGATCCAATACACTCTGTATGTCCAAATAATAGCAGAACGTATCCGACGCCTGTAATGAATCTGAAGTCTCCTGAACATTTGTTTCAAGCCGCAGATAAAATACTACGAGAACGAAGGGGTTACCACCTCCTCGATTCCATGGATGAGCAAGAATTAGCCAGATCAGCCGTTCACTGGATTGACAGTCCTGAAAAATACGGTGATGAGACCGTAGCACACACGTTTTTTAATCTCAGTACAGATGAACAACGTTTAGCTGGAATATATATGATTCAGCAACTCCTCATATTATATAAGAGCCAACATGCTGACCCTGGTCCTTTACCTGATATATTAACGGAACTACTCACGAACAGATGGAGAGGTTCTAGTAACAAGCTAATTAAAGAGCTATTAGTGTCACGTAAGCAGTATGTCCTTTTTGTAAGTCCGGATTCTCTCTCGCTGCCCCGCAGAGAAAGAGCGCCGTACTATATGGATAGACAAAATCCTTTACGAGAAGTGCACCCAATAAAAGGCGAAGACAATGAGTTTCACCGTGTATTTGTTTACACACCCATATCAAAAATGGAATTATTAGAAATGAAGAAAGTAGTACCTAGTCATGACAAAGACCCAGCGGGTTTCCACCGAGAAATTAAAGATATGTTACTGATGGGAGAGTACACCTTTCCTGATATTATGACGATATTAAAGGTGCTTTTGCCTGCTGGCATTTATGAAAAACTGAAAGAAAAAGAGTGGGAAGTGGGAGACCAAAAGATAGACTGGACAGCATTAGCAGAGGAAGAAAGGGGCCGAACTGCAGGTTCAGGGCTCGGGGATAAAGTTAAACTGTTACCAGGTTTACTAGTACAGGTACTGCCACGTTTATTAACTACAAAAAAGGAAGATTGGGGTGCAATTACAGCCTGCAAACAAAAGCAAGATGAAGACACAAGCGATTATTATGCTCGATTTGAAAAATGTTTTGGTATAAATAGTGGTATAAAAGCAAGTAGTGACTCATATCCACATTTATTTGTGACAAAATTAGTGGAAAATGCATTGCCTCCAGTAAAGAATAGAATATTGAAATTCGAGAGTACCTGGCAAAGTAACACTCCGTCGCAAATGCTACAAATGTTACAGTATCATCACAATAGAATTAGGGATGAACAAGAACACGAGCATAGACGCATGAAGGATACAAAAATGAAAATGCTAGTTTCTCAGACAGTACCAGCAGATGGTCACAAAAAGGGTGTGACACATTCTGGTGATTCCGCAGTTCCTGTAAAAGGAACCTGCAATTACTGTAAACAACTAGGCCATTATGTACACGATTGTCCAGTCCTGAAACGTAATATAGCTACAGGTATTGCAAAAGAGAGACCACGATTAGTTAGACAAGATCAGAATGAACAAGGAGCTATGCAGCATGGACAGTCCATGCCAGTTCAGCAACAGTCCATGCCAGCCTCACAGCAACCCATACAGTTTGTGCCAGCTGCACCACCGTTGCCTGCTACTGCCACACAAACCACAACACGACAAATGTATCAGACTGCACAGTATGAATACCCTGAGTATCAGCGTTACGCATGAACAAGCCTAGAGAGGGAAGTTGACTTACCGCTTATCGAGATTCCTGTAGATCAAGAAGGACCTTATGTACATAGTGAATTATTAGGTCAAGATAGAAAATTCTTACTCGATACAGGGGCAAGTCGAACAACAATAAAACGTAGTGAAGTTCCAGGGGCACCCCTCTCAGGCTCTCAAAATGTTTCCCTTGGTTTTTCAGGAAAACCTATTGTTAATGAAGTATCACAGCCTCTACCACTTACGATAGGACCTTTGACACGAACTACAGATTTATTGCTTACTAAATCATGCCCAGAAAATCTGTTAGGAATTAAAACTCTGAAAGCACTAGGAGCCATAATATGTTGTTCTCCGGAAGGAGTGAGGTTGTTTTTACGTGATTTTAAAGGTCACTATGTGTCCAGAGACATGGATCCTCGACTACAGACTTTACCAGTACATCTATGGGCACAAGGCCCTACGGATGTTGGCTGCATGAACATTACACCCTATCGAGTCACATTGAAAGCAGGAGTGGTACTACCACGAATGCGACAATACAAGTTACCGCATGATGCTGTAGTGGCTTTGCTGAAAATCATTGATGAGCTAATTGCCCAAGGAGTGGTTGTAGAAACAGACTCAAATATATGTAATTCACCGATAATTCCGATTCTTAAACGAACTGATCCTACTGCCCCACCAGTGTACCGATTGGTTATTGATTTGCGTGAACTAAACAAGTGTATTGTACCACAATTCCCTGTGGTCCCTGATATATCATCATTGTTGACAGCAATTGATTCCGAAGCAACATTTTTTACTGTAATCGATCTCAAGAATGCCTTTTTCAGCGTCCCAATAGATCCGGAAAGCCAATACTTGTTCGGATTCAGTTTAAATGGGCGCAGTTTTAAATTCTCACGCGCTCCCCAAGGATTCACAGAAAGCCCCAGCATCTACAGCCAAGCACTGAAACGAGAACTTGACAGTATCCACATGCCAGTCAATACTGCACTGCTTCAATATGTCGATGATCTGCTGATCACCGCGAGAAGCGAGCCAGAATGTGAAAAAGCTTCTCTGACAGTTTTACATTTCCTAGCCGACAAGGGGCACAAGGTGTCCCCTTCTAAGCTGCAATTCTGTGTTCAGCGAGTTATTTATCTTGGTCACTCGCTGTCCAAGGAGGGAAGGCAGCTTACACCAGATCGCATCCAGTTAATTGCTAACATGTCAATACCCCAGACACAGAAGGAGGTGCGGGCTTTCATAGGCCTCACTTCATATTGTAGGCAGTGGATCCCTCAGTACGCATTTCTAGCAAAACCACTCATTCAGTTAACCACACAGGAGGCAGCCACATCGACTGTTCTCCCTTGGACTCAGGAACATACACAAGCTTTTGAAAGCCTAAAGGAAGCTTTATGTCAAGCACCTGTTTTAGCAACACCATGTTATAGCAAACATTTTACACTCTTTGTTACAGAACGCGAAGGTACTGCCTTGTCAGTACTCACTCAGGATCAAGCAGGATCACGCAAGCCATGTGCTTATTTTTCCAGTACATTAGATCCCGTAGCTCAGGCTTTGCCTGCATGCCTGAAATCAGTGGCAGCGACAGCTTTAGCAATCAGACAAAGCGATGCCATAGTATTAGGACACCCATTGACAGTTCAAGTACCACATGCAGTAGAGGTTCTTGTGAACCGAACACAAACACAACACTTGACCATAGCAAGACTTACCGGTTATGAACTGACATTGTTTCAACCACACATAGAGATCCGACGGTGTAATACATTGAATCCTGCTACACTATTACCTGTAATTGGAACAGACCCACTAGCTCATGATTGTGTTGAAATTATTGAAATAAAGACGAAACCTAGACAAGACTTGACAGACGTTCCATTGTTAGATCCAGACCTGACGTTGTATGTAGACGGATCGTGCATGAGAACAAGTACAGGAGATTTAGTGGCCGCGTATGCAGTCACAACAGACACTGAAGTTATTGAGACACATTGTATAGATACTTTGTCAGCCCAAGCAGCAGAACTTATTGCTCTAACGCAAGCCTGTATTCAAGCCACAAATAAGAAAGTTAATGTATACACTGACTCACGTTATGCATTCGGAGTTGTACACGACTTCGGCGTGCTGTGGCGAGAGAGAGGTTATTTAACCTCCCATGGTGCCCACATTCAGCACGGGCCCCTCATTCATGCTTTGTTAGATGCAATACATCTACCCACTGCTATATCGATTATGAAATGTAAAGCACACACGAAGGTTACTGATACCATTTCTCAAGGCAATGATTTAGCTGACAGAACAGCTAAACAGACTGCTCAGAATCGCACATTAGACATGACAAAGCCAATAGTTCAGACACCAACACAGTGTATGACAATTAAGGATCCCGCACTTGACGTAATTGACATACAGACACATGCCACAGCAGAAGAAATAAAGAAGTGGACTGAACTAGGAGGGATCCAGACAGATCAAGGGTGGATGACGAAGGAGAAATCTGTATGGTTTCTCCCTGATTCCATGGTTCAAGCCATTATAGCTACAGTTCACAGTCCAGCACATTTAGGAGAGAAGGCTATGCTAGACAGCATTCAGCACATTTGGTTCAATAAACATTTACGAGCAGCAGCTAAACAAAAAGTTCGTACCTGTATGATATGTTGTCAGTTTAATCCAGGAAAGAGTGTTCCCGTAGAGCAGGGTGGATTTCAGCCTCCTGACCATCCTTTTGAAGTCCTCCAGATGGATTATATTCAGATGGAACGTTGTCGAGGATTCAAATATGTCCTCGTAGTTGTCTGCGCTCTCTCCCGTTGGACAGAGGCGTATCCCGTATCAGATTACACTGCCCCGACTACTGCCAAGCAGCTAGTTCGAGAATTCTTCCCACGGTACGGTTTACCACGTGTTGTATATTCAGATAACGGTCAGCCTTTCTCATCCGAATTAATGAAACATGTCTCACTTTTGTTGGGATATCAGTGGAAATTCCACTGTGTCCGACACCCCGAGGCAGCAGGTCTCGTGGAACGACATAATCAACTTTTAAAAATCAGATTGTCTAAAATATGTCAGGAAAAAGGTGTGGACTGGATAGTAGCCTTACCAGTTGCGCTATTCTACATGAGAATGGTAGCACACTCTCGAACAGGGCTATCCCCTTATGAGGTGATCTTTGGTAGACCACCGAATATGTGGGGGACGCCTATACCCCGTAAAATAACTGATGTTGACTGTAATATGCTGACAGATTACCTGGCTTCCTTGATGTCTGCACTACAATCTTGTCGTTCACAGGTAGTCGCAGCTTTTCCCGACAACACCGAGGTGAAACCTCATGATGTAATTCCCGGTGATTATGTTCTCATCAGAAATTTTGATCGGAAAACCCAACTGGAGCCAAGGTGGAGGCTTCCTAAGTTGGTCCTGCTGACGACCAGAACAGCTGTGAAGATCGAAGGGAGGAAAGGCTGGGTGCATTCCAGCCATATAAAAAAATTTCATGGACTTCCTCCTGACACAAACAGTACTTCCCGTGTGTCTTCCCCCATTGACTCAAAGCTACCTTTGGCTGAGGCCAGTAGCACCGAACTCTATAAACAGAAACTCAGGTCCAGATCTAAACTGTCGGACGATTTGATTGTTTAAGTCCTCTCCAAGGTGAAGCGGTTGAATCTGTCCCGACATGTATCCCTTAGGTCTGAATCATGTAGAGTCCAGAATCATAATGAAACGACATGTTTATTGTAAATCACTGCGTAGCCACTGTATTGTGACTTTATTAATTTTGTTTTCCTTGAGTTTTTTAATAGTTACTGCAAGTATATTGTTGCATATGTATTATCCTGTTTCTAAACGTATTTTCAATATAACTGATGAACATTCTTTTAGTGACCTACCCCCACATGAGTTGTCCTATAGACTTGCGCTGCGCAATAACACCTTCATTAGTATGTTACATCATTCCCATCAGACTAGTAATGCCACCAATTGTTGGGTGTGTGGCCGACTCCCTCCCTATCAGAATACCAAAGGAGTTCTGCCTTTCTTTCCACATCCGTTCACACACAATGGCTCCTGTGGAGCATGGTTTAGTTTATTAAATTCCATAGATCCAGACACAGCAGTTTATCAACAACATTGGATATGGGGAAATCTGAATCTAGTTTTATTCAAAGTCTGTCACCCCAATAAGGAGGGTCACCCCAGTAGAACAGGAACTGATTTAGAAAATGAAGTGTATAAATTAGGTAATTTTACGCCTAATCTTATGATTTTGAATGTCAAATCCGAAGTTGAACTAATTCTGCCCACTATGTCAGTATTTCCAGTTAAGGGTGAATTATGTGTAAGAAAAGTTGGTTCCATACACATGGGCCATAGCCAATGCGTTACTACAGTAGAATATAGTGATCAAGGCAAATCTTCATTTAGAACTTCTCGCCATTCTTACTTTATATGTGGTCCGACGGCATATATGCGTCTGCCTCTAGATTGGGATGGTACCTGTTACATAGCATTCCTTTTGCCACCTGTTTTCCTAGCTCCCCCTGATTATTATCGAAATGTTCATTTAGTACACAAAAGAGAGCGTAGAGATCTCCCGGTTGTCGATTATACTGAAACGGCATGGGACAAGTATGTAGATTTCAATAAAGGTATCTTTCCCTATATAGGTACTATATCAAATAGTAAGCTGATACGCAGACTAACCAAGACTCTTGAAGCTGTAGTAAACGAGACTATAGCCGCCCTAGGCAATCTGACAGAGGAACAATCAGTGATGAGAATTGTTGTTCTCCAGAATCGTCTTGTCCTTGACGTCATCCTGGCCGATAGGGGCGGAGCTTGCAGGATCATCGGATCCAGCTGCTGCATATTCATACCAGAAAATTCGCCATCTGTATATAAAGCTATAACACGCCTTCATAAGATTGTAAGCCAGATACACGAAAATCCAGGCACTTGGACGTGGTCCGGGTGGTTTTGGAGTGTGATATCAGCCTGGGGATGGAGAGTTTTATCCTTCCTAGGTATTGGCCTTCTTATGCTCTTCAGTTGTTGTTTATGTCTGCAATGTGGACCAGCAATTTGTGGTCTGTGTGCCACATCATGCATTCCATATCAAATTTCTCATTCAAAATGCCGGAAGAAGAAGGAAGAAGAAATGATGCTCCATGAGCAAATCGATGGAATGATGAAGATTGATATCTCTTGAAGGGCAAGTAGGGGACAAGGAGGGAATGTGGAAATGTGGATTTTCCTGATCAGTTATGTCCCCTATCTTGGACCCCAACGGTTCTATATGCATGTTACAAGTACATGTATGTTCCCTCCAGTTCCAGTTTCTAAGACACAAACATATGTGTGTCTACCGTCAACATGTTCTCTGTCAGATCCGCCATCTATGGGCTGGATATTCGATTCCTAAGCATGACAGGCCACCGACTTTATATGGCTAAGTTACTCCATTTTTACAGTTCAGGCAAGTAGGCCCGATTCTGTCCTCAAAGCCTTTCCCTGCTCTCTGCCTCTGACAGCTTCAGCTTGAGCTCGCATCTGTATCCATGAACTTTGTCCTACTCCCTGTGCAGCTAACGGTGCCTGCCTCGGCTAGTTTTCGCCTGCCTGCCAAGAAGCTGTATTTCACCTTCGAATTATCTATTTTGCTCTTCAGCCGATGCATTCCTGTCTAGTGATTTAAGTAAACATTTCCTCTGCTCACAAGCAAGGGACTCAGCCTTTCCGTCCTCCTGCAAGTGATTCATAGCCCTGCTGCTATGGAAAGTTTTCTGCCCCTCGCATCTCATATAGACACTTAGACGCTTGTACACGCACACACAGTTAGTATAGAATAGATTCTGTCCGAGAGTCCTTCCTTGTGGATAACATAGTTCTCTAAACATAGGATGTTAGATATGATTTGGGATTAGGTTGACTTGACCCCTCAGACTTTTCGTCTCCATATGTAGAGTTAATGTCAAGTCCCCTTCACCCCCTAGTTGCACGTCAATTATACGTCATACTGCTGCGCGCGCATCTATGCCAAGTATTATCTTATAGATCCACCTATGTCTGATAATGCAAACCAATCATGTTTCTTTTATTCCTTATTACGCCTAGTTTCGATTACGCACCTGTCATGTCACTTTTCTTATCAAATGTTACGCCTTCTACATTCGTTTCATTGTAATGCACTTATTATAAAAATACATGTCTGTCAATAAATTATTGTACTTCACTTCCTGAACCCTCGTGGTGACGGAACCTGAAGGCCGCGACTCGAGTCGGCCATTTTTAATGGAATAAAGCCCACTTAGAAAACCTCTTATACCACGGATTCTGCCTCTTGTTATTTTGAGCTATTTTACTTTATTTTAAGATTCCGTATGAAATTCAGTCCGGTATTTTATTTACCACATTCCGACTCCATTAAATACCTGAAAATATGGGTGCATCGTGATCCCAAGACAGCGGTCAAGGAAAATTATGGAAGGGCATGCGCTGTGCTGGAGTAGCAGGGGAGCAGGTGGACGAGATTACGGCTATCCTTAGCAGATCATATTGCCCTCATTAAGATTATTGCTCTCCCTCACTTTCTGTACCTGTTCAGCAACATACCAATAAAACTGACTCAGCAATTTTTCACCAATGTGCGCTTGCCACTGGTGAGGTTAATTTGGGGAGGAAAACAGTCTTGTGTGAGTTGGAACACACTCACCCTAGATTATGACAAGGATGGTTTTTGTGTGCCAGACTAATATCTGTACTATCTTTGCGCACTGGCACAATATGCATATAATAGGTACAGTCCTCATGACTTTATTCCACATGTGGCGGTGGAAGATGAGGATGCACACCCGATTCCTTTAAAGTATATATTGACACACTCGCATAGAGGCACACCCAAGCATGAAATCAACACGATAGATACCACAATTGCTGCTTGGCATTCCATTGGTAAGCTGGGGGCGAAACTCCCACTATATGCTCAATCACTTTCCCAGGCTCATCATGCTACACTCTGTGACGCAGGAGGAAGGTGCAATGCATTCCCTGAGACGGGCGGGCATAGACACAATGCAAGCCCTATACCCAAATGGTAGTTTTCTCACTGCAGAGGAGTTGCAATACATTCATAACTTGTTGCCGCTATTCAGATTCACACTTGATAGACTAAAGATGGTGATACAAGCGCACTATTGTACATTCCGAGCAGAGCCACCTGCACTGCAAACTTTACAGTTGCTCCTGGTCAGCCCCACACATCATAAGCTAATCACTAAACGGTATAGGGCAGCAAGAGAAGAAAAGGTTAATAGTACTGATAAAAGTCTCGCTCGCTGGAATGCTAGACTCAACCCTCCGTTAACACCAAAGGAATGGGAGCACTGCTGCAAACTCACCAGCTCCCTCACGCCCAATGGCAATCTGCACATCATTCATTTCAAATACATTCACCAAGTCTACCACACACTGCTCAAACTGCACAAGTATGGTCTCCAGGTTAATAACAGATGTAAAAGGTGTGGGTTTCTGGACACAGATTTCTGGCATTTAGCCTGGGAATGCAGGTGCGTGTTCGTGTACTGAGAGGAGGTGGTGCGGCGTATACAGGCTATGTCGTTGGTCCATGTATAGTGCACTCCGCGGGTTTGTTTATTGTGTTGTATACCACAGCTGAAGGGCGCAGTGGGCAAATATTTTAGAATTGCACTGTTATTTTAAAACAAAGAGTGGCACTGACCTGGGAGAGTGCGCTAGCCCCATGGCCGGAGCATTGGGTAAAGGACTTGGTATACTGCAAGGAAAACCTCGAACTATAAGCGGAGGAGCTACCATCTTCCTCAAGACCCAAGGACATTTGGGAACTGTTGGACTTGTCCCTTTTTGCGGGGTCATCCCTGAACTTTTTGCCTTCCGCCTGTATTTTTTCTGACCTGTTGGTGGTGGTTTTATGACCCTGCGCATATGCTCTCTATTGTAAAGTGTTGGATTGGGTTAGTGACTCCATGATTGGTTTATTTGATTTACTTGTCAGACCCTAGTACTGTGCACCATGTGTGCCCAGGGCCTGTAAATCAAATGCTGCTGGTGGGATTGCTGCACTGGTTGTGCCACCCACAGAAGCAGCTTGTAAAATGTAACTCAGGCCTGCCATTGCAAAGCCTGTGTGCAGCCTGGGGCTGCCATGTCGACTTGGCAAGTGCACCCACTTGCCAGTCCCCGAACCTTCCCTTCTACATATTAGTCACCCCTAAGGTAGGCCCAAAGGCAAGGTGCATTGTCTGTAAAAGGTAGGACATGCCCTGATGGGTGTAGCATGTTCTGATAGTGAATCACAGCCAATTTCGTTTTTCACTATTGTAAGGCTACCTGTTCCCATAGGCCAGAATGGGTAGTTTGATTATAACATCCTATAATCCTAACTGACCCAGGGAACACGGTAGAAATTCGAGTTTAGTATGCCTGAACTCAGAATGATAAAATGAATCTTTTAGTGAATTTGGTTTTAACTTTCTGTGTTTGAAAATACCACTTTTAGAAAGTAGGTTTTTTATTCCCTAACCATCCAAGCCTGCCTCTGCTAGGTTGTGTATTCCATGTCTGGTTTGTGAGTGACAGAGGCTGGGGTGGCTCCAGGAGACAGGGTGAGTCAGCACAAGGCTGAATAGACCTATCTGCATTGGGAGTGGTGGGAGGAGGATCACTTGGGCCTGAATAGGGCTGTGCCTGCCTTCCACAATGCTGGCTCCACCTCCTGTGGTGTCTGATGACCCTGGCCCACACTGACAAATGAAGAAGTTGTGCATTGGCAGAATGCACCCAGAACTGGTTTGGACTAGGTACAGACACACTCTGCCTTCAGAGACAAAGGAGTTTGGTGTATAAAAGGGGGGACCCAGACCCCAGAACTTTAGGTCACTTCTGGGAATCAAGACGGCCCTTTGCCAAGGAGAAGAACCAAGGAAACTGAAGGAGGAGACTGCCCCTGTGCTGTTGGGGTTGACCTGCAGTGGTTACTTTATTGCCATGGAAAGGAGAAAAGGAACTTTGTGTGTACTTTTGCAATCTTGAAGAAGAATCTCCAAGGGCTTGATCTGTGCTTGTCTCCTGTCTGAAATCTCTGGGATACAAGACTTCACCACCAGCTCCCCTGAATTCCCTTGCTGTGGAATTCTGCCTGCAAAGAGGTGCCTACTGTTGTTGGGGCCCTCTGAGAAGACTGCGAGTCCCCGAGAGCTGGAAGCGCGACGCAACGAGGACAAGCTTGTCGCCGTCACAGCAGTTGCCGTCGCATCATTGACGAAGCGCGTCGCATCACCGGAGAAGCGTGTTGCCGCCGCAGAGTTCGCCGTCGCATCACCGGAGAACGTGTCGCAGGGCCTGTCGCGGCTCAGAATTTACTGAGTTCGCCGCACTGCCGTCGGGCGTGCACGCATCTCATCCAACGTTATTGCATTGAGACACCATTTTCTCGCATCGCACCGAATCGTCGCATCTCGTCGCATCGCACCGGATCAGTAAGGAACCGACACATGACCTCACCTGCACTGCAGTAAGGAACCGATGCATCACCTCCCCCGAAGCAAGGAACCGACGCATTACCTTCCCTGCGACTCTTTTGTTTGTATTGCGTGATGCATCCAAGGTACTTTGAGAATAAAGTGTTGCATTTACCATCTACATTGAACTAAGCTAATTCTACCATTTTAAAGTCTATTTTTGGTTACAGTATTGTGAATTTCGGACGTTTGGTCTTGTGTTAAGTCTAGTAAAGATTACATATTTTTCTAAACTGGTGTGGTGTCCATTTGTAGTGTTTTCACTGTATTACTGTATGTGTTCACAAATGCTTTACACACTGCCTCTGAGATAAGCCTGTCTGCTTGTGCCAAGCTACCAAGGGGGTGAGCAGGGGTTATTTTAGAAGTGTACCACCTTATCCTGACTAGAAGCAAGGGTCCCTATTTGGACAAAGGTACCTACCTCTGCCAACTAGAGACCCCCAGTTCTAACAGGAACCCTTAAGACAATACCTACGATCACAAGACCAACTATTGACACTGAACAAGGCAGACTGATTTTACTTTACGTGCATGTTCCCTGAAATATTATAGACAATAAATAACATGTGTCTAAGCGGGCAATGGGTTGAGGGATTAGCCGACCACATGTTGTTTGTTTGATATTAGTACTGTTCTGTATGATACCTTTCATATGTACATGATTTGAAAATCAATAAATATAATTTAAAAAAAATAACTTAAAAAATAAAATAAAAAGGATGCAACCTGATAACTTTTGCTGGGACAGAATCCGGATGACAGATGAACCTAACAGTATTTCCAAGCAGCTGATGTGCAATTTCAGCTCCTCCCTTGACCAACATGCCCTTGCAGAGATCAAGCCGCAATGAGCTCCTCAGCCCTGTCCGCTTGCATCTGACTCGATGACATCTGGCTGGGAGCCGACAATCACCCTGCCATTCCATGCTTCTGTGTGGCACAATCACCATTCAATCTCCTCCCTAGTCCAACTACAACAAACCTCTCCGGAGATGAATCTTGAGGTGTTGGAGAGACCGGTAATGAAGGGGCCCCGGGAAGATGGCTTGAATTGAGAATGCAAGAAGCCACACAGTTTTAGCTGTCTGTCACAATGAGAATCGGTTCCTGGACAGAAGAGATCTCAACACTTGCTTGCGTCACTGACTTTCGGAGGGAGTATATACTAATAGTTGGTTCCATCGAGAACGGTAGAATTGCTTTGGTATTTGTATTTAAACCTGACCACTAGGAAATGCAAATCAATGGTATACAGTTCACATTATGTGTCATACAGACACAAAAACAATAAGACCAACACAATGAACTCAAGGAAATGGGAGATAAATGATCAGTTATATATTGTGTAACACAAACTCCAGGAACTGAGCGATATATTATCAGTCTATATAGTGTAACATACTACATATGTAAATACAATAAACAGTATACATCATAACACACATAGATACGGGTACGTGATCAAAAAAAGACCTACATATAACATTTTACAGAATACAAAAAAACATATTCTACAAACATTTTTTGCGGGGGTTAGACATCCATCTTAACTTAGCATATTAATTAACACATATGTTCTTGTCATTGGGCACCCATGAGCGAAGTGCTAGTATGGAATGTCTGTTGAGTACGTCAACGTTTCGACCCTGTTTAAGGAGTCTAATTAGAAAACCACTCATCTGAAAGAAACACGTTAGTTAGATTCCTCACCTTAGAATATCCCCAGGCGTCAGGCTGGATCCGGAAAGATTTTTTGTCAGCAATACCCTTGCGCGTCGCTAGGCGTCGTCTGCGGCTCCGCGTCCGTCGTCGTGATCACCGGGATGACGTCGTCGGGGTACTATGATGCCGCCCTCACGCGCTGACGTCAGTTCTTCTTTTTTCCGCGCCAGACAGCGCTGATTCGGGTAGAGAATACCCTTTTAGTCATTTTTCGACTAAACTTTTTGAACTCCTTTGGTTCAATTCTCGTCGACTCGACTCTGGTGCCGGTAGGGATGCCTTGCTTTAAAGCTTGTGACTCCTGTCACCGACTGATGTCGGTTACGGACCACCACCGCCGGTGTCTCTTTTGCCTTGGGGCCGACCACGATGCCGAGTCGTGTCCCGACTGCCGGGCCTTGACTTCAAAGGCTAGACTGGAGCGGTCCCGCAAGCTACTCGAGTTCCGGCAGTTGGCTCCGCGCGGTTCCCGGTCGAGGAGGTGGTCGAGGGACCGGTCGCGGAGCCGCAGCCATCACCACCACTCGTCGGGTTCCAAGTCTTCGGGTAAGTCGAAGCATAGCAAGAAGTCAAAGAGGCGACATCGCTCTTCCGGCTCCCCTCGCCGGTCCCGCGACTCGGCTGAGGGTTCGGGTGGTACCACCCATGCGGCTCGGTTGGAGCCGCAGGAGTCCCGTCCGTCCCCATACCCGCCGGTCCCTGGGACAGACGCGACTCCGGCGGAGATCAGTGCCTTCCTCATGGCCATGAGAGGCCTGGCTTCGCCGTCGATGCCTGCTGGCACGCCTTCGGGCCTGCGGGCTCGACTGGGAGGCCTAGCGAGTTGGCAGCTCCGGTCCCGACGCCATCATCGACTCCGGTGCCACCCCCGGCCTTCGGTCGATGCCGTTCCTCAGTTTAATCCCGGTCCCGGCCCGGCATCGGAGCGGCGCCATCCGGCGCCGCCACCGACGCCAATGGGTGGCAATTGCATCTTCCGCCCGGCTCCGATCATTCCACCTGTCTACCAGGAATCGGATGACGGTGACGACTGGGAGGGGTCTGAGGACCCTCTGGCCCGGCAGGGCCAGTTATCTCAGGACTGGGTAGACGAGCTGGGGGATGCCAGTGGTCTTGACACCTCCCCTGACACTGGCTTCATCTCTCCTCCGACCGTGGCTTCGTAGGAAGGTGCTGCATTTTTTGTGGAGCTGCGCAAGGCGGCCGAAGCCCTTGGGCTGAAGCTACCTGCTGTGGCCGTGAGGACTAACCTCCTCAGTGAAGTGCTCCAACCATCAGCAAGCTCCTCGGAGCCTCTGCTGCAGTTTAATGAAGCACTAGTTGACGTTCTGAAAGGCACCTGGTCCATGCCCTCCACAGTACCTCCTGTGGACTGGAACGTGGCCCGGCAACACCGCCCTGCACCGGGCGACCCCAGTTTTCTGTCCCTGCACCCCACGCCCGAGAGCATGGTTATCCAGGCCTCTACTTCTCAGGCCTCCTTCCCGTCCGCACCCCCGGATCGGGAATCCAAGAGACTAGAACAGTTTGGTAAGAAGCTGTTCTCCTCCCTTAGTTTGGAATTGCGGTCTATTAACACCGCTTGTCTTTTGGACCGTTACTCCCACTCCCTGTGGGATACGGTGGAGGACGTGCTGCCCCAGTGTCCGAAGGAGGCCCGGACACGGCTCGCCCAGGCTCTGGCCGAGGGGTGGGATGCAGCGCTGCATGCAATGTGATGTAGACTGGACACTACGGACTCGCTGGGTAGGGCAATGTCGACCACGGTGGCGCTTCGTCGCCACGCCTGGTTGAGGTCCATGAGTTTTTCTGGGGATGTCCAGAGCACCCTCATGGACATGCCCTTCGATGGCAGTCGCCTTTTTGACGACAAAGCGGATAGTGCGCTGGAGCGCTTTAAGGACTCCAGGGCTACGGACAAGTCCTTGGGCCTCTCGGCCCCGCACCGGCAAACTTCCGCTGAAGTACTGGGTTTTTGAGAACCAACCCAGTACTTCAGTTGGCGCCCAACTTCAGTTGGCGCCAAACGTTGGGCGCCAACTGAAGTACTGGGTTTTTGAGAACCAACCCAGCGGTGCCAGGGGACACACCCGAAGACTTCGAGTTCTTCCTGTTTTAGACCACAGAAACACAGAGTCTTCTAGGTGAAGTCAAAGAACGTATTTATTGTCTGCAGACCAATCACAGGTATCCGAGAAGTACAACACGATGTATGTTCTCAGGAGACTGCTCCCGAACTAAAACCAGTCTTTACTTATATACACAAAATTACGCTCTGGGCAACACCGCCCCTCTTTTACTAGTGGTCATTCACATATTTCCGCTTCAAAGAAACAGTAAAGGCATGATGATATTCCCACATTTCAGCTCGTATAGATCACAAGTATTTACCCAGCGAGGCTCAGAACACTCATCAGATATCAGCCGCCCCCACACAATTGGACACCTCCCCCTCGTAAAGTAAGCCATAAAGTAGGAAACAGAGTCAGGTGTGAAGGAGATTAGTCCGGGTTCGTGTGGGAAGAACGACTTTATGATGTGTCAAGCCCTGATGCTAATCCCATTTGGCCGCAGTAAAGGGGACCGGCCGGACATGAATGACCTCGGGCATTGGAGTCAGCTTGCACAGGTCACAAAGAAGTCACCAGAAGGTGTACGTGTCCTTTAGGCCTAGGCATGGCCTTAGTGCACGGCCTATGTGAGGGCAACAAAAGAATGGCTGCCGCTCTAAAATGGAACCCGAGGGTACTATACAATTCACCGTATACACGGTGAATTCATCGGTGAAACATAACGAAAACACTTGTGCATACCGCGTTACTCATTTGCGGTTCGCTGATACTAAAATCGGCATGGTGGGACCCTGCCACTGAGATGGTTCCGAAATTACAGTACCACACCACTTTTCGCCCCTTTCGTGGCCAAGGAAGGGGCGCCCCCTCACGTCCGCCTAGCCACAGGCCGCAGAACCAGCCTCCACGCGGACGTGGATTCCGCCGAGGCGGTGCAGGGGGACAACGTGCCGGTCCGTCCACATCTACCCCACCAGCATCCGCCTCAAAGCCCTCCTAGTCTGTGCTTTCAGGCCCATTCCACGCCAGTGGGAGGCAGAGTTCGCCATCACCTGCTCCACTGGCGTTCCATCACGTCGGACAGGTGGGTGCTGCAAATCGTCCGAAGGGGGTACTCCCTCCCCTTCGAGTCAACCCCTCCAGCCATACCACCGCATGTCGGGGGATCACTTGAAACCTCTACAGGAGGAAGTTACGGCCCTCTTGGCCAAGGGGGCCATCGAGCGCTTTCCTGGTCCAGAAGTAGGTCGTGGTTGTTATTCCCACTACTTTCTGGTTCCCAAGAAGGGCAAAGGGGGCCTACGCCCTATCTTGTGACCTCAGGAGTGTCAACCCCTTCCTCCGGACGGAGAAGTTCAAGATGCTTACTGTAGCTCAGGTGCTGGCTGCCCTAGACCCTGGAGACTGGATGGTTGCGTTGGACTTGCAGGACGCTTATTTTCACATCCCCCGTCCTGCCGGACCACCGGCGTTACCTGCAGTTTACGGTAGGCCAGGAGCATTTTCAATTTTCCATGCTCCCCTTCGGCCTCGCCAGTGTTCCTCAGGTGTTCACGAAAGTGATGGCGGTGGTCGCAACTCATCAGCGCAGATTAGGGGTTCCAGTCTTCCCCTATCTAGACGACTAGACCAGGCGGTCGTCTCCCACATCCAGACTACGGCTGACCTCTTGCATTTGCTGGGGTTCTCCATTAATGTGCCGAAGTCGCATCTGAGTCCCTCCCAGAAGCTCCTCTTCATCGGAGCGGTTCTGGACTCGGCGCAGTTCCGGGCCTATACTCCGCAACAGCGGGTCTGGGATATTCAGGCTCTGATTCCCATCTTTCGCCTCTATCCTGGGTTTCGTTCAGGTTGGTGCTGCGGCTTCTGGGTCTGAAGGCCTCGTGAATCCCGTTGGTGCATCACGCCAGATGGCATATGCGGGCTCTGCAGTGGGACCTGAAGTTTCAGTGGGCCCAGCATCGGGGCAATCTGTCCGACCACGTCCTGATCTCAGAGGGCACTGCGAGACAGTTGCAGTGGTGGCTCATGGACCACGATTGGGTCAGTGCCAGATCCCTCTCCCTACCCCAACCAGAGCATGTAGTGGTGACGGATGCGTCCCTCCTGGGATGGGGGCGCCACATGGGAGAGGCGGAGATCAGAGGCCTCTAGTCTCCGGCAGAGTCCCGGCTCCATATCAACCTTCTGGAGCTGAGGGCGATCCGACTTGCACTGAAGGCATTCCTTCCCTCTGTCCGGGGAAGTGTAGTGCAGGTGTTCACGGACAACACCACCGCCATGTGGTATTGCAACAAACAAGGCGGGGTGGGGTCGTAGACCCTTTGTCAGGAGGCTCTGCGCCTCTGGACATGGCTGGAACATCAGGGCATCAGGGCATCACCCTGGTGGTTCAACATCTGGCGGGCTCAGCTGCCGGTGCATGATGGATCACGAATGGCGTCTAAATTCGGACGTGGCGCAAGGCCTCTTTCGGCAGTGGGGAGAGCCTTGGTTAGATCTATTCGCCACCGAAGAGAACGCGCAATGTCAGCAGTTCTGCACGTTGGAGTTTCCAAGGCGGACGCCTTTCGTTGCGAGTGGAGTTGCGGTCTGTTGTATGCCTTTCCGCCTATACCACTTATGCCCAGAGTGCTGAAGAAGATCAGGCGCGACCGGGCCCAAGTCATCTTGGTGGCTCCGGATTGGGCACGAAGGTACTGGTATCCCGAGCTACTGAGTCTGTCGATCGATCCCCCGATACGACTGCCTCTTTAGGAGGACCTTCTGTCGCAGCAGCAGGGGACGGTCCTCCACCCGAAACTGTCCAGCCTCCACATCCATGTGTGGAGATTGAGTGGCGGCAGTTTATGCTATTTGACTTGCCTCCTGAAGTCTGTAATGTTATTCTGGCAGCCAGGCGTCCCTCCACAAAATTGGTATACGCCTGCAGGTGGAACAAATTTGTGGCATGTTGCACAGCAAAGGCTGTGGATCCCCTCTCCGCCCCTCTTTCTGAGGTTCTCCTCTTTCTTCTTTCCCTGGCCCAGCAGGGCTCTGCTCTGGGCACTCTCAAGGGATACCTTTCAGCTATTTCTGCTTTTCTACGGCTTCCTGATCAGCCTTCTCTTTTCAAATCCCCTGTTGTTTCTCAATTCTTTAAGGGCATTACTCACATATTTCCTCCTGTCCCTTTCGTAATGCCTCAGTGGAATTTGAACCTTCTTTTGACCTTTCTGATGTGCGCTCCCTTTGAGCCACTTCATAATTGTCCCATTCTCACTCTAAAGACTGCTTTCCTGGTTGCCATCACCTCTGCTAGACGGGTGAGTGAGCTCCAGGCTCTCTCTTCTAAGCCTCCTTTCCTTTCTGTCCATCCGGACAAAGTTGTTCTCAGGACTCGTCCTTCCTTTCTCCCTAAGGTGGTAACTGCCTTTCACATCGGCCAGTCTGTTACACTGCCCACCTTCTTTCCGCCTCCGCATCCCTCGAAAGAGGAAGAGAGGCTCCACCGTCTGGACCCAAAACGAGCGCTGTCCTTCTATCTGGACCGCACCAAACAGGTCCGGGTGGACGACCAACTCTTTGTTGGCTACGTGGGCGCTAAGAAGGGGCGGGCGGTGCACAAGCAAACCATCTCTGGGTGCTTCGTTTTGTGTATCAAGGCCTGTTATTCCTTAGCTAAAAAGGAACCTCCTGTAGGGCTGAGGGCACATTCCACTCGGGCCACAGCGGCGACAACTGCCCTGTGCCGGGGAGTCCCCTTGCAGGACATCTGTCAGGCTGCAACGTGGGCCTCGCTGCACACGTTTGCCAAACACTATTGCCTGAACAGCCAAGTCCGGAGAGGCGGCTTCTTTAGCCGTTCTGTCCTCCAGGACTTTCTGGTGTGATCTTGGTTCGCAGTCCCACCACTGGGGTTGGTATTGCTGGGGTATCTATTCTGAGGTGAGCAATCTAACTAACGTGTTTCTTTCAGATGAACAAGTTACTTACCTTTGGTAACGTTATATCTGTAAGACACATTAGTTAGTTAGATTCCTCACCGACCCACCCATCCTCCCCGTTCTGCGAACTGATATCTAGGGTTGAGGTCATCCCTTTCAGGGCCCTAGAATTTTTTGGCACCAGAGTCTGTCTCTTGCATGGCTCTGCCTTCCTGGCGCGGAAAGCTATGTATAAGAACTGACGTCAGCGCGCGAGGGCGGCGTCGAAGTACTCCGACGTCATCCCGGCGATCACGACGACGGACGCGGAGCCGCAGACGACGCCTAGCGACGCGCAAGGGTATTGCTGCCGAAAAATCTTTACGATCCAGCCTGACGCCTGGGGATATTCTAAGGTGAGGAATCTAACTAACTAATGTTTCTTACAGATATATCGTTACCGAAGGTAAGTAACTTGTTCAACAGGTCTTTTTCAGGACTGGGGATATAGTATAAGACAGCCTGTATGCTGGAAAGGTAGAGAATAGTATTACTCTGTGTGACAGATAATATCATGCAGATGAAGTGAGAAATAGTTACACCTCTCACCTGAGTAGCCACCTATTGATTCCAACGGATATCAGGTGACTCTTAAAGGATTTTGTAGGTTACAGTGTTAAATGGTAGCGGCAGTTTCAGTCGATAACCCTTCAAGTATTGCCCGGCGGTAATCGCCTCTCATACCATTCGATAATTTACCAATGAAAGAGGCAGGCGCCGGAGACTGGAAGGCAGGAAACAAAGTTTTTATCCCGTCGGAGCAGAACACATCAGATCAGACAGCAAGGTATCGTCACGAGGTGCTCTAACTGCATCTCTGAGGCCTGGCCTCTTATACACAGGTTTATGACTTTATTGCAGGTTTATCATACATGGCACATTTTTGAGATTATTTTGGAACATGAAAGAACATCCTCGGAATCCCCACTTCGAGCTCGTTCCCACACATATCTACAGTGGAAGTCCCCACCCCATCCACAGTAGGAGATGGCTATCACACAGCTGGACATTCCGCCAATTCCCGGGGATGTGTGTGACCGGCCGGGTCTCAGGGGGTAGGGGCTTTGATCTACTGTAATCCCTTTGATGTGGGGTGTTTCCCTTACAGTAGGGGCAATAAACTGCATCCGTAGGGCTAGGTGATGGCCTGGGATCGATTCGGACAATGGGGAGCAGAGGAAGGGGGTTATCAAAAGAGATGCATGACCATGTATGGGATGTCGGTCAGGCGTAGGATGTGGTTCCATGGTAGGGTCGCGCAGAGGGAGAGGGTTTATGGCCCGTGTACGAGAGAGCGGGGGTGGCCAGCGCGCGGGGGATGCTTGCAGCGCCAGGGGGACGCGCTGGCGATCGATAATGAGCGGGGGAGGGGAGAGAGTGGGGTGCCTAAAATGGCTGCCGTGTGCTCGCTGTGCGTGGCGCTGGGGAGAGGCAAGATGGCGCAGATAATGTTCAGTTTGCAAGCTAAATTTCCACAACAGTACTGATACGGTAGACACGATTGTATCACAGTGTCTGTAGGCCTCACCAATGAGGATAACTAGGAAAAAAACAAATGTATATAAAAATGACAGAGTAAGTCTGGTTCTGTGTATCCCAAGCCCCGGGGGAAGGTGATGGGTGACGGTCTTTGTGATCAAATGAAACAGACCACAGTTATAGTTCTAAAAATATATTATAAGTGTTGTTTTAAAGATTACAGGTTTTACTTAAAAAAATATAACAAATAAGAGTGCTGGGGATATCCCCATGCTATGTCGGGAGGGATATAGTTGTCTACTTAGGTGAGAGGTGTAACTATTTCTCACCTCACCTCCATAATATTATCTGTCACACAGAGTAATACTATTCCCATCTTTACACCATACAGGCTGTCCTGTACTATATCCTCAGTCCTGAAGAAGACCCGTTGAGACATTTTCTAATTACACTCCTTGAACGGGGTCAAACCGTTGACGTACTCAACAGACATTCCATACTAGCACTTTGCATATGGGTGGCGAATGACAAGACCATATGTGTTAGTTAATATGCTAAGGTACGATTGATGTCTAGCCAAAAATTTTGTCTTTTTGTAAAAAGAAATCTTTTTTGTATTCTGTAAAATGTTATATGTAGTTTTTTTTATCACGTATCTATGTATGTTATGATGCATACTGTTTCTTTTATTTATATATGATGTACAAATCAAACCAGGTGTTTAAGTGCGACTACTCACCCGTAAGGGTCTCAAGGCGCTGGGGGTGGGGGGGTTCCCAGGTTCCAGTCCATCAAGGAGGGGGTCCGTCGAAGAGCCAGGTTTTGAGGTTTCTTGAGAAGATGGGGAGCGATGTTATCTGTCTGAGGTGGAGTGGAAGGTCGTTTCAGGCTCTGGCCGCGCAGAAGGAGGAGTGGCCTCCCGATCTGGTCTTTCTGGTGTGGGGGACCACGGCATAGGAGACCTGGGCTGATCGTAAAGTCCCTTGGGGTGCGTGGAGTTTGAGTCGGCTATTCAGGTTTTCTGGTCCGGTGTCGTGGAGGACCTTGTGAGTGTGAGCTAGCATCTTGAAGGTGACTAGCTTCGATGGGGAGCCAGTGGAGTGTGCGCAGGTCATGGGAGATGTGGCAGTGTCTTGGCAGGTTGAGGACCAGTCTTGCGGCGGCGTTTTGGAAGTTCTGTAGCTTGCGGGTGAGGTTTTTGTTTATTCCGGCATAGAGTGCGTTGCCGTAGTCGAGCCTGCTGATGACCAGGGCGTGAGTGACGGTCTTTCTGTGTTCGAGGGGGATCCATTTGAAGGACTTACGTAGGAGGCGGAGGGTATGGAAGCAGGAGGACGAGACGGAGTTGATCTGGCGGTCCATTTTGAGCTCTGAGTCCAGGATGATTCCCAGGTTGTGTGCGTGGTCAGTGGGGGTAGGCGGGCTTCCGAGGGTGGGGGGCCACCAGGTGTCGTTCCAGGCATCTGGGTTTGGGCCCATGATGAGTACTTCCGTTTTGTTGGTGTTTAGTTGTAGGCAGCTGTTTTTCATCCATTTGGCAACGGCTTCCATGCCTTCTTGAAAGTTGTGTCTGGCGGTGTTGGGTTTGTTGGATAGGGAGAGGATGAGTTGGGTGTCGTCTGCGTATGACACAATGTTGAGTCCATAAGTTCTGACGATGGGGGCGAGCGGAGCCATGTAGACGTTGAAAAGCGTAGAGCTGAGGGAGGACCCCTGGGGGACTCGGTAGGTGTAGGGTCCGAGAGGAAAGGGGGGAGTCTGACCCACTGCGTTCTGACGGAGAGGAAGGAGCGAATCCAGTCGAGGGCCTGGTCTGGCATCCCTGCGTCATGGAGTCTGCGTATTAGGGTACGGTGAGAGACGTTCGAACGCCGCTGAGAGGTCAAGGAGGATGAGGGCTGCTTTTTCTCCTTTGTCCAGTAAGGTACGGATGTCGTCTGTTGTGGCGTGGAGGGCGGTTTCTGTACTGTGGTTTTTTCTGAAGCCGGATTGGGAGGAGTCGATATACGACTGATAATATATCGCTCATTTCCTGGAGTTTATTGTGTTACACGACATATGACTGATAATATATCTCCCATTTCCTTGAGTTCATTGTGTTGGTCTTATTGTTTTCGAGTCTGTATGGTACATAATGTGAACTGTATACCATTGATTGTCTTTTCCTAGCGGTCAGGTTTAAGTATAAATACTAAAGCAATTTTACCTTACTCAACAGAACCAACTATTAGTATATACTGTCTTAAACTGCCCAGTTCAGTGAGATACTGGGTCACCCCATTAACTCTTAATTGACTCTCTGAGGGGGCAACAATAACTGAGACATCAGTGAATCTATCTGCAGCCCAGGAATTCCACCAAAATCGACAGTCAACATAGACTTCTTGTAAATGTAAATCCAGTATTTGTAAAGCGCACAGCTACCCGTAGGCATCCCGACGCTGGGGGCCGTCGGGAAGATTAAGCAAGCTATTGCCCAGAGTCACATGGTGCTGGGCTGACCTGCCACTGGTGCCAGGGATCGAACCGTGATCCCCAGCGTCCGCAATGAGTAGAGACCCCAGCTGTTGAAATGGCCAGATTTAGGTGAGATAGGAGATCTCTTTCCTGGGTCATGACGAGAATATCATCCAGGAATATTATGAGGTGCACGCCCGCACTCACAGGAACTCCACAATGGGCTCCATCAGTTTGGTGAAACTCCAGGGACGGATGACAGCCTGAAAGGAAGAGCTATATACTTAAACAAGCGGTCGCACCAACTGGAGGAAATGCAGGTGTGGAGAAAAAAATCTGAACTGTGAGGGACCATCCAGTCGCCCTCTCTGAGGAGGTTGATACCCTCCATTTTGAATTGACAGTAACCTTCCCTATTGTTGAACTCTCTGAGGGTCAGGACCAATCTGGGACCCTCTTCCCGCTTGGAAACCAGAAAGATGGTACTGCAGACCCCATTTGAATGTCATAAAGAAGGGGATGTGACACCTTTGCTCAACAGAGCTTGAATTTCCTTGTCGATGACCACCTGATCTGGAATGGAAAAAGACAGTGGGTGGGGAGGGGCCAACTGAGACAGGGTCCAATAGATCTCTATTTGATGGCCCAACACCGATTGGAGAATGTAGGCGTCTTGAGTGATCTAGGCCCACTGGTGAAAAAAGAAACTAATCCGACCCTCCAAGGAAACCTCTGATGGTAAAATCAGTCTCACTTGTGATTGACAGCTGCTTTACGTGGTACGCTTAGGCTCGGAAGCCGCCACAGCCATATCTGGCTTTGCGAGAGTGAGTGGGCTAGAAGTAGGAGCTGCTACCAGAGTCTTTCCTGGCGGAAATGCAGTGATCATTGATACCACGTTGGAGGCCTCGTAAGAAGGCACAGCCAAGCGAGCAACCTCGATAACGCCCAGTCCTAGCAAAAAGGCCCAAGTGTAGGGAGGACTGGGCTTTGTGAAGGGCAGCGAAAGTATTAATAAATTTGTCCCGATTTTTAATAAAGAGGCTGTTGGCAACGGGCCTGGCCTCCTCCAAGGCTAACTCCAGAAAAGCATTGGGTCTATGCTCTTCAGAATGAACTTCCTGCACTCTGTAGATAAAGCGCAATTAGTATTGCCGACCTAGCAAATGGCCCACTCTGCGAGGACCTCGGGGTCAACAGTGACGCCAGATTTTTTGGAGTCAACACCCAGCTCTAGGATCTTTGCCAGTTGGCCAGTGACAACTAGTAAGCGATCTTGGCATGACCGCCAGGTCCGGTCAATGCCCTTCTTTGTGTCCTTAGAAAATGTCTTAAGGAAAGTAGTCACGTCCGTGTCGATCTCAGGCATGTCAGCTACCTTGTCATCCAGCTTCGCACGTGGACATTCTGAGCATAGCCTTGTTAAACCCCTTGCAGTGGTGGGAATGTATTTATGAGGCCTCCTCATGGTGTGGGTTCCAGTCATTAGATTTCGGGTGAACAATATCATCTGGGTTAAAGTCTAAGAGAGCCACCTGAGAAGACTCTGGGACGGCAAGGGCGTTGGGTTGGGCCAACTCCTTTTGGGTAAATGGTACCGGCGTCCAGGGATAGTGGCGGGGGAATAATCATTCCACTGCTGAGTGTTAGGGTTAGGAGTTGACAGGGGTTGGACCCCGTGGGAGTGCTGTAGAAGTAGTCCATCACAAATGATTGAGTGAGGTGGGAAAAAGTATCAGAATTGGGTAGTTTGTCCTGAGGCACATTAGGGGATGCCTTAGAGGGACCCGATGTGAGCTTGAGAAGGTTAGCTTGGATAGGAGTGGGGGGAATGGGGACATACTCCGCAATAAGCCACAGCTGTCCGGTGAAGGGTTGAGGGGCCTCTGCCTGGGCTTTGTTCATGGAGTGTTGGACAGAGAAATCTAAGGTGTTCCCCCCAGCATGTACTCCTCTGCTGCATACGGCTCGGGTTGGGTTTGCGATAAACCTGATTGATCTATAGGTGAGTTGCCCAGAGTAGAATATATGTAATAAAGGCAGGGGCGAAGCAGGGGGTGTACCACGTACAATCCTGGGGAGTACACAAATCCCCTAAAGTTTGGATAAGTGCCTCATTACCTCAATCTGTGGTTTCCAAACATTTTACTTAGTCCTCGGGCAGGTCAAGGCCAAGGACTAGGCCACTGGAAGGACCTCTCATGAGGATGGATCTGATCCCTGCCAGCATTCAGTATCCCCAGCGGGAGATCAGCAGTCCAGCCAAGTACCACGCTTGAGACGTTACACTAACGCATTTCAGTGTGGTGGTCTGCATCACCACACTGAAATGCATTGTCACGCATTATAGCGCCTCTCAGCTGTCATACCGGACCATCTATAATGCACCAATACTGAAAGCTGCAGTAGTAGCGAGATGCATTATGTTCCTGCAGGCTTGGGGCTGGTTCGTATGCTCCTGTGCTGAAATGTAACACCATGCGGGCGGGCGGACGTCAGGAGTGGAGTCATTGTTAGTGCCCAATAGAATGGTCAGACAGCGTGAGTCTCTCAGAGTTGGGTGGGCCGGCGTGAGCGGGCGACATTTCAAATGTAGTAAATGGTGCAGCTGATAAGCTGCAGTGCGTGTGGGATTGTCAGTGCAGCTGAGCACGCCACTTGCACACCAGTCCTGGTGGTGGTATAATGGATCCTGCGGGCCGGACTCTGAGGCTCACCCAACCCCCACCGCTGGCTGCGGATGTCTCACGCGGCGTTGTGAGCTTGCTGCTCGACTCTGAGAATAACTGTAATTATACTGAGTGACTAAGTAAAAGGCTTTTTTTCCCTTCAGATAACGTGCAAGTAAGTTAACTTTATGAACTCGCAGTAGGTAGTAGCAGGCAGCGTGCTGGACCCCGGGGCCGCTCACTTCATTATACTGGTGCGACATTTGAAATAATGCAGCCTGCCTTGCTGTGACCGATATGTGTGTCTCTCAGTCTCTCCTGATGCCTGCCCAATCATGCTGTTAGTGCCGACTGCGGCAGCCAGAGTCAGCGAGTCAGTCAGCTCACTATAAGTAATTTATGGTATAGGCTGAGGCATCAGAGATCTGACTGTGCTAGGGCCTCTTATAGTCTGGGCCCAGGTCCCACGTGGAACAGAGAGAGCGGCCTGGAGTTCAGTGCTGCTCCTCCCTTGCTTTATTTGATTGATTGGCAGGGAGGAACCGGGGGACCAGTGAGTTGGCATACTACTAGGCTGCTTAAAGCTGGCAGGATCGTATTTCTGCTGACCTGCCCGGCAACAGGTAAGGTGTTCCTTGTTCAATTTCCTTGTGCCCCCAATCAGAGTCCACCAGAATTGTTGCTGTCACTTGTCAACAATAGCACTCACTCTATTTCACAGTGTCTGACTTTATGTGCTCCGAGTCCGGGGGACAGAGCCAGCTGAGCAGGAGGTGGATTATTATCTTTAAAAGCCGGGCCAGGCTGCATGCCTCTCTCTAAACAGCCGCAGCAGTGGCACTGGTTCACTGAGAGCTCCTCTCACCAGCATGCGTTGTGACTGTCACTCGAGACAGACTACTTTTGCATTTACCTGCACCTGTCTGGATCTGAAGGCGTGGTGTTGGATTTAGAGGTCTTTTGGCGCTTGCTATGCTCCATGCTTCAAACTGCAATAAAGGGTGGACAGAATACCCGACTTTTGACCGTGCTGCTTCTGTGTGCTTTACATGTTTTCACTTCTCGCCCATGGACAGAAAACACATTTCTGTCTTTGCCTGAAGTGTAATCTGGTGTATTTACACTTGGTGTGTAACTGGTCAATGCTGTATCACACGGACACTGTGTGGGACTAGAGATACATATCTGTCAAGGTTTCAGATTGCTATGTGAGACATTTTCATGATTTTCTTGTAATTATGAGTCAGCCGCCGCAGTCGTTTGGAGCAGTTTTAAGATCTTCTTAGAGTTTCTCATTGCTCAAATGGGTGTAATTTATAATATTTATGTTCCCCTCATCTTCATTACTTGATTTTTGCTTGCAAGAAAGTGTCACTCATAGTCGTTGAAATGTGATTCATAATTATATTGAAATTGTGGAAATATCACACACAGAAAATTGAAACCATGGCAGCTATGAATCAGTATTGCAAGGCTGACAAGTTTGCACCCATATAAGCACCAAGGTCTACAGAAGAGAGGCCCAGGATATAAGGGGCCCGCCGAGGGAAAGACTGCACAAAACAAGTGCTCCAGCGGCTCTCGGTAGCTCTCCCGACTCCAGGAAGGCCATGCGGGGGCAGACTCAAACCCGCTATTGGTCTGCTTAGAAAGAGGACTGCAGTGCGCAGGCAAGGCTCCAGGGAAAAACCCAATCAGTGCACGGACAGCACCGCACCTTACACAAGGCAATGAAACAAATGATGGAAATAAAACAGCAATAACAATATCAATTGAGAACAATAAGAACCATTAGCACGTCCAGCAGATCGCAAATACACCATTGGAAAAAACAAATCTCAAATAACTTGCAATAGGAGAATACTTAGCTTTGGAAGGTACCTTTGTCCAAATAGTGACCCTTGCTTCTAGTCAGGGTAAGGGGGAATAGACTCCTAACATTACCCCTGCTCACCCCTTTGGTAGCTTGGCACGAGCAGACAGGCTTATCTCAGAGGCAGTGTGTAAAGCATTTGTAAACACATACAGTAATACAGTGAAAACACTACAAATGGGCTCCACAGCAGTTTAGAAAAATAAGTAATCTTTATCTAAACCAAGACAAAACAACAAAAATCCACAATAAAGTATTGAAAATAAGGTTTCCAAATGGTAGAAATAGTTCAGTTCAATGCAAGTTGTAAATGCAACACTTTTCTCAAAGTACCTTAGATGCATCACACAAAACAAACAAAATGGCTGCAGGGAAGGTGATGCGTCGGTTCCTTACACCCAGGGAAGGTGATGCATCGATTTCTTGCTCCGGGGGAGGTGATGCGTTGGTTCCTTAATGCAGCGCAGGTGAGTTGATATGTCGGTTCCTTACCGGAGAGGAGGTGATGCTTCATTTTCTTACTGCGAGGGGAGTTGATGCATCTGTTTCTTACTGCAGCCCCTAACGATGCATCGATCCGGTACGTTGAGTGGTTTCATGCAGCCGCATAGCAGGCTTGCGTCGGGATCGGTGTGGTGATCTCGGACTTCGGAGATCATTGCACCCAATGCGTCGTGCGGCGATTTCTCGAGGCGCTGCGAGGGTTTCTTCGGCGATGCATCAGAAAACAGGTGTGGATGCGACACGCTTCTTCGATGTTGTGACGATTTTCCGACGATTTTCCAGCTCCCAGCGACAAACAGTCTCTAGCGGTCCTAAACAGCAGCAGGCACCTCTATGTAGGTTGGAATTCCCAGCAAGGAAATTCCGGGGAGCTGGTGTTGAAGTATTTGTGTCCCTGAGACTTCAAAACAGGAGGCAAGCTCAGTTTCAAGCCCTTGGAGATCCTTTCTTCAAGCAAGTGACAAAGCAAACAGCAAAGTCCTTTTTCTCATTTCCTTGTCAGCAAGCAGCCACTGCTGGCCAACCCCAGACAGCAAACAGCACAGGGGCAGTATTCCTCCTTAGCTTATCTGACTCTTCTCCTTGGCAAAGGTTCCTCTTGATTCCCCAGAAGTGGGCCCCTCTTTTTATACCCCACAAATCCTTTGTTCTCTGAAGGCAGAGAGTGTCTGAACCCAGCCAAAACAAGTTATGTGGGGTACTTTGCAAGTGCACAACAACCTCCATTGTCAGTGTGAGCCCTGGCTCCAGATACGCCACAGGGGATGGAGCCGTCATTGTGGAAGGCAGGCACAGCCCTATTCAGGTGCAGGTACTACTCCTCTCACCACTCCAAATGCAGACCAGGCCTATTCAGCCCTGCCCTGACTCATCAGGCTCTCTGGAGCCACTGTTCCTCCCCACCCCCTGACACACCAAAGCCTGACATGCAATACACAAACCTAGCAGAGGCATACTGGATGGCTAAGCAAGAAAATACCTACCTTCTAAAAGTGGTATTTTCAAACACAGAATAAAAAAATCACCCTCACTAAAATATGCATTTTAACATTCTGAGTTCAGGCATGCTGAACTTTATTTTTCTACCTCGTTCCCAGGGGTAGTTATGTTTATAAGAATTTATAAACAAACTCCCCATTGTGTCCTATGGGTACAGACAGCCTTGCAGAAGTGAAAAACGAAATTGGCAGTAATTCAATATCAGGACATGCCCCACATACAAGGGCATGTCCTTCCTTTCACATACAATGCACCCTGCCCACAGGGGTACCTAATATGTAGAAAAGGGAAGGTTTAGGGACTGGCATGTGTGTGCACTTGCCAAGTCGTCATGACAGTCCCAGACTGCACACAGGCTCTGCGATGGTAGGCCTGAGTCACATTTTACAAGCTGCTTCTGTGGGTGGCAAAATCAGTGCTGCAAGCCCACCAGCAGCATTTGATTTACAGGCCCTGGGCACACATAGTACACTCTACTAGGGTCTGACAAGTAATTCAAATATGCCAATCATGGAATCACTAATCCATCACATCAATTTACAAAGAGAGAATATGCACTGATCAGCAGTGGTAAAGTGCCCAGAGTCATAAAACCACCAACAACAGGTCACAAAAAATACAGGAGGAAGGCAAAAAGTTATGGGATGACCGTGCAAAAAGGACCAAGTCCATCAATGGGTTTATGGTAAATGTAGTTTGATTTTTACTGTTCGATTGGCTGCTGGCATTTTTGCAGTAAAGTTAGACAAGCATAATCCAAGCCTCAGGTCCCCCGCACCAGAAAGACCAGATCCGGAGGCCGCTCCTTCTCCTTCCGCGCGGCCAGAGCCTGGAACAACCTTCCGCTCCACCTCAGACAGATAACATTGCTCCCCATCTTTGCAAGATACCTCAAAACCTGGCTCTTCGACAGACCCCCTCCTTGATGGACTGGAACCTGCGAACCCCCCCCACGCCCCCCAGCGCCTTGAGACCCTTACGGGTGAGTAGTCACGCTAAACAAACACCTGATTTGATTTGATTTATCAGACTGCCTGGCAGGACGCCACCCCGGGAGGATTCTCTCCTAGCAGTAGGGCAAACTATGGCAGGAAATCCTCAAAACATATCGCAGCTTTGCCGCCTGTGAAACTGCATACAAGCTAATGCTCCAATGGTACTATACACATTCTCACCTTGCTACTATGTACCGCACAATCTCCAGTCTCTGCAGGCACTGTGGGAAGGAGGAAGGCACTCTATATCACATATGGTGGACTTGCCAGGTGATAGCCACCTTTGGGTAGTACGTCCTGTGATATATTAAGGGCGTCGTGGGGTACCCGATCCCACATTTACAACACGTGGTAATACTGTCTGTGCAGAATGTCAACATATGGAAAAGAGTGCCAGATTGCCCCTGTCTTCCCTTCCACAGTTACCCCATTTTCACTGCTACAAGTATCGTCATAGACAACCTTTAAAACAAGCATTGAAAATGCAATAGGTCTCGCCCTCGTTTAAGTTAAAGCAATTCTGTTTGTAATTAGGTGGCTTTTTAGCTTTGCTTTTATTAGCGTTTTTCTAACTTTCATGTACATAACATGCATATGCATGCATATATGTATATGTATGCATTTATATTTGTATTTATATAGATATGCAGATTATATATATGTTTATATATGTATGTATATATACACATACATATATATAAATGCATATGCATATATCTACATATATATGTGTGCGTTTAGAGAGGTAGAGGGGTAGAGGTAGAGAGTAGTAGAGAGAGAGGTAGAGGGGGTGGCGGCGACGTGTTGAAAGACCCCCCAACATTCTCCATCCCCTACACACCCACACTGTAGTTTATGGCATCAAAAGTTAGGTTTGACGACTTAAACTAGTCCACGCAAACCTCTAATGGTTTCCTTTCTTGTTCCTCTTTCCATGGCTTAATTATCCGTTATCATTTCTTAATCACATCAGCTGATTTAGGATTGTCAATATATGTCCTGCCTACCCTCTCACGTAATAACGTCTGACCCTGTCCCTGAAGCGCTCGGAGGCTGCCTTTGGGGGTTACAGTGCCTTACAAAAACAGCAAACAAATAAATACGTTTGAGGAATATGCTTCAAAACAAGTTACATGGAAACAAACCTAAAATATGCCAATTAGCCGTCAAAGATACTAATAGCAAGACAATGCCCCCTCACCGCCCAACCATGCCCAGATGCAGGTGACGCCGTGGTAAGGCAGGTGAGACGAGTCCAAGAGCATGACAGGGAGTGGGGGGCCGCATCGGACAGCGTCAAAGCCCCGATCTGACCCCTGGGCTGCCCCTACCTACAAGCCAACGCTGCACAAAAACACACTGAAAGGAAACCAGCAGGACTCGATGCAGATATTTGCAAAAGTTACCGTATTCAATCGCAAAAGCAACCCGAGGGCAGAGCAGGGCTCCGCGGTGCGCACCAACATACCGTTATGTCAGTGAAATGTGTTAACACAACTTTTCCGACGGGTAATGCCTACTGTGTTTTTTTAACTGCAGCGATGGTAACACACAGACAGAGGCCATGCCGAACTACAGAACAATAATTAACATATTCTCGTCATAAAAACAGCTGTGATGTTAACGTGCACAATCAATTCAGCTCTTCTTTAATGAACACACTATGTAGCACTCTGACACCCTCATACGGCTGGCTACATACTCGCAAAGGACGGCGTAACTAACGCAGCCACTTCTGTCGGCTCCCTCAAGCAGGCAGCGGCACCCTCACTTACCCACACTCCCGTACTGCTTGCCATTGTTCGCTCCCATCCTGAAGATTTCATACCCTCACCGACATCCCAAAGCGGAGCAGTCCCTCAAGAGACGCAAAAACAGCTCCCCACAACTTCCCACCGGCAGATTCATATTCGTGAAGCCAGGACTGGAGCGCGTAAAGGAAACGTAGGGTACATGTTGCTCTCAGCCCGGCTGCCCCGCTCGCCTTCAATGCAACATCCAAGAGACTTTCCTGAAACATCCAAAGAGATTTCCTCCGGCACCCGAGCTCCCTCTAGCTCCTCTGCCGTTGGAAGCGCACTTTCTGTTTCCCTTTGGCATTACCGTAATACTCGAAGTGGGCTGCCTCTCACAATTCTGCTCCGTACCGAAGGAACGCAGCTTAGCAGGCACTCATATTTGTTTGCTATCCCCTTCATGATATATGATGTGATTGTGAGAGAGCACAAAATAGATGTAGCTTGAAAACAAAAACCCAAAACAAATCCAGAATCTCTTGGTAGAAGTCTTATTAAAGTAACCTTCACAAATGCTACAAAAACGTTCAACTGTATTTCCAAATTAGCTGCGATGTTTTAATCTTCCCACCAAGGTTGACTTTAGCAAAGTTGGCGCCTGGTGTGACAATTTTTGTTGGCGCCCAGAATGACGACTTTGTCTACAGATTTCCTCACTACCTTCCAACAGTGCCCCACATAGTCCCTCTCTCACACGTATTTATTTGTTTTTATTCTGGTACTTGGCGGGGATGCGGGGTAATGCTGCAGCTAGGTAACCGTAAGCCCATGTGTTGCAGATAGCCGGCCAAGTGTTTTTTGTAGATTTTATATAGAACGAACTAGACCCGATAAATCGGGTATCAGAGCGCTTTACATGAGCAACAGTTTCAATACAGATGGACACATTGGAGACAGAGTGGCAAGGGCGGGGGGCAGACCTCTAACACGAGACACTGCAACAGCAGGAGTCAGCAGATAAGAGTTTTCTTTCCAAAAACGCACGTTATGAGGCAACACATCCATTTCAACGGAGAAGCGCGACTCGGAGCGCAGCCATTGGATTGACCTGTCACTCACAACCACGGCACGAGCTTATCCAAGCACGTTCCGCTTTCACTTTCCTCCTTTGTGAAAGGTTTGTTATCTTTATGGGGCCATGTGTTTGATACACATGGCCCCATAAAGATAACAAAGCTTTTGCGACGACAGTAAGTCAGGTGAGCCAGTCCAAGTGGGACGGCTCAAACAGAGAAAACTGTACGTCAGCAAGTGCTCTTTCCCAATGGCTGGCCGCTGTTTAGCCTAAACGGTGACGCCAGCCAATGGGAAAGAGAGGCGGGGCTTAAAGCCCGATACTGCCACTGACCCTAAATCATTAAATCTCGCCAGCGAGACTGCGCATGTGCGCAGTCTTACGCTAGGCTCGACCTAAACAACCAAAATAACACAAAAACCAACAGTGGGCCAATGGGGCCCAGCAAGACCTTCTCTGACCGTGGAGACTGGCACCAAGGGTCTCTGATCCCACTGGAGGAGTCGCCCTCTTCAAGAGAAGGTTTGGGGAGGCTGGTCTTCGGGGTGTAGTGTCAAAGTACATTTCAGGCAGGCTCCATGTGTCCCCGGGGCCCGCCAGTTACCTCTATAGTTCCTGGGCGAAGATCCTGTTGGCGCCATCGATGCTGATCCGGCATCGCAGCCTGGCCAAGACCGGGTCTGTGCACATCGAGCATAGCTTGCATCCGGATGGGTCACCTTCAGATCAATTCGGCAGTTAAGTGGACAGGGGAGGGCCCCCTTCTAAGCGTGTGAAGGTGGAGGAGCTGGGGTATTGTGGTCCATCAGGGCTTGAGATCACGACTCGAGGCGGCCAAGGTTGTAGAGCTTTCTTCTACCAGATGGTCATCCGCTATACCCAGCAGTGTCTTGGCCTCAGCCAATGAGTTGAGAGACTGGTGCCTGCCTTCCCATTGAACCAAGAGTGCGAAGGGGTGGCCCCACTGGTACCGGATACCCTATGCCCGCAGCTATCGGTGTGTTGTATCTCAAAAGGGGGGGGGAGATCCGGTTTCCCCAAAGTATGCTCTGACACACTTTAGATAGGGGTAAGGTCTTTTATTGACAAAGGTCCGGTTCGCAGGAGAAGCTCCTCTTCTTCACCGGTTCCAGGTAGGTCGGGAGGGGCAGGGCAGAGCTTCCCAGTCGGTAGTCCGGGGACATCCAGGAAGTAGAAGGGGGGAAGAAAATGGACAGAAACAAGCCACTGGTCATTAGAAGACCTGTGAATTTAGAGTGTCTAGCTGGCTGTTCAGATTAGTTGGGATCAACAAACTAACGGGGGGTGAATTGCTCGCAACATTACGCTCATACCTGCACTTTAAAAAAACGCTTATTTGCACATTCGAAAGGGCTTTCCTTTCCCTCTCTTTTTTGAAAATCGAACTTTTTATATTGTATTGTATGTTTTATAATTGTATTGCTGTTCGTTGTAACAGTATTTAGGGTGTGCTGTAATCCTCACCTGGCTACTCTCACGCTATCGGATCGCGCTGACTTGCCTGTTTCCAGCGCCATTTTTTGAACGTTAGCGCTCTAGCCTTTTCGCGCCTCTGTCTATTTCTTCGATGGAGACGCAAGTGCGCAGCCCTGATCATTAGAAGACCTGTGAATTTAGAGTGTCTAGCTGGCTGTTCAGATTAGTTGGGATCAACAAACTAACGGGGGGTGAATTGCTCGCAACATTACGCTCATACCTGCACTTTAAAAAAAAACGCTTATTTGCACATTCGAAAGGGCTTTCCTTTCCACCTCTTTTTTAAAAATCGAACTTTTTATATTGTATTGTATGTTTTATAATTGTATTGCTGTTCGTTGTAACAGTATTTAGGGTGTGCTGTAATCCTCACCTGGCTACTCTCACGCTATCGGATCGCGCTGACTTGCCTGTTTCCAGCGCCATTTTTTGAACGTTCGCGCTCTAGCCTTTTCGCGCCTCTGTCTATTTCTTCGATGGAGACGCAAGTGCGAAGCGGGCGCGCCGATGGCGCGCCGGAGGCACGCCAGAGGCAAGCCTGTCTGCGCCCGTCCGCGACCGGCTCGCGACTAGCGCTAGCCATGCTGTCCAATTTGTACCAAACGGGGGAATCGCCTGGACGAGAGAGGAACTGTTAGCCCTCGCGGCGGGCAACTGCCCTATGCGCCACAATTTGTTTGTTGGGACTAGAAAAAAGAGGAAAGGTAAAGTGGGGGAAGAGATATGCATGGTTTGCAATTTCGCTTTTATACCTTTGTTGAAGCCGTCTGAGTCAGCTGTACCCTTTCTTCAGCTGGAACAGAGAGGTGGGGACAGTATTAAGGCGGGTTATATTAATTGTAGGTCCCTTCCCAAGCATGCTGACGATATATGGTTAAGTATGAAATGTGAAGCTTGGGATATAGTCTTTCTGACGGAAACTTGACTGAGAGAAAGTTCTCAGCCAGATATTGCGTTGGCAGTTCCTTTTGGATACAGACTAGTGGCTGCAAATCGAGCTAGGGATCGAGTGGGAGGCGGGGTAGCGATCATTGTACGGGATAAGTGGGACGTCTCCTTCAAGAAGTTGGAGGAGTTTGGTCCCATTGAGGCTTTATCCTTTAATGTCTCCTGCCCTTCCTACCCCATAATGGCTGGCCTACTTACATATAGACCACCCTCATCTCCTGTTAGGTATTTAACTGGTTTGTATGAGTGGATTAGTAGCTCAATTTTAAATTTCCCCTCATTCACGGTCTTAGGGGACTTTAATTTCCATGTGGATGATAGTGAAAGTGTGGACGCCAGTAAACTTATTAGTACGTTCCAGGGGTTTAATCTTGTACAGAAGGTCCAGAGTGCGACTCACAGAGGAGGTCATATGTTGGACCTGGTGTTTACAAATGACCTGTCCCTGGTAATGAGTTCTCCTCAAGAAGTTACCTGGTCTGACCATTATTTTATTCCTTTTTCTTTCAAAAGAAACTATAAACTCAAGACAGGCCCTCACGCTATGATTGAGACTAGAGATTGGCGGAAGGTGTTGCCCACTACCTTCACTCACAACTGGGGAATGTTTTCTTCCCACCTGACGGGGGACGTCAATCAGGATGTTCTAGTTTTCAAGAAGCAAGTAACCCATACTCTAGATAACATTGCTCCGAGGGTGTTGAGGAATACTGTTCGTAATCGTCCTTCCGCCCCATGGTTTACCGATGATCTTAAAGCTAGAAAGAGTGCTTGTAAGAAGCTGGAAAGAGTCTGGCGACGGAATTATTCCTTAGAAGCCAAACTCATTTATAAAAACGCCATTAGGACTTTCCATCGGATTAAGCAGTCAGCCATGAGAAATTATTTTGCCGATCAGATTCGAGCGGCAAATAATTCAAATAAAGAAATCTTCAAGATTGTAGAAGGTTTCACTAATCCCCGGGCCTCCTTAAGTTCTATACCTGTGTCTCAAATCTTATGCGAGAATCTGGCAACTTTTTTTTATGAGAAAATTGCAGAAATATATTCCTCATTTCCTCCTTGCAAAGAACCGGAGTCAATTATGAGTAATGGGTATGGAAATTTGGCCTGGACAAATTTTGCCATTTTTGAAGACATTCAATCTCTGGTTGACCTTGAACTTGTAAAATCAGGTTCTCCGGCAGACCCTCTCCCTGCCAGGTTCTACAAGACTCTTGCTCAGGGGCTAAATCTGGTCCTGAATATTATCTGGAACCAGTCGTTGAAAACTGGAAACTATCCAGCGGATTGGAAGAAAGCCTTGGTTAGGCCCATCTTAAAAAAAGAAGGAGCCGATCCTTTGGTATTAAAAAATTACCGCCCCATATCCTTACTCGCAGCTCCAGCTAAGGTTTTGGAGAAGGAAGTACAGAGGCAACTCTCGAGATTTTTGGACTCCAATAACCTGTTGCATGACTCCCAATCTGGTTTCAGAGCCACTTTTAGCACTGAGACCGCGCTCCTGGAGACTATGGAGATTCTGAGAGAAACTGTGGACAAAGGACACTGTGCAATGCTCGTGTTATTAGATCTTTCTGCGGCATTTGATACTGTGTCCCATAAAATCTTAATGCACAGACTAAAGAACATTGGTCTATCAGGAGCAGTTCTGTCGTGGTTTCAGTCTTTTTTGGAGGGACGCTCGCAACAGGTGGTCTTGGGTCCGCACTCTTCACAAATAAAAATGTTGTCATGCGGAGTGCCTCAGGGCTCTGCATTGAGCCCAACATTGTTTAATGTTTACTTGGCTCCTTTAGCTCCTATAATTGAGAAACATGGCCTACGTGTTGTCAACTATGCTGATGACACTCAGCTCCTTTTCTCGTTTCATGAAAAGGATGAGGGAAGGATGTTGAGTGTTAAGAGATGTATGTTGGACATAGTATCTTGGATGTCGGACAACTGTTTAAAGTTGAACACAGAAAAGACGGAGGTCCTATTTTTCAATAATCACTCTCCACTGTCCTCAGACTGTTGGTTGCCTACCACTTTAAATCCCGCACCGTCCCCAGTTAAGATGGCTCGGAACCTAGGCGTTAAGATGGATACAGAGCTTTCAGGAAAGGATCACATTGCTCAGCTCTCCGCAGTTTGCTTTTGGAAGCTTAGAATGTTGCGCCGTCTTCTTCATTTTCTGCCTGTAGACTGTCGTCAAACGGTGGTACATGCCACCATTACTTCACGTCTGGATTACGCAAATAGTCTATTTATTGGACTTCCAGACTATCTGATAGCCAGGCTTCAGCTAATTCAAAATGCAGCAGCCAGGTTAATTAGAAATATCCCTGTCCGCCACAGAATTTCCCCTCATCTGGCCAGTCTACACTGGTTACCCATAAAGAAAAGAGTGATTTTTAAGGCAATGGTATTAACCCATCGTGCCTTGTATAACACAGGCCCTCCATATCTCAGAGCTAGAATTCAAAGGTACGTACAAAACAGATCTCTAAGATCTAACAATTTGAATCTTCTTAAGGTACCGAAATTTAGAAGGGTCAGAATGGGTGGTCGGTCATTTTCTGTCCGGGCACCTACCATTTGGAACTCCATGCCAAAGGATCTTCGAGCACTTGAGAAAGAAAATGTGTTCCGAAAGGCCTTGAAAACCTGGCTCTTTCTCTTGCATTGATTCTCCTCCCATCACAGCTCCTTTCTTTTTCTGTTCAGGTCCACATGATTGGTAACAGCGCCGGGACACTTCCGTTGGAGGTAGCTGCGCGCTATACAAGCTTTTATAACATAACATAACATAACATAACACTGGTCAGTGGACTATATCCAACACTTAGAATAGAGGGAGGGAAACGTGAGGAACCACCCACAGTAGCCAAAGCGTGGAAACCAGAAAGGATAACGTAGTGCGGTGACCACCCACAAAACTACCCGTTCCCTCCCTGTGACTTCGTGAACCCTTGTATGCGATATCGTACCTGCTCCAGCCACCCTCCTCCTGGAGCGTGGCGGGGCGTAGCTCGGTGTTGTAGTCCTCCAGTATGGTCTCCGCTGTCAGGGACGTCTGAAACACCGGCCGCCGGGTCGTCTTCAGGGGGTTCCTCCAGCGTCGTCGTCTTCTCCTTGTTTTCCTTTGTTGGCTCCTCGGCGTGCGCGCCAGTACTACCGGTCACATCCCTTTTCTCCTGGTAGTTGTCTCCCGATAGTCTTCTCCCGATAGGTTTCCTTGGGTTGACGTCACGCCTTTGGGCTCCTCCTCTTGCCGGCTCCAGGGAAAATTAAAGGGACCATCCACGTCCTGTATCTGTAGTAGCAGGACATCGGTGTCAGCGAGAGTCCCCGAGTGTCGTACCCCGGGACCCTCCCAACACACCCCTCCCCTAGGATTTCCCCGATCGGGAGAAAGAGGAAACCGGGACGGGAAGTCAGCATTGCCTTGTTCGGAGCCCTTACGGTGACGAACTTCAAATTGGTACGGCTGCAGTGCTAAAAACCACCTGAGTACCTGGTTGTTAAAGCCTTTGTTTCTCTGGAACCAAGTCAGAGGGGCATGGTCAGTGTATAACACAAAGGGCCTGCCTTCAAGGTAATACCTCCGCTTTTCTATACCCCACTTCACTGCCAGACACTCTTTCTCTATGGTAGGATAGACCCGCTCTCTATGGAAGAGCTTTCTACTAATGTAGAGAACTGGCTTTTCCAAACCCTCACTGTCATGCTGGGACAGGACTGCACCAATACCCACCCCGGATGCATCCGTTTGGAGAATGAAGGGTTTTCGGAAGTCAGGTGTTAATAACACGGGTGAGGTGGTCAGGGCTGTTTTTAGGGTCTGGAAGGCCACTAACTCAGAGTGTGAGGGGGAGCGGATTTGAGAGGCTGTGGCTGACTTTTTCAGAAGATCCGTGAGGGGAGCGGCTATGTACGCAAACTGGGGAATGAAACGCAGGTAATACCCCACTAAGCCTAAAAAGGCTCCAAGGTAGCGTTTGGTGGTGGGAAAAGGGGTGCCCTGGATGGCCCTCACTTTTTCCTTTTGTGGTTCTATCAAGCGTTTCCCCAACAGGTATCCGAGGTACTTCACCTTCTGAAAGGCGAACCTGGACTTCTTTGCATTGATGTGTAAGTGTGCCGCTCTGAGTTCTGAGAAGATGGCTGCTAGATTAGTCATATGTTCTTCCCACGTCTTGCTGCACACCACTATGTCATCTAGGTAAGCAGAAGAGTATGGTAGATGTCGAGCTAAGAGGGTGTCCATCAGTCTCTGAAAGCTGGCCGGGACCCGTGCAACCCAAAAGGCAGGACGGTGAAATGGAACAAACCGTCAGGTGTGGAAAAAGCTGTTTTCTCCTGATCCTTGGGATTCAGGGGGATCTGCCAGTAGCCTTTGGCGAGGTCGATAGTGGAGATTTACTGAGCCTCACCAAGGCGTTCTATCAGTTCATCCACCCTGGGGAGGGGATAGCCATCCTGTTTGGATATACTGTTCACTGCTCTGAAGTCTATACAGAACCGGATTCTGCCATCCGGTTTCGGTACCAGCACAATAGGGGAGCACCAATTGCTGCGGGAGGGGACTATGATCTGTCTCCAGCATCTGTTTCACCTCCTTCGGGAGTGCCAGACGTCATGCTTCTGGGACCCTGTAGGGTCACTGTTTCACTGTGACACCCTCTTGGGTGGGAATGAAGTGCATGGCCAGATAAGTCTTCCAGGTTGATCAGAAAAGATATCCTGGAAGGAATGAAGGATGGCATGTATCTCCTTGTGGTTCCCGGTTAGTTTATCGTTGATTATGGTGGAATCGACGATGTGTGATCGGGTTTCCACCGTTAAGACTGTATGAGCTTTCTTTGGTGGAGGACCCAGCCACTTCAGGAGATTTATGTGATACATCTGGGTCCTGGTTGATGAAACGGCTAGTATATAAGTGGTTTTACCCACTTTCCTTACCACTGGAAAAGGACCTTGCCACTCCTTTCTTAATTTGTGAGTGGAGGAGGGAAGTAGTACTAAAGCCTATTTTTAGTTCTCTTAAACGTTTGCCTTTGTCGTAGGATTGTTTTTGTTTTTCTTGGGCCTTCTCAAGGGACTCATGGGCTAAGGTCCTTAATTTATGAAGACGGGCCTTGACCTGGTTGGCATAATCCAACAAGGTCTGTGCCTCATGAGCACTGTCCTTTTCCCAACTTTCTTTGGTAATTTCCAGGAGTCTACGCGGCTTCCTCCCAAAGAGGAGTTCAAAGGGGGACAACCCAAGGCTGATCTGGACCTAACTTCTGATAACGAACAGAGCCAAGGGGAGGAGCTGGTCCCAGTTTTTCCTGTCCCCTGTAAGGAACTTCTTAAGGGTAAGCTTGAGGTTTCAATTGTAACGTTCCACCAGACCGTCAGTCTGGGGGTGGTAGACAGACATTTTTATGTGTCTGATGTTCAACTGGCTACAGACCTGTTTCATTAGCCTAGACACAAAGGGGGTTCCCTGGTCGGTGATAATGTCACAGGGAAACCCCATCCTAGAGAATACTTCAATAAGCCTCTGGGCTATGATGGTGGCGGTGGCAGAGTGTAAGGGCAGCGCTTCGGGATAGCTAGTTGCATAGTCAACTATCCCGAGGACGTACTGATAACACCTTGTGGACTTGGGAAGGGGTCATATAAGGTCCATACCCACCTGGTCAAAAGGCTTGCCAATGATAGGAAGAGGGTTCAAGGATGCATTTGGGGGGATGTAAGGGTTCCTTCTTTGATAAATCGTACATTCCTGGCAGTACTTCCATACTTTAGTGTGAATCCCCGGCCAGAAGAAGCTACGGAGTATAGCTTGTGATGTTTTCTCGACCCCGCAATGACCTGCAAGGAGGTGGGAATGCGCAAAGAACAGGATCTGGTCCCTGAAACCTGTGGGCACTAGAAGCCGGGGTTCTTCACCTTCCTTGCTCAATCTATATAGAAGGCCAATCTTCTCAATAAAGCAAGGATATACCCTTTTTGGGGAGTTAAGGGCTTCTCTGGCACTTTGCCACGCGTTGCTGATACTACTATCGTTAAGCTGGGCCGTTCTAAAGTGGGAATCAATGGCCCACGGTTCACAAGTCAGGAGACTGTTGTGGGGTTTTTGTATAGCTGAGCTGGTTTTGAGGACCTCACTTAACAGACTAGAAAACTAGGGGTTGTCTATACCTATGATAAGAGGCTCATGGTGGTCAGGTAAAGCCCCCACGTCAGCCGTAAGTTCTAAACCCTGCTGGGTTTGTAGCGTTACTCTGGCCAGGGGTAATCTTTAACATCACCATGTATACATCTAATACAAACAAATATGTGTGGTAGGAGAGAGGATGGGGGAAAAAGCTCACGCCGTACAACTGAGTGTCTGCAGCCAGAGTCCAAAAGGGCGCTTAAAGGGTGTCCATTCTGACTCAAACTCACATAGTACACCGGACCAGTTTCATGGGCGCACAGTATGGAGTGGGACAGATAACTAACGTCCATGGGCTTCTCTTCGGCTTTTTCTTTCTGCTTCCTGCAGAATTTAGCAATATGGCCCTACTCCCCGCACTTGAAACATTGTAACAAGAAGTTAGGGTGGGTTTCTTTTCATTTTTTCGGCCCTGTAGGGGGTCTCAGGCTCTTTCACAAGACTCCTGTTTTGTGCCCGGGCATAGGACATGGCTATTTCCACTGCGTGCTCCAGAGTAAGACCAGCATGTTGGCGCAGCCACCTCTGTGTCCCGTATGGCAGCGCCTCTATGAATTGCTTGAGATAAATTTTGTCCATGATTTCTTTTCGAGTGGATTTCAACGGTTTGAGTCACCGGTCTGCGGCATCCTTGATTTTGTAGGAAAGAGACTTTGTAGTATCTCCTGTCAAGCCCTTTTCCTGCCTGAAGCGAAGGCGGTGAGATTCATTATCAACGCCCAGCCGGTCAAGTATAAACTGTTTTACGTGCCCATAGGTGGCGGTACCATCCCGATTAGCTATCTGATAAGCCGCCTGGGCTTAACCAGTGAGCAGAGGTGCTAAGTAGAAAGGCCACCTGTCTGCAGGCCAGGTACTGGCCCTTGAAGCCCGTTTAAAATGAAAAAAAAAGGAAACAGGGTCGTCCCCAGGGATGTATTTCTGTAGTGGTATCACCGTTCCTGGTAGGGCGGGAGCTCTCTCTTGCCCCAAGGCCTACAGGAGTTGCGTCTGTCCTTCTGCCAGCTTTGTGACATTATCCGCTTGTGTCTGAACAGCACGATCCATCTCAGCTTGACGTGCATTTTTTTCCATGGCCCACTTACTTTGGGGCTCTCGCATCTGGGTTATAACTTGTTCCATCTTGTTTTAGATGGGTTATGCCCGCAATCTCCACCACTTTGTCGTATCTCAAAAGAGGGGGATCCTGTTTCCCCAAAGTATGCTCTGACACACTTTATATAGGGGTAAGGTATTTTATTGAGTAGCACAACAGAAAGAAAAAAAGATCCGGTTCGCAGGAGCAGCTCCTCTCCTTCACCGGTTCCAGGTAGGTCGGGAGGGGCGGGGCTTTCCAGTCGGTAGTCCAGGGACATCCAGGAAGTAGTAAGGGGGAAGAAAATGGAAAGAAACAAGCCACTGGTCAGTGGACAATATCCAACACTTAGAATAGAGGGAGGGAAACGTTAGGGACCACCCAGCATAGACGAAGCGTGGAAACCAGAAAGGATAACGTAGTGTCGGTGACCACCCAGGAAACTACCCGTTCCCTCCCTGTGACCTTGTGAACCCTTGTATGCGATATCCTACCTGCTCCAGCCACCATCCTCCTGGAGCGTGGCGGGGCGTAGCGCAGTGTTGTAGTCCTCCGGTGTGGTCTCCGCGATCAGGGAGGTCTAAAACACCGGCCGCCGGGTCATCTTCAGGGGGTTCCTCCAGCATCATCTTCTTCTCCTTGTTTTCCTTCGTTGGCTCCTCGGCGTGCGCGACAGTACTACCGTTCACTTCCCTTTTCTCTTGGTAGTCATCTCCCGATAGGTTTCCTTGGGTTGACGTCACGCCTTTAGGCTCCTCCTTCTGTCGGCTCCAGGGGAAATTAAAGGGACCGTCCCCATCCCGTACCTGTAGTAGCAGGACATCGGTGTCAGCGGGAGTCCCCGAGTCTCATACCCGGGACCCTCCCGACACGGTGATAGGTTTGAAGTCTCGCCGTTTGCAGGGAGTGACTTCGGAGAGATCATGGTAGAGCTGGACCGTGTGCCCCTGGAACTTGATCTCCTCTTTTTGCGGGCCACCTGCATGATCTCTACTTTTTCGGTGAAGAAGTGAACGCTGGTCAGGATGTTCGGCCCGCTGCCCTTTCGAGCCATTCACACGGCAACTCTGTGGGCCAGATCAAGGGCAGGTGGAGATGCATCATCGTCTCCGCAGACCGCCTGCAAGAGCTCTACCGTGAATGGCACAATGTCCGTGCCTTCTGCACTGATTGGGATCCCCCATGGATACGAATATTGTTGCGGCGGCTCCAATTTTCTAGGTCTTCCTGTTTAGTCTGAAGCTTGATGTTTTGGTCCTCAAGTGCACGGATACGCTCCAGCAGCATCTCATGGTCTTCCGATCTGTTAGCAATCGTCCACTCCAGGTCGTCCACCCTCTCTCCTGTCTGTCACCTCTCTCCAGATGTCGTGGAGGCCCGATTTGAACTCCTCTTTGAGGGAGGAGATGTCTGTCCGTATCTCCTGTAGGAAATGGTCCATATATAGGATAGGATTTCAGTTTATAGAGCGCTCAAATGCCGAGGCGTCTTGGCGCTAAGAGTGAGAAAGAGATGTAAGAGTATTAAAACTAAACAGATTAAAACCCCGCAAATAGCCATGTTTTTGTTTGTTTCCTGAAAACTGTCCTACTTGGTTGAAGTCTGAGTTTAATGGGTAATTGGTACAAATAAGGCCGGCGTTTGCCGATCTGAGACTTCTGTTGGGGATATACCACTGAAAGATTTTTAGCAGATCGGAATCAACTCTGCCATAAAACGTCTTATGCACTAGGCATAAGGCCTTAAAATCCATGCGTTGCTGTATTGAAAGCCAATGTTGCGACTTAATAGCCGCTGAAGTGGGGTGACCTTTTGGGATATTCAAGAGAATTTGTGCAGCCGCATTTTGTATCGACTGCAGTTTGGGCTTCTGTGCCTTGTCAGTACCCATGAAAAGAGCATTACAATAGTCTAATCGGGATAAGACTAAGGCCACAACAACAGTTTTTCGAAGCTCCTGAGGAATAAAAGGTAACACCTTCCACAATAGCTTCAGAATGTAGAAGCAAGTGGAGGTTACATGATTGTTCTGAGCAGAAAACCCCAGTTGATTATCAAAAATGAACCCCAGGTTCTTAACTTTCGTGGATGGTATTGGGCGAATGTCCGCCTCTAGCGGCCACCAAGTGTGATCCCACAGGGACGGCCCGCCACCAAACTCCACGACCTCAGTCTTATCCGTATTGATCTTAAAGAAATTATTGCACATCCAGCTCATGATGTGCCTCAGACGCTCATGGAATCTAGCTGCTACCGGCTCCGACTGTTTTGATGCCGAGATGATAATTTGGGTATCGTCGGCGTACGACACAAACGCGAACCCATGTTGTCTAATGAGACTGGCGAGAGGGGTCACATAGATATTAAAGAGAGTTGGTGACAGTGCCGAACCCTGTGGGACTCCACATGGCAGATGGAAGGTTTCTGACTGCAGACTCTCCCAGTATAGAGTTTGCTCCCTATCTACTAAAAAAGAGGAGATGAGGGACAGAGCCGCCTCCCCCAATCCCCACCGCCTTCAGCCTTTGCACCAACACCGTGTGATTCACGATATTGAATGCTGCTGATAGGTCGAGGAGGATGAGGAGCGCTCCCCTCCCCATCCACCTGTCTCCGAATCTCCTCCGTTTCTACAACTAACGCCGTCTCAGTCGAGTGTCCTGACTGGAAGCCATGCTGACTGCAATCCAGCAGGTTATTGCTGACTAGATAAGATCTCAGCTCCTGGTTAATTGCCCTCTCAAGGATTTTAGCAGCCATCGGTAGGCAAGAGATGGGGCGATAGTTTTTAACCTCTAATGGGTCTAGTGCTGGCTTTTTCAAAATGGGTCTGATGCAGGCCTTTTTCCAGACCATCGGATAACTCCCTGAAGTGATCACCTGATTAAGAATGAGAGTTAGATTTTTACTAATGGTCTGGGCCACAAAATGCATCACAGTCGGAGGACAGGGATCTCAAGGTGACCCCGACTTGGTGGAACATATATATTTAGTTACTTCAATAGGAGTAAGTGAGCGAAACAAGTTCAGCTGACAATGCAACGGTGTGTCCTCCGTAGTGTCATATGAACCGTCATCGCCTCCTTGCCTGTTTTTCCGAAGTTCATCATAAATCATAGTGATCTTATTTTGAAAGAAATTGGCCATTTTATTGCAAAAAGCGGAATCAGGGCTAAAGCGGCTGTTCTGACATGATTTCGATAGTAATTCAACATTTTAAAGAGTTGTCTGTAGAGTTAGTAGCCTCCCCTATTTTAGCTGAGTAATAGGTGGTTTTAGCTAAAATAATGGCTTCTTTATATTGATGAAGCGCAGAATTGTAAGATATCTTATGTTCCATCCTCTATTCCATTCTCCAAGTATGTTCGGCTTTCCTGCATAGAACTTTCAACTTTTTCAATTCCGGACCGTACCATGGAGATGGTGCCTGCGCTCTTCTAGGTTTAATTTCTTTCAGTGGGGCCACTTTATTTACAGCCCAACTGTGAAATTGTCTAGCAGCCTCGTTATCTGGGACCTGAACCGGGGGGCAGCTATTAAGTAACTGCTCCAATTCAGTGCCTTGGATTTTGTTCCACTGCCTGATAGTTATGCTTGCTGGTTTCTTTCTAGCCAGCTGCGCAGGTAATGAATACTGAGGGTTAAAATTAATTACAAAATGGTCAGTCCAGGGAAGAGGTGCGGGATTACTAAGTGTGACACCCAGGTAGAAAATCCCATCAAGTGTATGACCTGCCTGATGTGTGGGACCCACCACCATTTGATGGAGACTGTAAACTGCTAAATTATCAAGAAGCCGGCTAGTATCAGGATTGTTAGAGTTCCAGATGGAAATTAAAGTCGCCTAGAATGATGAGTGAGTTGCAATCTATAAATGATTCAAGCAGGGTCTGTAGAGCCATGGAAAAAGGGGCTCTAGGGCCTATCCCTGCATGATTGGCCCCGAGGGCTCGCCCCCCGCCAGATTAGGATTCGAGGCTGAGATCTGCATTGTCTCCCCTGGCTGTGGGGCCTTGTTCCACAGGGATGTCACCAGGTTGTCTTTAAGTGATTTAGAGTGTGCCATAGCAAGTGTCTGGCAGCAAAGGGCACAGGGTTCCATGCGTAAGACCGCTACTTCATTATAGTTATCGCCCGACAGCTGGGGTAGTTATGTTTTGAGCAGAGGGAGGGGCGCCGTATCTTCCACAGCTAGAGTGCCCCAATCTTCCTAGTCACAGTCCTGTGGTAAATAAAATTCATTACCGGGACTTAATTTGATACGGAAACATAATAAAATAGCTCAGTAAAATGAGAGGCAGAATCCGTGGTATTAGAGGTTCGGAATGGGCTTTATTCCAATGATCGATTATAATCGGTTGCTCCAAGTTCCATCACCACGGAGGTTCAGGAAGTGAAGTACATACTTTATTGACAAGAAATGACTTTTATAGTACATACATTACAATGAAGCGAATGCAGTAGGCGTAACAATTGATAAGGAAAATGACGATTCATATGCGTAACCGAAAATGGGTGTAATAAGGAGTAAAAAGGAACATAATTGGTTATGATGTCATATATAGGTGGATCTATAAGATAATACTTGGCATAGATGCGCGCGCAGCAGCATGACGTGTGATTGACGTGCAACTAGGGGGTGAAGGGGACTTGACATTTAGCTCTACATGTGGAGACGAAAAGTCTGGGGGGTCAAGTCAACCTAATCCCAAATCATATCTAACATCCTATGTTTAAAGAACTATGTTATCCACAAAAGAAGGACTCTCGGACAGAATCTATTCTATACTGACTGTGCGTGCGTGTACAAGCGTCTAAGTGTCTACACTAAATGCGAGGGGGTTGGAATATTCCATGGTAACAGGACTATGAATTACTTGCATAAAGACAGAGAAGCCGAGCCATTGCTCGGTAGCTGGAAGAATGTTTATTTAAACTACTAGACAGGAATGCATCGGGCAGGGAACGGAGCAGATAATTTCGAAGGTGAAATACAGTTCTTGGCAGGCAGCAAGCTGATGTCAGGCTTCGTGAGCCGCGCAGAGAATGAGACAAAGTTCATGGTCACAGATGCAGGCTCAGACTGGAGTTTTCAGAGGCAGAAGGCAAGAAGAGTTTGACGACAGAATCAGGGCCTACTTGCCTGGACTGTAAAATGGCATAGGTGAACCATATAAAGCCGGTGGCTTTTCATACTTAGGAATGGAATATCCGGCCTATTCATGGCGGATCTGACAGAGGACATGTTGACGGTGGACGCACATGTGTTTGCTTCTTCATAACTGGAACTGGAGGAAACATACATGTACTTGTAATATGCACATAGAACCGTTGGGGTCCAAGATAGGGGACATAACTGACCAGAAAAATCCATATTTCCACATTCCCTCCTTGTCCCCTACTTGCCCGTCAAGAGATATCAATCTTCATTAATCCATTGATCTGTTCATATAGCATCATTTGTTCTTCTTTCTTCTTCCGTGACGAATAAAATCTTGGTGGTGGAATACACGATGTGGCACACAGGCCACAGATCGCTGGTCCACATTGTAGACATAGACAGCAACTGAATAGTATGAGAAGGCCAATACCTAGGAAGGATAGGACCCTCCATCCAAAGGTAGATAATACACTCCAAAACCAACCGGACCAAGTCCAAGTGCCTGGGTTCTGGTGTATCTGGCTTACAATCTTATGAAGGCGAGTTATAGCTTTATATACAGATGGCGAATTTTCTGGTATGAATACGCAGCAGCTTGATCCGATGACCCTACAAGCTCCGCCCCTATCAGCCAGGATGACGTCAAGGACAAGACGATTTTGAAGCACAACAATCCGCATAGCAGACTGCTCTTCTGTTAAATTGCCTAAGGCGGAAATAGTTTCATTCACTACCGCTTCAAGGGTTCTAGTTAATCTACGTATCAGCTTACTATTAGTAACAGTACCTATATAGGGAAAGATGCCTTTATTGAAATCTGTGTATTTTTCCCATGCTGTTTCAGTGTAATCGACTATCGGGAGATCTCTTCGCTCCCTGTTGTGTACTAAATGAATATTTCTGTAATAATCAGGAGGAGCTAGGAAAACAGGTGGCAAAAGGAATGCAATGTAGCAGGTACCATCCCAATCTAGAGGTAGACGCATATATGCAGTCTGACCACATATAAAGTAGGAGTGGCGATAAGCTCTAAATGAAGATTTGCCTTGATCACTGAATTCTACTGTAGTAGTGCATTTACTATGGCCCATATGTATGGAACCAACTTTTCTTACACACAATTCACCTTTCGCTGGGAATACTGACATGGTTGGTAAAACTAGTTCAACTTTGAATTCGACATTTAGAACCATGAGATTAGGAGTAAAGTTACCTAATCCATATACTTCATTTTCTAGATCAGTTCCTGTTCCTTTGGGGCGACCCTCCTTGTCAGGGTAACAGACTTTGAATAAAACTAGGTTCAGATTTCCCCATACCCACTGGTCTTGGTAAACGGCTGTATCTGAGTCTATGGAATTGATTAAACTAAACCATGCTCCACAGGAGCCATTATGTGTAAACGGATGTGGAAAGAAAGGCAGGACTCCTTCATAATTCTGATAGGGAGGGAGCCGGCCACACACCCAACAATTAGTTGCATTACTAGTCTGATGGGAATGATGTAACATACTAATGAAAGTGTTATTGCGCAGCGCAAGTCTATAAGACAATTCATGCGGGGGTAAGTCACTAAAAGAATGTTCAGCAGTAACATTGTAAACGTTTCTGGCAATAGGGTAATATATGTGCAACAATATACTTGCGGTAATTATTAAAAGACTTAAGAAAAACAAGATTAATAATGTCACTATGCAATGGCTACGCAGTGATTTACAATACGCCTGTCGTTTCATCATTTGTCGCGACTGTCCATGATTCAGGTCTAGGCGATACATGTCGGAGACAGATTCAACCGCTTCACCTAGGAGAGGACTTAAACAATCAAATCGTCCGACGGCCTAGGCCTTAATTTTAGTTTATAAAGTTCTTTACTGTCGGCCTCAGCCAGAGGTAGTTTTGAGTCAATTGGTGAGGACACACGAGGTGGGCTGTTTACATCTGAAGGAAGTCCATGAAATTTCTTGATATGACTTGAATGCACCCATCCTTTCCTGCCCTCGATCTTCACGGCTGTCCTTGTGGTCAGCAGGACCAGCTGGGGTGTCTTCCACCTGGGCTCCAGCTGAGTCTTTCGGTCGAAATTTCTCACAAGCACAAGGTCCCCCGGAACTACGTCATGGGGTTTCACCTCAGTGTTGTCGGGAAAGGCTGCAGCTACCTGTGAACGACAAGATTGTAGTGCAGACATCAAGGAAGCTAAGTAATCTGTTAGCATATTACAGTCAATATCAGTTATTTTTCGTGGCATAGGCGTCCCCCACATATTTGGTGGTCTGCCGAAGATCACTTCATACGGGGATAGCCCTGTTCGAGAGTGTGCTACCATTCTTGTGTAAAAGAGTGCAACTGGTAGTGCTACTACCCAGTCGACACCTTTCTCCCTGCATATTTTGGACAATCTAATTTTCAGGGTCTGATTATGTCTTTCTACGAGACCTGCTGCCTCAGGGTGTCGGACACAGTGGAATTTCCACTGATAACCTAACAAAAGTGAAACATGTTTCATTAATTCGGATGAGAACGGCTGGCCGTTATCTGAGTGAACAACACGTGGTAAACCGTATCGTGGGAAGAATTCTCGAACCAACTGTTTGGCAGTAGTCGGGGCAGTGTAATCTGAAACCGGGTATGCCTCCGTCCAGCGGGACAGAGCGCAGACAACTACGAGAACATATTTGAATCCTCGACATCGTTCCATCTGGATATAATCCATCTGGAGTACTTCAAAAGGGTGATTAGGAGGATGGAATCCACCCTGTTCTACGGGAACGCTTTTTCCTGGGTTGAACTGGCAACAGATCATACAGGTACGGACCTTTTGTTTGGCTGCTGCTCGTAAATGTTTATTGAACCAAATGTGTTGAATGCTGTCTAGCATAGCTTTTTCTCCTAGATGTGCTGGACTATGTATAGTGTTAACTATAACTTGGACCATTGAATCAGGAAGGAACCACACAGACTTTTCCTTCATCATCCATCCTTGGTCCGTTTGGATCCCTCCTAATTCAGTCCATTTCTTTATTTCGTCTGGTGTAGCATGTGTCTGTATGTCAATTACGTCAAGGGTAGGATCTTTAACTGTCATACAATGTGTCGGCATCGGGACTATTGTCTTTGTCATGTCGGATGTTTGGGTTTGAGCAGTCTGTTTAGCTGTTCTGTCGGCTAGATCATTGCCTTGAGAAATGATATCAGTAACCTTCGTATGAGCCTTACATTTCATAATTGATATTGCAGTAGGTAGATGTATTGCATCTAATAAGGCATGAATGAGGGGTCCGTGCTGAATGTGGGCACCGTGGGAAGTTAAATAACCTCTCTCTCGCCATAGCACGCCGAAGTCATGTACAACTCCGAATGCATAACGTGAATCAGTGTATATGTTGACTTTTTTATTTGTGGCTTGAATACAGGCTTGTGTCAGAGCAATAAGCTCTGCGGCTTGGGCTGACAAAGTATTTATACGATTAGTTTCAATGACTTCAGTATCTGTTGTGACTGCGTAAGCAGCCACCAACTCTCCTGTATTTGTTCTCATACATGAACCATCTACATACAATGTCAGGTCTGGATCTGACAATGGGACATCGGTTAAGTCTTGTCTAGGTTTCGTCGTTATTGTAATAACTTCAATACAGTCATGGGCTAGTGGGTCTGTTCCGGTTACTGGCAAAAGTGTGGCAGGATTCAATGTGTTACAGCGTCTGATTTCTATGTGTGGCTGAAACAATGTAAGTTCGTACCCTGTAAGTCGCGCTATAGTCAAGTGTTGTGTTTGCGTTCTATTTACAAGAACCTCTACTGCATGTGGTACTTGAACTGTCAATGGATGTCCTAACACTATGGCATCGCTTTGTCGTATTGCTAAAGCTGTCGCTGCCACTGATTTTAGGCATGCAGGCAAAGCCTGAGCTACGGGATCTAATGTACTAGAAAAATAAGCACATGGTTTGTGTGCTCCTGCTTGTTCCTGTGTGAGTACTGACAAGGCAGTACCTTCGCGTTCTGTAACAAAGAGTGTAAACTGTTTTCTGTAACATGGCGTTGCTAAAACAGGTGCTTGACATAAAGCTTTCTTTAGGCTTTCAAAAGCTTGTGTATGTTCCTGAGTCCAAGGGAGAACAGTCGATGTGGCTGCCTCCTGTGTTGTCAACTGAATGAGCGATTTTGCTAGAAATGCATATTGAGGGATCCACTGTCTACAGTATGAAGTGAGGCCTATGAAAGCCCGCACCTCCTTTTGTGTCTTGGGTATTTGCATGTTAGCTATTAACTGAATGCGGTCGGGTGTAAGCTGCCTTCCCTCCTTGGACAGCGAGTGTCCAAGATAAATAACTCGCTGGACACAGAATTGCAGCTTAGAAGGGGACACCTTGTGTCCCTTTTCAGCTAGAAATTGTAAAACTGTCAGTGATGCTTTCTCACATTCGGGTTCGCTTCTAGCGGTGATCAACAGATCATCGACATATTGAAGCAGAGCAGTGTTAACTGGCATGTGGATACGGTCGAGTTCTCGTTTCAGTGCTTGACTATAGATGCTGGGGCTTTCTGTAAATCCCTGAGGTGCGCGTGAGAATTTAAAGCTACGTCCATTTAAACTAAATCCGAACAAATATTGGCTTTCCGGATCTATTGGGACGCTGAAAAAGGCATTCTTGAGATCGATTACAGTAAAGAATGTTGCTTCGGAATCAATAGCTGTCAATAATGACGAGATATCAGGGACCACAGGGAATTGTGGCACAATACACTTGTTTAATTCGCGCAGATCAATAACCAATCGATATACTGGCGGGGCCTTTGGATCTGTCCGTTTAAGAATCGGAATTATCGGTGAATTACATATGTTGGAGTCGGTTTCTACAACTACTCCTTGGGCAATGAGCTCGTCAATGATTTGCAGTAAAGCCACTACAGCATCTGGTGGTAACTTGTATTGTCGCATTCGTGGTAGCACCACTCCTGCCTTTAATGTGACTCGATATGGTGTAATATTCATGCATCCAACATCAGTAGGGCCTTGTGCCCATAGATGTGTAGGTAAAGTCTGCAGTCGGGGATCCATGTCTCTAGACACATAATGACCTTTAAAATCACGTAAAAACAACCTTACTCCTTCCGGAGAACAACATATTATAGCTCCTAGAGCTTTCAGTGTTTTTATTCCTAACAGATTTTCTGGACATGATTTAGTAAGCAATAAATCTGTAGTTCGGGTCAAAGGTCCTATCGTAAGTGGGAGAGGTTGTGACACTTCATTAACAATAGGTTTTCCTGAAAAACCAAGGGAAATATTCTGAGAGCCTGAGAGGGGTGCCCCTGGAACTTCACTACGTTTTATGGTCGTTCGACTTGCCCCTGTATCGAGTAAAAATTTTCTGTCTTGGCCTAATAATTCACTATGTACATAAGGTCCTTCTTGATCTACAGGGATCTCGATAAGGGGTAAGTCAACTTCCCTCTCTAGGCTGGTTCATGCGTATCGTTGGTAATCAGGATAGTCATACTGTGCGGTCTGGTACAGTTGTCGTGTCGTGGTTTGTGTAGCAGCAACGGGCAGCGCTGGTGTAGCTGGCACAAACTGTACAGACTGTTGTGAAGCTGGCATGGACTGTGCATGCTGCAGAGCTCCTTGTTCATTCTGGTCCTGTCTAGGTGGCCGTGGTCTTTCTTGTGTTTTACCTATGGCGATATTATGTTTCAAAACTGGACAATCGTGTACGTAATGACCTGGCTTTTTACAATAATTGCATGTCCCTTTTACAGGTCCTGCTGAATCACCGGAATGTGTCATACCCTTTTTATGTCCTTCCGCTGGAACTGTCTGAGAAACTAACATTTTCATTTTCGTGTCTTTCATGCGTCTGTGTTCATGTTCTTGTTCCTCCCTCATTCTATTGTGATGGTACTGTAACATTTGTAACATTTGTGATGGGGTATTACCTTGCCAGGTACTCTCGAATTTTAATACTCTATTCTTTACTTGGGGCAGAGCATTTTCTACTAATTTTGTTACAAACAGATGTGGGTATGATTCGCTACTCGCTTTTATGCCACTATTTATACCAAAACATTTTTCAAATCGGGCATAGTAATCACTAGTGTCTTCATCTTGCTTCTGTTTACAGGCTGAAATTGTACCCCAATCTTCCTTTTTCGTAGTTAATAAACGTGGCAGTACCTGTACTAATAAACCTGGTAGTGCTTTAGTTTTATCCCCAAGTCCTGCTCCTGCAGTTCGGGCCTTTTCTTCTGCTTCTAATACTGACCATTCTATCTTTTGGTCTCCTACCTCCCACTCTTTTTCCCTGAGTTTCTCATAAATGCCAGCAGGCATCAATACCTTTAATATTGTCATAATGTCGGGATAGGTATACTCTCCCATGAGTAACATGTCTTTAATTTCTCGGTGAAAACCCGCTGGATCTTTGTCATGACTGGGTACCACTTTCTTCATTTCTAACAATTCTATTTTTGATATGGGCGTGTATACAAATACGCGTTTAAACTCGTTGTCCTCGCCCTTTATTGGGTGCACTTCTCGTAAGGGATTCTGTCTATCCATGTTATACGTGGTTCTTTCCTTAATGGGTAGTGAAACATGTTCTGAACATACAAAAAGAATGTATTGCTTTCTTGATTCTAGTATTTCTTTAATTAATTTAGTACCTGAACCTCTCCATCTATTCATAAGCAATTCAGTCAATATGTCAGGTAAGGGACCAGGGTCCGAATGCTGACTCTGATATAGTATAATGAGTTGTTGAATCATATAAATCCCAGCTAACCGCTGTTCATCTGGGGTGAGATTCAAAAATGTGCGTGCTACTGTATCATCACTATATTTTCCGGGACTGTCAACCCAATGGACAGCTGACCTGGCTAATTCTTGTTCATCCATAGAATCGAGAAAATGATAACCCCTTCGTTCTCGGAGTAGTTTGTCGGCTGCTTGGAACGAATGCTCGTTAGACCTGATGTTAATTATAGGTATTTGGAAATTCCTGTTATTATCTGGACATATCGGACGTATCGGGTCAATAGGACATCTATTACTATTACAAGATCTTCCTTTACCTACATAGGCTATGGTGTCTGACTGTCCTGCGGGCAGTCCTGACCCTTCCTCCTCGTTTTGTTCGAACTCGTCTACCGCTAATCTTTCTTCGTGTAGGCGTTCTATTTCTTTACGGATCTTTCGGCACATGGCTATTATACAATTTTGTTTATCATGTCTACCTTCTGATATATTCTGGCTCCATCTGGTAAGAATTTGCATTGCTTCCGGGTCTACCCCCGGTCGGTCTTCATTTCTGATCACACAATTTATGAGGAAACGTAACAGTTCCCCCTGTATCTCCACTTTCTGGTATTCCATAGCTCTGTTAATACATTCTGGATCTCGCCCTGTTTGGACAAAATGGTATATTTTATCTAGATGCGCAGTCATTCCTGGTAACTTCCCTAAGTACACTGCGGCTCGTCTGATACGTAATGATGCCAGGGTCATTTCGTCCTCTTTGCCGGGCACAGGGTCATATCTACAATCTACAAGAAGTTCCTTAAGCGTACGGGCATTTATGAGTTTGGGGGTACGTGAATGTGCTGACTCTTGAAACGTAAGTTTATTTATTCTGGGTGGCGTAGAAAAAATGTTACTAGCACCTCCCGTAGCCCCATCTGGGGTGTCGGGTGTGAAAGGATTCGTTGAACGTGACACAGCAACTATAGGTGTGGACACAGCTATAGAAGCAGCTGTAGGAACGGATGTAGAAACAGATGTGCTTGTCGGAACTTGTGACACGATCTGTTGCTGTAGGGATACGGGTACTGGGTCTTGGCGTTGAACCTCCCTGATAGGCGGTCTATGTGGGGCGGAATTAGCATACTCGGGAGCGGCGTCATCTAAATATGAGGAAAGAAAAACATCTTCTGCGGTTCTAGGATGCCCCTTAGGATGTACCTTTATTGGAAATAATGGGGTTGGCAAGTCTTTCGGTATCTCTGGAGTAGCCTTAGGTAATCCTTCGGCCAGAAGGGGATACATACCATTCATAAGGGCATTTCTTTGTCTGTCTACTTGTTCTGATTTCACTCGTGCACCTTCTTTAATTAATAGATTTTCTCGGACTTCATTAGAATTCTCTTTACTCTTCTCTTCCTGTCTACGTGCTTTTTCTGTTCGTCTATGTGATTCTTTACGCCATAACTCAACGGCATCTTTCTGTGACTGTCTGACTTTTCTTTTCCATAACTCTTCCTCGACTTTCATGATGCACTCTGCATCCCAGGTCCCCGCTGCGGGCCACCTCTGACTTTCTGGTAATTCCTTGGTGTAGTCTACCCATAAATCAAGAAATAATATAGCGTCTAAGCCATGTTTATGATACATGAAGTACCCTGGAGTGTCCCTAGGAGGAATAGGAACGGCTTCTTCGAGTACCCCTTTTCTTGTAGTGATCTGTCTTAGTTTCGAAAAGAGCGGCATATTGAGAACTGATCTGATACTTAATCTTGAACACACTTAGTACAAAAGCACAATAATGAACAACCATTCATACCACAATATGCAGGACGTTTAACACATTAAACATTAAACATTAAACATTTTTTAACCTTTAAAATAACCAACAATGATGATCGTCTGCATAACTGATCACCAAGCATAATTCTTTGACAATAACTAGATACTTCGGAATACTTGATATACTGCTAAACAGTACATATACACTGCTAAAACAGTGCAGACCGGATTTGTGTACCCAAACCCGTCTTGACCGGCACAACCTATGTGCACGTCAGAAATGCCTCCCCAGCAATGGTACTCACCGGGTAGCTTCGGAAACGGAAGGCCTCGGAAACTGAACTTGGACCGGACTGGACTCGACTCGACTCGTCGGAAACTGGACTCGACTTCGAACTGGTGGGCCTCTGTATACCTCGGATCTTGCTCTCTCAGCTAGGCTCTGGTCGGGATACTTCGCACTTCTCACCGCCTCGTCTGGGTGTTGATCGCAGCCTCAGTCGCCCCCGCTTGACCGGAGGGAGATACAGGAAATCCTGCTGGTACGCGTTATTGTCCGTCCAGCTGTGGCAGGAGACCGGGCCTGCAACTCACGCCGGCGCGTGAGATGAGAAAGTGTCCCTGTTCGGGCGCCATTCATGTGGTAAATAAAATTCATTACCGGGACTTAATTTGATACGGAAACATAATAAAATAGCTCAGTAAAATGAGAGGCAGAATCCGTGGTATTAGAGGTTCGGAATGGGCTTTATTCCAATGATCGATTATAATCGGTTGCTCCAAGTTCCATCACCACGGAGGTTCAGGAAGTGAAGTACATACTTTATTGACAAGAAATGACTTTTATAGTACATACATTACAATGAAGCGAATGCAGTAGGCGTAACAATTGATAAGGAAAATGACGATTCATATGCGTAACCGAAAATGGGTGTAATAAGGAGTAAAAAGGAACATAATTGGTTATGATGTCATATATAGGTGGATCTATAAGATAATACTTGGCATAGATGCGCGCGCAGCAGCATGACGTGTGATTGACGTGCAACTAGGGGGTGAAGGGGACTTGACATTTAGCTCTACATGTGGAGACGAAAAGTCTGGGGGGTCAAGTCAACCTAATCCCAAATCATATCTAACATCCTATGTTTAAAGAACTATGTTATCCACAAAAGAAGGACTCTCGGACAGAATCTATTCTATACTGACTGTGCGTGCGTGTACAAGCGTCTAAGTGTCTACACTAAATGCGAGGGGGTAGGAATATTCCATGGTAACAGGACTATGAATTACTTGCATAAAGACAGAGAAGCCGAGCCATTGCTCGGTAGCTGGAAGAATGTTTATTTAAACTACTAGACAGGAATGCATCGGGCAGGGAACGGAGCAGATAATTTCGAAGGTGAAATACAGTTCTTGGCAGGCAGCAAGCTGATGTCAGGCTTCGTGAGCCGCGCAGAGAATGAGACAAAGTTCATGGTCACAGATGCAGGCTCAGACTGGAGTTTTCAGAGGCAGAAGGCAAGAAGAGTTTGACGACAGAATCAGGGCCTACTTGCCTGGACTGTAAAATGGCATAGGTGAACCATATAAAGCCGGTGGCTTTTCATACTTAGGAATGGAATATCCGGCCTATTCATGGCGGATCTGACAGAGGACATGTTGACGGTGGACGCACATGTGTTTGCGTCTTCATAACTGGAACTGGAGGAAACATACATGTACTTGTAATATGCACATAGAACCGTTGGGGTCCAAGATAGGGGACATAACTGACCAGAAAAATCCATATTTCCACAGTCCCACGCCACTCTCGGGGCCGCCACTGCTCGGTACCATGCTGCAAGGCAGGAGATTTGCGCTCCGGCGCTCCACGGGGGGGGGATTGTCCAGCACAAGGACCCTCTCTAGCTGCTGCAGGCACACCAGGGATCACCATGCGCCAGATGTGCGCCGTCATAGCAGGCTCCCTCCACCCCACCCAGGCTCAGCTTACCAGCGGTAGATGGGCCCACCTCTGCTCTATATGCAGCCTCCTTGCAGGCCCACCGTCTGGCTGCTTCACATGCGTCGGCAGGAAGGGGTGCCTCAGTCCAGTCCAGGGGGCCCAGGCAACAGTGTAGGGTATGCGGGGGTCACTCATCCTCTGGGCTCTGGGTATCGTGCGGTGACAGAGGGCGTCCTGCACTGCGCTCCACTGTCAGCGGGGGCGTCCAGGTCCACACACGGTCCAACCACAAGGCACTGCCCACCCCTGGATCTGCAGGGCCAGGCGCCCTCACTCACCGTCTCTCCAGCCGCCGGGCAACCTCACTGGGAAAACGAGCTTGAGTCTACTCCCGGTAGGCTGGTCGAGTGAGGCCTGATGCGTTTATGGCAATGGGGAGGTCGGGCATGCTGCAGACACTTGATTCACTATGGCGGTGTTAGAAATGGGAGTCTCTGGTTGGCAGTGGATGGCCACTGTCCAAGCAGGGGCCCTTCTTTCTAAGTCAGAGTGAAGGGCTGCACCCCCTTGACAACCCCTGCTCCACCCTATGGTAATGTAGCACGAGCAGTTAGGCTAATCTCAGAGGCAGTGTGTAAAGCGTTGATGATCATACACAGCAAATACAGTGAGGAACACTACAAAGGGACACAACACAGGTAGTTTATCAAAAAATAGTTATCTTTATATAGAGGCTTATCACAAGACCAAATAACGAGGAAACCACAATACTGTACAAAAAAATAGTTATCTCTGGATGCTGCAAAAATAGTTCCAATGGGGAAGGTAAAGCTCAGTTAAGGGCAATGTTCTCTGCGACCCTTTTTACTCACAGTTCTGAGATGTTGTCAAATAATCCACAAGAAATGTCGCTCTGGCGGGTTAGCAATGGTTTTTCCTCACGCTTTGGTCATGGCCGCTCGCTAACGGGGGATAGCGATGATTTTCCGGACGCTCAGCCACTGTAGCGATGATTTTCGGGCCGCAAACATACTGGACGATGATCAGGCCAGCGAGCCTTTAGCGGCAGCGATGCGACGATTCTCTTTACGCTCTGTAGGTGTAGCGATGATTTTGAGGCTTTAGCGACGAAATGAAGTCTACTGGTCCTGAGACTTCAGTCAGGGGGATAGCTCTCTCTCTAGCCCTTGGGTGATTGCAGGTTCAAGATTAAAAAGTTCTCTTACAGCTCCTTTTCCCTCCTTTTTCCAGTCCAATGAAAACTACTGCAGGCCAATCCAGGGAACAGCACACAATACCAGGACAGTCCTCTCCTGCAGCTTTCTACAGTTCCACGGACAGAGGTTGGTCTTGAGATCCAGGGGCAATACAAATTGTAGGGGTTTCAGCACAGATATTTATACCTCAAAAGTCTTTGTTCTAAAGAGTCACAAGTCACTGAACCCAGCCAGAACCAGTTCTGCTCAGTCCTGGAGCACTTTGTTTACCAGGCTGCTCTTTCCTTTCAGGGTGCAGGGCAGAGACATCAGACGCACCACAGGAGGTGGAGTCAGCATTGTGGAGGGAAGGCACAGCCCTATTCAGGTCCCCAGTGCAACTCCTCCCACCCACCTAGATGCAGATCTCTCCATTGACCACTGGGACACCTCACCCTGTCTCCTGGAATTCCCCAGCCCTGTCACTCCAAACCCAGACAGCCAATACACATAACAGCAGAGCACACTGGAAGGCTTAGGCAAGAAAATACCTACTTTCTAAAAGTGGTATTTTCAAACACAGAATATAAAAATAACCTCCACTAAAAGATGTATTTTAATATTCTGAGCTCAGGCATACTAAACTCGTTTTTCTACCATGTTCCTGGGGTCAGTTAGGACTATAGAGTGTAATAGTCAAACTGCCCATTCTGGCCTATGGAGAACAGGTAGCCTTACAGTAGTGAAAAACGAAATTGCGTGTAATTCACTACCAGGACATGCTACACACATCAGAGCATGTCCTACCTTACACATACAATGCACCCTACCATAGGGGTGGCTTACATGATGCCAAGGGAAGGTTCAGGGGCTGGGAAGTGGGTGCACTTCACAGCCAAGATGGCAGTTCTAGACTGCACACAGCCACTGCAGTGGCAGGTCTGAGACACACTTTACAAGCTGCTTCTGTGCGTGGCGCAAACCAGCGCTGCAGGCCCACCAGCAGCATTTGGTTTACCAGCCCTGGGCACACACAGGCCACGCTACTAGGGACTAACAGGTAAACCAAATAAGCCAATCATGGATATACCAATTCACACATCATATTTACAAAGGGAGAGCATATGCACTTTAGCACTGACCAGCAGTGGCAACGTGCCCAGAGTCATAAAATCAACACAAACCGGTCAGAAAAAATACAGGAGGAAAGCAAAAAGTTTAGGGATGACCCTGCAAAAAGGGCCATTTCCAACAGGTGGTCTCCGTTCCCTTCTGCTATTTTCGATGCCCAGAGGTGCCGGATGTTGCCTGCTAAGGGCCCGGGCTCTCACCAGTCCTACTGCGGCGGGCTCTAAGCACAGGTGTCGAACCACGTTGAGGGGGCGGCCGCACTACGGGCACCCAATTAGAGGTTGCGAGTTCCGCTCCCCCCGCAGGTTGCGTTGGCCCAGGGATGCTGGTTGTTGTCAGGCAGGGCAGTTGTGGCCCTCAAGCACTCACCAGGCGAGTTGCGGCACACCCGAAGGGCAGCCGGCGATCTCCCGAGCCCACTCGCGATCCAAGTTTGCGGCCGCCCATCGCCACCCCTTGGTTCTGTGCTCCCATGTTGTGAGCATGTCCCCTACGGGCCAGGAGAGAGAAGTGTTGTACTGTGATGTCACCGGGGGTTCGGGCACCTCCTGGACAGGCCGTCGCAGCCCCTAGGGGCAATCAACAACCCCGCCCCCAGCCCTACCTCGAGCCGCCAGCACAAGCACCAAGATGGCGGCCGCCCCTCGCAGCCGCAAAACTCCAGCAACCCAAGAATCCAGCTGCTCAGCCAGCGATCCGCTGCCAGGTGAGCCCCCAAAGGTTCCAGGAGCAGTCACAAGTGCCCCAGGCCACCGGTGCCTCTTCGGTGCGCTGAGTTGCAGTATAGCGGACCCCAGGGAGATGGAGCCCTCCGGAAACATGTCTTACTCCATTGCTCCCATGGCCACACCCCCCTTTGATGGGTAATTTTGACCAAGTCTTAGCAATTATGCTGAGCAATATCAAGGGGGAAGCAGCAGCAGTGGCTATAAGCCAACGCCTGAAGTAAACGACACCTGCAAATCAGGAGCGTGCATTACAAAAGATTATCGAGGATACCTATGCTTCACTAGGTAGAGCTGGTTTGGGAGCCAAACCAGGGAAACCACAAGTGTTGAGTGATTCTGACAAGGATAACTCAAAGCAAATACCCAGGATGATACTCAATCCAAAAATTATAATAGTAAAGGAAACACTTCACGATCAATGGGTGGGTCTCCCCAACGGGAGTCCTCGAAAAGAAGTACAACCTTAGGAATCGTGATAATATTAGGACACCTGACAGGTATCAGGATACTGATACACGTTCCTTTCTTTCCTTTCAGGGTTCATCAAAAAGTTCGGCGAGACAAAGATGGTCAGAACAAAAAATCGAAGATCGACCAAAGAGAAAAAGGGAGACACATCGTAATTCAGACTACATTGTCAAACAGGAAGAACAACCTAAAGCAAAGACTCTATTCAAAAAGAAGAAAGTAGCTGGATTAACAATTAGAAATACCAAAGTTACCGAGGACTCGGCTTCTGAATGGGGAATGGGCACTGCCGATGCTAGACAGCGCCACAGAAGTAACAATAGCTCGCCAGAACCTGAAGGAATGTCTGGTGACAGCAGTATTGAATGAATACATCACGGTGGAAACACCTGATACAAGAGTGAGTGCCCCACACCGTCTATATGAAATTGATCTCCAAAGTAGGGTGGGACGTGGAGTCTAAACACCACGAAATCCCATTAAAACTACTCCAACCCCAGAGAGACAGTACCCTGTTAAACATGAGGCAAAGAAACAGGTCAAAGAAATGTTAGAACAACTTGAATACCAGGGTGTAATTGAAACTTGCACCTCACCATGTACAACCCTTTGTTTCGCATCATGAAACCCGACAACACATATTCTTTCGTTTTAGATTAGACATTTGAACACCTGTACAAAAACATTTGCAGTTCAGTATGCACACAGTGCCGCATTAATGAATAACATTGTGCGGAAGAAATACAAAACAACTCTAGATATCTCAAATGGTTTCTTCTGCCAAAATATAGCTCCTAAAAGCAGATATTTGACAGGATTTCTGCCCTCAGCACTCAGCGTCAATTTTGTTGTTTGCCCCAAGGCTATAAGAACAGCCGCGGGTTGTTCTCGGCAAGAGTGTCAGAGCTATTAGAAACTTACGATGAATAAGCGGTGTCCTATGCGATGATTTACTTGATCACTTGTGCAGGGTGAACAACATAATTGTTGGATTTGCCAATGTGGGCTACAAATTTATCTTAAAATAACCAAAAATTGGTCCTCTCAGCATCCTATTTTTGGGATATGAGCTGTCAGTTGAAGGAAAAAGCCTGGCCGCAATTATTTTTAGAAAAATGCACGCTAATCGAGCCTCCAAAGAATCTGAAGGGGTTACAATCCATTTTTGGATTTCTAAATTTTGGCATAACATACATTCAAGACTACGGAGAGAGAGTCAAACCGTAAGACCATTCGAACTGGATCAAGGTCTCAGACTGTTTAATTATTGAACTGTAGCAATGAATAGCAGGTCAGGTTTTTGTCTTGTATAATGCTTTAATAGGTCCTGCCTGACCGAAGTAGGACCAAACCCCTCTTTTTTTTACAAAGTAGTGAGCGAGAGACCACTAGCACAGGAAACTTGTGATCATGGCAACCCCGATACCGACTTTAGAAGCGGTAACCAAAGCCAGCATTCCAAATGCAAAGGCATTGCATCCACGTTGGATACAATGGGCTAATTCTCTCACTGCAATAGATGTAGAATATAGATACGATCCAAGACTTAAAACACAAGCATTTCTACAGTACAAACAAGAATACCCTCTCCTGAATTAAATCTTGCCTCTAGATCAGTACCAATGCATCATTTACACTGACGGTTCTGCTCAACCTGCCATTGGAAGTAACAGCAATATAGCGCTGCATGTTCTATAGTGAAAGGTCGTATGCGGGACGGTAAGTTCCATCCCAGCAATACAACTACACAATCTCTAGGAGATTGTACAGCGCAGCTGGCAGAAATGAAAGCCCTGATACTAGCACTACAGTATACGGATCGTGAATTTACCATCAACGGGAACATTGCCTGACACCACCAAAAGGTAGTTCTGCCACATTCTCAAAGAAATTCACATACTTTTCAGGGTTCAACACATCAGACCCAGAATCGTTTTACTACAAACTTGCACAGACTATTGCAACAGCGGAGAAGATTATGCTGACTAATACTAAACTGATATATTCAGCACCCTTTATCACCCAGCTGTCTATACAGGGTTTGGATTACTGGAAAGACACCATAGACACAAAATCTATTTGGGGGATAAGAGAGTGGCAGGTTCAGGGATCTGAGGCTTTATTCAGAGCTTGCCTCATACCATTACAGATGATTTTCCTGAACAGAACTGTGCAAGAGACTACCTGTTACGGGTTTGCAAAATTCAAAGACCTAAAACACCGAGCATCCCTTCACCCACACCTATTAAGGGTATCGCAAACAATACACTAACAAGTGGAGGGACACATGGTACATACAATTCAACATCTCCCGATTGGAAGGGTTGGTTGGTTTGGCCTGTAGACACAAATATGTGTAATTCAAGATTTAAGGGTACCACCGAAGGGTTTAGTATCCATAGGCCTGACCCACATAAAGTGTACACAGACGACTCGGGGGTAGTGACTTCCTATAGTGTCGGAAAGTTGTGCCTAGATTTTCTAAAAACCTCTACACTACAACAGGTGAAACAATAATTGTCTCTGCTAGCAGACAACATGGATCTTAGGGATTTCTTGTTAGGTCCCAAGAAACAACGTAGTTAACACTTCTTGTACACCATCTATAATGAGATATTGAAAGTCTCCCAACAGCAAGCTGGTGATAGACTCCGTGAAATCGATAGAATTACCTAGAAAAGGCATTAGCTGTGGTAGACAACGGCATAACCGCACTGTTTTCTTGTAATTATTCACTGGGCAAAATTGCGTCCTCAGCTGTCGACTTAATGGCACAAATTTGTCTATTCTACAACATGTGTAATCTCAGCTATGCGCTATTATGCTTTTAAGCTGGATGCTTCAATCATTGCGTTCTAGCCACATTCCAGGGCAATACATTAAAGACACACATCTGTTTTCGGCTTACAATCTGACCAACAGACAATTGACCATGGTGTGCAGAGATGTGAAGTGCACCATGCTGCTCATTGAAAAACTAGAGAAATGACCTTTTGCTGTAGCTGAGTCACCGTTTACGGAATGGTAATCCATGGCTATATCACACTGCCAATCACGACATTCCAGTTCCAATACTGCCTGAAATATTACCCAGTAGGCAGGTATGAAGCTTTAGGCGATGTTTGAGTTACTTTCAATGGGAGTTACTTGATGCTGAATGACCAAGGCTGTTGTGGAATTACGCCAGTCGTCGCTTATCTAGTGACTGTAAACTCCAGGGTTATGTGTTGTAAGCAAGTATTGTTTCCCCCAGCTTGCACAGTTAGGGAGGCACCACTGTGGCCTTCACTGAATGTTTCCAACATAGGGCTTGATTCTCTGAGCAGACTGAAAGCCATGCTATTTCAGCAAAATGTGGCCTTAACTTCAGCCAGAGAGATCTTTGATCTGAAGGTTGCAAGGCCCTCAGCAGAGATACAGGTGCTGGTCCGTACGAACTTCCCGCTCCATTTTGGAGAAATGGTCCATAGTATCTTTAACATGTCTGATACGTGGGGGATAGTACACTTACTTGAGAGCCTAGGATCAGGCCTGCTAACCACCTTTCAAACTATTTTCGGAGTGATTCCATCATTTATACACTCCGTACTTGGAAGTGTTTTTGGAGGGCTTCCTTTGGTCCCGCTCTCAGTAGCGGGCATCCTGATTTTAATCCTATTGCTTCGCAATGGGTGCCAACATCACTCAAGACATGGAGAGAGCACTGCTGGATCGACGTTGTCATGAACGATTGGTGTTCTTCCTGGGTATACCTTGGCTCAGATCGGCCTGGCTTGACTGCATTCTACCAGTATTCCACTTTCTCTTCTGCAGATTCAGACGTGTGTTAGACCTCTGTCTGACTGTTCGATCGGTTGCACCGCCGGACACAGACATGCTCCTGGAGCCTTTGTGGGTCCACGTGCACAGTTGTCCACAGCATATTCCCATGTTGATGATGGCATTCCCAGAGCCTCCACGGGACGCTTCAGCTCCTGCTGGAATGGAGATTGGCTGCACCACAGATGTGCAGGCATCAGTCTCAGGCACACAGGCATCTAATTCTTTCCCGACGGCTGCCGTGGGAACCAGAGATGACCACCTCTGTCTGCGCATTTGATATCATACTGGAAGGTCTGCCTCCTGCGGATAACATGTTCAGTGATGTTGAGTCTCCAGCACGGGATTCCTAAACAATTTGGCCACTCCTGTTCTGTGAACCATTTTTTTTTTTTTAAATATAGTTTTTGATTTTTTTAAAAGATAGGTCAATGTACAGACAGTTATCATCCAACAAATAATATGAGCATCTTGCATATACAGCAATGTATCAGAAGTAATCCTGTGCTGGGAAACATTTGGCAACTTTTGAAATATTTACCAAATTGAAGGTCGAACTGACTTTGTTTCTTCTTCTCTGCTCGATCTGAGGGTAGTGGCTTTCAAGGTGCTCAGAAAAACAATAACAATTATATCACACTTTTTGAACGCTTTTTTAGGGAAGAATGCTTCCAATGTAGACCTTGCTTTTTATGAACATTGTTTAAGGCTTTTTTTAAGCTTGTAGTATGTTTTTATTATAAATGGTTTTATGCCCCTTTTTGGCATTTGACTCAGTTGTTACCTAGCTGAACTTGTTGACCTTTTGATAAGGAGTGGTTGTCATGTCCTTTAGGATAGTCCCATCATGTACATCGAAATTACATACATTTAGTCCAATTTTAACAACATAACTGTTATATGCAGGTGACCTTTTCCCTAGTAGCTTACTTCTGTCTCTTTGACAACAGGCTCTTGGTACCCTATCTTAATCCCTGTACCTGACATGCATAAACATGTCCTCAGGCACGGCAGATTTATTCTGTATAAGGGTCATCACTTTTTTTATCCTTGGCCAACAGCCAGCTGAGCATGAGTGTTTTGTTTAGAGAAGAATTAGCGAAGGATTAGTGAATGTTTTCAAAATCTAACGATTCTAGAAAAACCCCGGAGTGACCACTTTAGTATAAAAGACCCTCACTCTCCCATAGACAAACAGAGGAGAATTCCTTCCAGGCTGGACCAAGACTCTGCAGGCTGATTCTTCGACAAGTAGACTTGACATCCCTTGCGGGGTGCCATCCTCGGCACAGAGACAGTGTCCTTCATTCAGAGCCGCCAGGTGAGGGGTTAGTACTTCCCTGGGGAATTCTTGGCTCTATTAGGATCTATCCTAGCACTTACACATGCTTCACCTACATATCTAGGTACATTTAGGTAGGCTATGCATCGTGAGAGTACGCCAATGCTATTGTTTTATATTTGCATACAATTTCAAGAGTTTCCAGTCACCTCCGTGGTGTAGTTCCACATGTTTTGGTACTGTGTTTTCTCGATCTTTATTGATTGTTGCACAGACATGTTCCAATATCTGTTGTTTGAGCTCACAAATTGTGCTCCCTACATATTTCAGGGGGCAGGGATATTACATCAAGTAGAACACAAATTGACTTTTACATGCAATTAACTCCTTGATTTGCCACATTATGTTATTTGCCATTTTTATTTCTGTTGTTTGTTTTGCTATTTGGCACACTTTGCAGTTGTGACATTTCATGAATCCTTTGGTTTTTAGCCACTGCTTTGATTTATTTGTCTTCTTCTGAAAATGGCTATGGATTAACTGGTCTTTTAAGTTTCTTGCTCTCCGAAAGGATACACTTGGGTGTTTACCCATGATTTTGCCCACTGTGGAGTCCAGTTGAAGTATTTTCCAGTTTTTCCTCAGCATTGCCTTAATTTTCTTTGATTCGCTTGAATAATCCATGATTAGTCTAATTATTTCAGAGTATTTGGTTTCCTTTGATGGTTTTGTTTTTAAGGTTTCTTCTCTCGTTTTTTGGTTTGATTTCATCCAACATTGATTTATTATACCTTTATTTTATACGGTAAGGTAACACTTTATTGTACAGTTAATTAAAACCATTACAAACCATCATCAATAAAAACAGTTTTGTGTATCTAAAACAACCACAACAAATTACGATAACACTGTGGTAGGGTGTAAGTGAAAATTGCGATTAAAAGATGCTGAAGCTAAAACTATTAAGATACAGGCAGAATGTAAGATTGGCCCAAAAGCTGGCTCACTTCTATCATACTATTGAAAACTTTGCATGGTTGGGCTAACTTACATTCCCCTTCAAATTCAGTTAGTTATAGCCGTCCATAATCTGCCTGGGCAACACAAAGTTAACCTCCATGTAGGCTTGTGCTTTGTGGCAGTAAAACTCAATGGACAACAAGATGCCACCTGGTCCCTTGTTGCCATCCTATTATTTTGGCTCTAAGGGTCCAAGTGTTGCACTGGGTTCCGGCACTGTCCTTCCTGCTTTTTCGCTGATGTGAGTGCCGTGCCTACTTCGTGCGGATTGTGGCGCTGGCTTCTGCTCTACATGCCACTGGAATCAAGCTATCCTGGCTGAAGAGGGGTGAAACCCCGAAACCGATCCTAGGATGCTTGGTTCCAGTCCAGGGAGGACCTGGCTTGGCAGTTCGGGCTGGACTGTTCCCATGAGGCACAGGGTCAAGACTGATTTGCATATGGCTGGGTTCAAACTGGAATGGCATGGTGAGTAAAAAAACGATGGATTTAGGCCCAGATCTCTGTACTGGGGTGAATGTATGACATTGTTCTGCATTCTGTCCATCAACTGTTGTTTTTGCATTTGTCACCCCGAGTGGGACGGGTATGCTCACACGTGAGTCCCGTGCTCTCCATGCCACTGGAATCAAGCTATCCTGGCTGAAGAGGGGTGAAACCCCGAAACCGGTCCTAGGATGCTTGGTTCCAGTTCAGGGAGGACCTGGCTTGGCAGTTCGGGCTGGACTGTTCCCATGAGGCACAGGGTCAAGACTGATTTGCATATGGCTGGGTTCAAACTGGAATGGCATGGTGAGCAAAAAAACGATGGATTTAGGCCCAGATCTCTGTACTGGGATGAATGTATGACATTGTTCTGCATTCTGTCCATCAGCTGTTGTTTTGGCTTCTGCTCTACAGCCAAACCAGTTTGGCTTTTTCTAATAATTCTTTCGCTTTGTTAAGATGGGCATCTACGACTTCAAGATATTTTAACCAGTCGGCAACTCAGTTGGACTTCATCGCCGGAGAAGCATGCCAGGACTACTTGCCTGCATGTCCTTATCTGTTTTTTGTTGAATACTTGTCTCAAGAGGTTCCGGTGATCTTGTAGCAGATCCTTGCAGATGGTGATGAGGTGTATAATGTTTTCTTCGCCGTTGCCACAAAGGCGGCACTTTGCTGGCATTGAGGGATGCAGCCAAGGGGCAAAGTGTTTTACAGAGGGCAACAGTCCTAGGCGAAGTTTCAAAAACTTCTCTTTTGTCTTTTTGCTGAAGCTAGTCTGAAGATATGTTTGGGGCCTGAGTTTGGTGTAAGATTGTATGGTTAGCCAGCCATGTGCTCGCTCCGCCAGTGAGGCTTTGTCCTGCAGGAGAGATTCTTTTTTAACAATGGTATTTACTGCTTTTTTTAAGCCTGCCAAGGGCCCTCGGAGATCCCATAGTTGACGCAACCCCAGATGTTTTATTGTGTCCTCCAGGTAAAGCCTTGCAGGGCAGTTTTCTTTAGTTTGCAGTTCCTTCCACAGGAGAGCGTTGAGTGTTTTTGCTTCTCCCCTGCTTATTTTGTACCAGCTTTTTAAATATACTCCGTTACATGACAGCTCTTCCTTTGCGAGCCCAAATTTGAGCCTAATCTGCACCAAAGGTCATGCGCAGTGCTCTTGCTACCGTACCATCTACCGTATCAGCGTCCCTTCCTCTCATCACTTCGCTTCCGTAGGTGATATATGGAATCAGTTTTGCCAGAATCACCTTTATTAGAGGGAGGAGACTTGGTCCAGTGATCTTATTTTTTAGGTTTCTTAAAGATACTGCAGTCATTAATCCTCTCTTTTTTATTTCCTCGCATTGTGGCTTAAAACTGCCTTTGGAGTCTAGAATGACCCCCAAGTATCTGTATTTACTTGCGACCTCCAGCTTCCTTGAGTCCAAGAACCAGTTGTTCGTTGTTTTCGTTTTACGATTAGTGATACACATGACTTTAGTTTTTTCTTGATTGATTCTGAGTTTGTTTATATTAGAATATTGCGATGTGATGTCCAACAGTCGCTGTAGGCCTATCGGAGTCCGGCTGATCAGCACCAGATCATCTGCATAGAATAAATTGGACAGCTGGGTTCCCCCTAACTTGGGTGCATGGGAATTACTTTCGTTCAGCAAGATTGACAGTTCGGCCATGAAAAGATTAAATAATGTTGGTGCGAGCACGCATCCTTGTTTTACCCCTGTACTTGTAGGGATCTTCCTGGATAAAAAATCCCCTGCGCCTAGTTTAACCTGGACCGAGGTATTACTGTGTAAGAGAATGAATTGTTTTAACAGCAGCGGGGGAATTTTCATTTTCTTTAGTTTTTGTCACAGCATATTTCTATTGACGTGGTCAAAGGCAGAGCTGTAATCAATATAGCACAGGTATAAAGGTTGTTTTGCTACAAATGCAGAGTCAATCAAAAGAGATAGGGCTAGAAGGTTAGTGGTCGTCCCCTTGTTTTTGCAGAAGCCGGTTTGTATGGAATTGCTGTTGTGTCTTCCACCCAAGATGTTAGCTCCTGGAGTAAGAGGCCCGCGTAGTATTTTGCATCATTATCAAGTAAGGCTATAAGACAATAGTTTCTTGTGTCATTCTTATCTCCTTTTTTAAAAATTGGGGAGATAATAGCTCCCCTCCAGGATCGTGGGATTGTTGAGGACTGCAGGATTTTTTCAAACATTGGTTTGAAGACGACAACCTAGTATTCCGCCTCTTGTTTGAACACGAATGGGAGAATACCGTTTGGACCTGGTGCGCCCTCGTGTCTCCCTTTTGATATTCTCTTACATATCTGTGCATTCTTAATTGGGAATTCTTGATTTTGTACAAGTGCTTCTTTATGATGAGATGGCCACGTTTCGGAGATTTTTTTTGTGATTATGTGACCCTTTCCAAGGTTCATGGACTTCATTCAGATGTGTGCCAAGGAAAGTTGTCCAGGCCTCTTCAGTGGCATAGGATTCGATCCCCTGACTTCGATCACTGATCAAACTGATCTTTTGCCAAAACTGCGCGCTGTTATTCGTCTTGGCGTCGTATAGGAGTTTTCCCCAGAAGGCCTCGTCAGATTCTTTTTTAAGTCGCCAGTTCAGTTTCCTGCGAGTATCTTTTAACTGTCTCAGCGCTTGGCGTGCAGCGGGATCTATCCTTACTCTTCGGAGAGTATGGTTAATTAAGGTCTTTAACTTTTTTAGCTGGGTGTTGTTTCAAAAATGTTGGTGGATCTTGTGTTTCGAGACTTTAGCCATTCCTTCAGTCCTTACATTTTTTGTTGTTGTTCTGGAATTGTCTCGTAATGTTTTTATAAACCGCTCCCAACTCTCGATTAAGTCTGTAGTTGCTATTTGTGCCTCTCCTAATACTTGTTTCGCTTGGGATAGGAGACTTTGTGGGTCATTAGTTTTGCACTTTATCCGCCTTTCATTTGTTGAATATTCTGAGCCTAGTGTATTGGCGGTGGGAGGGCTTAGTATTGTGGGAGCCTCAATCATGATCTCCTGCGGGACGTGGTCACTGTAGTCCATTAAGCCAATATGAAAATCTCTTGCCCTTTGATACAGGCTGCGGGAGAGGAATGTAAAGTCAATTGTAGAGCTAGCCTTAGTGCTATGAAATGTAGCTGCTTGTGGGCGATCCCCTGAGAATCTACCGTCAAGAGCTCGGAGGCCCAGCTCTTCTAGTGTTGCCAGGAGTCTCCTGGCTGTTTTCGAGCTTCTGCCTCCCGAGGTGTTGTCTTTGTGGCTTGGCTCCCAAACAAAGGGATCCTCATCTTCAATAGTATCTAAGGCTGAATTGCCAAGCATATTTAAGTTAAAGTTCCCGCTGATGGTCTTTAGCGAGCTGTATGTAGCAAGGCCTCCCTTCTTGTGGCCAAACAATAAGCTCTGTGTAGGCGACAGAAAGTTCAGGCTATAGCCCGACAATGCAGATGGTATATCGGACCAGGTTTCTTGCAGTGTGATGATGTCAAATCTTTGCAAATAGATGTTTAATTCTGAGTCCGTTAGCTTGTCTCCTAGGCCGTTGATGTTCCAGGAGCACAGGTTGAAGACGTTAAGCGTTTGGCTTTACTTTGTCATTGATTTTTAGTTTTGACGTTTAGGGTCCTGGAGAGTCAACTCCAGTCTTGCGAGGTTGGGCTGCTGTTGACAGGTGGTCTCTTAATAGACTGTTCTCGGTGGCCTAAGTTCTCAGGGGTGTTACTCCGAGCCCCTCGTAGTACTGAGTTCGGGTTGGGCTGTCCGTTCTCTTTCTTTTGCTGGCTATCAAGGGTCAGAGGATCCGGGTATCTTGGTTTTAAGAATGGACAAAGTTTTATTCCCCATGAGTTGAACTTTGCTTGTTCTTTTAGCAGTTTCTCCGATAGTTCTTCTGTGGCCCATATTGTTTTTGTTGTTTCTACCCCTGAGTGCCCCGGCAGTTCTATAAATTCTACTGACTCTAGGATATGTTTTTAAGGCTGTCGATAGTTTTCAGTAGGCGTAATATATTCCCCCTATTTAGAGTATCTATTCTACCCTTTGATTTGTACTCCGAGAGGAAGACTATTGTGGCGGTGCCTGTTTGCCCCTTATCTTGTGTTGGGCTGTTCTGCACGGTGATAGATTCCTCCCCTAAGCCATGACGTGCTCATTTCGTTCATATGCATTGGTTCTGGTCCGGTAGGGCTTGCTGCAGTTGCCGCCCGTTGGGGACTCCCTCAAGAGCGTCTTTCTTTTTTTTTTGGGAGGGACTGGTAAAAGGCTTTCTTTCTTGAGGCGTTTTTCTTTCGGGTTTTTTCCTCCCTTCCTGGTTTCCAGTTTCTTGTGGATTGCATTTCACTTCTGTATCCTCTCTCATCTGAACCAGCCCATCTTGTGATGGATCAGGTGACACATTCACACTAGTATTGCCCTTACCCCAAGCTATTGCCCTTGTTTTTTTCTTTTGATTTTGTCCCTTCCTTTTTTGCTTTCTCTCGTGTTTTCCAGGTTGAGGATGTTCCAGTGCGGTTTCTTTTTACGAGTTTTCATCCAATTGGGCGTCATCTTTGAGCCTGTGCTTTCCCTATTCGACTGTAGTTCTTGGGTCGACTTTGGGCTCTCCTGTGTTGGTGACTGGGATCCTGCCAGCAATGGCGTACTCGTTTCACTTCTCTTCTTGGCAGAACTATCTGAACGGTTGTTTTTTACGGTCTCCCTAATATCGGAGAGGAGATTGTCCATTACCGTTGGGAGCGTTGCCAGTTTATCCACAATTGTTATGCAGGAACAGTTAGGTTGTATAAATTGAGTCTCTGCTAGCGCCCTTCTAACCAAGTTGTTCAGCTCTGCTAACTTGCCTTCAATGTTGGCGACAAATATTGACAGGGAATTAAGGACGGAGAGTTGAAGATCCATCTTGTCTGACTGATATTGGTTGGCATTTACCAATAGTTGCATTGTGTGTAAAAGCGATGTCCAAATATCTTCTCTTGCTTTTGATGTTTCCTTCCCAGAGTGTGCGTTAGTTGCACTGTTGGTCCCTCCTGGCAGTTCCCCGAGTGGCTGCTGGGTTGGACGATACCAATTCTTCCCACTCCTGAGGTATGAGGTTTCAGAGTCATTGCCCTGAGATAATATAGGTGGTGTATTGGTTGAAGTGATTGTGCTGGAAGGGTCAGTTTCGATTTGACTTGAGGCACTTCCTAACTTTACTTGCTCGTGTTGTTTCTGAAGTTGTTAGTCATTTGTTTGAGGTGCTAGCTGTCCCTGCACTCTGGCTTCCTGTGTAATCATAGTATTTGGTTGCCTCACTTCTTCCATGTCTGTCGCTATTGCAACTATCCTCGTTCTCTTAGGTTCTTGCGTCGCCAGCCTGTCTTCTGGCATTGTGGATGTGTGCTTGCATAGTGCTGCCTCTGTTTGCATGGTTAAGTCGCCGTGCTGCATGTGTTCACTGTTTTGTGCTTCGCCCTTGCCCTGCCCTAGGTCCCCAGGTTGCTGCTTCCTCCGGCCCTTCTTGTTTCTCAGGATTTCCGGATGGTCCTTGTCCTCCTTTTGAGAATTCTAAGGGTTCTAAGGGTTCAACATCTGTGAGATAGTAAAGACTTGTGGGACTCCTCTTCCTATTTTTTATTGGAACAAAATTAGGGCTTGTGATCGCATCTTGTCCCTCTTTTGTGTTCTCCTTTATACCTTCATGCCTGCAGCCATTTGGATTTGCCTTTATGCTTTAGTCTACCAGCTCCTTTCTGCATCCCGGATCCTGCGCAGTTTGGCTCCATGAGGCCCTCCTAGCTAGTCCCTTGTTCTGCTCTTCTTTGCTCACAAGTGCAGCCTCTTCCACACTGTTCCTCCCTTCACCGGGGACGGCTGAACCCCTCTCCGTCTTCGTCTGTGGTTGTTGCTTCAAGGGGTTTGCCTTGCTTGGTTGTAGTGGGGTTGGCAGGTCATTTGTGTTAAGACTATTTAAGCAAAGGACAGAGCCGACATCTTTAATAAAAGAGAACTTTGTGTAGATTTTAGGTTGAAAGCCGTATTTATTCACTGGGAATGCATTTGCGGACCCTCTCGCCTTAGTGTTTGGCGAACCTTTGGGGCTTGTAAGCAGGGGGGAAATCAAAAGAAGGTCTTCCTCCTCATCCTCCTTCCTTCCTTCCCTCTTTTTTCTCCTTATCTTCGTTGCTGACCATCATTAGGTCTTTCTTGAGGTTTTTATTTACTCTCCTCATTCTTTTGGGGGGGTTAGCGGGAGCTGTATAGTTCCTTGACTTTCCCAACCTCATTGTTCTGCTCTTTTTTCCCTTTTTCCCCTGTTGTTCCCTTCCTCTTCTTCCCTTGTCCTTATCCTGCTCAGGTCTGCGATTGCAAGTCCGTTAAATGATGGTGATAGATGGTAATGATGATGATAAGGTGGGGTAAGGTGAGGTGAGATGAGCAGGGGAGATGTGAAGGAAGGAGTGAAAGCGCGGTGGGCCGAGGCTGGTGGTGAGGTGAGAATGGCCTCTTAGACACTGTCTCTGCTTGCTCTCGCCGCTGTCTCTGCTTGCTCTCGCCGCCTTGTCCACTCGCCGCGGCTAGCCTGTCTCTGCTGTTCCCGTGGAGCTCCTGCCAGTACTGTCTGCCGTGGCAGTAGGGTGGTGGTAGTAGTGCGTAGTGGGGCTGAGTCCTAGGGCAGGGACACAGGAGCACAAGAGGTGCACAGGACGCTATGCGCACTATGTGTGAGGCGCCAACTCACGCCGATGCAACACCAGCACAGCACAGCGCCGACTGAGCACCCTGCCGTGCGCTTCGCCTGCAGCCCGCTCCACTGCACACACTTCGCTCGGCTGCCTGTAAGGCCCCACCCCCGCACAGCACAGCGCCACATGGCAGAGACAGGAGCCGGGTCCCGGGAGCTAGTGCTGGGGGCTGTGGGGGCAAGAGACAGCAGTTACGGCAATAGATCTCAGCGACCTTGGAGCTCAGCCATACACAGCCTAGCATGGTTCCCACTTAACCTGGAGTCGCTGAGGTTGCTTGCTGGGCTTGACTGGTGCCTGGTTAAAAACCAGGATAATACCGGCACTGAGGCTGAGCTTAACGGGAGACCGCAGTGTTCTAAGCGGCTCCTTCTCCTTCTCCTGATCCCACGCAGCACTCACTGCACTCGTAGCTTGCTGCACTCAGTGAAACGCAAAAAACCTTTATTATAACCTCTTTGTTTGAATCTCTTTGATGTTACTGTACTATGTTTATTCCATTCATTTTTCTCCAAGCAGATTCGTCGAAATCTTCAAAATTAGCTATATGGTATGTTTTGGATAAGTGATGGTTGGTGAAAACTTTCTTCATGGAGTGTGGCTTTTGTTGCTGTCAGTTTGCGGTGCAGCGTTGTCTCAATTTGATCATCTTTTATATAGATTTCTGTATCCAGGAAAGTCACTCTCCCTTTGCTGATTGTATGAGTGAATTTGAATTTAGCTGTTATCGAATTCAAGATTGTGAAATATTCCTGGAATTCTGTCTCTGTCCCATCCCAAATAATTAGGAGTTCATTGATGAATCGAAGCCACATCACTGTTTTGTTTACAAATTCATCATTTTGCGGATGGCAAGCAATTTGCTGTTCCCACCACCCCATTGCTAGACAGGCGTAGCTGGGGCTAAAAGAAAACCCCATCGAGGTTCCTTTATTCTGCCTGTAGATTTATTTTCCAAATAGAAAAATGCTTTTGATTAAAAATATTGTGATCATTTCCATTAACATTTGGTTATGCTTAGTATAGTGTATATTTCTTTCCCTTTAAAAAAACCTCACAAGCTCTGATACATATCTTGTTCTCTATGTTTGTATACAAAGATACTATGTCCATTGTGATGAGTTTATATGATTCCTGCCATGCTATTCCCTGTAGGTGTTGCAGCAGGTCACTCGTGTTCTTAATATAGGAGTTTAGACAAATGGCATTAAAAAATGATCGACATAGTTTGCAGTTGGTTCTAGGAGTTGACCGTTGGCCAATATAATCGGTCGTCCTGGTGGTTTTATCGGAGCCTTATGCAGCTTTGATAGGAAATATATGGTTGCTGTAATAGGAAAGTCTGTTGTTATATATTTCCGTATATGTGTATATATATGGAGTCCAAAAAGCTTTCTAGCTTTTTGGACTCCAAGGTATTGGAAAAGCCCTGGCCCCCCCATCTAGGAACAGAGCAAAACATCACTGGGAAACAGTTTGTGATTACACGGAGAGGCTTGTACATTGCTGCAGAGCCTCCAAGACTGCCTGGACCTACACATTGCGGTGAGACGTCTAAGGGGGCCCAGGAGAGGACTTTGCGCGGCAAGGACACTTGCGATTTTAATCTGCACCCACATACGCTTGTTCATGCATCACCAGCACTCACTTTGGGTTACAAGGGGTCAACAGGCCAAAGCACGTACCTGCAAGCCGAAATTGTGCTTTCTGGGAGTCGTGGTCCACCAGAGGGACTGCGAAGAAGTGCTACTGCGATTGGTTAACTCTGCTGGGCTCCCACCAATAGGAGTAAAATGGATCAATTTGAAAGGCGACAGGGAGCAGTTTCAGGTGTTTGGCATTTGATAAAGGGACTCAACCCGAAACACGTCATGCCCTCCATGCAGCAATAAAGAGTTCTCCAAAGGCTCCCCGTTGTGTCCCTTTGGTTCTTTTCTCTCACGGGAGAGGAATCTTTGGTGGATATATATACCCATACATACATTTACATCTCTTCAATTAGTCTTTTTTCAATTTAGTCTTTTTGGCGCTTTAATAATATCATTTGATCTGGTTACTGGAAGCTGTCTTCGTTGTCAGGGATCTTCAGAGACTGTGAAGAAACAAGAACAGTCATTGGTTTTTCAGACTCAGTCTTTTGTACACCACTTTGATCAGGGGACCGATGAGTTAAATGCCTATAGTGAGAAGAGAATCCAGTTAGCCTGCCAGGATGCTGGTCAGTCATAATATGTTCCTTGGTGGATAACACAAAAGTGTTCAACATCATAGGGAGCATCAGACTTTCTCCATCGCATCTGCTGGGGGATCACGAGATCTCCTCCTTGGATTAAGAGGTTCTTTGCCCATCTGTCTGCACAGTCTTTAATTTTATTCATGTTAACTGACTCCTTTATGCAAGTGTTCCTTTCACTGCTTTCTTGTTGGTTGATCCATTAAAGTAAGTTGGTTTTCATTGCTCTCCCGAACATCAAAGTCGCAGGACTTTCACCAGTGGTCGAATGCAGTGTTGAACGATAGTCTTGCGTGGTGGAATTAAGTACTGTTTTCAACTTGAGCCCTTCTAGAGTTGCACGCTGTACTGTTTTCTTTAGCGTACGCATAAAACGCTCAACGAGTCAGTTGGCCTGCCGGCACAGAGGTGTACTCTTCTGATGCTTTATGTTCAGGTGCTGTAGGAAATCCTTAAACTCCTGACTATAAAAGGACGGGCCATAATCACATTTCACGATGGCTGGAATGCCCCATGTCGCAAAGATGTTAGCCAGTTTCTCAATGACTCGTGCATGAGTAGTGGATAAAAGATCTTCTGTGAGTGTGAAGCAAGAATATTCATACACAATTACTAGCAAATGATGTACGTTATCAAGTGGACCAAAGAAATCAATGGCTGTTCTCTCCCAAGCATGTTTAGGGACGTCTGACATATTCAACGTATTTTGAGTTACATTTGTAGAAAGGCAGTTTCATAGATAACTAGCCTTGAGTTCTGCTTAGACTCGCTCATCCAGGTATGGGAACCAAACTCAACCTCGAAGATCTCTTTGTGGTAATTATACCACAGTGTCCTTGGTGAGCCACTTCAATTATTCTGTCTCAGACTCTCCGAAATTAGTATACTCGACCCTCATAGTATTACTCCTTCCTGAGTCATGTACAGTTCATCTTTAACGTTATTGTATTTTTGATTTTCACCATCACCATTTACCTTCTGGTTTTAAAATCCTTAGGAAAGACCATGAAACAGGCAGAGGGGCTGGGATAGCATTAATCCATAAAATGGAATATGAATGTGTAATCTTCCAGCTTGAGGTGCTTGTGGAGGCGGAAGCAATGGGCTTCTGCCTGATCTTATCCGTTCAACAGTCACTGGTGGGTGCCCTTATCTATAGAACCCCGGGTCATGCTGGCCCATGCTTGAAATCATTAGGCAGTGCCCTTGCCTTGTGGGCCCTTAAGTATGCTCATTTTGTAGTCCTTATGGACTTTAACGTCCATTTGGACAATTCATCTGATCCGGCGCCCTCCTTTTGGACACCATATTCTCCTTTGTACTCAAGCAACAGGTCTCTGGCTCAACCAATCAAGCTGGCCACAACTAAATCAGGTAGTCTCAAACGTTAGTCTGGAGTTTTCTGAGCCAACCCCCTTGTGTGGTCTGTTCACCACCTCATCCCATTCACATGACCACGATCTTCTAAGGGGCCTTCCCTCAGGAAAAATACACAGGCCTTTTTCCCGGGCCTTCCACAAAATCCAGCAAAGTGACCTAACGCAAGCACTGTTAGCGAACACCCCAGTCCTGTCTGGATCTCTTGAAGAGGATGCCACATGGCTGGCTAGCTGGATTCAGGAGACTATTAAATAGTAAGCCCCCATCTTGGCACACCATTCTCCCGGGTCTAAACCAACAGCCCATTAGTTTAATGAAGACCTTAGAATGAGCAAAAAACAATGTAAACACCTCTAGAGGAAATGGAGGCATAACTTAAATCTAAAGGATAAATTGACCTATAAGTTAGCATTAAAGGACTATTACGCGAAGGTGCGTCTTGCCAAAAAGGCCTTCTTTGGAAGAAAGATCGATGAAGCCGGTAACAAATCTAAGGAGATCTCCAAAATTGTGGAATCCTTTCTTAGACCTAATGTAATTTCTTTAGACTGCCAACCTTCGGCAGAATGGTGTGAGGAGCTGGAACTATTATTTCATGACAAAATCACTACTATTCAGGCAGATCTTAAAAACGTACAATCTGCTTTGAGCCTTCCTGATTTGATTTAAGCTCCAGTTCCTATTACGGTAAGCTCCACTTTGGCCAAGTTCTGTCCTATACCCCTGGAGGTGTTCTTGTCCGCTATTAAGAGCCTGAAGTAGATTTCTCCTTCTGACCCTTGCTCTCCATCAATGCTGACTGAGGTAGCTCAGGTCGTAAATCCTATTGTAAATAGAATATTAAACACTCTTTATCATCTGGCAAGGTTCCAGCTTACTGGAAAAGGGCAAAAGTGCTACCTTTGCTTAAACAATCCACAGCTGATCTGAAACAGTCGGCCAGATATAGACCTATTTCCCTCCTCCCTGCTTTTTCCATAATATTGGAAAAGCGGTTAATGGACAACAGTCGCAATTCCTGGCAGAGAACAAGCTTTTATATCCTAGTCAATCAGGCTTCAGGCCACATTTCAGCACAGAAACAGTGGTCTTGGAAGTAGTGGAATACGTTAGAGGCACCCTGGACATGGGAGGCAAGACCATCTTGATTATGCTGGATTTATCTGCTGCCTTTGAAACCTGTCCTCTTTAAAGGTTGCTCGATCGTCTTCAGGCAATAGGGATTAGGAACACTGCCCTGAATTGGCTATCCTCTTTTTTGAACAACAGAAGTCAAGAAGTTTGACTGCCTCTGTTTTCCTTTAAAGCTTGCACAATGACGGTTGGTGTTCCACAGGGCTCAGCGCTGAGCCCTACCCTGTTTAATGTCTATCTTACACCAGTGGCAGTACTGGCAGAGTCGCTGGGCGCGAAAGTAATCTCTTATGCAGATGACACCCAGCTTCTCTTCTCCTGTGGGAAATGAGGGGAGCTAGATGGGGAAGCTATTACAAACTGTGTCTCTAAGGTGTTTCAGTGGATGGCTATGAACCAATTAAAATGCCACCCGAATAAGACCAAGATCATGATCTTCGGTGCATCTTCCCCTAAACTTTGGGGATCTTTCTGGCCGAAGGAGGCCTCACTTCTGGACCCTCAACAGAGTTCAGTAAGGAACGTAGGCATTACATTTGGTGGTGCCCTCTCCTTTCAACCACAGATTCAGGCTCTGATAGGCTCCTGCTTTGGAACACTTTGGATGCTGAAAAAATGTCTGCCCCTTTTGTCAGAGTCTGCTAGGAAAATGGTCATCCAAGCGTTAATAACCTCTAGACTGGGCTATGGTAATGCCCTTTATCTTGGCCTCCTGGAGTACCTTCTGCGTAGACTCCAGGTGGTTCAGAATTGGGATGCTCGGCTGCTACTCAATCTCCCCCCTAGATCACGCTTGACCGCTCATTTACAGGTTCTTCATTGGCTTCCTATAAGAAAGAGGATATGATTCAAGGCCATGGTTTTAATGCATAAAGCCCTGCACGGCTCAGGTGCCGTCTAATTGAGAGAGAGGATTCATTACTACATCCCTGCCCGCACCTTGCGTCCCTCTTCTGAACTCTTGGCTAAAGTCCCTTGTATTTGCCAACTCAGAACAGGTGCAGATCATTCTCTTATTTAGGGCTCGTCCACTGGAACAAGCTTCCTAGGAAGCAGTGTTTAACACAGGACCTCCTTGTCTTTAAAAAGAAACTGAAGACTTTGCTGTTCACACAATCTGTTTAAGTCTCATCCCTAGGTGCCTTGTGTCTTTAGCGCCGGGATACCCTTGAGAGTAGCTGTGCGCTGTATAAATCTTCATAACATAACAGGTGTCGAGTGTATCAGTTACATGACTGATGTGAAATTATCTCTTTCAGTTTCAGCATGTCACTATCTTGGCAGTGATGATCTGGGCTAATGATATGGCAGCTGGTGTATTGCTGTAACAGTCATGGATGGAGTACCTCAACCTTGTATAGGCACTCTGGAAAAGTAGTCAGCAGAATTCTGATCTCTTCCTGGATGATGCACAATGGTATTATTTTACTCTTGAAATCATAATCGCCATCTTTCAATGTGAGGAGGCATCTTGGCTTTTTGATTGCCAGAGCTTGATGATCAGTTATCAGTGTAAAAGGTATTCTATACAGGAACACATGGAAGTATTCACAGCCCATACTACAGCCAATTTCTCTTTCTGAGGTTGTGAGTAAGCACGTTCTGTCTGGGACAAACGCCTACTGGCATATACCACAATATGCCTTCGAACATTTGGATGTCCACTGTGCTGTGCAAGGCTATCGCCTAACTCAAGAGGGTTAGCATCAACAACAACCTCTGTTTCACGCTTTGGATTGAAGTAGGCCATTTCAGTAGCACTTTCAATGGCTTGTTTAATTTTCTTAAACCTTTTCACTCTTTTTTGCGACCACTCAAATGAAACATTTTTTTTCGTCAACTCTCGCAATGGAGCACTTACAGTATCGAAGTTTCTTATTTAGTGAACAGTAACTGGCTATGCCAAGAAACAAACGTAGCATAGAAACAATTTGTAGGGGATCAGCATTTGATAGTGCTTGTACTTTTGCAGGATCAGGTGTCATGCCCCCATCTGAAAAGATATAGCCAAAGAATCCCTACTTTGTCTTGTGGAGCTCACATTTGTCTGCATTTAACCCCTTCAGCGCTGGGCGAATTCCGCCGCGGTGCTGAAGGGTTCGAGCGCGGGCGGGCTCATGACGGAACGGTTCCGTCATGAGCACAGCTCAACCGTGGCTCATGACGGAACCGTTCCGTCATGAGCATGGAAGGGGTTAATGGCAAACCTGCATTTGTAAGTAAACACACTTGTGGGAAAGTTTTGTCGTGCTCTTTCTGTGTAGTTCTGAAAACCAATATGTCATTGCTATAATTGAATGCATTTACAACAGGTTGTATGATACATTGATTGACATCTTGGAAAAGTTGTGCAGCCGATGACACATCAAAACTGAGTCTCTTGTAACAAAACAGACCAACATGTGTAGAGAATGTCGTAATGTACCTGCAATCTTTTTCGCGTTCCAACTGATAGCCTTTATTTAAATCAAGGCAAGAGGACACTTTTCCACAGTTTAACTGTGTGATCATGTCTGCAATATGAGGACCAGGATGTCGCTCCTTCACTGTTCTTTTTGGGTACTACCACTATGGGAGAAATCCATGGCGCTGGACCAGTAAAACGCTCAATAATGGCATGCTTTAATAACGATTCAAGTTCTTTTGCAACAGCTTCATGTAAGTGGAAAGCAAGTTGTCTATATCTCTGAGCAACAGGAAGGACATCTTCATCAATGCACAATTTTACTTTCATAGTCTTAAGCTATCCTAACCCATGAAACAATGAAGGGAAATGACTTACTATTTTGTGATGAGCATTCATATTGTAATTCACGGAAATCAGTCCCATATCAGCAGTTATTCTGAAGCTTAGTAGACAGGCACTTGATGCTGTACCTTGAAGCACAAGCATGGGTGCTTGCACCTTCGTTTTCTTGTGTTTCATGGTTGCAACAAACAGACCTCGACTTTTTGTGGGAGTCGATACAGCCCATGTATAAACTTTTGCTTTCGATGGCGTGAGTTGCGGTAATGTAGACAGTTCAATATATTTCTGTTCAGGCATTATGTTTATTGAGGCACCATTGTTGATGAAAACATTTATTAAACATTCATTTATTTTCAATGTAATCTTTGAACAAAGTTTATATGACGTTGGTGCTTTAGCATGTCGGATTGTTTGTGACTGACATTTTTTCTCACATGCAGCCAGTCCAACATGTGCACGTTTCCCTGAGGTAAACTTTGACATGGCACAGCCATCTTCTTCACTTTCACTCGATGTCGAGCAGCTGAACAGTTTGACAATGATTTAGGTGACGATCGTCTTCATTCAGTATCAATTTGGCTCAACTGATGTGGCTGCTTGGCCTTGTGGGCGTGCGTCGAATGTTGCGTTTGGAAGGTTCTGGAGGCCATTTTGTCTTCGGGCCATTACACACTTACTTTTTCATTTGGTTTTCAGACTGTCACAAAATGGTTCTCCTTCCCACAGCCTTTACATATCTGTCCAATGGTGGGATATTTACTATCGTCTGGAAGCAAAAATCCACATCTAAAACACAACTTCTTTTTACACATAGGCATCAGTTTGTGTCCTTCTTTCTTTTGTTTTGGTTTACTTTTTACGTTCATGACTGACTCACTCGGAGCACTTCCGGCCTCCATGTCAGCAGCTTGTCTTTTAGCACACTCGTCAGCTCTGGCAGCCATCAACACTCGCTCCAGACTAAGAGTTTCTCTTAGCCTTCGTTGTCTGAATGAATCTGACAAGCATCCACCTATGACTCTTAAGACTCAGCTTCTTCACTATTGAATTCATTGAACTTACAGTTCAATGAGCAGCTCGAATCTCTCCACAAAGGTATCAAAATAGTTTGACCAACTCTTTAGTGTTCTTGACAGAAAATATATCTTTCGTAATCAACATTTTGTGCTAGATTGAACTTGAGCTTCAACATTTCTCTAATCTGGCGGTATGTCATTTCTTCATCAGTTCCCAGCATTTTCTTTATGACTTCTTTCACACCATCATCAGTAAGAGGTTTTAGATACTTGATAATCTTTTTATTATCAATCTTTTCCAGTGCATCAATGAAATCATCAAATGCCTCTAACCAAGCAGTCCATCTGTTGCAATATTGTTCTTTTTGGCTGTCAAAAGGTGTGGTGGTTTGAGGAACGCAGCAGCGTTGTAGACCATTGTGGAACTTGATAACACCACTTTTGGATTACTGGGACTTGGTGTGGGTAATTCATCTGCAAGACCTTGCGACGTGCTGACCTCTAACTCATCTTTAATGAAGGAAGGAAACTTGATTTTTTTTGCATTCACCTGAAAAATTTCACTCTTCCGAAAGGTGCTCTCGGCTCTTTATTCTTCGAAGACCTGTGAAGTTGTTCTGAGCCCCACTCTGCAGTTTTGGTAGCTGGCCACTTTAGGTATGGATGGCTCTGTAAATTCAACTCTGGGCATTTGAACCCCATAAGCGCTTGCTGTGGTATGACTCTTTGAAGACTTCCATAAGGTCATTTACTTCTTTTCTTTGGAACGTCAGTTTGTATTTTCTTCCACCTGGTTTAATCTGCCTTCAGCGTTAAACTCCTTATAATGTTCAATTCTATCTTGCGTAGCAGTGCAGTACCTTTATGTAAGGCCTGACAGGTTCTTGGCCAGGCCAGATTCTTTGCACTGCCTCGGTAATCTTCAATTGCTTCACTGCAGCTGGAGCTGGTTTTTGAATTCACATCCATGAAACGGCGATTTCGTACTTCAGCAGCGACATGTGGCACACACGAGCAGTCTTCCTGGACAACGGCAAACCCTCTGAGAGAGGACAGTCATTCTTCTGGTTACTTACCTCCTATCTCGTTGCCAGTTGTAGCGTCCACCCCAGCCTGATACCCGCCAATGACTACGCTACACACAGAGCATAGCATTACATGTCTTTATTCTTCTGCGTGCAACCGTGAAGTCAACATTCTAAATCAAGCTTTCATTACATTCTGCTCTAACACTTCTCCCACAACTCTACGGATTCCGGACAATGGAGACAGTAGCACGGAGTGATCTTGGTGGTAACAGGGAGAGAAAATTACATCTGAGGAAATCACAACAGATTCTGAATTTGAGAACATTTACCCCATATGTATTGAACCAAAGCGAAGAACTGTATATACATTTATAAACTGTGAAATTTGCTTCCCATTACCCACCTGTGTGTTTTTAATCTAAAATCACGATTTATGTTTTTCACATGATAGACAGTGAACTGATCCGATTAAATAGAAAAAATCAATTCATGATCAAAAATGCCCACTGGAGGGCAAGATTGTAACCAAAAGTCGTACTAATGAATCAATTCATCAACAAAATGTAAAATTGCAAACAAATGAAGTAAAATACAAAATATTGTTAAGGATCTGGACAAACAAAACAACCTTTGTCACTTACTGCACATTTATCACTTTTAATTTCAATTTTATTTAGCGTTAAAAAAAAATGATGTGAAAAAACACTAATTTACCCAGTGAAAAGAAATAAGGAATAAAAGGATTATTCGAAACCCTTCGTGAATGCGACCCAACCTCCCTTCTTTTGAAAATGACAAAATTACTAACGGAAAACATCCCCTCTTTTATTTGGGGCAGACACTGTGTGGCACAGAGGGACTCTGAGTGAAAGAACGTTGTTTTGTTAGAGGACTTCAGCTAAGTTATAAAATGTGGTTTTTGTGGTAGTGACAGCCCACATGGGTAAAAAAAATATGGACTACGGATCCCAGAAATATTGGCACTTGCCTCTTCAACTCACCTGAGATAATGGAAATAAAGTAATTTTGTCATTTTCATCACAGAGTGCCTTCGATGAAGGGCGTTGGCCCGAAACGCGTTAGGCATGGAACTGTTGGGTGAAATGAATCCAATAAACTGCTTTCTTCTGGAAAGTAACCGGCTGCGAGTGCGTTTCTTCTGGGGGCAACTTCGTTTCTGAATAATAATGCGGCTGGCCCAGTCGCCAAATGCACCACCGCAGGATCGAGATGCGAGGCTACAGCCTGCTTATTGGGGCAGACTCTGTGTGGCACAGCGGGGCTCTGAGTGAAAGGATGTTGTTTTGTTAGAGGACTTCAGCTAAGTTATAAACTTTGCTTTTTCTGGTGGTGACAGTCCACATGGGTTAAAAAGTTGTGGACTACGGATCCCAGAAATCTGGGCACTTGCCTCTTCAACTCACCAGAGGTAATGGAAATAAAGGAAGGCAACCCATGAATAGAAATGTATCTGCTATTTACGATATTGGTGCATGTGATCACATTTGTCTGCTCCTGTCTTTTGATTTTCGCAGCTAATATGTTTCACACTATACTGACGCTTGACCAATAAATACTTATTGAAACCCTTTAAATCGTCATTCTATGTGTACTCAGAGAAAAGTAAGCACGAGTGACTGAGCAAAAAGATACCCTTACTGTTTTCCACGATACCTGAGGAATCAGGTTGGTCATGTTCGGTGGTTGCCAGAAACTACACGCACCGACTGTAGAATGCAGGGGCGGGGGGGGGTAGTGACACCGTAGAGCTAGCTGGTCTAATGGCTTACTCATCCTGTGGGGGTGTCCAGAGTCTGAACTGCCATGACTAATGTTTTGTAAATGTAGCCTTGTAAATGTTTGCCTACATGTGTGTGTGTGTGTGTGTGTATATATATATATATATATATATATATATATATATATCCAACCCTAATAAGCCTCGGAAGAGCCCGACCTTCACAGGGCAGCCAGTGCATCAGGACGAGGCAGCCTGAAAATGTCTCACCAAATCTCCTCTTAGCTTCAAAAGAAGTGCACCGGCACAGGTCGTGTCGTGAATAAATTCATTTATTCCATGGAACCCCACAGCATGAGGAACGCACACTTTCCCAACGTTTCTGCTCTCACAGGAGCCTTGATCACGGGACTGATCTCTGCATTTTGAATCATCCCACGTGGTCTTTTTAAACACGCAGGTACATTTTCAAACAGAGTGCATGATGGGAATGATGAAAAACCTGACATGGAGCGAAGAGCGCTTAATAAAAAGTCCATGCGCTAAGTAGCAAAAATAGACATAGCGCTGCATAACTTTCCTCCACTTACAGTTTTTCCCATGCATGCGCGAATAAGGTGTGTCCCATCAATCCATAGTGTTTAAAAGTTCCAGGTACTCCTTGAAACACGACACAGCCAGCAGTGAAAACCTTCAACAGCTTCCCTTACTTTCCACGCATGAAAGATTTCACCTTTCGAGGGCAAGCAGGTCCGGCTCCCTTTTAAACTGTCCAACCCTAATAAGCCTCGGAAGAGCCCGACCTTCACAGTGCACTTCTTTTGAAGCTAAGAGGAGATTTGGTGAGACATTTTCAGGCTGCCTCGTCCTGATGCACTGGCTGCCCTGTGAAGGTCGGGCTCTTCCGAGGCTTATTAGGGTTGGACAGTTTAAAAGGGAGCCGGACCTGCTTGCCCTCGAAAGGTGAAATCTTTCATGCGTGGAAAGTAAGGGAAGCTGTTGAAGGTTTTCACTGCTGGCTGTGTCGTGTTTCAAGGAGTACCTGGAACTTTTAAACACTATGGATTGATGGGACACACCTTATTCGCGCATGCATGGGAAAAACTGTAAGTGGAGGAAAGTTATGCAGCGCTATGTCTATTTTTGCTACTTAGCGCATGGACTTTTTATTAAGCGCTCTTCGCTCCATGTCAGGTTTTTCATCATTCCCATCATGCACTCTGTTTGAAAATGTACCTGCGTGTTTAAAAAGACCACGTGGGATGTTTCAAAATGCAGAGATCAGTCCCGTGATCAAGGCTCCTGTGAGAGCAGAAACGTTGGGAAAGTGTGCGTTCCTCATGCTGTGGGGTTCCATGGAATAAACGAATTTATTCACGACACGACCTGTGCCGGTGCACTTCTTTTGAAGCTAAGAGGAGATTTGGTGAGATATATATATATATATATTCACTGAAAAAAACATAGGTTTCAGGGGTGTTATAGTTAGCTGGCCATTTCAACTATAACTCGCGCGCCCGCAATGCCCTGCTGATGATGTCACATATTGCATCATTCATGACATGGTCAGTGACATCACTGATGACATCTCAAATGACATCACTGATGACATCACTGATGACATCATCCAGTGAATGGGGTTTAGTTTGAAATTTAAATAGGTATTATATATATACCAATCTGTATTGAAGATTGAGTGGATATATAACTGTCTGGATGGAGGATTTAGTAGCTGTCTGACTGTTTAAGTTAGTAATTAAAAGTGTCTCACTTAATACATGGATTAGTAACTAAACTATGTGAATGTGTGCATCACTGTCTCTGTTGTTGTATAACATGCTGCATCAGTTGGTCACTAACTACATGAGTGTGTATATTAGTTATTGATTCGTTGGGTGAGTATTTGTATGGGACACTGAGTTTGTGTGTGGTTGGATGGGGTGTGTGTAACTCTATGCATAGATGTGTGAATGGTTGATTGACTAGGTGTATAGGTTTAAGAGTGCATGTGGAAACAGTTGTTTGGGTGACTGAGTGTATTTATTTGTGTGTTGGTGAGCGAATATATGTTTTAGTTGTACATCTTCAACAAAGTAAAAAAATAAGACATTGTATGTGAGAGTTGGTGTATATAAATAAGTATGTGTAAGAGTCAGTGATTGTGAGAGTAACTATATGAATGAGTGTATAATTGTAATGGTGATTTTTTAACATATTAACTGTGAGTTACTATGTGTTTGAATAAATGAGGTGTTGGATAATTGTGTAAGTGAGTAAATGTAAGTGTGATTAATTTTGTTCATGAGTGAGTAGGATGACTGCATAACCGACTAAGATGACTGCTGATGTGTCAATGTCTATATATGTGTATAAGTGCATTTGATAGTGTTCTATTAATTAGTGACTGCATGTATAAATGATTCTGTTTCTGTTGTTGAATGGGGAGTTGTGTGTGTGGACTTAGGAATCAGTGAGTGGGTATGTAGTAGCTGGTATTGGTGTGTCAATGGTTTCAGATATGGTACTCTGTATTTTACAGTGAATGATTAAAGGTAATACTAGTGTATGATGAGGTGTATCAGATTGTCACGTGGATGATGTCATCAGTGATGTCATCACTGATGTCATTTGAGATGTCATCAGTGATGTCACTGACCATGTCATGAATGATGCAATATGTGACTTCATCAGCAGTGCATTGCGGGCGCGCGAGTTATAGTTAGCAGAACTAACTATAACGGAGGAATTTCTATGGTTTTGTACGAGTGAAATGGCCAGCTAACTATAACACCCCTGAAACCTATGTTTTTTTCAGTGAATTTCTAAGGTTTTTTTTAAATGCTGATTTCTAACTATAACGTCTCTGTAATCTATTGTTTTTTCAGTGAATTTCAAAGCTTTTTTAGATGCTGATTTCTAACTATAACGTCTCTGAAACCTATGTTTTTTTTTCAGTGAATTTCAAAGGTTTTTTAAATGCAAATTTTTAAGTGTAATAGTAGTTATACCTATTTTTTTGTACTGATTTTCTACAGTTTTTTAACTGTTTATTTATAAGTATTTTATGAAATAACATATTTTTCTGAAAATTGAAAAAAAAGTTTTTAATTCAAACTGAAACATTGATTAATTTTTTTGTTTTCATTTTTTATTGTAATATATTTATATTATTTTCTTTTTTTTAAAAGTTATTTTACCCAAAATTTTTCAGAGTCGCGCACTCAAAGCGTACACATCACGGTGGGTGCGCGGATTCTAGCCGGCTGCGTGTTTTTCAGTTACATCATATACATTTAATATTACGTGATGTGCGCGATTGGTAAGCGACCAGTCCGCGACTTCTGCTCCCGCGCATTCGCGACACATACGCATTACGGTACAAGAGGCTTGCGCGGTGGCGGGTCCCGCGTGATGTCATATACGTGCTGGGGCGCGCTGGGTGCGCGACACCCTCAAAAAAAAATTATGTTCCAAAATGATATGTGTGTGTCTTTAATATACATATTAGGGCAAAAGATTCTCTAAGATGTTCATAAAAATAATATATTTGTACTTATAATAAACTTCACGAAGTCGGGTGCGTGCATCGTGAGCGCAGAGAACCAGGTCAGCAGAGCTGCTGTAGAGCCAGAGAAACCAGGTCAGCAGAGCCGTTATAGAGCCAGAGAATCCGGTCAGCAGAGCTGCTCTAGAGCCTAAGAAGCAGGTCAGCAGAGCTGCTCTAGAACCAGAGACCCAGGTCAGCAGAGCTGCTCTAGAGCCAGAGACCCAGGTCAGCAGAGCTGCTCTGGAGGCCGAGAACCAGGTCAGCAGAGCTGCTGTAGAGCCAGAGAAACCAGGTCAGCAGAGCTGCTTTAGAGCCAGAGAAACCAGGTCAGCAGAGCTGATTTAGAGGGAGAGAACCAGGTCAGCAGAGCTGCTTAAGAGCCAGAGAACCAGGTCAGCAGAGCTGCTTTAGAGCCAGAGAATCCAGGTCAGCAGAGCTGATTTAGAGGGAGAGAACCAGGTCAGCAGAGCTGCTGTAGAGCCAGAGAAACCAGGTCAGCAGAGCTGCTTTAGAGGGAGAGAACCAGGTCAGCAGAACTGCTTTAGAGCCAGAGAACCAGGTCAGCAGAGCGGCTTTAGAGCCAGAGAACCAGGTCATCAGAGCTGCTGTAGAGCCAGAGAAACCAGGTCAGCAGAGCTGCTTTAGAGGGAGAGAACCAGGTCAGCAGAACTGCTTTAGAGCCAGAGAACCAGGTCAGCAGAGCTGCTTTAGAGCCAGAGAACCAGGTCAGCAAAGCTGCTCTAGAGCCAGAGAAACCAGGGCAGCAGAGCTGCTTTAGAGGGAGAGAACCAGGTCAGCAGAGCTGCTTTAGAGCCAGAGAACCAGGTCAGCAGAGCTGCTTTAGAGCCATAGAACCAGGTCAGCAGAGCTGCTCTAGAGCCATAGAACCAGGTCAGCAGAGCTGCTCTAGTGGCAGAGAACCAGGTCAGCAGAGCTGCTCTAGAGGCAGAGAACCAGGTCAGCAGAGCTGATTTAGAGGGAGAGAACCAGGTCAGCAGAGCTGCTTTAGAGCCAGAGAACCAGGTCAGCAGAGCTGCTCTAGAGCTAGAGAACCAGGTCAGCAGAGCTGCTTTAGAGGGAGAAAACCAGGTCAGCAGATCTGCTCTAGAGCCAGAGAACCATGTCAGCAGAACTGCTTTAGAGCCATAGAACTGGGTCAGCAGAGCTGCTTTAGAGCCATAGAACCAGGTCAGCAGACCTGCTCTAGAGCCTAAGAACCAGGTCAGCAGAGCTAATCTGTAGCCTAAGAACTAGATCAGCAGAGCTACTCTAGAGCCAGAGAAACAGGTCAGCAGACCTGCTGTAGAGCCAGAGAAACCAGGTCAGCAGAGCTGCTTTAGAAGGAGAGAACCAGGTCAGCAGAGCTGCTTTAGAGCCAGAGAACCAGGTCAGCAGAGCTGCTCTAGAGCCAGAGAAACCAGGGCAGCAGAGCTGCTTTAGAGGGAGAGAACCAGGTCAGCAGAGCTGCGTTAGAGCCAGAGAACCAGGTCAGCAGAGCTGCTTTAGAGCCATAGAACCAGGTCAGCAGAGCTGCTCTAGAGGCAGAGAACCAGGTCAGCAGAGCTGCTCTAGAGGCAGAGAACCAGGTCAGCAGAGCTGATTTAGAGGGAGAGAACCAGGTCAGCAGAGCTGCTTTAGAGCCAGAGAACCAGGTCAGCAGAACTGCTTTAGAGCCATAGAACTGGGTCAGCAGAGCTGCTTTAGAGCCATAGAACCAGGTCAGCAGATCTGCTCTAGAGCCTAAGAACCAGGTCAGCAGAGCTAATCTGTAGCCTAAGAACTAGATCAGCAGAGCTACTGTAGAGCCAGAGAACCAGGTCAGCAGACCTGCTGTAGAGCCAGAGAAACCAGGTCAGCAGAGCTGCTTTAGAAGGAGAGAACCAGGTCAGCAGAGCTGCTTTAGAGCCAGAGAACCAGGTCAGCAGAGCTGCTCTAGAGCCAGAGAAACCAGGGCAGCAGAGCTGCTTTAGAGGGAGAGAACCAGGTCAGCAGAGCTGCGTTAGAGCCAGAGAACCAGGTCAGCAGAGCTGCTTTAGAGCCATAGAACCAGGTCAGCAGAGCTGCTCTAGAGGCAGAGAACCAGGTCAGCAGAGCTGCTCTAGAGGCAGAGAACCAGGTCAGCAGAGCTGATTTAGAGGGAGAGAACCAGGTCAGCAGAGCTGCTTTAGAGCCAGAGAACCAGGTCAGCAGAACTGCTTTAGAGCCATAGAACTGGGTCAGCAGAGCTGCTTTAGAGCCATAGAACCAGGTCAGCAGATCTGCTCTAGAGCCTAAGAACCAGGTCAGCAGAGCTAATCTGTAGCCTAAGAACTAGATCAGCAGAGCTACTGTAGAGCCAGAGAACCAGGTCAGCAGACCTGCTGTAGAGCCAGAGAAACCAGGTCAGCAGAGCTGCTTTAGAAGGAGAGAACCAGGTCAGCAGAGCTGCTTTAGAGCCAGAGAACCAGGTCAGCAGAGCTGCTCTAGCAGACACTGACACTGACTGATTGACACTGACTAACGCTGATTGACTGACACTGATTGACTGACACTGACTGACTGACACTGATTGACTACTCTCTACTAATCACTCTCTACTACTCTCTACTACTCTCTCTACTACTCACTCTCTACTACTCTCTACTACTGCTCACTCTCTACTACTACTCACTCTCTACTACTCACTCTCTACTACTCACTGTCTACTACTCACTGTCTAATACGCACTCTCTACTACTCTCTCTACTACTCTCGCTCTACTACTCACTCTCTACTACTCTCTACTATTCACTCTGTACTACTCACTCTACTAATCTCTACTACTCTCTACTACTCACTCACTACTCACTCTCTACTACTCTCGCTCTACTAACTCTCTACTACTCACTCTACTACTCTCTACCACTCACTCTACTACTCACTTTCTACTACTCTGTACTACTCTCTCTCTACTACTCACTCTTCTACTCTCTACTACTCACTCTATACTACTCACTCTCTACTACTCGCTCTCTACTACTCGCTCTCTACTACTCTCTACTACTCACATTCCCCTACTCGCTCTCTAATACTCGCTCTCTACTACTCACTCTCTACTACTCACTCTCTACTACTTACTCTCTACTACTTACTCTCTACTACTCACTCTCTACTACTCACTCTCTACTACACTACTACTCTTTACTACTCACTCTCTACTACTCGCTCTCTACTACTCACATTCCACTACTCGCTCTCTACTACTCGCTCTCTACTACTCGCTCTCTACTACTCACTCTACTACTTACTCTCTACTACTTACTCTCTACTACTTACTCTCTACTACTCACTCTCTACTACTCTCTACTACACTACTACTCTCTAGTACTCTACTACTCTCTACTACTCTCTACTGCTCACGCTCTACTACTCTCTAATACTCACTCTACTACTCTCTACTTCTCTCTATCACTCACTCTCTACTACTCTACTACTCTCTACTACTCACTCTACTACTCACTCTCTACTGTTCTCTACTACTCACTCTCTACTACTCTCTACTACTCCCTCTCTACTACTCACTACTACTCACTCTCTACTACTCTACTACTCTCTACTACTCTCTCTACTTCTCACTCTCTACTACTCTCTATTACTCTTCTACTCATTCTCTACTACTCTCTACTACTCTCTCTACTTCTCACTCTCTACTACTCTCTCTACTACTCACTCTCTACTATCTACTACTCACTCTCTACTACACACTCTCTACTACTCTCTACTACTCACTCTCTACTAATCTCTAGTACTCTCTCTCTACTACTCACTCTACTACTCACTCTACTACTTACTCTACTACTCACTCTACTACTTACTCTACTACTCTCTACCACTCACTCTCTACTACTCTACTACTCACTTTCTACTACTCTCTCTCTACTACTCACTCTCTACTACTCACTCTCTACTACTCACTCTCTACTACTCTCTGTCTACTACTGACTCTACTATTCACTCTACTACTCACTCTCTACTACTCAATCTCTACTACTCACTCTCTACTCACTACTACTACTCTCTCTCTACTACTCTTTATCTACTATTCACTCTGTACTACTCACTCTACTACTCGCTCTCTACTACTCTCCACTACTCACATTCCACTACTCACTTTCTACTACTCGCTCTCTACCACTCTACTACTCACTGTCTACTACTCTCTACTACTCACTCTCTACTACTCTCTACTACTCACTCTCTACTACTCTACTACTCGCTTTCTACTACTCTCTACTACTCACTACTACTCACTCTACTACTCTACTACTCTCCCTACTTCTCACTCTCTACTACTCTCTTCTACTACTTGCTCTCTACTACTTGCTCTCTACTACTTGCTCTCTACTACTCGCTCTCAACTACTCTCTACTACTCTCTACTACTCACTCTCTACTACTCGCTCTCTACTACTCACTACTACTCACTCTCTACTACTCTACTACTCTCTACTACTCTCTCTACTTCTCACTCTCTACTACTCTATTACTCACTCTTCTACTCATTCTCTACTACTCTCTACTACTCTCTCTACTTTTCACTCTCTACTCTCTCTACTACTCACTCTCTACTATCTACTACTCACTCTCTACTACACACTCTCTACTACTCTCTCTACTACTCACTCTCTACTACTCAATCTCTACTACTCGCTCTCTACTACTCATTCTACTACTCACTCTCTACTAATCTCTAGTACTCACTCTCTACTACTCACTCTCTACTACTCACTCTACTACTCTCTACTACTCACTCTACTACTTACTCTACTACTCTCTACCACTCACTCTCTACTACTCTACTACTCACTTTCTACTACTCTCTCTCTACTACTCACTCTCTACTACTCACTCTCTACTACTGACTACTATTCACTCTACTACTCACTCTCTACTACTCGCTCTCTACTACTCATTCTACTACTCACTCTACTAATCTCTAGTACTCTCTCTCTACTACTCACTCTACTACTCTCTACTACTCACTCTACTACTTACTCTACTACTCTCTACCACTCACTCTCTACTACTCTACTACTCACTTTCTACTGCTCTCTCTCTACTACTCACTCTCTACTACTCACTCTCTACTACTACTGACTCTACTATTCACTCTACTACTCACTCTACTACTCAATCTCTACTATTCACTCTCTACTCACTACTACTACTCTCTCTCCACTACTCTTTATCTACTATTCACTCTGTACTACTCATTCTACTACTCGCTCTCTACTATTCTCTACTACTCACATTCCACTACTCACTCTCTACTACTCGCTCTCTACCACTCAATCTCTACTACTCTACTACTCACTGTCTACTACTCTCTACTACTCACTCTCTACTACTCTCTACTACTCACTCTCTACTACTCTACTACTCGCTCTCTACTACTCTCTACTACTCACTCCACAACTCTACTACTCTCTACTACTCTCCCTACTTCTCACTCTCTACTACTCTCTCTACTAACTCTCTACTACTACTTGCTCTCTACTACTTGCTCTCTACTACTTGCTCTCTACTACTCACTCTCTACTATTCGCTCTCAACTACTCTCTACTACTCTCTCTCTACTACTCTCTCTCTAATACTCTCCACTACTCACTCTCTACCACTCGGTCTCAACTACTCTCTACTACTCACTCTCCACTACTCACTCTCTACTACTCGCTCTCAACTACTCTCTACTACTCACTCTACTACTCACTCTCTACTACTCTCTCTACTACTCTCTCTACTACTCACTCTCTACTATCTACTCTCTACTACTCACTCTCTACTCACTCTCTTCTACTCACTCTCTTCTACTCACTCTCTACTACTCTCTCTACTACTCACTCTCTACTACTCACTCTCTACTACTCACTCTACTACTCACTCTCTACTACTCTCTACTACTCTACTACTCTCTACTACTCACACTACTACTCTCTCTCTACTACTCTCTACTACTCACTCTACTACTCACTCTCTACTACTCTACTACTCATTCTATACTACTCTCTCTACTACTCTCTCTTTGCTACTCACTCTACTACTCACTCTCTACTCTCCACTACTCACTCTCCTCTACTCACTCTCTACTACTCGCTCTCAACTACTCTCTACTACTCACTCTCCACTACTCGGTCTCTACTACTCTACTACTCTCTCTACTTCTCACTCTCTACTAATCTCTCTACTACTCACTCTACTACTCTCTACTACTCACTCTACTACTCACTCTCCTACTCACTCTCTACTACTCTCTCTCTGCTACTCACTCTCTACCACTCTCTACTACTCTCTCTCTGCTACTCACTCTACTACTTGCTCACTACTACTCTCTACAACTCTCTCTACTTCTCACTCTACAACTCTCCCTACTTCTCACTCTCTACAACTCTCTCTACTACTCACTCTCTACTACTCACTCTCTACTACACACTCTCTACTACACACTCTCTACTACTCTCTCTACACTACTCACTCTACTACTCACTCTCTACCTCTCTACAACTCTCTCTACTACACACTCTCTACTACTCTCTCTCTACTAATCTCTACTACTCTCTCTCTACTACTCACTCTACTACTACTCTCCACCACTCACTCTCAACTACTCGCTCTCAACTACTCTCTACTACTCACTCTCCACTACTCGCTCTCAACTACTCTCTACTACTCACTCTCCACTACTCACTCTCTACTACTCTACTACTCTCTCTGCTTCTCTCTCTACTACTATCTCTACTACTCACTCTCTACTACTACTACTTACTCTCTACTCCTCTCTCTACTACTCTCTACTACTTACTCTACTACTCTCTCTCTACCACTCTACTACTCTCTCTCTGCTACTCACTCTCTACTACTCACTCTCTACTACTCACTCTCTACTACTCTCCACTACTCACTCTCTACTACTCGCTCTCAACTACTCTCTACTACTCACTCTACTACTCGCTCTCTACTACTCTACTTCTCTCTCTACTTCTCACTCTCTACTACTCTCTCTCTACTACACACTCTACTACTTGCTCTCTACTACTCACTCTCTACTACTCTCTACTACTCACTCTACTACTCACTCTCTGCTACTCTACTACTCACTCTCTACTACTCTCTACTACTCACTCTCTACTACTCTCTACTACTCACTCTCTACTACTCGTCTCTACTACTCTACTACTCACTCTCTACTACTCTCTCTACTACTCACTCTACTACTCACCCTACTACTCACTCTCTACTACTCACTCTACTACTGTCTACTACTCTCTACCACTCACTCTCTACTACTCTACTACTCACTCTCTACTACACTACTACTCTCTACTACTCTCTACTGCTCACGCTCTACTACTCTCTAATACTCACTCTACTACTCTCTACTTCTCTCTACCACTCACTCTCTACTACTCACTCTCTACTACTCTCTGCTACTCACTCTACTACTCACTCTCTACTGCTCTCTACTACTCACTCTTTACTACTATCTACTACTCACTCTCTACTACTCGCTCTCTACTACTCACTACTACTCACTCTCTACTACTCTACTACTCTCTACTACTCTCTCTACTTCTCACTCTCTACTTCTCACTCTCTACTACTCTCTATTACTCACTCTTCTACTCATTCTCTACTACTCTCTACTACTCTCTCTTCGTTTCACTCTCTACTCTCTCTACTACTCACTCTCTACTATCTACTACTCACTCTCTACTACACACTCTCTACTACTCTCTCTACTACTCTCTCTCTACTACTCACTCTCTACTACTCGCTCTCTACTACTCTCTACTACTCGCTCTCTACTACTCTACTACTCACTTTTTACTACTCTCTCTCTACTACTCACTCTCTACTACTCACTCTCTACTACTCACTCTCTACTACTGACTACTATTCACTCTACTACTCTCTCTACTACTCGCTCTCTACTACTCATTCTACTACTCACTCTCTACTAATCTCTAGTACTCTCTCTCTACTACTCACTCTACTACTCTCTACTACTCACTCTACTTACTCTACTACTCTCTACCACTCACTCTCTACTACTCTACTACTCACTTTCTACTGCTCTCTCTCTACTACTCACTCTCTACTACTCACTCTCTACTACTACTGACTCTACTATTCACTCCACTACTCACTCTCTACTACTCAATCTCTACTATTCACTCTCTACTCACTACTACTACTCTCTCTACTACTCTTTATCTACTATTCACTCTGTACTACTCACTCTACTACTCGCTCTCTACTACTCTCTACTACTCACATTCCACTACTCACTCTCTACTACTCGCTCTCTACCACTCAATCTCTACTACTCTACTACTCACTGTCTACTACTCTCTACTACTCACTCTCTACTACTCTCTACTACTCACTCTCTACTACTCTACTACTCGCTCTCTACTACTCTCTACTACTCACTCTACAACTCTACTACTCTCTACTACTCTCCCTACTTCTCACTCTACTAACTCTCTACTACTACTTGCTCTCTACTACTTGCTCTCTACTACTTGCTCTCTACTACTCACTCTCTACTATTTGCTCTCAACTACTCTCTACTACTCTCTCTCTACTACTCTCTCTCTAATACTCTCCACTACTCACTCTCTACCACTCGCTCTCAACTACTCTCTACTACTCACTCTCCACTACTCACTCTCTACTACTCGCTCTCAACTACTCTCTACTACTCACTCTACTACTCACTCTCCACTACTCACTCTCTACTACTGTTGGAGGGAGGACCACCGGGGAGTCAGGGGGCTCACTCCGGGGCACCTTCCTACCGCAAAGTTATAGCCGAGCGCCGCTGAGAAGCCTCCTAGGAGAGGTCTTTCTCCTATGATCGTACTAGGCCCAGTAACACCACCACACAGGACTCCGTATCAGTTGCTTATCTAGGTACTTTATCAATAGTAGCACATTCGAAATATTTACAGGAGGATCGAGAGATCCGGAAAGAGTCTCATTGTCTTTGTAGGGACAGGGTAGCGGGACAGTCTTAGTACCAGCCTGGTATGGGGAAGCTCTGCGCCAGACCTTGCGTTAGGCCGAAGGTGGCTCCGGGGATCGGAGCGGCAGGTGCTGGTCTCAAAGCAGCTCGGACGTGGAGAGCCGCGACGGTGTCTGCAGGGCTCGGGTGGTAGTTCCGCTTGGGTCGAGCCGCGACACAGTCAGCAGGGCTCCGGTGGTAGGTCCGCTTCGGTCAAGCCGCGACGAGGTCAGCCGGGCTCTGATGGCAAGTTCAACAAGGTCGGGCCGAAACAGCGTCAGCAGGTCCCCAAAGGTTCGTGAAGGTCTCTAAGCACGGTGGAGCCGCGACGTAGTCAGCAGGGCTCAGAGCGTGGTTCCAGAATGAGTCTTTCTCCGTAGGGTCAGCCACGATCCGATCAGCAGGGCTCTTGACTCCGGGATACAACTGCTGTCCTGTTGCAGGGTCGCCCCAAATATAGGTCTGGAGCCCTTTGATGTCCGGACCCTTGCGCCCGGGGGGGCGGAGAGGCCGGGTCGGGAGCGGCCAGACGCTCAGCAGGAGAGGCACCAGGCCCAGGAGAGCTGTGGGGCGATCGCACCTAGGTGTGGGAGGACGGTTGGGGGTCCCATCGATACTGCCCTCCGCCGGGAGTGGGGAAGTGTTCACGTGGTACCCCCTGGCCAGTTGTTGGTGCCTCGATGTCGGGGCTTGCTGGGGCCGAGGCCGGGTTGAGCGGGGTCACGTAGGCTGGTGCGCAGAGTCACGTACAATCCAAAATGGAGGAGCCCCGAGGTGCAGGGGACCTCGTGCGGCTTGGCGAGGGGGAACAGGACCACGCCACGAGGCCGGCTCCAACAAGCATCCCCCCCAGCTGAAGGCAGGGAGAGTCACCCATCTCCTTGGGGGTTCTCCTTGCCGAGGCGGAAGAATCTGGATAGGCCGTCGGCATTGGCGTGGTCGTTGCCGGGCCGGTGCTCTACGGTGAAGTCCATCCCTTGCAGCGAGATGGACCATCGCAACAATTTGGGGTTCTCGCCCCGCATCTGCATTAGCCACCGCAGGGGCCGGTGGACAGTCTGGACTCGGAAGTGGGTGCCGAAAAGGTAGGGCCGGAGCTTTTTGAGAGCCCATACCACGGCGAAGGCCTCCCGCTCGATGGTGCTCCACCTCTGTTCTCGGGGCAGCAGTCGGCGACTGATGAAGGCCACAGGTCTGTCGAGGCCCTCGGTGTCCATCTGGGAGAGGACCGCCCCAACCCCGTACTCCGAGGCATCTGTCTGAACCACGAATTCCTTGCCGTAGTCAGGGGCCTGTAGTACAGGGGCAGCGCACATTGCCGCCTTGAGGGTTTCAAAAGCGGTCTGACAGCGGGGTGTCCAGTGCACCGTCTTGGGCTGCTTTTTGGAAGTGAGCTCCGTGAGGGGGCCCACAATACTGCCATAGTTTCTGATAAATCGCCGGTAGTAGCCTGTGAGGCCTAAGAAGGCCCGGACAGCTGTTTGGGTGGCGGGGGGCTCCCATGCCTGGATGGCATCGACCTTCAACTGGAGGGGCGCCACCTGGCCACTCCCCACCTGATGGCCCAGATAGGTCACTGATCCTTGACCGATCTGGCGCTTGCTGGCCTTAATCGTGAGCCCGGCCCTTTGGAGAGCGGCCAGGACTTCTCTGAGGTGTCCTAGGTGTGCGGCCCAGTGGTTGCTGAAGACTGCAATGTCGTCTAAGTAGGCCGCGCTGAAGGCTTCTAGTCCGGCCAGGACCTTGTTCACCAGTCTCTGGAAGGTCGCTGGGGCGTTCTTCATACCGAAGGGCATCACCCGAAAGTGGTAGTGCCCATCGGGGGTGGAGAAGGCGGATCGTTCCTGGGCGCCGGGGGTGAGCCTGATCTGCCAGTACCCAGCGGTGAGATCAAAAGTGCTTAGGTAGCGGGCGGCCCCTAAGCGGTCGATCAGCTTGTCTGCCCGTGGCAGGGGGTGGGCATCGGTCTTGGTGACTGCGTTTAGGCCCCGGTAGTCCACACAAAATCTGAGTTCCGGGAGGGTGTCGGGGGCGGCGGCCTTCGGCACCAAGACCACAGGGCTGGCCCACGGGCTGTCGGATGGCTCGATGACTCCGAGGGCGAGCATCTTGGAGACCTCCGTTTGTATGCAGGCTCGAACTCGGTCGGGCACTCTGTAGGCGCGGTGTCGCACAGGGGGGCTGTCCCCGGTATCCACGTCGTGGACGCACCAGGGGGTCACCCTGGGCGTGAGAGAGAAGAGGGCAGCGAAGGGTTGCAGCAGCTGCCGGCAGTCATGGCGCTGTTCTGGGGTCAGGGTGGTGGAGAGTTTGACGCCCTCCATGGAGCCGTCTTGGTCCGAGGACCCCAGGGGGTCGGGTAGGGGCTCGGAGTCGCTTTCGCCCCCATCGTCGGTAGCCAGCAGCAGGCTTAGTTTGGTTCGGGCAAAGTGGGGCTTGAGCCGGTTGGCGTGTACGACCCGGAGGGGGTTCCTTGGGGACTCCATGTCGACCAAGTAGGTGACGGGGCTCTTCTTCTCAACCACCTTGAAGGGCCCGGTCCACTTGTCCTGAAGGGCGCAGGGGTCCACGGGCGACATGACCCAGACTTGCTGGCCCGGCTCGAACTCGATGGTCGAGGCATTTTCGTCATACCAGCGTTTCATGTCTTCTTGGCTGGCTTCGAGGTTGGCTTTTGCCAGGGCCCGGAACTTCCGAGTCTGGTTTCGCAGGGTCAAGAGGTACTTGTAGACGTCGGGGGGGGGCATCTTGGACGCTCGCCTCCCAGCCCTCTTTAACCAGGCTGAGGGGCCCTCGGACGGGGTGCCCATACAACAGTTCGAAGGGGCTGAAGCCCAGGGATTTCTGTGGAACCTCTCGATAGGCGAACAGGAGGCATGGCAGCAGGACGTCCCATCTCCTCCTCAGGGGCTCTTCCAGGTCCTTGATCATTCCTTTCAAGGTTCTGTTGAACCGCTCGACCAGTCCGTTCCCCTGGGGGTGGTAAGGGGTGGTGAACTTGTAGGTGACCCCACATTGCTGCCAGAGGGATCTCATGTACTTCGAAATAAAGTTCGTACCCCTGTCGCTCACCACTTCTCGGGGGAACCCCACCCTGGAGAAGATGCCCATCAGGGCCCGGCCCACCACTGGAGCTGTCACAGTTCGGAGGGGGATGTCCTCTGGGTATCGGGTGGCGTGGTCGACCAGTACCAGGATGAAGCGGTGGCCCAGGGCGGTTCGGGGGTCGAGGGGCCCCACGATGTCGATCCCTACCCGTTCGAACGGGGTGTGGACGGCTGGAAATGGTTGGAGGGGGGCCTTGACTCGACCCCCCGTCTTCCCGCTGGCTTGGCAGGTCTGGCAGGACCGGCAGTGGTGGTCCACGTCTCTCTGCATTCGGGGCCAATAAAAATGGGTCACCAAGCGGCTGTAGGTCTTGTCTCGCCCGAGGTGTCCGGCGAGGGGCACGTCATGCGCCAGGTTCAGGAGGAACTCTCAAAATCGGAGGGGAACCACCAACACACGGCCGGCTCCTAGTCCGGCGACTTTCTGTTCGCTATATAACAAGTCATTGTCCCAATAGATCCAGTGGGTTCCCCTGGGGTCCCCCGTGGCCTGGGTGGCCGCTTGCTGTCGGGCCCCCTCGAGGGACGGGCAGGCCTTCTGTTCTTGCTGACCAAGATCCTGGAGAAACACGTGCACAGCGTGCTTTCTAACTTCCTGGAGTCTAATGAGTTACTTCATGAATCCCAATCGGGCTTTCGTTCCAACTTAAGCACCGAGACGGCGCTCCTGGAAGTCTCGGAGATCGTGAAGGAGGTGCTGGACACAGGAGGCAGGGTGATGTTAGTCATGTTAGACCTGTCGGCGGCGTTTGACACCGTCCTCCACGAGGATCTCCTCACTAGACTTCATAACATCGGTCTAGGGGGGACGGTGCTCAACTGGTTTCGTTCCTTTCTGGCCAACCGCCGGCAGACGGTCTGGGTCCCACCCGGGTCCGCCGAGATGCCGCCATTGGGAGTCGGAGTGCCTCAGGGCTCTGTACTGAGCCCCACTCTATTTAACATCCTTATGACCCCTCTGGCGACACTGGCGGAGTCCTACGGGGCCCGGATCGTCTCTTATGCTGACGACACCCAGCTTCTATTCACCTGTCGTAAGAGCGAAGAGTTCGATGGAGAAAGGATCTGCGAGTGCCTTGGGGCTGTCTTTAGCTGGTTTTCACACAACAGCCTCAAATGCAACTCGGACAAATCCGAAATACTATTCTTCGGATGCCCATCAGAACCAGATTGGCAGGGTTGGTGGCCTGCTGACATGTTCCCTCCCACTCAGTCCTCTAAGTGGGCTAAGAACCTGGGGGTTAAAATTGACAACGAGCTCTCGCTCAAATCCCAGGTTTCCACTCTTACGGGAACATGCTTTGGGATACTCAGAATGTTGCGCAAGTTCTTTCCCCTTCTCTCGGAGGAACATCGGAGGATCACTGTTCAGGCACTCATAGGGTCCAGATTGGACTATGCAAATGTCCTATATCTGGGTCTGCCTGAATACCTCCTCCAGCGTTTGCAGGTTACTCAGAACGCTGCTGCTCGTGCAATTTTTGGCCTGCACCGCCGCACCAGTGCCTCCAATCTCCTCGTATCCCTTCACTGGCTTCCGGTGCGGAAGAGGACACTTTTCAAGGCCATGACTCTCGCCCATAAGGCCTTGCATGGCAATGGTGCCAAATATCTTCAGAGGAGGCTGGACTTCTATCGACCTGTACGATCCCTCAGGTCAGAAGCTTTGGCTTTGGCTCGGGTGCCACGCATCAAAAGGGCTCGGCTAGGCGGCCGGTCCTTTAGCTTTCTTGCTCCGCAGCTATGGAATTCCTTACCGGTGTCCTTGCGAAACACCGCTAACCTGCTTGCCTTCAGAAAAGACTTAAAAACCTGGCTGTTCACTGGATAATCTGCCCCCTCTTTAGGCCCCTGCTCTTTCTACTGTTATGTTTTCCAGCTCTTTCTTTGGTCTGGAGCACAAAAGCGCCGGGACACTCCTTTGGAGTAGCCGTTGCGCTATAAAAGTCCCATTTAACATAACATAACATAACATAACTGTTCGCGGGTGGGGCCCCTGTCGTGGCGCCACTGGGCCAGCTCGGGGATCTCGCTGAGGGAGGCGGCCTCGTCGGGGGAAAGTTCGGATGGCCCGGCCTCATCGTCAGGGTCCTCCGTGCCGGAGGAGGGTAGCAGTTCTGGACCCGCAGGCTCGACGGGGGCCGCTGCAGCGGCTGGTTGGGCGGTCATGGACCGGGTGGTGGCGCAGGCCCATTCGGGCAGCCCTAGCATCCCCAGATGCTCTCGGCGCTCCACCTGGGCCCAGGGGGAGCTCTCCAGGTCGTTCCCCAGGAGGCAGTCCACTGGAGCGTCATCGCGGACAGTTACTTTCAGGGTGCCTGACACTCCTCCCCACTCGAAGGGGATCCGGGCCATCCGGCACATGCTTTCGGTGTTGTCCGCGGTCCGGACAGGGCATAGGACATGCGGCAGGATCTGTTCGGGGGTCACCAGGTGGCAGCGGACAGCGGTCACACTGGCCCCAGTGTCACGGAGGGCTTCGGCCCGTTGCCCATTGATGGTGACCCACTGCTGGTACTTCTGGGTGTTGCTCGGGATGGGGGCTCGGGGCACCATTTCTCGGGTGCCCAGGCATACGAGTGACATGGCAGCCGGTTCCCACTCGGGGGACCCGACGTCGCGGTTTTCCTCCTCTTCTTCTCCTTCCCCCAGGGCTGCGGCGGCTATTTGTCGGGGAGGGGGCCCAGCGGTCCCGTTTCATCGGTTCACGGGGCAGGCCGGGTCGCTCGCATAGTGGCCTGTCTGTTGGCAGCCGAAGCAGGTCACTGTTGGTCGGGGTCCAGGCCTGGCGATGGGGGTCCCCCTACGGACCAGGGTCGGGGACATGTGGTTGGGGGCTTGGCCTCGTGGCGGGCTTCGGGGCGGCCCGGCCAGGAATTCTCGACTGCGGTGGGACCCTCCTCCTCTGCCCCGCTGGCGAGGAGGTCCCGTGGTATTCCGTTGGTAGTCCCCCACGGGGTTCCGGGGGACCCGGGTGTTGACCCATCGGTCGGCGGGCTTCCGGGGCTCGGTCAGTTTGCTGTCAAGGAGGTGTTGCCTTAGTTTGACAAAGCAGTTGTTGGCGAGGTGCTCCCAGACAATGAGGTCGAACAGTTCGTTGTACGAGGTGACCTTGCTCCCTCTTATCCACCCTTCAAAGGCTCTGCTGAAGAAGTCCACGTATTCGACCCATGTGGTACCGGGGAGCTTCTTGCAGTCCCGGAAGCGCTGCCGGTACATCTCGGCTGATAGTCCGTAGCGGGTGAGTAGGGCCTCTTTCATGTGGTCGTACGAGGTCATCACCTCGTCGGGGAGTTGCAGCAGGGTATCCCGGCCCTCGCTGAGGAACCTCCCCCATAGGCCGGCACCCCAATCCTTCCGGGGTACCCGATGGGAGGTCATGGCTACCTCGTATGCTCGGAACCATTGCTGGATGTCGTCGTTTTTATA